>NC_081383.1:33573179-34176679 GCF_030684315.1 Stegostoma tigrinum
CAATATATAATAATCTACAACGAATTTTGATCCTGGTGTCTTGTGAAGTTCTACCTCCATAGTCCTTCAGATTGGGCACCTGGGACTGCAGACACTGGAATTGCTTCTTTATACCTCTCAGTTTCTCTCTTCTCTGATAAGATCCTCCTTAAATGCCAACTCCTGACCAACCTCATTGTCACCCCTGCCTAATGCCTCCCTCTTTACCTCAGCATCCGTTTCTGTCTAATTACAATGCGCCATAGAAATGTTCCCTTGACATTAAAGGATGATGAAAATCTCGTTTAAAAGGGGCCTAGCTCTGTACTTGAACCACTGCGCAAGGCTAAAGATTAGTGCTGGTACGTGGGAATAGAAAGGATGGCTACTTTATTCTGTCGGGCCTGATATAATGGGCTGAATGTCCCCTTTCTGTACTGTAGCATTTCTAAGGCTGTATGACTGTTTAGTTAAAGGTGCTACACAAATGCAAGTTGTTGATGTTTATGTGCACTGCAGGATGCTGCAAGCTGAAATAAGCATAACTAAGACCACTGAAGATGAGCTTTGCTCGATTTTCCTAAGGTTTGTACCAATCAAAGGCAAGGTGAAACAGAAGGAATTGATTAAACAAGGCAAGAGTTAAATCAATTCTGCAAAATGGCTCTCCTCTGCCTGCAGTGAACAATACACAGGGCATCAATTAAAATATATATTTTACACTCACGCCACAGTTCAGGCATATGGCTGGTCAGAATCCCTGACTGACAACTTTGATCACCTGTTCCAGGCTGCCACCTCTAGCAGCAGAGCCAGATTGAAGAGGGAGGCACCCTTAATGGCAGAAATAATCATCAAGATTACCACTTCTCTGCAGAGAGCCTGCCTTCAGTAAAACAGGACAGCTTGATGTCAGGGAGGTGCCATGTTTTAGCTGCAGCACCATCCCTAGCACTGAATGGCAACAGATGCAAATGGTCCTGCTTTGTTCATGATCCTTACAATTTAAGGAGAGAGAGAATGATAATGACAGTCGGAGTCGAAGAAAGGAGATTTTTGGAATAGAATCCCTAAAAATGGCGAAACAAGCCCTTCAGTCCAACAAGTCCACATCAACCCTCAGAGCACCCACCCAAACCCATCCCCCTATAGCCCACAGACTACTGGCAATTTCCCATGGCCAATCCACCTAACCTGCACACCTTTGGACTGTGGGAGGAAACCCATACAGACATGGGGAGAATGTGCAAACTCCACACAGACAGTCACCTGATGGTGGAATTGAACTTGGGTTTCTGAGGCAGCAGTGCTAACCACTTTACCACCATGCCACCCTGAAGATGGGGAGTTGAAATCCTAAAAAACTGTGCCATGCTCCCAAAAAAAGATAAGTAATTGCAGTTGACGCAGTTTGATTGAATCTGACCGTTGCCCTGCTTTCTACACTCTAGTCAACTAATGGGTCATTCAGATCAATGAAATTTTGTCTAATGCATTCAGCATAGTTTGAACATTAACTAAAAGTGACATTCCTGATAGTCCCTAATTTCAGCAGTGATTTTTTAAAAAAGTTATGAGTTGTGGATGTCACCGGCTAGGCCAACATTGGGTTCTGTTCCTACCCTATCACTTTGCTGATTATTGGGAAGACAGGTAGGATGGAAATTGAGTAAATTGTGTAGATCCTGTTTTTTGTGTGTGAGTAAGCAGGATACAACTTCTCCTGGACAGAAGTCATTGATGTAGGTTTTACTACATCAATGTCTGGTTCTGGATCACAAGACCTCAGTACCATTGTCTGAATATTGCCAGGGTTAGTAGCCTTTGCAGTGTCAACTGGGAGTGTATCAGATTAACTGAAAGCTGTGATGCTGGGGTTCTCAGAGGGTGGTTAAAACAAATCTTCTTACTCAGCGCTTCTGGATGAAGAAGCAAATATTTCAGCCTCGTCTTTACACTAACGTGCTGAGCTCATTAAGGTTTGTGGAGCTCTGTTACACAATCTCACCCTTACAACCACCAGCTGTGGTGCTGGGACAGTGTCTACCTCAGAGGGCAGTGTGGAGATTAGATTAGTATGGGATGAGATGCCAGGTATAACCAGGACATGGGGGAAAGGATATCAGAGTGCCAGTGCATTGGACGATGAGCTCCCAGACACTGCAAAGGAGGAAGATGTGTACGGGCTGCCGCTGATGGACAATTACAGACAAATATTTAGTGCATTGACCTGCCACAGAGTCTTATCATGATCAAGGCGAATGGAAGAATCTCTCTGTAATTTGGCACAGGGCATTGGGTAACATCTTGTGTCCATCATGCCTGGTGTAAAAGCGATAGACAGCTTTGTGAAACGTTGAAAGAACAGCTCGGAACATCTAATGGTCGCTCTGTCAAATCATTACAGCAACCCAGTATCTGGGCTCTGCAGTGAAAAGCTCACATTCAGGCCATGCTGTGCAACTCAGGATGGAGCTATGCAGGCTTACACTGCTGCTATTGCTTCTGCAGATACCAATTCCTGAAGGGACTTGCAGACTTTCCACACAAATTCTGACAATGTCACCCAGTGGACTAACAGGGTCTGCACTAAACAAGGGCCTGTCATCCTCTATCACTGATCGAATTTCTGCTTTCACCACTACACCGGTGTTCCTTTTCAGTCCAAGGCCCAGAGCTGGTCGCGGTGACCATGCAAGGTTATTAGCGGTGTCCCTTCCTCCAAAAATCAGCAACATTTTCCTCTGACATTTTAGCAGCATTTGCAGCAGCAGCAGAGTGAACGATCTCATCAGTTCTCGGGAATTAATTCAGATGGTCAACTGGTTCTTGGAAGTTGAGATGGGAGCCCGCCCTGGAGAGTAGGGATGGTCTCTTGGTTATGGTGACGTTTGGAGTATCAGCAGAGATGAGATGGTCTTGACAGAGGTGACATTCTGGGTCTGCTCATTGGCAGCAGGAGCTACTTCAGAATGCTTGCTCCTTGGTGTCGTGGCCTCACGGATAGCTTTGGCAGCCGTGGAGTGAAGTGACGTCCCCGTAGCCATTTAGAAAATCATGAAGCCTTGGATAGAACAGAAAAATGAAAAAAAACTTGTATGATTTATTTCTTTTTTATAATTCACATCGTTCAAATGTCACTGGTTTACGGTGACTTATCTACAATTTTTACACCACTGCTAATACCTTGGGAATGTCCTTTTGGCTAAAGCAGCTATTGATGAAGAGACCCAGCATCGCCTCCATTGTGCTAGAACAGCTCTCGGCCACCTGAGAAAAACAGTGTTTGTGGACAATGACATCAGATCCAACACCAAGATCATAGTATACAGAGCTGTTGTGGTTCCCTCCCTCCCATATAGCTCTGGGACGTGGACTGTCTACAGCAGACACCTCAAGGCACTGGGATAATACCATCAATGCTGCCTGCACAAGATCCTGCAAATCTATGGGGAGGAAAGACAGACCCACATCCTCGACCAGGTCAACGATCCCGGCATTGAGGCACGGACGACCCTTGATCGGCTACGATGGGCTGGATATGTTGTCCACATGGCCGACATGAGACTCCCCAAGCAGGTGCTCTACTCCCAGCTTTGAAATGGCAGGTGAGCCCCAGGTGGGCAGAGGAAATGCTTCAGTGATACCCTCAAGGCCTCACTCATGAACATAGAACATAGAACATAGAACATAGAACATAGAACAGTACAGCACAGAACAGGCCCTTCAGCCCACAATGTTGTGCCGGCCATTGATCCTCATGTATGCGCCCTCAAATTTCTGTGACCATATGCATGTCCAGCAGTATCTTAAATGACCCCAATGACCTTGCTTCCACAACTGCTGCTGGCAACGCATTCTATGCTCTCACAACTCTCTGTGTAAAGAACCCGCCTCTGACATCCCCTCTATACTTTCCACCAACCAGCTTAAAACTATGACCCCTCGTGCTAGCCATTTCTGCCCTGGGAAATAGTCTCTGGCTATCAATTCTATCTATGCCTCTCATTATCTTGTATACCTCAATTAGGTCCCCTCTCCTCCTCCTTTTCTCCAATGAAAAGAGACCAAGCTCAGTCAACCTCTCTTCATAAGATAAGCCCTCCAGTCCAGGCAGCATCCTGGTAAACCTCCTCTGAACCCTCTCCAAAGCATCCACATCTTTCCTATAATACGGCGACCAGAACTGGACGCAGTATTCCAAGTGTGGTCTAACCAAAGCTTTATAGAGCTGCAACAAGATCTCACGACTCTTAAACTCAATCCCCCTGTTAATGAAAGCCAAAACACCATATGCTTTCTTAACAACCCTGTCCACTTGGGTTGGGCATTTTAAGGGATCTATGTATCTGCACACCAAGATCCCTCTGTTCCTCCAAACTGCCAAGAATCCTATCCTTAATCCTGTACTCAGCTTTCAAATTTGACCTTCCAAAATGCATCAGCTCGCATTTATCCAGGTTGAACTCCATCTGCCACCTCTCAGACCATCTCTGCATCCTGTCAATGTTCCGCTGCAGCCTACAACAGCCCTCTATACTGTCAATGACACCTCCGACCTTTGTGTCGTCTGCAAACTTGCTGACCCATCCTTCAATCCCCTCATCCAAGTCATTAATAAAAATTACAAACAGTAGAGGCCCAAGGACAGAGCCCTGTGGAACCCCACTCACCACTGACTTCCAGGCAGAATATTTTCCTTCTACTACCACTCGCTGTCTCCTGTTGGCCAGCCAATTCTGTATCTAAGCAGCTAAGTTCCCCTGTATCCCATTCCTCCTGACCTTCTGAATGAGCCTACCATGGGGAACCTTATCAAATGCCTTACTGAAGTCCATATACACCACATCCACAGCTCGACCCTCATCAACTTTTCTAGTCATATCCTCAAAAAACTCGATAAGGTTTGTGAGGCATGACCTACCCCTCACAAAGCCGTGTTGACTGTATTTGATCTAGCCATGCTCCTCCAGATGGTCATAAATCCTATCCCTCAGAATCCTTTCTAACACCTTGCAGACGACAGACGTGAGACTTACTGGTCTGTAATTGCCGGGGATTTCCCTATTTCCTTTCTTGAAGAGAGGAATTACATTTGCCTCTCTCCAGTCCTCAGGTACGACTCCAGTGGAGAGCGAGGATGCAAAGATCTTCACAAGTGGCGAAGCAATTTCATTTCTCGCTTCCCAAAGCAGCCGAGGACAAATCTGGTCTGGGCCTGGCGACTTGTCAATCTTAATGTTTGACAAAATTTCAGCAGATCAGCTTCCTCTATCTCTATCCATTCCAGCATGCACACCTGCTCTTCAAAGGTTTCATTCACTACAAAGTTCGTTTCTTTCGTAAAGACAGAAACAAAAAACTCATTTAGGGCTTCCCCTACCTCCTCAGACTCCACACACAAGTTCCCTATGCTATCCCTGATCGGCCCTACTCTTTCTTTGACCATTCTCTTATTCCTCACATAAGTGTAAAATGCCTTTGTGTTTTCCCTGATTCCTTCTGCCAAGCCTTTCTCGTGCCCCCTCCTGGCTCACCTCAGACCTTTTTTGAGCTCCTTCCTTGCCTGCGAGTAATCCTCTCTAGCTGAACTTGACCCTAGCTTCCTCCACCTTATGTAAGCTACCTTCTTCCTTTTCACAAGAAGCTCCACCGCTCTCGTCATCCAAGGTTCCTTTATCTTACCCCTTCTTGCCTGTCTCAGAGGGACATATTTACTCATCACTCGCAACAACTGTTCCTTAAACAGTCTCCACATGTCTATAGTTCCCTTACCATGGAACAATTGCTCCCAGTCCATGCTTCCTAACTCGTGTCTAATCGCGTCATAGTTTCCTCTTCCCCAATTAAATATCCTCCCATTTTGCCTAATCCTCTCCTTCTCCATAGCTATGTAGAATGGGAGGCAGTTATGGTCACTATCACCAAAATGCTCTCCCACCACAAGATCTGATACCTGCCCCGGCTCGTTTCCGAGCACCAAGTCTAGAATGGCCTCTCCCCTCGTCGGCCTGTCAACGTACTGCGTTAGGAAACCCTCCTGAACACACCTTACAAATACAGTCCATTCAAATCTTCTGCTCGAAGCAGGTTCCAATCAATATTAGGAAAGTTAAAGTCACCCATTACAACAACCCTACTGCGACCACACTTTTCCAAAATCTGTCGACCTATGCTTTCTTCAATCTCCCTGCTGCTATTTGGGGGCCTGTAGTAAACCCCTAACGAGGTGACTACTCCCTTGCTGTCCCTAATTTCCACCCATACTGACTCAGTAGGCAGATCTTCCTCGACAATAGAAGCTTCTGTAGCTGTGATACCCTCTCTGATTAGTAGCACTACACCCCCTCCTCTTTTCCCCCCCTCCCTATTCTTTTTAAATGTTCTAAACCCTGGAACATCCAGCAACCATTCCTGCCCATGAGAAACCCATGTCTCTGTTATGGCCACAACATCATAGCACCAGGTACTGATCCATGCTCTAAGTTCATCACTTTTATTCCTGATACTCCTTGCATTAAAGCAAACACACTTTAACCGATCCCTTGGTTCCTTCCCACTAGCTGGTCTACCTCTTGCTACTGCCTCACCTGCATCAACTCTCACCTCCGGTATACAGCTCAGGTTCCCACCCCCTTGCCATACTAGTTTAAACCTTCTCGAACTACTCGAGCAAGCCTTCCACCCAGGACATTGGTCCCCTTCCAGTTCAGATGCAACCCGTCCTTCTTGTACAGGTCCCACCTTCCCCAGAAGGCATCCCAATTATCTACGTATCTGAAGCCCTCCCTCCTACGCCAGCTGCGTAGCCACGTGTTCAGCTGCGCCTGCTCCCTGTTCCTCGCCTCGCTATCTCGTGGCACTGGTAGTAAACTAGAGAACACTACTCTGTTCGTCCTGCTCTGCAGCTTCCATCCTAACTCCCTGAAATCACTTTTTATATTCTCAATCCTATTTCTGGCTATATCATTTGTGCCAATATGTAACACGATTTCTGGCTGTTCGCCCTCCCCTTTTAGAACCTTATACACCCGATCGGAGACGTCCCGGACCCTGGCACCAGGGAGGCAACATACCTTCCGGGAATCCCGATCCTGACCACAAAATCTCCTGTCAATTCCCCTAACTATCGAGTCCCCTACCACGAGTACTTTTCTATTCTGCCCTCTTCCCTTCTTTGCCACAGTGTCAGGCTCAGTGCCAGAGAACTGACTACTATGGCTTTCCTCTGGTAGGTCATCCCCCCCAGCAGTATCCAAAACGGTACAACATTCCCACAGGCACCCGGGAATCATTGGCCTAAAACCATCCAAAGTGGAGGGGGAGCATCTGGGAAGGTGTCAAGTGCCTTGAGACTTGGTGTTGGGGGGAAAAGTAGAAGCCAGGCAAAAGTATTAAAGGAGCACACTGCCCCACCCACTCCTTCCCACAACCACCTTCTTCCCCAAGTGTAACAGGGCCTATGGTAACTGCATCAGCCTGTACGACCACCTGCTGACTCACCCTGCGAGTCATCCTCTTCTACAAGGGACTGCCAATGATGATGATGCATATTTTACCCTATTTTCATAAATACCTGCAATAATAAATTACCAATATTATTATTGTTATTGTTATATTGTTTGCATAGCATTGACACACCAGCCAGGCAAAGGTGCCCACAAGATTAGATGTTAGAAAATGTACCATCAATAGTTTTGTACGTGTTGTTCAAATTTCTACTGGATAAAATATAGAAAGGATTTTTGTTGGTGACTATAAATTTGGGGTCCTGGCCCTTATGACAGCGAGTATCAAATGGATTGAAAGTTTGTGGCGTGGAACAACTGTGATGTGGGAATGAGATCTAAGGGAACCTGGAGTTTGTGTTTATAGTCATGGAGAGGTCAACAATAGATATCCTCTTCTGCCTCTAACCCTTCCTCCTCCTCTATCAAAAGTGATAGAGGAGACCATCAGAGAATCTTTTCTGGGATATGGGGCTCTCAGAGTCTGAACTAATGTCTAAGGACATTGACGGTTTAGTCCACCATATTCCAGGGGGTTCCATACTTTTCATTGGAGGTATGCTACCTGTATGTGATCAGATGGAGAAAGGAAGTTGTGTAGCATGCCATGGCATCCAGTAGCCAGGCTGTGGTTCCTCCTCGTCAGACTGGACACACTTGATTGGCACAGGATGAATGCATTCTGGCTGTTACCAAAAGATCAGGCATTCAGTGACAGGATCCCCTGGGCATGGTCATATTCACCAACTGCGCATAAATGGAACATAGCCCCTGTGGTTATGGGACATTTCCCTGTCAACGTTGTGACAAGATGGTGGCACTGGCTGCATTGTTTTTCTCTGTCTCCTTTTTGTCTTTTATCTTTCTCATTACCTTCCTGACATTGTGGGGAGGCTGGGACAGTGTTAGTGGTGACTGCTGGCTTGTGGGCCCGATGTATGGATTCCTGGGATGGTGGCAGGGTGTCAGTTGCAGCAATGGTAGAGCAGGGACTCCTGGGGCTGGCGCCCTGTAGAAGTCTTGGAGCTAAGTTTGGGACTCTGGCCAATGAAGCTGATCTTCTGGCATTTTGGCCGTGCTTTCTTTCTATTATTCTGTACATCAAAATGGCATTAGTTTGTGGCAACAGAACAGCTTTCACTGTATCTCCCTAGATGTATGTGACAATAAAACATTCATTCATTTGTTTCAACATATAGGCCTCACAGATGCATCTGTGCACTGCTGACCACATTCTGTGCCATTGGCAGACCTGGCTAGCCTGGCAAAAACAAGTGCTCATACCACCTGCTCCTCCCTCTGGACCAAAACAATTTGATGAAGCCCCTCCTCCCTTACCAGGTCTGTTTCACCTCCTAAGTACAGCGATAGACAGAGAAAAATAAATGGGCCGATTCCGGGGATGGCGGGTCTGATGTATGAGGAGAGATTAACTGGATTGGAATTGTTTTCACTGAAGTTCAAACAAGTGTTGGGGGCGGTGGGGGGGAAGATCTCATAGATACTTATAAAATTCTAACAGGACTGGGCAGGGTAGATGCAGAGAGGATGTTCCCGATGGTGGGTGTGTCCAGAACTGGGGGTCACAGGATGAGGATTCAGGGTAGATGATTTAAGACAGAAATGAGGAGACATTTTATCACCCAAAAAGTGCTGAGCCATTACCACAGGAAGCAGTGGATGCCAAAATATTGAATGTATTCAAGAGGTGACTAGATATAGCACGCGGGGCGAATGGGATCAAAGGTTATGGGGAGAAAGCTGGATCAGACTATTGAGTTGGATGAGCAGTCATGATCGTGAAGAATGGCAGAGCAGGCTCGAAGGGCCAAAGGGCCTCCTCCTGCTCCAATCTTCTATGTTTCTATGTCAACCTGCTCCCAACCTGGACGAATGGTCAGTCATTGAGACAGTGGGCCTGGTGGCCTGAACAGCCACTGGCAGTGCCATCCTTGCTCTTCTCTGAGGTTGCAGCACCATTTCCGAAAGTGGCACTGTTCAGTCCCCACCTTCTTGATGACACCGAAGCAGTGTTCCTGGCTGAGATGGTGATGGGAGAAAAGCTCTCTAACATCTCCCAGGCGCTGTGTTTTTAATGAAATCTCTCCTCCTCCCTCTGGGTTGTCTCCCTGCTCCATTTGCAGGTCCCACTGCAACTCAAGGGCTCTGACAGAGGTTTTCAAAATCGTGAGTGGGCTGAATAGAGTTGCAGGGAGGAACATGTTCCCGCTCATGAAACAAGAAAAGAATGAGTGGCCATAGGCTTAAATTGATGTGTAAATGAAGCAAGGGTGATGTGGGGAGAAAATAAACCTTTTCACTCAGTGAACAGTTAAGGTATGGAATGTACTGCCAGGAAATGTGGTGGAGATGGATTCAATTACAACATTCAGGGGATCAGGATGGTTTTTGGGACAAAAATGGTGTGCAGGGATATGGGGAAAAGTCAGGAGATTGAAAATCAGTACAGGCATGATGAGTCAAATAGTACCTTTCTGTGCTGTAACAACTAGTTACAGAGCCGTAGGGCATGGAAACAGAACAACTGGTCCAAGTAGCCCATACCAATGAGGTTTCTCAAATTAAACTAGTCCCATTTGCCTGCATTTGGCCCATATCCCTCTAAAACTATTCTGTGAAGGGGAGCTGAAATGATAGCCTCTGTTACTGAAGCAATTTTCCTTCCAACCGATCATTCAAGCCTACGGAGTCGGTGGTTGATATCCAACATCACTGCTCTTGAAAATCCATCCTTTCTTAAAAATTCTTTTGTGGTGTCACTGGCTGGCCAACTCTCCTTGCCTGTCCCTTCAGTAGAATTCCAACAGCACTAACACAGACTCCACACCAGGAAAGTTAAAAGCACTTGTGTGTTTCTGGTTAGAGCTTTAAGTAGCATTGTGGGTCATCCCGCGGCCATACCTGACTGCGAGGGTGTTAACTGAACCTGTGTTGTGCAAATTAAAATACGATGCAGGCAAATCGATTTATTTTGCCATGACGATCTGCCCATTCTGCATGCTTTTGATGCGCGCTAGTGCTATTCCAATCGGTGGGGGAGCCAAGCAGAAATTGAGTGCGCTGACCTTTCTGAGTTTCAGGCTTTTTGCAATGCCACCAATCTGCATCTGCGTTACCACACTTCAGGACATCTCTTAAAACCTGTCAATTGCTTTTAAAATACAATCACTGTTTATAAATGTAATCAACAGCAGTCCTCTGCACAGCAAGATGCCACATGCAGTAGGTGAGATGAAGAGCAGTTAATTTCCTTTTTGGCCACATTCCTTGAATAGTAATCAGGCTACCTTGTTCTGTCACAATTGCAACACCAAATCTTTCCAGTATAACAAACAAGAGTACCAATCGCACAATGAGGCACTCCTTGCTGAAAACTACAATCACTTGCACATTACCTGGACTGAAGGTCAAACAATCTTGTGATTCTAATGTAAAAGAGACCTGGACCAAACTGACACTAAGATGAATGCATTTCTGTTCAAAGACTGTGTGCTGAAAGGAGTTAAACCATCCTCCCTCTACCTGTGACACCATGATTTAAATCCATTTCAGACTGATAGGATCAAAGTCTGCTCTTTAATAGCTGTCATGGTCCTAAGTGAAATGAATAGAGCAATCTCAAGCAGGTTCCTAGTGTGTGCATGTCCTTGGTGGATATTTCAACAGCAACTGGCCCTGAAACGCCTGTCTCGCTCAGGATTATCAACATGGTGACTGTGTATGAAATGGAAATGACACCTGGGTACAAAACAAGTGCTCTTTGGAGCTTTTGTACCAAAACTGTGTTGTTGTGTGAATTGAGAGAAGAACCTAGATCCAACTGGACGTACTGTACCTGACAAACAAGTACTTGGTCCTAAAAATGTGTAAAAAACAATCTTCAGTTCGTCCAAAGACATGTTCTTCATTTTGAAAAGGACAAAGCCCTCGTTAAAGGAGTCCCTGCTGAGTCTTTACATGTAATCAAGAATTGCTTGGAAAAAGCTATTTGCTGCGTAAATGTTTGAGCACTTAATATGTTCCTGTGATAAACACTTGTCTGCTTTTTAAAGGGAGATTTTTCAGGCTTTTTTGAAATGAGTTAACACCTTCACTAATACAGAGGACAATAAAATGTTATTGAAATGTGTTAAGTGTGTTTATTCGTACTAGAGGGGCAAAAAGATCAAGTTGTAGCCTAATTTCACTTAAAAGCATCGAGGTTAAAAAACACCATCATCTCAATTGTCATCAAACCAGCTAGGCAACAAAGAGATGTTTTCTAACTCATTGTGTGGGAATTCCTGATTCAGTGTTTTTGGTCAGCTTGTGCTCACATGAAATAAAAGATTGCAGATCTGCACAACATATTCGCTAACATCCTTTGGGCTGCCTGTGTTGTGCATCAGATGGTTTATCTGGAAGGGTGGAGTGTGTCAAGCAAATTCAGTAAAATTCTGTCGTCAATAAAACAATTTCTGTTTATTAAAAATCCAATACAGAAAGGCAAAATTTTAAGAATTGAGCTAGGGCAGGAGATGCATAAGGAAGTAATCCTCACACCAAAGATAATGAGCATTTGTAACTCTCTATCCCATAAAGCTAACAAGTCTCCCACTTGAGATAGTAGAAAGTGCAGATGCTGGAGAATCTGCGATAACACGGTGTAGAGCTGAACACAGCAGGCCAAACAGCATCATAGGAGCACGAAAGCTGACATTTTGGGCCTAGACCTTCTTCAGAAAATAAGGGCCTAGACCCAAAACGTCAACTTTCCTGCTCCTATGATGCTGTTTGGCCTGCAGTGTTCATTCAGCTCTACACTGTGTTATTGCATGTCTCCCACTAGAACCTGGAATGGTTTCAATGGAGCTCCAAGCAGATAGGACCTGATGGGAATGTGCTTGAAGCCTTTCTAGGGCCCAGTGTCTTTAATATAACCAAATCACAGATATGTTGGATGTCTTCTCTCACAGCTTAACGAACCTCTGGTAGCTGGAAGCTTTAAAAATCTCAAGTAAGAGTCCAGACTTGGCAGGTAAGGGTGGATACTAATAAAATGGGGGTTAGCCAAGATACTAATATTTTTACAACTTATGACCAATACTCTTTAATCTGTATTACTTGGCATCATATTTGCATCATACATGAACAATTTGCCTTCATTATTAGTTTTTGAATTCAGTCTAAGACTCCTGTAACTTTCACACACACAATTTTGAAGTTTAGCACCAATGTGGTATATTAACATGACTAAGAACTTGCATGTTTTTGTCTTTCTGACTGTTTAAGAGCTCAGTGTCAGAGCTGAAGATTCAAACCTTTCAGTCAGAACTTCATCAGTTTGAGCCCCAAATCTGGATCGCACTTTGCACACATTTGAAAGAGCTGTAGCCCTCTCTTTCAGGTGAAATATAGAAGTCACACGACAACAGGTTATAGTCCAACAGGTTTATTTGAAATCACAAGCTTTCATAACTCTGCTCCTTCATCAGGTGAAGCAGTTCACCTATCAAAGGAGCAGTGCTCCAAAAGCTTGCGATTTCAGCTCTTCCATGCGACTTCTGACTTTGTCTAACCCAGTTCAGCACCGACAACTTCACATCAAGTGTAACATAACATTAAAATTATGTCTGACAGTAAAGGCAGGCAGAAATGAAAAGCATTGAGCTAAACGAAAAGGAGGGGGAGCTTCCTCAGTGTCTTGCTTCACGTCCCTTCCTCCGTCATCAATGACAAAAACAAATCAACAGCTTATTCAGAGATAATGGGAACTGCAGATGCTGGACAATCCAAGATAACAAAGTGTGGAGCTGGATGAACACAGCAGGCCAAGCAGCATCTTAGGAGCACAAAGGCTGACGTTTCGGGCCTAGGTTGCCTCTTCAGCACCTACACTGGCCCTAAGCCCCACCTCTTCCTCCGTTACATTGATGACTGTATTGGCGCCGCCTCGTGCTCCCAAGAGGAGCTTGAACAGTTCATCTACTTCACCAACACCTTCCACCCCAACCTGGGCCATCTCCAACACATCCCTCACCTTCCTGGACCTATCTGTCTCTATAGCAGGCAACTACCAAGAAACCAATGTCCATTTCAAGCCCACTGACTTCCCCAGCTACCTAAAATATCCCTCCTCCCACCCACCTTCCTGCAAAAATTCCATCCTCAATTCCCAATTCCTTCGCCTCTGTCGCATCTGCTCCCAGGATGAGGCATTCCACTCCCGCACATCCCAGATGTCCTCGTTCTTCAAGGACCACAACTTCCACACCCACTCAGTGGTCAAGAACGCCCTCGACTGAGTCTCCCACATTTCCTGCACCTCATCCCTCACACCCCATCCCCGCAATAACCGCCAAAAAAGAATCCCCCTAGTCCTCACATACTACCCTACCAACCTCCCCATACAATGCATCATCCTCTGACACTTCCGCCATCTACAATCCGACCCCAACACTCAAGACATATTTCCATCCCCACCCTTGTCTGCTTTCCGGAGAGACCACTCTCTCCGGGACTCCATTGTCCGCTCCACATTCCCCTCCAAACCTACCACACCCGGCACTTTCCCCTGCAACCGCAGGAAGTGCTACACTTATCCCCTCACCTCCTACCTCACCCCCATCCCAAGCCCCAAGATGACTTTCCACATCACACAGATGTTCACCTGCACATCTGCCAATGTGGTATACTGTATCCACTATACCCGGTGTGGCCTCCTCTACATTGGGGAAACCAAGTGGATGCTTGGGGGCCGCTTTGCAGAGCATCTACGCTCAGCTCGCAATAAACAACCACACTATCTAGTTGTGAGCCATTTCAACTCCCCCTCCCATTCTTCAGATGGCATGTCCATCATGGGCCTCCTGCAGTGCCATAATGATGCCACCTGAAGGTTGCAGGAACAGCAACTCATATTCCACTTGGGAACCCTGCAGCCCAATGGTATCAATGTGGATTTCACAAGGTTCAAAATCTCCCCCTCCCCCCACTGCACCCCAAAACCAGCCCAGCTTGTCCCCTCCCACCAATGCATCCCAAAACCAGCCCAACTCGTCCCAGCCTCCCTAACCTGTTCTTCCTCTCACCTATCCCCTCATCCCACCTCAAGCTGCACCTCCATTTCCTACCTACTAACCTCATCCTGCCCCCTTGACCTGTCCGTCCTCCCCGGACTGACCTATTCCCTCCCTACCTCCCCACCTATATTCTCCTCTCCACCTATATTCTCCTATATCCATCTTTGGTCTGCCTCCCCCTCTCACCCTAGTTATTTCAGAATCCTCTCCCCATCCCGCTTTTCTGATGAAGGGTCTAGGCTTGAAACGTCAGCTTTTGTGCTCCTGAGATGCTGCTTGGCCTGCTGTGTTCATCCAGCTCCACACTTTGTTATCAACAGCTTATTCAACTAAATTACTTGTTTGTGTGAGTTTACTGCCTGTAATTTGTACTGTTGCATTTGCTGACATAACTTCAGGCAACATATTTTGAGCCCAATGTTAATTTAGGCAAAAATCCAGAAGTAACAGAAAACTGTAGTGGGCCTGAAGAATTTACCACTTCAATACATTGGAGGTACATAAGGAATTTCCATAACCGCAACAGAAACACCTAGGCCTCAGCGTCCTCAGTCTATTAATGTAAGAGTTGAAATCACACTGTTTGTAAAATGTATTTTATTGTACGTGTTTGAAACTTAATCTCTACTTATCACTTGAACAAAGGTGCTCTCTAATGGCTCCAATATCCTATTTTTTTAATGTGTGCATGTCTGAATGGAATGGGAAGATCAATGGGTTAATTGCAGTAAAATTCCCCTGAATGGTATAATATCACAATGGATCTGAATTCTCCACTGTTTCGCAGAATGCCTGGGAGTGATGTGGAGCAGCAACTAGCAGATGTTCTGAGTCTTATGTCAACCAATTGCCAACATCTGAGGCACAAGGCTGCACATGCCACCCACTAAATGCCATGAAACCACTGACACACATCAAGAAATCACTATGTAAATTTCATTGAAACTGATTAAAGAGTAATGAAATGGAAATATATGCATTGTTTGCTTTTCCAATTTGCCTTATTAAAAAAAACAACCTCGACACATTTAGCACTGAGGTAAATATGAGTAATCTAGAAACTAATATCCCCCACTGGGTCAATTAACATATCAAAAGTATTTAAAAATGTTGAGTTGTTTATAAACCAGAAATAGCAATCAGAAGCATGTTTCCAGAACTGATAACCATACAGGGACGGTATATAACTATGGACTCACTAATGAGCTAATACAGGAGAGACTTACACAGTGCAAATAAATTGAAAGGACTTATGTGGAGAAGCTAACATATACAGGCAAAGCTGCAATAAATGATTATGGTACAGTGGGAAAAGTAATTTACATTAAGTGCCTCCAACATTACAAGGAAAATAATCCAGTTAAACTCAGTAATGAGTTGAATGCAATGAATAAATAAATGAAAGCCTAAACTGAAAGATTATCACTATTGAGCAATCTGTCAGAATGTTGAAGGTTCCTGGGAAAGTTTCTTTCCACTGTCTAGACAGACCTCATTGGATTCAGTCTGTGGAAGTAGCTGTGACAATTCTCCCACACTCAATGGAAATGGAATGATCAAAATGAGCAATGAGTGGCAATCAAGAAAGAAAATGAAGCATTTGTATAGCTCTTTATCAGCCCTCCTAGAGTTTTTCACAAAACTCATAACATACAATGAAAGAAATTAATGCACTGTTCTCTGTGAGCAGTCAAACACTGCAGGTATCGTTGATACTAAATGTGTTGTATTGCTTCTCTGTGTTTGCCAGTGTTGGTTGAGGAAAGAAACTTCGCCAAGGTTTAGGAGAACCTCCTGGTGTTTGTATTTTTACTGTCATTCTAAAATAATAACTGAGGTTCCAGTCTATCCCGTTTGAAGGAAGGAATTTCTGTCAATGTATCACATTTTAAGGTGTAAGGTTCTGATTTGCAACCAGTAATTTGCTGATTTTGAGTGTTTAAATCACCTCCAGATCCCTGGTTGTAGACACTGGACTTATTTAGGAATGTGAAATGAAGAAGGCAGTAGGCAGTGTTTGAAGGCGAAAGAATCTCTGCTTTTATTTATTGTACAAAAGGTAACAAGAAATAAAGGTAAAAACACTGAACAGTGAAATTAACACAATCAATTACACAGAGGGCCGTAAATAAACACACTATTAAATTGAACACAGATTAAACACTCCTCGAGCCTAAATAACAGTTTTAATCACAGAATCAGGCTTTCTACTCTTGGGTTATTTGAACTGTCCCCAGCCACCTTCCCCTTCCTGCTAGCTAGATCAAGAACTTTGGGGTCTCAGGAGTTTCAGCTCGCCATTTCGGAAAAACATAGTTTTAAAAGGTGTGCAGTTGCTGAGTTTCTCACTGTTGGTTGGATTGGTGTTGGAACACACCTGCTTCTGGATGCATTTGTTCAGATAGCGCTTCGTTGCCTTTCCCCTTCTCAGGCGTCCTGTGCTGTGATGGTGCCCTTAGTTGGGCTTCCCAGTTCAGCTTCCCTGTTCGCCCTTTGTGGTTCTTGGCTCCGAAGCTGCTTGATGGGGCTGGTATTCCTGTGGGGATGCTGTTTCTGCAAAAGCTTGTTGTTGAAAAAGGCTGTCACCTCAGCTCAGATCGGGGCTGGCAGTTATAGAGGCGATATGCTCCATTATCTCCCCTCAAATCTGTGTTTCCATTGTTATTCTGGTGTTTCTTTCTGAACTTATTTGATTTCACGACTGTTAAGAGTATGTGTAAATGGATTTTGATTGAAGTTGAATGTATGGTACTGCCTGTGCCCCGCAGCCTGAGTTGTCAAAGCTAGTTTCAGCCTAGGGTGTTCGGTTCAGCTAAATGTTCTCTTAGAACGGAGATGTAAATTGGAATTTTAGGCTAAACAATGGTTCCAGGCGGCCATCTCTGAGTTTGCGTATTTTTCCCAGAGCTTAGTGCAGCTGTCCCCTTTACTTTTAGAAAGGTTTTGAAAAGCCCAGGGGCCCATCCAGTATTTTAGAGGATGGGGATTTTTGCTCAATCCCACAAAGTGCTATGGTAGATTCTGCACCCAAATCTTGAAATATGGTTTGAGGGATTACAGGTAACGTACATTTGAAGGCAGTACAGAAATCCATTCAGCGCTTGCAGAAGAAAAGCTGGCTAAATTTTCTTTAAACTATTGCTAGTTTAGTTGTGACAAATTGAGAAAATTCGCAATAAATAACAAAGAGCTCTAAGATTTCAATTTTGTGGAAAGTTTGGCGAGTTCTGAGTACCGGAAATTTGGTGCAGCATAGAAAGGAAATAGTGCTTTTTGTATTATATTTCAAATGCTGAATCTGATGATTGCTCAAAACGTCTATTAGACAAGCAAGTAGGTGTGATTGTTCAGTACCTTTTTAGTATTTTAACTTCTAGAACATGAGCTGAAGTTTAAACCAGTAGAGGGGAGAATACAAAATAAAATCTGAAAGAACTGCGGATGCTGCAAATCAAGAACAAAGACAAAAGTTGCTCAGAACTCAGCAGGCTCTGAGGAAGGACCATCAGACCTGAAACGTTAACTCTGATTTTTTCCTCACAGATGCTGCTAAACCTGCTGAGTTTTTCCAGCAACTTCTGTTATTGTTCCTGGGGAGAATGCATTTTGCATTGCACATGTAGCCTAACTATTTCCACCTAATAGCCATTTGACAGTATCGAACATGAGTGCTTTTGAGAAAAGACGCATTTTGTTGAAACTGTTCATTTCACACTCATCAGCACAATTTACAGGAACATCTAAAGTAGAGAGAAAACCAACACTTACACTGCGTGAGAGGAAAGTGCTGATTATTAATTAGATTCTGATTGATAGAGGCATTGTCATGAATAATGCACCAGTTAATGATAATTAAGAACTAACTGCCAGGCTTTGTTTAAATTTTAAACCAAGCAGGATGACTGTAATTGATCAGGTCATTGCCCTGAAAAATGATCAAGTGAATGGCTGTGATACGTTTTATCACATTGAAACAGGTGTAATAGTTGTAGTCTGACTGCAAAGGATCCTGTATATCTGTGCCATACTGTGAGGTGGATTGACAATCCTAAATTAGTTACCAGCATAATTCTGCACAGTTACATTATGTAGTTTTAACTACAGATAACAACTGAATCATAATTCCAAAATTGAATACACTAAAGACACTAGGGCATGTGATGTGTTGCAGCTAGAGTCTGTGGGTGAGACTAGAGTCTGCAGCAAACACATTTGTGTAGATAAAAAAGAAAAGAACTGCGGATGCTGTAAATCAGGAACAAAAACAAAGTTGTGGGAAAAGCTCAGCAGGTCTGGCAACATCTGTGAAGGAGAAAACAGGTTAACATTTCGGGTCCGTGACCCTTCTTGGAACATATTTGTGTAGATATCCGTAGCTCAAGAAATATTGGCTCAGTATTGTTGAGCTGAGGCCTGAACATTAGGGAGGTGCCAGTTATCAGAAAATTTTCTTCTGGGGGTGGGGGGGGGGGGGGGGGAGCGCAGTTAAATCCCTTAGGTTAGCTAATTCCTTCAAACTTGGTCCATAGTCAGGGTCAGTAAAATCTGACGTGTGTCAGGTATGAGAGCCTAAAGGATAGCAATAGTAGAATACCCAACAAGTTTAAGATTTTTGAAACTTGGATGAAGGTCAGCAAGGGGTTGCTTGTGGGATGGCCATCTGACTACAGAGAGACATTAAAACGGGGCACACGAACAGTTAGTCTAATTAGAGTAGGGACAGAATAATTATTGGGATAGAGGCTATGCTCTGAAGCTGAGAGTGTGATTGTCAAAGGCTATGTTGTCTGTCTTGTTCCAGGTTTAAGTTCATCCTCCTGGTGCTGGAGAGGAATTTGGTGTGTCAAGGCAGGAATCCAGTTGTCACACTCGATGTGGGTACCAATGACATTGTTAGATATGGGAAAGAGGTTCTACTGAGGGAACATAAGGAGCGAGGAAACACAGAGCCATAAAGACAATAATATCTGAATTACTACCTGATCCACAAGAAATTAACCTGGGGATAACTAAGATTAGAGAATTGAATACATGGCATTAAGATTGGTATGGGAGAAATGGTTTTGATTCATAGACCACTGGCAAAAATACCAAGCAGAAAGAAAGCTGGAATTTGAAATAGCCTTTACCTGAACAACACTTGGGCCAGTGTTCTAGTGAATATATAATTATGGTTGTAACAATGACTATCGAGAGGTTTTCAAATGAAGAGTAGGGGGGGAGGGTTCAAATGAGGTGAGGTTTGGAAAGTAATGGAGAAAGGAAGAGGTCATAGTGTGGAGTAGTGATGTGGGTACTGATAAACAGAGTGGTGAGAGGAAGGGAAAGAGCATACAAACAGAAGAGCATGCCAAAAAGATAAGATGAGATTAGGGAGCAATATTAAATAGCCAGAATAATAAATTATAGGTGTGAATGCACAGAACATTTGGAACTACATTGTTGAATTGATAGCACAAATAGAAATAAGTATGTTGTACTTATCTTTACATCATAAAACACAGAAATCATCCCAAGAAAAGTAGAAAAGCAAAAATTGGGTAAATAACATCAACCACATTACCAGAATCTACACTGTTATCTCCTTTAAAAGTGATATTAGTTAAACAGGATTTCCCCCTTTTTTTCTCTGTTGATGCAACATTTCTCATTTTTAGATGTTCTTCCATTTTCTCCTTTGGGAGAGATTCAGTAGCTTTTCCTGCCACTGATGGTCTATAATATCCTGATGTATAGGTGCTGATGTTGGATTGTGGTGGACAAAGTCAGAAGTCATTCAACACCAGATTATGGTCCAACTGGTTTATTTGGAATCACAAGCGTTAGGAGCGCTGCTCCATCGTCAGGTGATGAAGGAGCACTCCAGAAGCTTGTCATTTCAATTGAACCTGTTAGACTACAATCTGGTGTTGTGTGACGTCTGACATAAATAAAAATCCGGGCATGTTATATTCCCTTTCTTAAATCTCGGACCGCATTATCTATTCAACTGGCACTACATCCTTTTCTCAATAATTATTAAACATATGTAGTAATGCTTCTGTTATCTCTTACCCAGATACTTTTAAAACATTTGTTTGCAAGACCAGGCATTTGAGGTTCTTTAGAGTTGTTTAGTTTATTCAATGATATCGGAGATAGTAGGAACTGCAGATGCTGGAGAAACTGAGATAATAAGGTGTGGAGCTGGATGAACACAGCAGGCCAAGCAGCATCTTAGGAGCAGGAGAGCTGACGTTTCGGGCCTAGACTGTTCATCAGAAATGTTATCTAGTTTATTCAATGGATCTCTTTTTATTATAAGTGCACTTATTTCATTCTGCATGTCATTCGTCAATGTTGTTGCAGAATGAATGTTGTCAAGGGCAGTGTGTTATTTGAATGGAATCTTTTGTACCCTATTTAGAGGGAAGATAGTTTCAGTTAGAACTGCATTTCAAAGACAGCACAGCTAACAGTGGAGTACTCCCTTATTCACTCAGTAGACTGTTAGCCTAGATCATATTCCTGCATCTCTGTTGTGGAGCTTCAATCTAGACTTTCTTATTTTGAAGCAATGATGCAATCCAATGAACTACCAGTCACATATAATGAAAACCCACAGCAGCAAACTCCAGTTTAAGATGCACCATGCTTTGTAAATTGTCAGAATCAGGTCAGCAGAATCTTAAACACTAACCAAATAGTCCTTTCCAAAATAAAGATTAGGAATTAAACATTATAAAAAATGTATCATGACATAGAGGATCCTATTGCATTTAATGCGAACAGGTAAACAAAGTTGCATATAATTATAGACAACAAGGTGTGAAGCTGGACGAACTCAGCAGGCCAAGCAGCATCTTAGGAGCAGGAAAGCTGACGTTTCAGGCCTAGACCCAATGACCAGGCTAACAGTCCCCATTAGCTATCATTCACCCTCCCAGCCTGATTGTTAGCAACTCCTTTGTTTATCCAAATGTCTTTCTCTCTCTTTGGGCTCTGTCTTATCATTTACTCTCTACCCCATCCACCTCCTTATTTTCTGCATATAAACTGACGTTTTCCCAGCCACCATCAGTTCTGAGGTAGGGTCACTGGGCCTGAAATGTTAACAGTTTTCTCCTCCACAGATGCTGCTGGACGTGCTGAGCTTTTCTAGCAACTTTGATTCGGTCCCATGCTCCTTCTATTGGGCACCTCCAAGTCAGTCCCCCACTCTAATCAGAAATGACTGGGCTCAATAATCTTGACTGGATCATGACTGTTACTACAGTGCTTTTCACCTGTCTCCATTTTTTTCTGTGTCAAGACAATGTAAATTTTCTGACTAAATGAAAAATAACATAATATTTCCAGGAATGCACCTGCAATGTACCTCCTGGTTTGCTCGCAGCAGTGTTCTGGAGATCAATCTATAAATCTTGGAAACTCCAGGACAAGTCTGTCATGTAATATCTACTGTATCTTAAAAATAAATTGTATCTATATTAGAGAGAGAACAATTACTTCCTGCAGTGCCCATGATCAATTTCTCCTCTTGCTGTCTTGAACAGAAATTGCATCAAATGAGGTATTCACAAGTGACGATGGATTCTGTGTATGTGTGGTAGTGTCAGCGTAGGTGTCTGTCATCTGTGCTGATAGTGGCACTCCAGAAAGTCTACTCATCTTCCAGAGATTCAGGAAACTAAATAAGTCAATTTGGAGTGAGGGAAAGCTGTTTTCATTATAAACTTTGCAACATTTGTGAGAAAGTTGTTGGATTCTTAGCAATGCAGGACAATTAGGAAGCCACGAAAAATCCAATAACAGACTCTTAAACCTATGTAAATATTTGTATTTTTCACCCTACTGGCTTTGTTCCAGCGCCAACTGTCACTCAGTTAAGATTCTAGACTCAAGTCTTGCTCCATGTGTTAGCTACAAAAATCAAGCCTGCCATTCTAGTGTAGTACTTAACAAATGTTGTACTTGTGGTGATGCTACCTTTCAGCCAAGGTGTTGAACCAATACTGCATTGCCTTTACAGATAAAAGAACTTTGAGCCACTTCCCCAAAGAGCAAAAAGGGTCATTCTGTTTTGTATTCTGACTAATATTTACCCTACAGTCTACACTATAAACAGATTATCTGACAACTGCTATACGCTGTATGCAAATTGTTTACTGCATTTCTGACATTACAAACAGAAATTACATTTCAAAAAGCCTACATGAACTGTGAGGTGCTGTGGGTCTATCAGTGATCATGAAAGATGCTACATAAATGTAATCCTTTTACCTGCTGTGCTCCTTTCCTTCTCATTTTGTTGAGGTCTTCACAGCTTTTTCACCAACGTAGGTTAAAGAATCCCACCTGAATCATTTATGCAGCTCTTTCATAGAATCCCTACCATGTGGAAACAGGCCATTCAGCCCAACAAGGTCACACAGCCCTCTGAAAAGCATCCCACCCAGACCCATTCCCCTACAACCCAGCATTTCCCATGTCTAATTCACCTAATTTACACACCCCTGGATACTATGGGAAATTTAGCATGACCAATCCGGCTCACCTGCACATCTTTAGACTGTGTGAGGAAACCAAAGCGCTTGGAGGAAACCCACACAGACTCAGGGAGAATGTGCAAACTCCATCCAGCTGCTGGAGGGTGGGAATCAAACCCAGGTCCCCAGAATTGCGAGGCAGCAGAACTAACCACTGAACCACAATGCCACCCTCTCAAGTACTAATGAGCCTGCTTGTTAGTATAAAAATTTTATATTTTATACCACTAATAGACAAAAGACGTGAATAATCTCCCTTCTGGGCTTCTTGAGCAGGGGCTCAGCTCTACACTTCCTTCCTGATTTTTAATGCTCTTCTGCTATTATTCTTTGCAGTTCCATTCAGTTTTGAGTTGATCTTCATTATATTGTTATTCTTTTTCCAAACTTTTCTTAGTGAGGCTTATATATTTTGAAATACTGAAAATAATATTGACTGCTCCCTTTCAAGTAGGCAGACAGTGGCACAATGGAAATGTCACTAGCAATCCAGAATTCTAGACTAACTCTACAGAAAAACTAAATCAAAAATAAAACCAAAGAACTGCAGGTGCTGGAAATCAGAAACAGAAACAGAAATTGCTGGGAAAACTCAGCAGGACTGGCAACATCTTGGAGAGAAAGCAGAGTTAACTGTTCTAAAAAGGATCACTCCTGCTCGCTGACTACAGCTCCACTTTCATAGAACGTAGAACATCGAGAACATAGAAATGTACAGCACAGTACAGGCCCTTCGGCCCACGATGTTGTGCCATGGAATAATCCTAATCCAAAAACAAAGTAACCTAACCTACATTCCCCTCAATTCACTGCTGTCCATGTGCATGTCCAGCAGTCGCTTAAATGTCACTAATGACTCTGCTTCCACAAGTACCACTGGTAAACTATTCCATGCGCTCACAACTCTCTGAGTGAAGAACCTCCCTCTGACGTCTCCTCTATACCTTCCTCCTAACACCTTAAAACTATGACCCCTCGTGGCAGTCAATCCTGCCCTGGGGAAAAGTCTCTGGCTATCGATTTCAACACCATTATCCCCTTCAGATTGAACTCAAAACTGAATAAAAAATGAAAACCAAAAGAACTGTAGGTGCTGTAAATCAAGAACAAAAGCAGATTTTCTGGAAAAGCTCAGCAGGTTTGGCAGCATCTGTGAAGTGAAAATCAGAGTTAATATTTGGGTTCCAGTGACCTTTCCTCAGAAGGTAATTTCCTCTTCACAGATGCTGCCAGATCTGCTGAGTTTTTGCAGCAAATTCTGTTTTTGTTCCTGATCTCAAAACTCTGTGACCTTGGTCTCAGCTCTGCCCTCCGCAACTAGACCTTCAGCTTTCTGACCCATAGCCACAATGAGTAGCTGTGCCTCCTCCACAATAACACTCAACACAGGAGCCCTGCAAGGATGCTTCCTCAGCCCCTACTGTACTCCCTGTACACCTACAGCTGTGTTGCTAAATTCTGCATGAAGGCCGTCTCCAAGTTCGTTGATGACACCACTGTAGTGGGACCGATATCTAACAACGACAAGATGGGAGGTAAAGGGTATGGTGACACGGTGCAGTGAAAATAATCTGTTTCTTAGCATTGGCAAAACTAAATGACTAATGATCGGCTTCAGAAAGAAAGGAGAACATGCCGCCATCTACATCAACACTGAGGTTGAGACAGTGTAGAGCATCAAGTTCCTCAGAGTGATGATAACTGACAATCTGTCCTGAAATTCCCACATAAATACAACAGTCAAACAGGTACAACAACACCTTTTCTTCCTCAGGAGGCTCAGGAGATTTGGCATGCTCATAAAGTCCCTTATCAACTTCTACAGATGCACCAGCAAAAGCATACTGCCCAGGTGTATAACAGCCTGGTACGGCAACTGGTCTGCCCAGGACTGCAAGAAACTACAGAAAGTGGAGCGCGCAGCCCAGACCATCACAGGAACCTCCCATCTATGGACTGTATTTACAAGGTTCGCTGCTATGGAAAGGCGGCCAAGATCGTCAAAGACCCGTCACACCTGGTGATGATCTCCTCCAACCTCTTCCATCAGACAGAAGCTGCAGAAGCCTGAACGCATACATGAGCAGGTTCGTGATCAGCTTCTTTCTGGCCATTATCAGACTGTTGAATGGTCTCTAACCACAAATAGTGTGATCCACAATGTAACATGTATGTCTCTAAGTCTTTTTGATCTGTAAAACCTTTGCCTGCTGTGATCTGCCTGTACAGCACAGAAACAAAGCTTTTCACTGTATTTCAGTACACTTAACAATAAAATCAATCAATCAAATTAATCACTGGATCTGAAACATTAACTCGGCTTTCTCTCCACAGCTGCTGTTGGACGTGCCGTATTTTCCCAGAAATTTCTCTTTATTAATAAATCCCGGTGAGCACAAAATTATCACTGATGTTGTTAAAACTGATCTAGCCCACTAATGTCCTTTCATAGAACCCCTACAGTGTGGAATCAGGCTATTCAGCCCATCAAATCCACACTGACCTTCTGAAGAGCATCCCACCCAATTCCAATGCCCCACCCGATATCCGTGACCCTGCATTCCCCATGACTAACCCATGTTAACCTGCACATCCCTGGACACCATATCATGGCCTATCTAGCTAACATACACAACTTTTTACTGTGGGAGAAATGGGAGCACCCGGAGGAAACCCACAGACACTGGAAGAATGTGCAAATTCTGTATAGACAGTTATCTGACTATAGAATCAAACCCGGGTCCCTGGTGCTGTGAGGTAGCAGTGCTCACCTCTAAGCCAATGTGCCACCCATCCTTAGAACATAGAACATAGAACATTACAATGCAGTACAGGGCCTTTGGTCCTCGATTTGCACCAACCTGTGATGCCAATTTGAAGCCCATCTAACCTACACTATTCCGTTATCATCCATATGCTTATCCAATGACCACTTAAATGCCCTTAAAGTTGGCGAGTCTACTACTGTTGCAAGCAGGGCATTCCACGCCCTTACTACTCTCTGACTAAAGAACATACCTCTGACATCTGTCCTATATCTATCACCCCTCAATTTAAAGCTATGTCCCCTCATGCTACCCATCACCATCCGAGGAAAAAGGGTCTCACTGTCCACCCTATCTAATCCTCTGACAATCCTGTAAGTCTCTATTAAGTCACCTCTTAACCTTCTTCTCTCTAACGAAAACAGCTTCAAGTCCCTCAGCCTTTCCTCATAAAACCTTCCCTTCATAGTAGACAACATCCTGGTAAATCTCCTCTGCACCCTTTCCAATGCTTTCTAATCCTTCCTATAATGTAGCGACCAGAACTGTATGTAATACTTCAAGTGCGGCCACAGCAGAGTTTTGTATGGCTGCAACATGACCTCATGGCTCCAAAACTCAATCCCTCTACCAATAAAACCGAACACACCGTATGCCTTCTTAACAACACTGTCAACCTGGGTGGCGACTTTCAGGGATCTATGTACACGGACACCGAGATCTCTCTGCTCATCCACACTACCAAGAATTTTACCATTAGCCCAGTACTCTGTATTCCTGTTACTTCTTCCAAAGTGAATCACTTCACACTTTTCCGTATTAAACTCCATTTGTCACCTCTCAGCCCAGCTCTGCAGCTTATCTATGTCCCTCTGTAACCTGCAACATCCTTCTGCACTATCCACAACTCCACCGACTTTAGCGTCATCCGCATATTTACTAACCCATCCTTCTACGCCCGCATCTAGGTCATTTATAAAAATGACAAACAACAGTGGCCCCAAAACAAATCCTTGCAGTACACCACTAGTAACTGAACTCCAGGATGAACATTTCCCGTCAACCACCACCCTCTGTCTTCTAACAGCAAGCCAATTTCTGATCCAAACCTCTAAGTCACCCTCAATCCCATGCCTCCTTATTTTCTGCAATAGCCTTTCGTGGAGAACCTTATCAAACGCTTTACTGAAATCCATATACACCATATCAATGGCTTTACCCTCATTCACCTGTTTGGTCCACTTCTCAAATAACTTAATAAAGTTTGTGAGGCACAACCTACCCTTCACAAAACCGTGCTGACTATCCCTAATCAAATTATTCCTTTCCAGATGATTATAAATCCTATCTCTTATACTCCTCTCCAACTCTTTACCCACAACCAATGTAAGGCTCGCTGGTCTATAATTACCAGGGTTGTCTCTACTCCCCTTCTCGAACAAGGGGCCAACATTTGCTATCCTCCAGTCTTCTGGCACTATTCTTGTAGACCATGATGATATAAAGATCCAAGCCAAAGGCTCTGCAATCTCCTCCCTAGCTTCCCAGAGAATCCTAGGATAAATCCCATCCAGCCCAGGAGACTTATCTATTTTCACACTTTCCAGAATTGATAACACCTCCTCCAGAGTAATTAAGGAAGTGGCCATTGAAGTAGTGGATGGATTGGTGGTCATCTTCCAAGATTCTGTAGATTCTGGAACAGTTCTTTTGAATTGGAGGATAACTAATGCAACCCCACTATTTAAAAAAAGGAGGTCGAGAAAAAAAAGTGTGTAGGGCCTTTGTGAGATAATAGCGTAGTTTTAGTCTCCTTAACTGTGGAAGGATGTTCTGACTATGAAGGGAGTGCAATGAAGTTTTACTGTGTGAAAGAATATCTGCCAGGCTGGTCTTGTGTTGATTTAAACCAGATTCATAGCAATAAAGAAAAACACTGTGGATGCTGGAAATCAGAAATAAAGGCAGAAATGCTGGAAAAACTCAGCTGATTTATGGAGAGAGAGAAAGAGTTAATGTTTTGAGCCCAGCTCAGAAAAAGATTAATACTGGGCTTCAAATGCTAACTCTGTTCTCATTCTACAGATGCTGCTAGACCTGTTAAGTTTTTTAGCATTTTCTGTTCTCATTTCAGACCCACAGCAATGTGCCTGATTCAAAACTGCCCTCTGAAATGGCCAATTAAGCCATTCAATTCAAAAACGATCAAAGATGGACAATAAATGCAGGCCATTTCTAGTAACGTCTACATCCTGTGCAAAAAATAGTTTTACCATTTTAATTTTTCTTTGTGGAGAGGGTGGTGAGCGGAATCCATTACATTCTCAGCTACTGATCTCACAGTCTGAATCTACGTGTGATTGATATTAGAACTCAAAAGAAGTTCAAGCCTTCTGAAGGGAGCTGCTTGATGTATGTCCCATCTGAGGAGAGAAGCTGACAGATGGAGTGAGAAGCTGACGAGAGAACTCTCACTCATGTTTTCTGCTGAGCAATCATCAAATAGAGCGGTCAGAGTTTACAACAGCAAGGGAGAACAGAACTCAACCGAGATAACCTCGTCTTCACACTTTAGAGGTTTGTAAGGAAGGAAAGCAATAAGCAGTCCAAGGCTGAAAACTGCAAACAGTGACAACAGTATTTCCACATTCAGAGTACAGATGGGGTAATCTACTGAATCATACCTGCAGACTGCATTAACTGGGATTGCTTTGAAATATTTTTTATTGTACAATGAGCTATATTTTGCTGGAGAAAACACTTTGGAAGACGGTTGTAATTTCAGTCACGAGTCAGTTTGCTCTTGTTTGTAGAGATCACCTTGCATTTACCTTATGCTGCATTGCTTTAAGAGGCTTTATTTTTGGCTGAGTAAATCAACTTTGCTTCCTGTGAAATAAATTGCTTTTCCGAGTCTCTGCTTTCAGCCCTTCACAAAACTCCATATGATTGGCTGACGCACTCTGATGTTTTTCACTAGGGCCTGGTCTGACTGATGCCAGTAAGCTTGCAACACTACCTTGGGATTGGAGCCTCCTGCAGTATACCAGCATGGCCATCTCTCCACAACAACTGCCTGAATGGGATTAGCACATCTGGGAAAGACATCACTCATCACCACTTGGTGCAAGGTGTCGGCTGTAGACAGGATAGTCAGGGAAGGGGCAAGGGTTCTACAAGTGTCAGCTTACCAGGAAAGAATATCAAACATTAACTCTGCTGCAGGGGGGCTGAGATAAGGACTTTGAAAGGGTAGCTTACGGAAGAGGATTGTGGATATGTGCTTCCCAGGTACCATTTCAGTGAATGGATGTATGTTCACTAGGTGCCATTTCAAAAAATGGGTGTGGGTTTTCTAGGTACCCTCAGTACAATTTTAGAGAACAGGTGTCTGTTCTCTCGGTACCTATTTAGTGAATGCATGCGGGTTCCCTAGACACCATTTCAGTGAATGGATGTGAGTTTGCTTGGTACCATTCAGTGAATGGATGTGGGCTCCTTTGGTACCATTTCAGTGAATGGATGTGGGCTCCCTTGGTACCATTTCAGTGAATGGATTTTGGCTCCCTTGGTAACATTTCAGTGAGTTGTTGCAGGTTCCCTTGGTACCATTTCAATGAATGAATGGGGGGTTTCCTAGGTAATATTTCAATGAATGCATGTGGGTTCTCCAGGTGCCATTTCAATGAATGGATGTGGGTTCTATAGGTACCATTTTAATGAATGGGTGTGGGTTCCCTTGGTATCCTTTTAGTGAATGGGTGTGGGTTCCCTAGGTACCTTTTTAGTGAATGGGTGTGGGTTCCCTTGATATCCTTTTAGTGAATGGGTGTGGGTTCCCTTGGTACCCTTTTAGTGAATGGGTGTGAGTTCCCTAGGTACCTTTTTAGTGAATGGGTGTGGGTTCCCTTGGTACCACTTCAATGAATGAATTTGGGCTCCCTAGGTATCATTTTCGTAAATGGATGTGCGCTCCTTAGGTACGATTTTAATGAATAGATGTGGGCTCTCTATATACCAGTTCAACGAATGGATGTTGGTTCCCTAGGTACCATTTCAATGAACGGATATGGGTTCACAACATACTATGATTCTCATGCCCTTTTTATGGCGCTACCTGATTTAACCAAAGCTTCACACCTTTGCAAACTTTAATACTGTATCACAGACCCTGAGTCATTTCGCAAGCAATATTCTGTTTTATTTTAATATCAGGCAAATAAAAATTTTAAAAAGAATCACTTGCTTTATCATCAAGAAAGATAAGAAAAATTCAAAAGTTTAAATCTAACTGTGTAATATATATTTGTAGTTGAGTATACCCTCGTAGCAACCTTCTTTGATTTTGAGATCAATTTTATTTTCTAAAGGCTCGGAATTTACAGATCCCATGTGTCTTGGAGCAGCTGACCTCCTTGAACACACTTTTGCGCGGCCACACTTTCTTTCTGTTCCCCTTTCATAGAGACGTCTGTCGGAAGTCTCTGGGTCATATCACAAATCCATCCAACCTACATCAAGTGAGCTGCTGTTATTTTAATTCTGCTTCTGTGTCAGCTCTCAAAGGGGGAAGGAAAAGAACAAAAAATGTCCTGACATCTTGTTTAATGGTCTGGAGGTCTCACTGGACCCTGTTTTGTGATCATTGATTGCATTTAATGGACAGAGTGAAATCATGCAAATGGACCATCCTCCTGTAGAGTACAAAAAACAGCAGATGGATGTACTGCTCTCACGTAAGGCTTATAGTTACATTTGCAGGGTAAGTACAAGACCAATAAAATTTCTCTTATGTGAATATACTTGGGGTCCGTGATGGCAAGTGCCCTCCTTTGTGCTGTACTGAGGACATTGGAGGTCCCATGTTTGTGTTACATTAATTGATTTCCATTCTTAGGTTGGTCACAGTACCTTTGTTCTGAACACTTTGGGCCAATATTTCCTGGTCACCTGGCTGTCAGAAACATTTTATCATAGATTCTCAATAGTGTGGAAAGAGGCCACTTGGCCCATTGAGTCTACATCAAAATCCCACCCAGATCCAGCCCTTTACCCTATCTCTGTATTCCAGCATTTACCAGGGCTATTCCACCCAACTTGCATATTCCTAGACACTAGGGGGCACTTTATCATGGCCAATCCATCTAACCTGCACACCTTTGGACTGTGGGAGAACACTGGAGAATCCAGAGGAAACCCATGCAGACACAGGGGGAATGTGCAAACTCCACACAGACTTTGTTTTTAAAATTCAAAATACTACAAGTTCCACAAAGATCAAGTTCCTGTTTGGCTGAAAATAAGCTATAATTTGCCAGCATAGAGAAATAGCCCAATTGTACCACAGTGACGTTAAAATTAACATGCAGAAAAACCTTGATCTTGAGCTTTAGGACATTTCCAGAAATGAATCAACTGAAATCATGCAGCTTATTATTACCAATACTAGCAAGATTCCTATCAATGATTGCCCTTCTTTTAGAGCACTGTTTTGTGGAAAAATTAAGAGCATTTTTTTTCCTTTTATTCATTCATGGGATGAGGGTGTTGCTGACCAGGCAGCTTTTATTGCGTATCCCTTATTGCCCAGAGGGCAGTGAAGAGTCAACCACATTGCTGTGGGTCTGGAGCCACATGTAGTTCGGATGACAGTTTTCTTCCCTGAAGGACATTGGTGAACCAGATGGGTTTTTATGGCAATCGACAATATTCATTGAATTCAAATTCCACCATCTGCCTGGGTCTCCAGAACATTATCTGGGTCTCTGCATTGTCAGTCCAGTGATAATACCACTAGGTCATCACCTCCCCTTAATAGAATGAAGCTCAGCCGCAGTGTTAAGTCTCTGTATTTCCACATCTATAAACAATCACCAATAACGGCTTACCTGTTTTAACTGTCGGATTGCGGTTCATCATAGGACAATACTTTAATTCTGAGCTTCCATTCCCAGGACTACTGGTCAGTGAGACCACAGTTACCTTCTGCCTACTGATTTGAGTCCTTGTCATGGAGCTACCATTGGCTGAATGGTGACCAATACCATTTGCTGTAAGATTCATGGGCAACTTGTTGTCTGCCTGCAGACCCCAGCACTGATACACTCTATATCCTGACTGATGCTTCCATTAGTTGATGGGATAGGGGCACAATACCAATTATTTATCTGTCTGAACTCAGATCATGCATGTACAGCACATTCTCACACTTAGTCCAAACCCAAAAGTTTCTCCTTCAGTTGCACATTATATATGCATTTTTATTGTGATCAAAGAATCAATCCACAGATCTTGCAACCCACCTATGGCTTTAAAGTTTTAGAAGATCATATCTCAGATCGACCTTTATGTGTGGGACATATGTAAAAATATATGGTAGACATGAAACTACTGCTCCTTGCAGACTGCTCAAGCAGTTCCCATAGCTCTCCCTCCCTCTGATTCGGAGCTGTTTCCCCTTTATTTCACCAAGTTCACTTCATGATTGTGGATCTAACAACAGGACCCCCATGTATTACATAAAGAGGAGCGCTGAAGCACGAAAAATAGCGGTTTGACTACATTGATTTACCTTCAACGTGATTCTGTTGTCATTGAAGAAAAATAAGAGAGGTTAAAGTATCTTTTGTCCTTTCTCAACCCTGATTCTGATTTAAGCCTGTCAGGGCTAAGGCCAGCATCCATCAGGACCAGGTACTGATATGAAACAACAACTAGAATAGTCACTGTACCCTCTGACCAGGATGACAAACCCTCTGCTAAGCTACACAAAACTTGAACACCAAGCTGGAGAGAGTGAGATCTCTCTCCAGTTATTCTATTGTACAAGACAGTGACATAAAGAGCACCAGATCCTCAGGTGGTGCCCACTAGTAACACAACTTTATCCAAGAAAAGGCAAGCTCCATAATTCTTCCAGAAATGTCCACAATGGAGGTACCAAAACTATCAGAACATCCTTCAACATATCATTGAAAAGGTATTAAACAAGATGAGTACATTGGACAACCATGTCTCACTTCCTTTTCAACTCCATTCAATCTCCCGCCTACTCTAACATGGATGAGAAGCTAGAGCTCTCTCTTAGAACCTCCCATAGCTTCTGGCTTTCTCACTGTAAGTATTGTCATGAGCCTGGATCAGACCTCAAAATGTTATGATCTCACTAGGAACTATGTCACATGTTTTTAAGTTAAAAAAGCATTAGATCTGAGAGGATGTGACAGTTAATAAGAGAACAAAGTCGAAAGATTCCACAGTTATGAATAAACAGTAAATTTCACTACGCAATGCAGGAACAGTGATGCGAAGTACAAAGATAAACAACTTACTTCTAATAGCCAGAATTATCATGTGTTAAACATAGGTAAGAAACATGAGTAAACAAACACACTGCAGCGTAGTTCAATTACCAAATGATATCAAGACAGATCTCACAGATTTTTCAGCAAATCCCTTTATACATGAATGACATAGTGAATCACAAAATAAGAGTTACAAGGGATTTTAAATCTTCACTTCCGCTGATCTGGCCTTGAGACTTCCTCTCATGAGCTTCTCCAATCAGTGACTGCTCCCATTGTGGCTGATCACCCTCCCTTTTCTGGGTTCTGTAACTACAGTCTAGTATTCAAATATAACTCTAGCTCTTAACTGACAGCTAGACTCACTGAGCCAACTCCATCTCAATGTGTTGTATGAGCTCCAAGTATGCTCAGTTCAACTGATCTAATGAAACTTGCAGGCTTCTTCGCCCCCATTCTCTCAGCGACATTGAAGTTCGAATGCTCAGAAGGCTCCTCAAGACATGTTTCAACATAAAGTCAGTAAATTTGGAGCTAGGAAAGCACAACAGCTCAGACAGCAACTGAGGAGCTAGGAATGTTAATGTTTCAGCCAAAACTCTTTGACAAGACCGAAACGTTGACTTTCCTACTCCTCGGATGTTGTCTGACCTACTGCTCTTTCCCAGCTCCACTTGACTCTAGCTTCGAGCACCTGCAGTCCTTACTGTCTCCAATCATTCAACAAGAAACAAGCTCTCCACTTTCTAACTCCCCAGGACTTCTTCTGAGTCCTGACTCCAACGTATTGCTACCAACTTACTTGCCCTCAGTTGCAAGAGAACCCATCCAGCAGGACATCAGTGATAGCTCCCCTACAATTTTCAGCACCTCTTAGGCTTGTACATCTGCCTGAGAGAGTCGACAGGGGCTCAGTTTAATGTCTCATCAAAAGTACAGCCACTTGAACAGAGTGGCATTATCAATGTTTCATACAAGTATCCACCAGGACTGTTCTGCTCATTTTTCTGGAATGGGTTTTCAGTCCATTCTCTCATGCTGTAGAATGAGAATGCAGACAACTGTAATGGCAGACACTAAACAAGTGATTAACTAACGGCCACTTGACATTGAGATGCATGCATTGAAATGGAGAACACAGCACACAATCTTGGAGCATAAGTTCAGGGAGAACAGTGTAACATATTTCCAGCAAAAGTACTGTCTCTAGAATTTGTTGACTTAAAAGGAATAAACAATAGGAATGTACGCCCCACACGACTGCAGGAATATGTTTTAAAGTTCCCTTAATGTGAATCTGTCACTGCGAAAGCCTTTTGGGAAAATGAGTCAGACAAACACAGACTCAAACAGTATAGCAGAGACTTCAATGGTGTTTTTGCTTTCTACCCTCTGCTTGCAGGAAAGAGGATGCTCAAAAACAGGAAAAAAGAACACAATTTTAGACATTAAGCTGGTCACATAGGGGCTTGTTGTGAATAAAATATGAAGCATGGATGTTTTATTTAAATTTATGAGGTGTTTTATATTTTGACCACTCTTCCTAACTGTTGACCCAACATGTGTTCAGAGCCTGATAGTTCCTATGGGACTTACAGATGTTGTGTAAATACATGACACTACAGTTGTGGACATGGGCACTAAATCTGCCCTCTTTCTCATTTCCTTTACCTGCCTATGAAGCTGTGTTGTTTATGGTTTTGTTGCATGTTTGATTTTATTTGGATGTCTCTTCAGGTAACCTGGGGTCTGCCATGTCTTCGTAAGGTTTGCTCAACTATCCGTGACTACATGGAAGGTTTCAGCAAAACTCCTATTACTTACACTATAATAAAAGCTCCACTAACAGAAAGTCCACCACTCTTTGGTATGGGCTCATTCTCGCTTCTCAGAGTCCAGTAGATGACTGCGTACTTCATTCTACTATTGCTATCCCGTTCTGAACCTGAACAATTGGAATCTCTCCATGTATAGCAAGTCACAGATACAATCCTGCAACAACAAACTTCGATTGGCAATTGTCTAATATTTGTTCAGAGTATCTGATAATTTCTTCTGCATAACCTGGCCATAAATGAATAGGAAGACAACCTGACCATTAAAATTTATAGGTGTGTATGTAATGGGTTTGATTGCAATGTCTATTAACTTTACACATGAGTTAACTCAATTCTTTTATCAGGTCAGATCCAAAGGAGCGTCCAATCAGATCTGAAATGTCAGCTTTGTGTCTCTCTGCACAGAGCTGCCTGGCCTACTGAGTTTCTCCAGCACTTTCTGTTTCTATTTCTTTCTGTAGATGTCTGCTTTGACAATATAGACACAGTTTTACACTTCATTCTATAACGAGGCATTAGAAATTTTGTTCTTAGTTTGTTACAATGACCAATTTTCCACATTTTCTTCACCCAAAAAAGGCAACTTGGTCTATACCTAGTCTCAAGAAGTTTTTGAATTTTGGAAAAAGTGGTAATATTACTGGACCTTTAATTTAGAGACTCAGGATAATGCTCTGGAGAATTTTTTTTTAGTTACCCTGTTTAGCTGTGTTAGGATGGCTTCTGGCCCAAAGACACTGACACTATTACTGCACCACAAGATCCTCTACAAATGACACAAACTTGTTCAAATCTCACTATGGCATCCAGAAACAAATTAAATTCAGTAGTTCACAAGTTTGGAATCAAAAGCTAGTCTCAGTAATAGTGACTAGAAAGTTGTCATTACACATAAAAACACAGCTCGTTCATTAATATTCTTTAAAGAATCTGCTGCCCTCACTGGTTTGACCCAGAGATCGACACAATGTAGGTGACTGTAATTGTCCACTCCAATCGCTTATCAAGCTATTCCCTTTCAAAATGCCTATACAAGCCATTCACTTCTGGGGCAATTAGGGATGGGCAACAAGGAGGACATTCTCAATTATGCCCCAAGCACCGTGAAATAATTAAAGCACCGTACTATATCATGAGAAGTGTTTTACTGCCTGTACATGTTGGTTCCCATTTGCCTGTAGTGACATCTACAGTGGGCATTCCGCGGCACCATTAATATGCGTAGACCCTGAGAATGGGTGTCCACATGTGGAGAAAAGTGGTGGGTGTTTAGTGGTGATATGTGGATTCCGTGAATGGAGAGTTCTGACGTAGATAGGTTCTCTCTGTGTAGCAGAAGACGTTGAGCCCAGCTGGTAGCTCACCGAGCACATAAAACAATGTGTCAATTCTAATTGACTTTGGAAGGCATCACAGCCAAGATTGATTCTGTCTTCCCCCAGTAAGCACATGATTGATTATCAAATCATTTACCAGTTGGTCACGGTTTTGTGGTTAACCCATTTCTGAGTCAGAGAACTACAGGTTGAAAACTTGAACACGCCGACTTCTGCTGTCTTTATGAAATTGTCCTTAAAACAAGGCCTTGTTTGTTCATGTGATTCAGAAGATCCCATGGCACTATGTTATAGAATAAACAGCACATTGTCCCTGTTGCCCAGGCCAATATTTAACTTACAACCAATACCTAAAAGAGATTAAAAACCGAATGAACTGTGCATGCTGTAAACCAGAAACAGAAACAGAAGTTGCTGGAAAAGCTCAGCAGGTCTGGCAGCATCTGTGAAGATAAATCAGAGTTAAAGTTTCGGGTTTGGTTCTGAGGGAGGGTCACTAGACCCAAAACAATAGATGCTGCCGGACCTGCTGAGCCTTTCCATCTAATAGAGATTACTTAGTCATTGATTTTATTGTTGTTTGGTGGACATTTCCAATATTATGACTACACATAAAAGAAAAAAAACTTTGTCGATTCTAAACTACCCGGAGGTGTTCTGAGGTCATGGAAGCTTCTATATAAGCGTGAGTCTTGCTTTGTCAGGGTGCAGAGCTGGTCTCAGGTTCAGCCCCATTGCTACACTTTATAATGTTCCTCTTAGCAGCTAAACTGCCATTTTGTGAGTGAAACAAATTGCACAGTGCGAGAGACCGGTTGATTAGATGCCTAGTTTTAAAATGACATTTCTGATAATGAGACCAGGCATACAAAATCCTTGCTAAAGTTACCAATATAGTCTGAAAAAGAGAAAAATTATTCAGAGGGTTCATCTTGATATTATGCTACGACAGGAGATTGATCTTAAGTGCAGTCTAGGACTCAAAGAAATGACACAAAATGCCTGTCAGTGAGCTTATGGCTAAAACTAGACCACATCGTTCTTTGCTTGCCAGCCTTGTCTGACGGTGGCACGGTCTCCTGAAATAGCCCAGACAGCAGCAACGAATATGATTCACCTTCCTGAATGAGGCACTTGCCACAGAAAAGAAGGTGAATTAAACACCTTAGTCTGACAGATAGGAACCCAAGTATCAGCAAATGTGAAGCCAAACCCATGGGCTCTCCAAGGCTTCTGAGTGAGGAGTGTCAGAATGAATGCAAGTATTGTCTTAATGCAGTACATTGAGCTATACATAGAAACACAGATATGGAAATAACAGAGATAATGGGAACTGCAGATGCTGGAGAATTCCAAGATAATAAAATGTGAGGCTGGATGAACACAGCAGGCCAAGCAGCATCTCAGGAGCACAAAAGCTGACGTTTCGGGCCTAGACCCTTCATCAGAGAGGGGGATGGGGAGAGGGAGCTGGAATAAATAGGGAGAGAGGGGGAGGCGGACCGAAGATGGAGAGTAAAGAAGATAGGTGGAGAGAGTATCGGTGGGGAGGTAGGGAGGGGATAGGTCAGTCCAGGGAAGACGGACAGGTCAAGGAGGTGGGATGAGGTTAGTAGGTAGCTGGGGGTGCGGCTTGGTGTGGGAGGAAGGGATGGGTGAGAGGAAGAACCGGTTAGGGAGGCAGAGACAGGTTGGACTGGTTTTGGGATGCAGTGGGTGGGGGGGAAGAGCTGGGCTGGTTATGTGGTGCAGTGGGGGGAGGGGATGAACTAGGCTGGTTTAGGGATGCAGTAGGGGAAGGGGAGATTGGAAATAACAGCCAGATTGTTTTGTGCACTACAGCAGATGATTATTTAGTGTGTGTCATCCAGATGCTTCTTATTCCATCTACAGACCTGACATACTGCAGCAAGATGGAGAACTGTCAGCTCATAATCCCTAACACAAAAGAAATCTCATGCACTGCGTGCGGTCAGCCTGATGCTTTTAAACTAAAGCATTCGCCTTAGTGTAGCATTTGAGAACAAGGCAACGGTGGCAGAAGCTTGTATTATCCTGTCAACTGAGTGGAATTATTATGTTGCAATTGTGTCAAATGCCTAATCACCATTGCTGATACAAGGGTCAAAGCACAGATCACCAGGCCGCAAAAACAGAATCAAAGTGCAAGAGTGAGACTGAGGGCTGAGTGGTACCAAAAATCAACAAAGCGTCAGTTTTGTGGAGTTTCATTTCTCTCAATGAACTCTAGCCGGTTATCCAAGATGATTCTCCGCATCTCCCCAGATTATGCATGCACTACATCTTTATCACACCAGCAATGAATATTCTCATCACTGACAAGCTCTTCTGAGATTTTCGCTATTGGCACCATAGTTAAAGATCAGTTGTACAATTGGTTAATCACTACCAGCCACTGCCAGCGGAATAAATACTGGGAGGAAAATGGGAAATAACAGCTTCAGAGGCCCCAGGTAACTTTTCCTTGGAAATACAAGCACACACTGGTATTGCTACTTTACACCATCACTTGTCTGATCAACTGACATAGTAACTACAGCTACAAGAATTATGCAATACAGGTTACTCATCCATAATGCCATATCATGTTAGAACACTGCCTACCTTTTCACAAATATCCAGGGTAGAATAACACTTTGTCATTGTTTGCATCACATGTCAGAAATGCCTTCAGACAGTCAAAGATGTTAAATTTTATGAAACAGCAGGATAGCGTTTACTATGAAACAAACAAAATGAATGTGCAGAGATAGTAGGAACTGCAGACGCTGGAGAATCTGAGGAAGCAAGATGTAGAGCTGGATGAATCCAGCAGGCCAAGCAGCATCAGAGGAACAGGAAGGCTGATGTTTCGGGCCTAGACACTTCTTCAGAACTGCACTGAGCTGTACTGCAAGAGTCTCCAGAAGCATCTAAGCATCACAACCCCATCTGCAGGAGGCCTGTCATCCACTCCATGATGGCCCTGGTGGACGAATGGCCTGCATTGTATCTATGCTCTACCTCTGTCAGAGGGCTGCATAACAGCCATGATTCCGAGGCTGTCAGGTTTAGTAACCATCTTTGCAAGCTAATTCGGTCTTGAAACAAGCAGGAACCTGAGAGTTCTTGAGAAAGTAGCCACAATGGCAGCTCCCACTATACCTGGTTCAGATTTCTTTAACGTGGTATTCATGATCACTTGCACATTGATGGATTGGAGTTTCTTTCTATTGACAAAGTCAGCCACATTATGATAATCTACTTTGCAAGCACCTGATTTACTGCAATTGCCCATTGAAAGGCCTTACATTGCTCACAAGTAGATGCTGTGACCTCACACAGAAAATTAAAATACATTTAGGTTGCTCAGTAGTGGCAGCCATTTTTCACTTTTTCTCTCCATTTGTGTTTTAGATGAGGATGGAAACCAGCACATGACTCGTTTCACAGAGTATGTTATAGGCTCTGCCTCGTCGTCTAGGGGACCCCTAATCCTCCAGGTTTCTTTCTTCCATGGACTCCCTGTTGGCCTTCTCAATTTTGGGCTTTCATGCTTTCCAATCCAGCTCTTTTATTTCCCAACAGAATGCCTCCAGGCCCCAGCCTACTAGTGATACCAACATTGGCTACAGTGTCATCCTGGCTTCGAACATTTGATGGTGACCATTGATGTGCATCTGCCTCCTGCAGTACTCCAATGAACTATTTTCTTCTACCCTTTCATGATGAATTGGCCCAATCACAATTGTTGCCCCCTCTGCATTCTAGTGCATTTCCTCCATTCCCTACAACTGAATTCCCAAATTGTTTACCTCAGTGGTGCCCCCTGATAACCCCCTTTGAAGAAATTCCCTTGGCTGACTGTTTCCCAATGCCCTGATTGGCTGGTAATGATAGTCCTGACTGATGAATGACCAGACCCCTGGCCAATCCCAAACTGACTTATTAATAATTACTGCACTGGTTGCACTGGGCCTGCAGGGCAATAATAATATGGAAACTATGAGCCAGCCCATTACAAGGAGACAATTGGCCATATCAATCTTCTTGAGACTGAGATTGGGTGCTGACCTTGGCTAACTGTGAAGGGAACTCCTGACTAAAACCAACTTCCCCTTGACTTGACCACGACTACTTCACTTAGGGGCTCTTTTTTTCTCTCTGTGTGGTAGCATGGCTGACAGGAATCTCTCCCACGCTATGACCTCATCTCACCATTGGTGTACTTGGGAAGAACGTATAAGTTGACACTCAACCTATTTCGAGATAATGGGGACTGCAGAGCTGGAGAATCCAAGATAACAAAGTGTGAAGCTGGATGAAAACAGCAGGCCAAGCAGCATCTCAGGAGCACAAAAGCTGACGTTTCGGGCCTAGACCCTTCAGCCATGGGTACCCACATGGGCCCAAGCTATGCCTGCCTCTTTGTAGGTTACGTGGAACAGTCCCTCTTCTGCACCTACACAGGCCCCAAACCCCACCTCTTCCTCCGTTACATTGATGACTGTATCGGTGCCGCCTCTTGCTCCCCAGAGGAGCTCGAACAGTTCATCCACTTCACCAACACCTTCTACCCCAACCTCAAGTTCACCTGGGTCATCTCCAACACATCCCTCACATTCCTGGACCTCAGTCTCCATCTCAGGTAACCAGCTAGAAACAGATGTGCATTTCAAGCCCACCGACTCCCACAGCTATCTAGAATACACCTCCTCACACCCAACCCCTGCAAAAATTCCATCCCCTATTCCCAATTCCTCCGCTGCATCTGCTCCCAGGATGAGGCATCCCACTCCCTCACACCCCAGATGTCCACGCTCTTCAAGGACCGTAACTTCCACCCCGCAGTGGTCGAGAACACCCTTGACTGTTTTTTTTCTTTTATTAAGGATGAAGGGTCTAGGCCCGAAAAGTTAGCTTTTGTGCTCCTGAGATGCTACTTGGCCTGCTGTGTTCATCCAGCTTCACACTTTGTTAACTCAACCTATTTAAGCAGGTTAAGAATATTCTTTGCTTGGCCATTAAGCCCTGCACTGGGGCTTGTACTCAGAGCTCCTGGCTCAGAGACTGGAATGCTACCACAGTTGCACAAGATCTCCCATTGTTGGGTTAAAGACTAAGAACACAATTTTTCCGGCGCCCTATCATTGTACAATAATCATCCACAGTAACACACTGTGCAGGAAAGGAGCACAGAGCATTAAGAAACAAAATATTTTCTTCTAGGCACGTAGAAATTTATGTAGCACCGGTACTGGCTCAGAGTGTTTTGCAGCCAATGTATTCTGTGTTGATTAAATGAAGAATTATAGATCTTTGGGGAATGAGCACGGGAGTGGGGTGTAATGGCTCGATGAGTTGACACAGGTGTGATGGACTGAACGGTCTCATTCTGTACTGTAAGATCCCGTGCCAATGTCACTGTTCTGTGAAGTGCAACAGCCAACTTGCTCACAAGAAAAGTCTTACAAACAGCAATGGGATAATCTGTTTTTAGTGATATAGGTTTGTAAATATTGGCCCAAATTCAAGTCAAAGCTCTCCTCCTCTTCTTCAGACATTGCATTTGGGCTTTTAATGTTCGCTAAAGAGAGCAGACGGGTCCTCAGCATAAAAATAATGTGAAAAACAGAAACCTTCAGTGCACACAAGTGAGGAGCCTACAAGAAATTTTTGTCATCCTTCAAAATCCTTTGACATAATTTGCTTTTATCAGCTGTAATTTGCTCATAAAAATAGTAATTCAGGCATCACTTCATTTCATTTAATCTCATTTGCACTGAAATGCAATCTTTCAGCTATCAGCAGCTATCAATTGCAAAGAAGAAAAACTGCATATGTATATTTTGACATCCCAAATGGCTATCAACTGGTGTCATTTTCAATAATTAGCATCGAATGGAATATCATGACTCAGAGCATTTGTTATTAACATTATTTCATTTCCCCTTAGCGCACAGGATCCTTTCGTTTTTCATTTACAGGACATGGACATGTCTGGCCAGGCCAATATCTATTGACCATCCCTAATTGCAGTTGAGAGCCAACCACATTGCTGTGGGTTTGGAGCAACAAATAGGTCAGATTAGGTAAAGATGGCAGATGTCCTTCCCTGAAGAATATTGGTGAATCAGATTACTTTTCCCCCCTGACAATCATTAGTCTCTTAATTGAATTGAATTCAAATTCCACCATCGGCCATGGTAGGAATTTGAACCTAGGTCCCCAGAACATCATATTACGCTTCAGGGGCCTACAGCCCGATGGCCCAAACGTGGATTTTACTGGTTACAAAATCTCCCCACCTCCGGCCTCATCACATGACCAACATTCCCTCTTATCCGTGCCTCCTTGACCTGACACAACCTGTCCATCTTCTGTCCCACCTTTTCATCCCTCCCACCTCACTGACCAATCTACACCACTGCCTACCTGCACTCACTTATCACCATCCCACCTAATTTCCCCAGCCCCACCCCCCTCTCTATTTATTTCTGAGCTTCCCTCCCCCTCTCCATTTTTGAAGAAGGGTCCCGACCCGAACTGTCAACTTCCCTGTTCCTTTGATGCTGCCTGGCCTGCTGTGTTCCTCCAGGTCCACACTGCATAATCCCCAGAACATTACCCGGATTTCTGAATTAACAATTCAGCGGTAACATCAGCAGGCTATCACATCCCCTTAAACTGACCAAGGCAAAATTAAGATGATATTTGACTAAATTCCACTGATAAGTTGACATCAGAAATATCATGCCATTGATTTTGGTTATGCACTGTGTTGATTGTTTTATAGGCAGCTCACAGATCAAGTAGTCAGGCTGTTTATATACATGCCTTTCTTTCCATTTGCTGATTCCTGTATATGGGTGACTACTTGTACATATAACGTATGAAACTTCAACCTGCTAATGATTTTACTGTCTTGATCATCCCACTCCAAGGTCCATTGATCAAACTTATTGTTAGCATTGCCGACAGTAGATAAAAGTTCATACCAGTGATTGAATGGTGTTCTCTTAATGAAAAATGAATAGAGGGTAATGTTTATTGTCTAATTTTTTGTGCATAAATCTTTAAGAATGAAATGACAATTCCAATTGAGATTTGCTTGTGTTTCTTCAGAATAAGCTTGTGAACTGATATGCTTTCAATATTGTGCATCACAAGATCAATAAAAAAAGATTATTTTATAATCTTAATAACAGACTTCAGAGTTATATTTATTTCACTATATTTAACTTGATACAAGGCATTGATTAACAAAATGATCAACACAAGGTTAGTAAATTCAGAGCAGTCTGGCCTGTGGTGGCATGTGAGAGTGGGGCTGGTAGGATGGAGTTCTAGCCCTCGCACATCCCACAGGATTGAGTTCTGGATGGACACAGTGCCAAAAAACAGCTAGAGTGCCCTCCATGGGTGAGCCAGAACTCAACCTCCACCATTAACAACTGCTAAATAAGTCTAAGGTAACCATCCCGGATCCAACATGAGTAGGAGAAATAATGGAGAAATGCAGCTAATTGAAAATTGATGCAGTTCTGAGTTCAGATAACATTCTGGCTCTCATCATTTTCATAGTTTGTTGTTTAATTAGGTTTTGTTATTCTGTTTATGGTTGCTGTTTTAACAGTTACCTTATGTAGGTAAAAAAACTTTATGGCATGTTGCGTGCAGTTTTAAGTGCTAAATGAAAACGTATGTTGAATCATATATGCCATTAATTTCCTTGCTGTGCTGTTTTAGGTTTTTTTCAATGTATGCATTAATAACTGTATTTGATTTCAATTAATGCCCTTAATATCTTCCTTTTAATGATTCCGCCTGATGCCTTTGGGAAGTTAACTGATGCTTTTAAGAGTTTCATTTCAATGCCTAGATGCATGAAGAATTTTGTCCAATGCTTAACAAGCCTCAATACAACTTGGATATCTCTCAGTGCTTTATTTGTTCCAAACAAAATATTTTAATGCCAAATGCTAGCTACACTGTTATTAAGCAAATCTGATGTCAGAATTTTTAACAGGGAAATCATCTGCTCGAGATTCTGGGGTGTGGATTGAATCCATAGACTTCAAATGAAGAAGAATGGCTATATCCATTGAGCCCCAGCTGGCAAAATTTGTAGCTGACATGGTAGAATTGAGATTGCTATTTCTACAGCAAGATGCCACTGACAGAAAGCTAAGTGCTGCCAACACAAACTGAACTTTAAGGCAGCTGGAGTATAATTGTTGTAATGTTTCAAACACGTTCCCCTCCAACAAAGGAAGTCACCACTCTCTCATGAGACAGAGAGGTGACTGGTGGTGGTTTAACTTGATCGTCACCATACCTCAGGCAAGAGGAGAGGTTGAGAAGAAGTGTCTTTCATAACAACATTAGCTGGTGTGGGAATTGAACCCATATTTTTGGTGTCACCTCTGCAGTCACAAACCTGTCCTCCCACTAACTGATCCCCATTGCTAATAAAAACACAGGACAATCATCAAAAAAGTGAGTTAAGACAAATACTGGAATGTGAACAATTCCATCAATGTATTAATAAATGTCTTCTGTGTGGAGAAACTCAGCAGGGTTTGGCATTTTTGATGTTTGTATTGGCGGTTTCAGTGTTAAATGGCATGGAGTAGTGACCAAATGTCAGGACAGTAAGTACAGCCACATATAAACAGCAGAACTGCTGAGTTTCTCATGCATATTCTGTGTTTGTTTCAGATTTCTAGCATTCACAATATTGTACCGTTATCATATTAATGCAAACGTTAATACTGGAAATCCAGTATGCAACCGACCATGTGGCCTCAGAATCTAGACAATAGACAGTGCTACAAGTCGAGTTGCTGAAGTCTCAATAGTCATGCCTTTTTGCACCTATGAAATTATATTTATGAAATGACTGTAGAAAACATCATGGACAATTTCCAAGACTGCATACAATGCCTTAGTGTGGGCTCTGCAGTTTGTTCACTATTGATTATTCCATAGCTCAGACTAGTTTGGGGCCTGGAGATTCACATAAACAACTTCCCAGCAGTCTATAACCAGCTAAGCGTGCATTTTAAATAACCTTTTGTATCCCATCTGTACAGTCGGTCAAAAGCAGCAATCATTTGCTATTCATGTGCATAAATAGAGCAAAGTCAGTGTGGGCCAGAGCAAAACAATGGAAGAGAATGTAGGTAGCAACCCTGCTCTATCAGAGCCTCTCACTGTCAGAATGCTGAACATTAGGCTGACAAAGACAAACCAGTGGCCTGGGAAGGAAAGCAGCTATCAATCTACTTGATATTATTTTTTGGTGACTTGTTAGAGGCAAAGGCATCAACAGAAGGAACGAGACTGGCTGCCGATATGAGCTGCTCTGATCCTCAAACTAAACAACAGAATATCTTGAAGATTAAAACACCTACAATATGAAATGTATCCAATTGCAGAACAATCCTGGCAAAGATGTTTGTAGGAGCTTGAAGTCCACAGATTGACTGCGAACACTTTGAAAATATTCCATTGGTTAAGAAGTGGTTTAAAATGTAGCTCTTCTGGCTCAGAAATGGGTCATTTTCTTTGATAGCACCTTGATGGCATTCCATGCTTTACAAGCTTACCCTGGCGTCACAGACTGTGTTTCGGATACCTCCTTCCTGGGTTTTGTGCAGGAATCATTTCTTCTTTCACCTTCTCCATTCAAAGAGCTATCAAGGGACATAAGGGGGTCACTGAGAGTGTGGAAATGAAAGTCAGGCCGCAGACTGAGACTGGCTTGCACGACCCTCAAATTAATCCAATCATGCCTAAAAGAGAATCATAGAATCCCCACTGTGTGGAAGCAGGCGATTCAGCCAATGGATTCCACACCAACCCTCCAAAGAGCATCCCACCCTACACCCACCTCCCCTATTCAATCCCTGTAACCCTGCATTTACTGTGGCAAACCCACCTGGCTTGCTGATCCCTATACACTACGGGGCAATTTAGCATGGCCAATCCATCCAACCTGCACACCTTTGGACAGCGGGAGAAAACCGGAGCTCCTAGATGAAACCCACACAGACAAAAGAAGAATGTGCAAATTCCACACAGACTGTCGCTCAAGATTATTATTTGAGAGCCAATGTTCAAATTTTTGCAAAGAGGGAAGGACTTGGTGTCTTAGCCAAAATGGTACCCCAAATCTGGAAATTCTGCAGCTGAATCCAGCACCCACCATTTTAGCATAGGGGCAGGGGCATGTTTCACATTTCTGCAGTTCTTGGCGGCAGCCACACAACAGAAGGCAAAACTGTCTTCATTCAAAAACAATTTTCATCCAGGTTTCTGGTGTTTAATTTGTGGGCTTCAAAAATTTCAGTTTCTTGCAGACATCCCATATCCTTTTGGAAATGTTGAGGTAGCACCTTAAGATTATAAAAAGTGAACATGCATGTGCATAAGAAGTGGAACTCTCAAGCTTTCAAATCAGTTAAATCTTCAACGCTTTAAATTTGAAAAAAAAGTGCACACTTTTGAAAGTCTGTAGTTTAAACATAAGATTATTAACATAAATTTGGGAGCTGTTATTTTCAGGGTTGGTTCTGTCCAACCGTTTCCGTAATCTACCATCCTCAGAGTGGGTGCTGGGTATTAATTGGTATAGATGGAGCATAGCGAATGTGCAAATGTGAGCAAGCATTATTTTTTTTCACAACAGTGACAAATTCCTAGAGCAACAAGGCAGGCCTTTTACCTAGTTCACCTCAGCGTTCGACAGGCAGCCCCTCTGACTACCTTAGAGATAGTGAGAACTGCCGATGCTGGAGTCAGAGATAACACCATGTGGAGCTGGAGGAGCACAGCAGGCCAGGCAGCGCCAGAGGAGCAGGAAGGTTGATGTTTCAGATTGGGGCCCTTCTTCAGAAAATTCTGCTGGCCTGCTGTGCCACTGTGACTACTTCCACACTGTTTCTGGGGTCTGTGGGCCTAACTCTGATCAGATGATGTAAATACCAAAGACTCTGTGAACCTGGCAATGGCCCGAGTTTCGAGATCAATCTAAGTGAAACCAAGGAAGGACGTAAGTGTGAGCACCAATGATGAAGTAGGAGACTCCTTCAGAGTCTGTGGCAGAGCCATGATGCAGAATGAAGAATGTTAGAAAGTGTGAGAGGTAGACTTTGAGAGATAGTCTGTGACAGAGAGTGAATATGAAGAAGGTTGGCAATGTAAGTGAGCATTAAAAAAAATGAATGAGTTAGCGAATATGAATATGTATGAGACCGTGTGAAAATACATGAACCCAATTGACACTGAAATGGAGAAAGTGTAAGGGCTACACTGAGATAGAAAGACAAAAGAGAAATTTAATGCGACGGTGGGATGACAGTTGAGTGTGTTTCAGTGAGAGTGCATGTGAGAGAAGCTGTGTGAAACTGAATAAGTGTGTGACTGTAATGGTGTATAATTTGTGAGAGAGAGCACATGTGGGAGTACATGGGAATGTGATTACCAGGGAGGATCTAATGGCTGAGGAGGAGTGTTAAAACGTGACACAAGGACTGTGAGTAATAGCTTGATGGACTATGAAAGTATTAACTTGGGAGTGAGAGTACTGAGGGAACCTACACATGGGTAAGGGACAGAGTAAGGTCATGAGAAAGAGTCTGAGAGAAATGGATGGCCAGGAAAGCAGATGAAACTTCCATATGATATTAGCAGGAGAATTATAGCTGAGGTAAAGATATTACGATTGAGAAAAGCTATGCAGACTTAGGAAGGCTTTTCATTTCAATAAACCCTCACTTTGTGCTAACAAAAGCTATGCTCAGTAAATGCAAGAAATAAAAGCTTGCACACTGCCGAGTTGCAGTGTCGTCATGCAGTAACAGATGTCAAGCCTCAGAGAGAGTGGAGGAAATTGGCAGTCTTTGGCAAAATGTCAGGAACAGTGCAAACTTTATTGTGACACTGTGGGGGCGATACTCAAAATAGATGGTGTGGGTGGTGGAGCTGAACCTGAGTAATTCAATTTTTTATTCGTGCAACCAATAGATTTTGACCATATGTGGAACAAGCTGGCTGATCTCGACTAAAGAAATTCAACAAGTTTTCATTTGGAATGCACTTCTTGAAAGAGTGGTTGGAGCCGATTGTCCAGTAATTTCATCACGGGAATTGGAAATGATTTTTAGGGCTGTGGGGAAATATCAGTGATGTGATTATCTATTTATTTGAGTTAACAAAGGCATAATGTGCAGAATGGAGTCCTTTTGTGGTATTGTGTCCTAATATTCCTAGTACCTTGATCACAAGCAGATCCTGGCTCTTCTATCTTCGGTAGGTTATCGAAGGGTAAAGAACCACTGTAACATGGATATGTGGGTGCGTTAACCATTATCACTGAAACCACTGATTGTCAGGCAAGTGAGAGAGGGACTGGGTTCAAGTAGTCACATAGTGGCAGGGAAATAAAGTTTAAGAACTGTGAGGTTATGCGGCAGCTCTAGTTAGACCACACTTGGGATATTGTGTTCAGTTTTGATCACCTTATTATAGGAAAGATATTGAAGTTTTAGAGAAGGTGCAACCAGGATGCTGCCTGGACTGCTTGGTAAGTCTTATGAGGGAAGGTTGAGGGAGTTAGGGCTTTTTCATAGGAGCAAAGAAGGATGAGAGGTGACTTCATAGAGGTTTACAAGATGATGGGAAGTATAGATAGAGTGGGTAGTCGAAGAGGTATAATTTTAAGGTGATTGGAAGAAAGTATAAAGGAGATATTAGAGGTAGGTTCTTCACACAGAGAGTGGTAGGCCTATGGAATGCGCTGCCGGCAGTGGTAGCGGTAGTGGAGTCACATACTTTAGATAGTTTTAAGTGACTCTTGGATAGGCACATGGAGGATAGTAAAATGTAGGGTATGCAGGGTAGATTGATCTTAGAAGGATAATAGGTTGACACAACATTGTGGGCTGAAGGGCCTGTACTGTGCTGTACAGTTCTATGTTCTATATAAACTACAGCATTCTGCACTTGAGCATTGCTGAGGTCCATAAGTCCAAGATTCAAAGACAAAGCTAATTGAGACGGAAATACATGTTGTAATTTTCAGGTCCTTGCTTGCCTCACTCCATTCTTCAAACAGCGATCTCTCCCTTACATCTCTCCTTTAGCGATGATCTTTGTATCCTCACTGTCCACTGGAGAAGTACCCGATGACTGGAGGGTGGCAAATGTTATTCCTTTGTTCGAGAAAGGAAATAGGGATAATCCTAGGAATTACAGACCGCTCAGCTTGACTTCTGTGGTGGGAAAATTATTGGAGAGGATTCTGAGAGATAGTATTTATGATTATTTGGAAAAACACAGTTTGATTAGAAATTGTCAACATGACTTTGTGAGGGGCAGGTCATGCCTCACAAACCTTATTGAATTCTTTGAGGATGTGTCAAAACACATTGATGAAGGCAGAGCAGTGGATGTGGTGTATATGGATTTTGACAAGGCAGTTGATAAGGTTCCACATGGTAGACTCATTCAGAAAGTTAGGAGGCATGGGATTCAGTGAAATTTGGCTGTCTGGATACAGAATTGGCTGCCCAATAGAAGACAGAGGGTGATAGTAGATGGAAAGTATTTAACCTGGAGCTCGGTGACCAGTGGTGTTGCGCAGGGATCTGTTCTGGGACCTCTGCTCTTTGTGATCTTTATAAATGACTTGGATGAGGAATTGGAAGGATGGGTTAGTAAGTTTGCTGATGACATGAAGGTTGGTGGAGTCGTGGACAGCGTGGAGGGCTGTTGCAGGTTGCAATAGGACATTGACAGGATGCAGAGCTGGGCAAAGCAGAGGCAGATGGGATTCAACCTAGAAAAGTGTGAGGTAATTCATTTTGGAAAGTCGAATTTGAATGCAGAATACAGGGTTGATGGCAGGATTCGTGGCAGTGTGGAGGAACAGACGGAACTTGGGGTCCACATCCTTAGATCCCTCAAAGTTGATCGGATTGTTAAGAATGCATATGGTGTGATGGCTTTCATTGACAGGGGAATTAAGTTTAAAAGTCACGAGGCTATGCTGCAGCTCTGTAAAACCCTGGTTAGATCACACTTGGAATATTATGTTCCGTTCTAGTTGCATCATTATAGGAAGGAGGCTTTAGAGAGAGTGTAGAGAAGATTTACCAGGATGCTGCCTGGGCTGGAGGGCAGGTCTTATGAGGGAAGGTTGAGGGAGCTAGAGCTTTTCTCATTGGAGTGAAGAAGGATGAGAGGGGACTTGATAGAGTGTACAAGACGATGAGAGGCATAGATAGATTGGATAGTCGGAGACTTTTTCCCAGGGCGGAAATAGTTATTATGAGGTGGCATAATTTTAAGGTGGTGGAGGAAGAGAGAGGGGAGATGTCAGAGGTAGGGTCTTTACACAGAGGTTGGTGGGTGCGTTAAATGCGCTGCCGGCAGTGGTAGTGGCATGAGTTACTTAAGGGACACTTAAACAACTTTTGGACAGGCACATGGATGATCGTATAATGTAAGGTATACAGGGTAGTTTGATCTTAGAATAGGATAATAGGTCGGCACATCATTGTGGGCCAAAGGGCCTGTACTATGCTGTACTGTTCTATTATCTCATTTTCACTATGGATGTCTAGTCCCTATACACCTGCATTCCCCATGCAGATCGCCTAAACGCCCTCTGCTTCTTCCTGTCCCGCAGACCCAACTAGTCCCCCTCCACCGACACCCTCATCCACCTAGCCAAACTTGTCCTCACCCTCAACACCTTCTCTTTAGATTCCTCCCACTTCCTACAGACAAAAGGGGTGGCCATGGGTACCCGCATGGGCCCAAGCTATGCCTGCCTCTTTGTAGGTTACGTGGAACAATCCCTCTTCCGCACCTACACAGGCCCCAAACCCCACCTCTTCCTCCATTACATTAATGACTGTATCGGCGCCACCTTGTGCTCCCACTAGAAGCTCGAACAGTTCATCCACTTCGCCAACTCCTTCCACCCCAATCTCAAGTTCACCTGGACAATCTCTAACACCTCTCTCACCATCCTGAACCTCTCTGTCTCCATCTCAGGCAATCACCTAGAAACCGATATCCATTTCAAGCCCACTAACTCCCACAGCTACCAAGAATACACCTCCTCGCACCCAACTTCCTGCAAAAATTCCATGCCCTACTCCCAATTCCTCCACCGCATCTGCTCCCAGGATGAAACATTCCACTCCCTACATCTCAGATGTCCTCATCTTTCAAAGACTGCAACATCCCCCCCGCAGTGGTCGAGAACGCCCTCGACCGGGTCTCCTGCATTTCCCGCAACTCATCCCTCACACCCCGTCCCCACAATGGCCGCCAAAAGAGAAACCCCCTCGTCCTCACATACCACCCACCAACCTCCGGATCCAATGCATCACCCTCTGACACTTCCGCCATCTGCAATCCGACCCCACCACCAAAGACATTTTTCCCTCCACACTCTTGACTGCTTTCCAGAGGGATCAATCTCTCTGCGACTCCCTTGTCTGCATCACACTCCCCTCCAGCCCCACCACACCTGGTACTTTCCCTTGCTACAGCAGGAAGTGCTACACTTGCCCCCACACCTCCTCCCTCACCCCTATCCCAGGTCCCAAGAAGACTTTCCACATCAAGCAGATGTTCACCTGCACAACTGCCAATGTGGTATATTGTATCCACTGTACACAGTGTGGCCTCCTCTACATCGGGGAAACCAAGCGGACGCTTGGGGACCGCTTTGCAGAACACCTATGCTTGGTTCATGATGAACAACTGCACCTCCCAGTCGCGAAGCATTTCACTCCCCCTCCCATCCCTTAGGCGACATATCCATCCTGGGCCTCCTGCAGTGCCACAATGATGCCACCCGTAGGTTGCAGGAACAGCAACTTATATTCCACTTGGGAACCCTACAGCTCAATGCTATCAATGTGGATTTCTCTAGCTTCAAAATCTCCTCTCTCTCCACTGCATTCCAAAACCAGCCCAGCTCATCCCCGCCTGCCTAACCTGTTCTTCCTCTCACCTATCCCCTTCTCCCACCTCTAGCCACACCCCCATTTCTTACCTACTAACCACCCTTGACCTGTCCGTCCTCCCTGGGCTGACCTATCCCCTCCCTACCTCCCCACCTGCACTCACCTCTACTGACTCCCTCCCCGCCTCTTTAACTTGTCTGTCTCCTCTCTACCTATCTTCTTTATCCATCTTCAATCCACCTCCCCCTCTCTCCCTATTTATTCCAGTTCCCTCTCCCCATCCCCCTCTCTGATGAAGGGTCTAGGCCCAAAACGTCAGCTTTTTTGCTCCTAAGATGCTGCTTGGCCTGCGGTGTTCATCCAGCTCTACACCTTGTTATACATAGAACATAGAACATAGAACAGTACAGCACAGAACAGGCCCTTCAGCCCACAATGTTGTGCCGACCATTGATCCTCATGTATGCACCCTCAAATTTCTGTGACCATATACATGTCCAGCAGTCTCTTAAATGACCCCAATGACCTTGCTTCCACAACTGCTGCTGGCAACGCATTCCATGCTCTCACAACTCTCAGATTCTTCAGCATCTGCAGTTCGTATTATCTCTCTTCTATTCTACGTTCTTTACATTCCATTCCATTCCCTTTTTTTATTCTGGGGCTTTTCCTTATTCCCTATTCCCTGCAAACTGCTGTTGCTGTGACTCATTCAACTACAATGTTACAAAATCCCTATGGTGTGGCAGTAGTCCATTCAGCCCATCAAATCCACTTTGACCTTCTGAAGAGTATTCCATCCAGACCCACCCCCCTACTCTATCATCCAACTTTTCTCATGGCTAATTCACCTAGCCTGCACATCTTTGGACTGTGGGAGGAAACAGAGCACCTGGAAGAAACCCATACAGACATGGGGAAAATGTGCAAACTCTACACAGACAGTTACCCAAGGGTCGAACTGAACCTGAATTCCTCATGTTGTGATGTAGCCGTGCTAACCACTGAGCCACTGCGCTGCCCCATATTGCTTCCCTTTGGAATGACATCTCCAGATCTTTACATTTTATCACGTTGTGTCGTAATTTCAAGACCAGAAGCAAAAAAAACCAAAATGTAAGACCTCAAATGACTGAAGAATGCAGCATTCAAATCTCTTTGTTTTTCACTTGTGGGGTATGGACATTATTGGCTGAGCCAGCATTTATTGCCCATCTCTAGTAGCCCTTGAGAAGTTGGCGAGCTGCCTACTTGAACTATTGCAGTCCATGTAGATCCACAGTGTCATTAAGAAAGGAATTCCGGGATTTTGACCCAGCAGCAATGGAGAATGATAATAAATTTCCAAGTCAGGATGGTAAATATCTTGGAGGGGAGTTCACAGCAGGTTTTCCCGTGTATTTGCTCCCATCATTGTGGAATTGGAAGGTGCTGTCTAAGAATATTTGTGGATAGTGAGTTACCTTATAGATAGTACACAGCTGCTACTGAGCATCGGTGGTGAACCGAGGAGTTGCTAACAGTCACAGTATTGTGCAATCATTGTCAAAAATCTGCGCTCCTGACCCTATGGTGGAGAAAAGGTCATTGATGAAGTAGCCGAAGATGATTGGGCCAAGGATATTGTCCGGAGGAACTCCTGTGGAGCTGAGATGACCGACCTTCGACAACCACATCAACATTTCTACATGCCAGGTATGACTCCAACTAGCCAAAGCCTTTACATAGAACAAATACATGGTGGCTCAGTGGTTAGCACTGTTACCTCACAGCACCAAGGACCTAGGTTCGATTCCATTCCATTGGGTGACTGCCTATGTGGAGTTTGCACATTCTCCCCATGTCTGTGTGGGTTTCCTTCCACAGTCTAAAGATATGCAGGTTAGGTGAATTGGCCAATGCTAAATTGCCCATGGTGTTCAGGGATGTGTAGATTAGATGAGTTATGGGGGGATGGGTCAGGGTGGGATGCTCTGAAGGCCGGTGTGGACTTATTGAGTCGAATGGCCTGTTTCCACACTGTAGTGATTCTATGAAATGTACTTGATTGTGGGAAGCAAGTACACAGATCCAGTGAAATGGGAAACACACAGCAGTGGGGAGGTTTCATATTTATTTGTAATGCCTGCCATACCGGTAAAGGCCTGAAAATCTACGTCTAGGGACTAGGTTTAAAACAGCCATTAGACTCCTGTCTTCATATTCAAATAAAGCACTTACTGCCTTAAATACATTAATGTTTGCTCCTGATTTACCTCACCGTAAGATGTTGGGATATTCACTTGAGAGGCAAGAGAGGGCTCAATTTAAATCTTATCTCGCATGTAATGGACAACTTTGTTCCCTTAGACTGTATCAACCAATTTTACCATCCAAAAGAATAGTACTTGTCTGATTTTCTGACGGGCTTTGCTCATTTTGCACATAATTTATTAGACATGAAGGGAACATCCTCAGGAAATGGTAAAGTGATATAACTTTGTCAATTGCATCTTGACTCTCTTTTCCAATGGTCAATGTTTAATTATGAATTGGCACAGAGACTGGAATGGCTAGGTAGTCATTTAGAATTCTAAAATCCCTGTAGTGTGGAAACAGGCCATTTGACCCATCAAGTGTACACTGACTCTCCAGACAGACAGTTGCTGAAGGCTGGAATCAAATCTGGGTCTCTGGCGCTAACCACTTCTCAGGATTGCTTGGAGTTCCACAGCAGGACCATGAGAGAATTCTAAAGCCAATGACTCTGCTGAAATTGCTGGGAATTTGAATTTTCCTTCAGATATTGCCCTGCATTTGGAACCTTCTGAACATGTTCCTAAGAATCAGAGATTTCAGTGGATTTTGATTCACTGAATATTAACAATTATCCATCGGCAAATGGGTTAAAAAGCAGGTAAAAGAAACTACTTTAATCTTGGATAACTATTGAAATGAAAACCTTTACTCAACATTATCAAACTCCTCACTCTCCTGGGTCTGATTTCAGCTTCCCAAGCTCAAACACATCGCATTTAGAATACTCTCCCAACCCAACAGCCCCGTGAACAAAGACTGTAGGATCAAGCACTTATCCTCAAATCAACGACATATTATCACGTTCATTAAGTGAGGTGAAGGTCTAGTCATATTATTGCTAGATTGTTAACTCAGGAATCCAAGTGATGTTCTGAGGGCCCAGATTCAAATTCTGCCATGGCAGACGTTGGGCTCTAATAAAAATCTGAAATATTGAGTCTAATGTTAGCTATGTTGATTGTCAGAAAAGCACATTTGGTTCACTAATGTCCTTTAGGGAAGGAAACTGCCATCTTTACCTGGTCTGGCCTACATGTAACATCAGTCCCACAACAATGTGGTTGTCTCTTAACTGCCCTGTGAATGCATATAAAAATAATTTATTGTAAAATCTCAGCTAGCAGCCACCCTAACCTCTCATCCACTGTGCATCCTAGACCCTTAAATCCACCTGGCACCTCACCCTCCAATCCACCTGTCCCCTTGACCTGACACTTAGTTTCCATATTTGCCTTTTAACAATAGCAGTCAAGTACGTGTGGGACTTTTAAACTACATGTTATGGTAACTTACTGCCGACAAGACAATCTACAGTTTCCATTTTGATTTTCCTTGCCGCTGGCTATGATGTTTCCTGGCTTGGTACTTGTTGTTTTGTAACAGGAGGCTCATGTCCAGAATATTCCAGAGCAGAGGTGATCAAAAGGTAAGTGTGTCCATTTCAGTCCAATCAGGGTCAGAAATCTTATCAGGATGTGAGCAAAGTGTCCTTTTGTGGCAGAATTGGGTGACAAATATCTGAGGCACATCAAGATCATCTCGCTTCATCTTTTCTGCTTTGATAGATGCCACTTGACAGAGACGAATGCTTGTTAAATGCCTTGTTAATACCAAAATCCAGATTCCATTTTACCAAACTCACCAAACTTAACATTGAGAAAACGTGACAGGGAAATGAGCGTGTACGTGACACATTCAGCTCAACTCTGAGTCAGCCGTGTTTCTTGGGACCAAACTGCAGCACAGGCCAAGTTATATACAGGTTATATGACATTCGCGTTGCTGTTCTGTATATAATCTATATCGTGCAATAATCAGGCCTGGTTACTTAGAGCTACTCCAAGAGCATTTACGACAGTGACAAGTCAGCATTGAGATTGAAAACTTATCACGGATGGATGCAGTCAAGCCCACACTTGGAATTATTCAGTACAGGATGTTTCAATTGAATGGAACCCAGGTTTATGACTAGCATATTCATCCTACCAACACCAGCCGACTGTGGTTTCAGTGTGTGTTATCTACAGTGTGCACTGCAGCAACTCACCAATGCTATATTGATGGCATCACAAGGCTTGTACTGCTGGAAGATGTGTCAGAGATAGAGAGGGAAAGGCCATAGAAAGGATTGGTAAACAACTAAGAAAAATCTTAAATGTAAGTCATTGATGGACTGGAAATCCGTGTAGGCATGGGGGTGATGGTGATTCCGTCTCATGGCCTTCCCAGATGGAAACAAACCTATTTGATTTCAGATGAATTTTAAATTAATGGTGACAATATAAAGGATAAAAGATGAATACTAAATTGGTTGTGTTATGAAGAGTTAAACAAATAACATGATCAGTCATCCTTATTATTGAAACTGAAGGGAATTATGTATACTCCTGGGATTCAGTGATATTAATGAAAGGTCGCGATTCATCCTATAATCTGCTCTTGTTTTGTACACCCAACCAATCATCCTTAAACAGCACAAACATTTTTTTTATAGATTTTATGTTTTGAATGGCATGATCTTTGAGCAGTGGAATGTTTAAGTGACAAAACAAAGGCCTTTCTTCCTAATCCCCTTTGTTCCTGCAATAACCTGCCTAAGGGGCTCTGTATGAACCAGGCTAACACTAACTGCGTATTAGCAAATACACTATGGATTAGAAATGTGATAGACATCCTACTGATTCACCTCGGAGATTGCTGGATATCATGAGCACAGTTTCCATTGTTCCATAAGTTGCTACTCTTGGCTTTTTACTCAGTTCTGTCTCTGAAAAATCCCTTTTGTCAGCATTAGCTTTAGATGTTGGCAAAGGAAAACATTTTTTCTCGCCCCAATGTCAACACTGGATATTTGTCTCAAGTTTCCATTTAATCTTCACCAACAAAGGCAGTATAAGGGCAAATGATGAAAATGCCTTGTAAAATCGGAAGCAGAACTGTAAGGAAATTCAAACAGCCACAAGCAATGGCAGAAGTCAACTGTGAGTGATAGAAACAGGGGAAAGCTCTGGCAGGGCTGTTACCTGGAAATTACAATGCAGCAAATTACTTGAAAGGATTACTTGAATGGATTGAGCTCAGCCAGGAAAATGTGTAGATTATCAATAGAAATCCAGTGGTAGACATTTAAACAAGTAGTTGGAGGAGCACTCCACAAATATCCACAATTACTAGGCAGAAGTTTATGACGCATGTCGGCCTCCTTCAGAGGTCCTCAGTTCTCACTTAATTCAAATCACTCCAACAAATATCAAATGGGTTATGCAAGAGTTATTGTGCTGGCAACAGTCCTGAAGATTTGTGCTCCAAAACTTGTTGTGCTTTTAGTCAATCTGCTGGAGTACAACTATAACATTGGCTTTTACCTGACTTGAAAAATTGCCAAGGTATGTCTTGTGCACAAAAATCAGGATGAATCTAAACTGGGCAATTACTATCCTCATTAGTCTACTCTCGATCATCAGTAAAGTAAAGCATCTACTCAGCAATAATCCGCTCACTGACACCCAGTTTGGGTTCCACCAGGGCCACTCAGCTCCCGACCTCATTAAAGCCTTTGTTTAAACATGGACAAAAGAGCTGAATTCCAGAGATGAGGTGAGAATGACAGCCCTTGTCATTGATGTTTGATTGCCTGTGGCATCAGGAAGACATCATAAATGATTCTGTGCATCTTGGAGTAACGCCTGACACATGGGAAGATGGTTGTCATTCTTGAAGGTCAGTCACCTTAGCTCCAGGGCATCTCTGCAGGAGCTCCTCAAATAATGTCCTAAGCCCAACCATCTTCAGCTTTTAATCAATGGCCTTCCTGTCAACGTACGGTCAGAAGCAGAATTGTTTGCAGATAACTACACAAAGTTCTGGATTCCTCAGATACTGAAGCAGTCCATGCCCAAATGCAGTAGGACCTAGAAATATTGAAGTTTGAGCTGATAAGTTGCATGCAATACCCATGCCACACATGTGCCAGGCAATGACCATTTCAACAAAAGAGAATCAAATCATCACCCCTCGACAGCCAATGGTGTTACCATCAATGAGTCCAATACTCTCAATATCCTGAGGCTACCATTGGCCAGAAACTGAAGATTAACGAGTCACATAAACACTGTGGCAACAAAAGGGGGCCACAAGTTAGTGCCAAAATTGGGAGAACTGTCTCACAAATAGTTAAGCAACAGCTTGACATAGTCATACTCACAGAATCATACTTTACGGGCAATGTCCCAGACACCACCATCACCAACCCTCGATATGTCATGTCCCACCAGTACAGACCCATCGGGGGGCGGCACAGCGGTAAATCATTGGGAGGGTGTTGCTGTTGGAGTCCTCAACATTGACCCCGTGAAGTGTCATGGCTTCAGGTTGAACATGGGGAAGGAAAACCCCTGCTGATTATCACATACAGTCCTCCCTCAGCTGATGAATCAATGCTCCTCAATATTGAACAACACTTGAGGAAGCACTGAGGATGGCAAGGACACAAAATATACCCTGGGTGGGAGATTTCAATGTCCACCACCAAGACTGGCTCAGCAGCAGTACTACTGATCGAGCTGGTTGGGTCCTAAAGGACAGAGCTGGTAGACTGCGTCTGTGGCAGGTGGTGAGAGAACCAACAAGAGGGAAAATCATTCTTGACCTCATCCTTACTAATCTGCCAGCTGCAGTTGCATCTGTCCATGACAGTATTGGGTTAGAGTGACCATCGCACAGGCCTTGTGGAGACGGAGTCCTGCCTTCACATTGAAAATAACCTCCATTATGTTGTGTGACACTATCACCGTGCTAAATGGGACAGACTTCACACAGATCTAACAGGTCACGACTGGGCATCCATGAGGCACTGTGGGCCATCAGCAGCAGCAGAATTATACTCCAGCACAATCTGTAACCCCATGGCCCAGCATATCCCCCACTCAATCACTACTATCAAGCCAGGGGATCAGCCCTGTTTCAATGGAGAGTGCAGGAGGGCATGGCAGGAGCAGCACAAGGCATACCCAAAGAAGAGGTATCAACCTGGTGAAGCCACCAAACAGAGACTTGCACACCAAATGGCGAAAGCAACAAGTGACAGACCGAGCTAAGCAATCCCACAATCAATGAATCAGATCTAAGCTCCGCAGTCCTGCCACATCCAGTTGTTAATGGTGGTAGACAATTAAACAACTCACTAGAGGAGGAGGCTCCACAAATATCCCCATCCTCAACGATGGAAGCGCCCAGCACATCAGTGCAAAAGATAAGGCTGAAACATTTGCAGACTTCTTTAGCCAGAAGTGCCGAGTGGATGGACCATCTCAGCCTCCTCCAGTGGTCCCCAGCATCACAGATACCAGTCTTCAGCCTATTTGAATAACTCTACGTGATATCAAGAAACAGTTGGAGACATTGGAACATGTAAAGGCAACGGGGCCTGACAACATTCCGGCAATAGTACTGATGACTTGTGCTGCAGAACTTGCTGTTGCCCCTAGCCAAGCTGTTCCAGTACAGTTCCAACACTGGTATCCACCCGACAATGAGGAAAATTGCCCAAGTATGTCCTGTGCACAAAAAGCAGAACAAATCCATCCAGGCCAATTCCTGCCCTATCTTGATCACCAGTAAAGTGATGGAAGGTGTCATCAACAGCACTATCAAGTAGCACCTGCTCAGTGACGCCCAGTTTGGGTTCCACCAGGGCCACTCAGCTCCTGACCTCATTAAAGCCTTGGTTCAAACATGGACAAAAGAGCTGAATTCCAGAGATAAGGTGAGAATGACAGCCCTTCACATCAAGTCTGCATTCGACAGAGTGTGGCATCAAGGAGCTCTAGCAAAACTGGAATCAATGGGTATCAGGGAGTAAACTCTCCACTGGTTGGAGTCATACCTGACACATAGGAAGATGGTTGTGGTTGTGAGAGGTCAATCATCTCAGCTCCAGGACATCTCTGCAGGAGATCCTTGGGGTAGTGTCCTATACCCAACCATCTTCAGCTGCTTCATCAATGACATTCCCTCCATCAGAAGGTCAGAAGTGGGGATGTTTATCAATGATTGCACAATGTTCAGCACCAGTTGTAACTCCCCAGATACTAAAGCAGCTTGTGTTCAAATGCAACAAGATCTGGACAATATCTAGGCTTGGGCTGACAAGTGGTAAGTGACATTCGTGTCACACAAATGCCAGGCTATGACCATCAACAATAAGAGACAATCTAACCATCGCCCCTTGACATTCAATGGTGTTACCATCACTGAATCCCCAACTATCAACAACCTGGGGGTTAACGTTGACCCGAAACTCAACTGGACTCACTACATGAACATAGTAGCTCTAAATGCAGGCCAGAAGCTGGGGATACTGTGGCAAAGTACTCACCTCCTGACTCCCCAAAATCTGTCCGCCATCTATGAGGCTCAAGCCAGGAGTGTGATGGAATACTCCCCACTTGCCTGGATGGGTGCAGCCCCAATAACACTTAAGAAGCATGACACCATCCAGGACAAACCAGTCCACTTGATTGGCACCACATCCACAAGCATCCACTCCCTCCACCACCGGTGCTCAGTAGCAGCAGTGTGTACTATCTGCGAGATGCACTGCAGAATTTTATCATAGATCCTCAGATAGCACCTTCCAAACCCACAGCTGCTTCGACCTAGAAATACAAGGGCAGTAAACATATTGGAACATCAGCACTTACAAGTTCCCCTCCAAGCCACTCACCATTTTGACTTGGAAATATATCTATATTCCTTCGTTGTTGCAGGGTCAAAATCCTGGAATTCCATACCTAAGGGCATTGTGGGTCAACTCATAGCTGCAGGACTGCAACGGTTCAAGAAGGCAGCTCACCATACCTTCTCAAGGACAACCAGGGACAGGCAATAAATGCTGGCCCAGACAGCGACACCCACATCCCACAGATGAATAGAAAAATAGAAGCTGGGAACATTGCATCAATTAACTCAGTTCCTGACACCTCAAAACTCATCCGACGTCTCCAAGGCACAAGTCAAGTGTGGTGTGGATTACTCCATATTTGTCAGGATGAGTGCAACTCTAGTAACTCTCAAGAAGCTTGACACCATCCATGACTAAGTAGCATATTTGATTGACACTATGTCCACAGATATGTGCTCCTCCACCATTGCAGCAGTGTGTACCATCTACAAGATGCACTGTTGAAATTCACCGAGGTTCCAGAGGCAGACTTTCCAAGTTCATGAGGACTTCTATCTAGAAGGACAAAGGGAAGCAAAAACCTGAGAATACCAACACCTGCAAGTTCCTCTTTTAGCCACTCACCACCCTGACACGTTTCTGGATGAAAATCCTGGATCTCCCAAACAACATTGTGGGTCTACCGACAACAAATGGTTTTCAGTGGCTCAAAATGGCAGTTCACCAACACCTTCTCAAAAGCAACTGAGGGTGGCCAATAAAAGCTGGATCAGACAGCAGTGCCCACATCCCACGAATGAGTAAACATAGAAAGGCTGTTAATAAATTATCAGAATAATGTGGTCACAGAAATACTGTCTTGTTTATTTGAAACAATGTGTCCTAATGGACTAGCCTGAGTTAGGAGCTGTTAATCACAAGCCATCAACCAGGAAAATAGAAAACAAGATAAAGAGAACGTGTGGCATCCTAGAACTCAATGGTTCTGATATGTCAGTAAGAACGCATGATCAGTGTGAGGGAAAGCTCAACTGAGTGTGACAGAAGCCAAGAGAATTTGAGAATTAGATCCAAAGCTGCAGTTCAGTGCAGAGGGGGAAAGACATGTTTAAAGTAAGGTTACTTCATAACATGATGTATGAAATGTGGGCAGTTCAATGAAGTGTGGGTAAAAGGTAACCTTTTTCTCTACTGCTCATTTTTTCAGCTTCCTGCATCTGCTTTCCAAATATAGCAGAAGGAACAGATAAACTTTAAACATGTATTATTTGAATTTGTAAGTTTAACAGAATTCTAAGTATTGCATGTTGTCATCGGTATTTTAAAGTTATTGACAATGCTAATACCTTTTGTTATGTATTAAGTGTATTAATTTTAAATTAACTAATTATTAATTACTAGTTTATTTATCTAGTAACTATGTATCACTTGCTATGGCACAGGGTTACAGCAATTCTCTCCATATGATAGCAAGCCTGACAACATTCCAGCAATAACACTGAAGGTATGCTCCAGGACTTGCCTCTCCCCTAGTCAAGCTGTCCCAGTACAGCTACAGCATTAACATCTACCTGACAATATAGAACACAACTCATGTTTGTCTGTACACAAAAAGCAATTACCACTTCATCAGCCTACTTTCAATTATCAGTTAAATGATGGAAGGTGCCATCAATACTGCTGTCAAGCAGCACCTGCTCAGCAATAACCTGCTCAGTGATGCCCAGTTTGGTTTCCACCAGGGCCACTCAGCCCCTGACCTCATTACAGCCTTGGTACAAACATGGACAAAAGAGCTGAATTGCACGAGTGATGTAAGAGTGACAACCCTTGATGTCATGCCTGCATTTGACCAAGAGTGGCAGCAAAGAGACCCAGCAATGGAATCAATCATTACCAGAGGAAAAATTCTCAACTGGCTGTGGACTACATTGAAGCCATATGTGACATGTAGGAAAATGGTTGTGGTTGCTACAGGTCAGTCATCTCAGCTCCAGGACATCTCTTCAGGAGGTCCTCAGAGGAGTGTCCTTGGCCAAACCATTTTCAGCTGCTTCATTAACGCCCTTCCCTCCATCATAAGACCTGAAGTGCGGATGTTCACCAATGATTACACAATATTCAGCACTGTTCCTGGCTCCTCAGATTCTGAGGCAGCCATGCCCAAGTGCAGCAAGATCTGGTCTATATCTAGCTTTGGGCTGAAAAGTGGCAATTAACATTTGAGCCACACATGTGCCAAGCAATGCCCATCTTCAATAAGAGACGCTCTAACTATCACTAAATTCCCCATGACCAACATCCTGGGAAATACACTTCAATGAAACGGAATTAGACTCCTCAAATAAACTCAATGGCAGCAGATCAGAGGCTAGGAATCCTTCAGTGGGTAACCAACGTCTTGGCTCCAATTGCCTGTCTGCCATCTACAAAACATAAATTAGGGATGGAATGCGCCCCAGCCACATTCAAGAAGCTTGACACCGTCCTGGACAAAGCAGCCTGCTTGGTTGACACCACACCCATGTTCAAACACTCCACCACTGACACTCAGTAACAGCAAGCACTGTCGACAACATGCACTGTATAAATTCATTAAGAACCCTGAGGCAGCACTTCAAATCCATGGCTATGTCCACCTAGAAGACAATGGCAGCTGATACATGGGATCACCATTGCCAGCATGTTCCCTTCCAAGCCACTCACCATCCTGACTTGGAAATATATCTTCAATATCACTGGCTCATAATCCAGGAATTCCTTGCCTAAGGGCATTGTAGATACAACACTTGGACTGCAGTTGTTCAAGAAGACACCTCATCACCACCTTCTGACAGACAGCTAGGTACAGACAATGAATATTGGCCCAGCCACCAACACCCATGAACAATGGGTGAATAAAGAAAGTGCGGCATTCATGAGCATCAGGTAATAGGGAAGGAAAATGGTATTTCTCAATGTTTCAATGATCTCAATGTGGACTTTACCAGTTTCAAAATCTCCCCACCCCGGGCTCATCCCATGACGTACCCTCCCTCTCATCTCCGCCTCCTTGACCTGACACAACCTGTCCGCCTTCTCTCTCACTTATCCACCCCTCCCACCTCACTGACCAATCCCCACCACTGCCTACCTGCGCTCACCTATCACCATCCCACCGACCTTCCCCAGGCCCACCCGCCCTCTATTTATTTCTCAACCCCTTTCCCCCACCTCCCCCCTTTCTGAAGAAGGATCCCGACCCAAAATGTCAACTTCCCTGCTCCTCTGATGCTGCCTGGCCTGCTGTGTTCCTTCAGCTCCACACTGTGTTATCTCTGACTCCAAAGCAGCAGTTCTTACTATCTCCAGATGGAATGTCTGCCTGCTTTACAATTAGAGTATAAAAATTAGAAGGTTTTAATCAATCAGGAAATCAATGTTTATTGGGAAATGCCAGGAAAGTGGAATTGAGAATTGAGATTAATGATGATGTCATTTAATGGCTGAGCAGACTGAATTGGCCAATGGCCTACTTCCACTCCTACATTTTATGGTCTTACACAATGGTTTGCATTTGAATTAAACTGTGTACTTTTTGAAAGTTAAGCTATACCTGGAGTGGATGCCTTTCTCTTCCATAGAATGAAGTGGATCTAACAGCTACAGATACAATTTACCTGTAAATTATTTGGAATGTAATAGAATTTTGATAACACAATAAGGACACCTGTTTCTTCAGAAAAAGGTATACCATTGACTGTGAAGTACCTAAAGGGCAACCTGAGGTTGTGAAACGTGCTAAATAAATCCAAGACATCTTTAAAATTTCTCTAATTAAAATGGTAGTCAGGCTGCTACCTCAAGATATTAAAATAAGCAGGACTGGACAATGCATAGTGTGTGGACCCATGTGCTGCGCCATCAGAGATTCCTATGTTGGCCCTGGATAAAAACAGATGTGAAACCTTGGGTATGTAACCCCCACTATCCTGGGCTATTGGTGTAAGCAGGTTACACCATGAAAGATATATTAGCTTTGATAAAGCAGCTGGTCATTTCCTATCGTTTTGTTTTTTGTGTGAAAATTGTTTTTAAGTACATGAATTCAGGCAACAACACCTCATAGAATTGCTTTGTCATGCAATACCTCTGCCAACGAATAGCTATCGCTACTGTGCTTTGATAAATCTGGTATCTATTGACCCTTGATTTGGGGAGGGCAGGGGTATAGATGAACCCATTTCTTGAATAAAGGTGGATTAAAACGGAACTTGGGGCAAAGTGTCCTCTTGTCATCCCCTTAGACCTACACTCAAGGCTTCAATCAGTTCAGACTGTATTAGTGGCCAACAATGGTGATACAATGCTAATTCAACTCAACCAGTTGGTGTGACTGAAAACCCAACAGAGCATCAATATCCCAACTGTAAAAAATTAACAGTTACCTATATTTACTGTATAAATAGAGTTATAATTACACACATTGAAACAAAAGCTGTCACATTGCTGTAATAATTAATTAGCGATATATCAGGGAAAGACTAATGTGGAGAATAATAGCTAGTTTATAACCCATATTGATAAATTGCATTCTGTGTGTTGTCAGTTTGCAGTGAATCTGTTTATGAAATGACTAAAAATGTGTTGTTGTCACAGTTGGTGCCTCCACCCCAGTCTTTTCTTCATAAATAGTGTGTAATGAATCAGTGGACAGGAGTGTTAACAGATTACAATAATGGATATGGATGAGGAAGGCCTTTCGGCTCATCCCCTTAGTGCAGCCAGCCAGAAAAACATTATAACCCCTAATTACAATATCCAGCTGTTTCTTAAATAATTTCTATCACTCAGCCAGATGTCCATTCCATGTGTTTATTACTTGTTGGAGTGGATTTGGATTTCGTCCAGTAAAGGGAGGGGACAGTGAGACTGCAGAGTGCTTTTCAATCCTCCCAGTTTTCCCACTGACTGCAGCTTATTGCTAATATTTGATATTGGACCAGATCTTCCGATCTGCGGATAGTCAGAGATAATGCTGACCACAAAGTGACTCACTGGGAGCCCTCGGATGTCCCAATGTATTAACTCGGGGGAACTTTAAACAATCCCTTAGCTCCCCAGGATCACACAGGAATCTCTCTGACTCTGAGTTGAGGTCAGAGGCTGTAGAGAGATCGGACAGATTTACCTGGATAATTACCGAGGACACGTCAGCGAGATTAACACTGTACTCCTGAGTAACTATCTCCTCTACATCGGGGACACCAAGCGGATGCTTGGGGACTGCTTTGTAGAGACCCTATGCTCGGTGATGCCACCCAAAAACTGGAGGAACAGCACCTCGTATTCAACCTTGGAACCCTACAACCCAATCCTATCAATGTGGACTTTATGAGCTTCAAAATCTCCCCACCCTGACCTCATCCCAAGACCAGCCCCCCATTTCATCCCCACCTCCTTGACCTGTCTGTCTTCTGTCCCACCTATCCACTCCTCCCACTTCACTGACTAATCCCCACCCCACTTCCTACCTACTCTCACCTCTACTAGTTTATCCCTGCCTCTTTGACCTGTCCGTCTTCCCTCCTACCTATCTGCCCCTCCCTCCTCACTGACCAACCCCCATCCCAACTCCCTACCTACACTCACCTTTACTAGCTTCATCCCTGTTGCCTTGACCTGTCCGTCTTCTCTCCTATCTCCTATTGGACCTATCTGGTCCGCTATCCACCTTCTATCACTGCATCCCACTCCCTATTTATTTCAGAGCCCCTTCCCCCTACCCCATTTCTGAAGAAGGGCCCAGACTCGAAACGTTAGCTTTCCAGCTGTTCTGATGTGGCCTGGTCTGCTGTGTTCATCCAGCTCTACACCTTGTTATCGATAACTGAAATTCTTGATCCCTCAACTTCCACTTCCTGAATCCTGACACTCCTTAATCCACCCTAACCCTCCCAGATCTCCCCAACTCTTTGACACACCTGATCCTCTGACTTTTCCCCTGAGATCCCTCTCTTACCCGGCTGATAAACAAAAGCCTATCTACCTCTGCTTTCAATACACTCACAGATTAAGGATCCCCAACCCTCTTTGGTAGACAATTCCAAAGATTTACAAGTCCCTGAGTAAAATAATTTCTCTTCACCTCCATCATAAAAGGTATCCCTCTCATTTTGAAATTGTTGTAGACTGTCCAAACATCTTACCGGCGTATACCCTGTCCATTACTTTAAGCATTTCATAAGGATTCAATGAGATCATCTCTCATTCTTTGAAACTGTAGAGAATCCAAGCATAGTTTGCTCAATCTCTCTTCATAGGACACTCCTGCTATCCCTAGAACAAGTTGGGTGAAACTTTGTTGAATTATCGTAATGGCAACAAGAAACCAAGTCCAAAACATTTGAAGAAAGGCTTCATGACTCCTGTACTCAAATCCTCTTCCAATAAAGGCTGGCATTCCATTACTCTTCCTACGGATTGGTTGCATCTGTAAGTTAGCCTTCAGTGACTTATTGACAAGGACACTTTGCACAACTACACTTACCAACCTCTCACTATTTAAGAAATACTCTGCACAACTGTCCTCCCTACCAGCATGGATCACCTCATATTTTCCCCATTAAATTTCATCTGCTACATTTACATAGCACTAAGCCAATCATTAAGCCTGTCCAAATCCTCCTGAAAATATCTTGCACCTTCCGCACAATTTATATTCTGCTTAACTTTTTAATATTGAATGTTAGCACTGAAAAGGAGAACCTCTCATTTTATCCAGCCTAATGGTCACTCTGAGATTGGCAGGGTAGCAGGTATGCTGTGCATTGCATCCATCCAATGCTCTGCTGTCAATGCTGTTCTGGTTACCTTCAAACAGAGATGGAAGAGCACGCTAGAAATTTAGACTGAATTTCATGGGAAAATATGGGATGATGAGGTACGTGTGCTCTGTTCAATGGCAGGTCATTGGCTCAATGTCTGTTCATGCTTCACCGTAGCCATTTTCTTTGCAATTTTTGACAGTGCTGGCTTACCATTGCCTTCCACTCTCAGAGGTAGGCCAAGAATGCAAGAATCATTTCTACCTTAGCTACAACAGGAATTGAAGCTGTGGTGTTGGAGTTACTCTGAATTACACATTAGCTATCTAAGCTAGTCATCCTCCCAGAGATTTACAGGAGTGTACAAATATGAGTAGGTGGTTTAGCCACATGAGCCTGTTACCTAATCTTTAACATATCTCCAAATGCTTGCTTTTGCTACATTTTTCTAAACTTTCTCCATTTAACAAATACTATCAAATGCAGATCTAAGATTAACAATGGGTTTCATCATCAACTACCTTATATGAAAATGAGGTCTATATTTTGATCATACGTTTCTTGTGGAAGAGTTTCATAACTTCACTTTTACTCTTAGATTGTCTTCCTTCATTTTAAATTCTCCAACCTGTAAAAATAGGGCAAACAGAGAGAAGCTATCCATTCTCCTCAATACAGAAACACAGAAAATGAGATCAGAAGTAAGGCATTCAGTTATTCGAGCCTGGTCTACCATTTAATATCAGAGATACCACAGGCTCATCACTGTCTGAGTGACAAAATTTCTCATATTTTCAGTCCTAAATTGTCTACCCCCATGCCTTTAGACTGTGACCACTGGTTATTCGAAAATCTTCCATCAAATCATCTCTTAGCTTTCTAATTTCAAGTGACCTTGGTCCTGGTTTGTATACATTCAATTAAACCCTTATTGTCCTGCATTTCATTCTCGTCGATCTATAATGCACACTTACCACTGAGGCTTCCTTCCTGAGCTCTAGTGCTCAGATTTGAACCACAACCAGCACTCTGTGCCTAACTAAGATTGTATATCACTGACATTTCTGCCCTAACTAATACAGCAGAGGTTGAAAGGATAACATGTTAATCAGATAATATTACATGGCTGTGTTAACATAGCACCTCATTCCTCCTCCCAATTTTCAGTCCCTGTAGGCTTGCCTCGTAATCTCTCTGGCACTGCTGGAATTGGTAATCTGCTAATGTAAAACATAAGTACAGAGCCAGCACTAGGTCTGGAACAATCTGCACTGTGCAAGAGTGATGTCACTGACAAGTAGTAATTCATTGAGTAAACAACACATTAATATACTTGAATTGATTGCTGCTTAATGGTGCACACCATAAAATGTTTCTTCAGGGCTTTCAGACAACCGCTGAGTAGTGGTTTATTGGTTTCCACACAGAAATCTGAGCCATTTCCTGGAAATTTTTACCCTCTTGGTCTCTAGAATATACATCACATGAAATAGCAAGGTGCCCACCCATGCTTAAAGAATATGGCTTATTTTCTCAGACTCAAGTTATCAATGTGATGCATTAACAGGTTGTACTACAAGGTTAACCAACACAAACATCTCAGTATTTTTTTGCCTTTTGTTTTTCTGTTCTTCTCTAGGAAGTAACAACTCATGATAGCATGTTGGTTCCATGAGGTAGGTATCCAATTTTCTTGACTGACAATGGAAGGTATCACCAGACTCTTTTGACCACTATAGGCATCACATCTAAGCCTGATCCCATTCTCACGTGACACCCAACATAATTTTCCCCATCGTTGGATGCAGAAGAACACTGTTCTTCATTGTTCCTCTTGTAAGCCTTGTATTACTCCAAATGCTTTTACTGACCCCATCCTGCTTGCTCACAACCACCTGAGTGAACAAGGGGGAATGGAATGTGTCGTCCATTAATGGCCCAACGCTACACTGGCACATTTTGAGAAAAGCCCTTCATTTTATGTTTTAAAAGCAATCAAATGTAACAAAGAGTAGACAATTTGCATGCATGAATTTGATGACGGTCAGATAGTGGTGCTTAAGTTCAAGCTAGCAAGGTTACAGGGAATCAGCCAACTATTGGAGATGAAGGTCAAGGTAGATATGAGGGTACAATTCTCATCTGCTGATGTTCTTTTTTATAATCATTTGCCTTTTATTTCCTGTAATCCATACACTTAGTTTCCCTGGCTTCAATTCCCCATATTCTTCTCTTATTTTCTGTTTTTTTTAAAAATTCATTCATGGGATAGGGGCATCGCTGGCTGGGCCAGCATTTATTGTCCCATCGTTAATTTTGTAGTTAAGAGTCAACAACATTGCTGTGGGTCTGGAGTCACATATAGGCCAGACCAGGTATGTTTCCTTCCCTAAGGGACATTAGTGAACCACTTGTGGTTTTCTGACCATTGACAGTGGATTTATGATCATCAATAGACTCTTAATTCCAGATTTCTATTGACTGCAAATACCATCATTTGCCATGTCGGGATTCAACTCCAGGTCCTCAGAATATTACTGGGGTCTCTGGGTTAACGGTCCAGCAATAATACCACTAAGCCCACTACTTCCCTTTGTTCTAGTCCTTTTCCTCTTGTTCCTTCTTCCTCTCCTCCAGACCTTCCTTTCTCATTCTCTGTTTTCCTCCTGGACATTTCCCCATTCTCTCCTGTCTTCCTTCCTTCTTCTCTCCTCTTCCACTCTACTCTTCCCCACCCCCACCTTGTAACTACACCAACCAGAGAGGTAAAAAAACAGAACAAGATATGGGGAATATTTCTGGCGCAGAACAATTGCTGTCTTTGCACTGTGCTTTCAAATAGTTTTATACCATAACAACGAACCATGAGACAAATTTTAGAGTGCCTGGCAGCAGGATCCATTCCACAAGTATTTTAGATCTGCAAAGTCAGTGTAGGTCTCTACCTAACTGTTCCACTTCACTGCCTTAATGACTGCACTTCTGAATGAAAATGCTGCTGCTCCCAAATGATTTTCATTTTAGTGGTTTGCTCAATAAATTACTTCTTGCAAGTTTTGTTCTAATGCAGTGGTCTATGGAATAAAATGTTGCATTGTCACAGAGCCATCACTTAAAACCAAATTAAGGCACTGTGCAAAATCAAGAGCTAAATTAACTCCAGCACAGAAACAGGTATCTGCCTCAGATTATGACAAGTCACGGAGGCTGCTCTATAAGCAGAACTTTCAATCTAACTGAATGTTGCCGAAGTCAAAACTCAGGCTGACGTTGCAGGCACAAAATAAGATAAAACAAAGCACTTTTAAAAACCCAGTTCCATCCTGACTTGAGCCGTCTGGTTGGTTACACCTTTTCAGGTTAAGTGACATCTTTGCAGCTGTTCACATGCCTCCCTCCACTCAGTGATGTTGGCACCACATCAGTGTTAACCTTAAAATGTGTTACATCCCAACATCTGCTGGATGATAATAAGAACCTTGTAGGCATTCATTAGAAGGCAGTTTTTGCAGGGTTTGTGTGCCCAAATTAATCTTTCTCCACTTAGATGTGCATGGGCCTCTGCATGGTTTGGACTTGTTCATTTTACATTCCACTGCCGTACTCATCTATTTTGTATCATTTGTTTATTTTAGTACGTTTTAGCTCTATCATAAAGACAATCTCCACTAGGGTTTATCTCCTTGCAAATTCGAGAAACAGTTTTCACTTTCTACCAAGCATCTGTCTCCCTTCATAGTCCTTTGTTCAAAACAATTACTTTATATCATAAGGATCACCCTTGATTTTAATGAATGGTGGGAAGAAAGCAAGGACAAAATGACCCATTCCTTCTCTGTATCCTGCTACACATCCCACGTCTGGTGGAATAATGACCACTAAAAGGAATTTTATGAAAATAGAACCTTGGGAAACAAGAGGGGCATTTTTTTTTAACGCAGAGACTGGTTCATGTGTGGAATGAACTGCCAGAGGAAGTGATGGATGCAGGTGCAGTTACAATATTTAAAAGACATTTGGATAAGTTCATGAATAGGCAAGGTTTGGAAGGATATGGGCTAAGCAGAGGCTGGTGGAGGTAGTTTAGTTTGGGTACATGGTCCGTGTGGTCTAGTTGAAAAAGGGTCTGTTTAAATGCTGCACGACTATAAATGAATCTGTCAGAAACAAGATCAATTTCTGATACCCTGACCTGGAACGTTAATTTATCTATGGAAAGCATCTGAAAACACTGCTTCCAACTCTGCTGTAATGATTTCTGAGGTCAACCTTTTGGATCGAAAGCTCTGTGAGAAATGTTTATTTGTCAAATTTTATCTCTCTTTAACAGATGAAATTGCCAACATTTGTGGTTTCATCGTGACAGCGGTTACAGAATTGCAACCATAATGTCTGCCATTAACTGTTTTTCATTACCATAGACACAAACTTTGTTGGCATCTGCATCATGAATAATTTAAAAAACACAGAGATAGCAGCAGCCTGGAAAATGTTCAGAGGAGAGATACTGGTTTAATACAACTTTTTAAAAATTGGCTATCACAATGTACTAGAAGATGTGACACTTTATTCTGAATGAGCGTTGATTTCAATGATATTTAACTGAATGTTTTAAAGTGATGATTTATATTTGTGGATATCGCCTACCGGATACATTAAGGAGAATGAAGCTTTATATATTCTGTTAAGCATGACATTAAGTAATATGCCAACATACACTTTTAATCTGACAGAGGGCTCAAGGCCACTATCAGTTGGGTAACTTGATAGAGGAGGCTGAAGTTGCTATGTGCAAAAGCTTGGTAAAATAGATGGAAAGGAGACTCCTTTATTGCTGATAAGTGCAGTGTCTTGGAGACAATATATTCCCCAGTAACAGCATGGCTGAATGGATAGACTCCATGGACCAGTTGATTTTTCTATTTCCATCATCTTTGTATATTTGCTCAAAGAATCCCATTTATACACTGGGAATTGTTTCAAATGGATTGGATCATTTGATGTCCAGCATCTTGGCCGTGTTTGTCAAGATTCCCAGGAAGGTAATTACCAGAGCTCAGGATTGTGGCCATCAATGTGAGGGAGGTAAAGCAAACATTTGTAAATCTCACATTGAGATGAATTGCGTGAAGAAAGGGAGAAACAATCAAAAGCAGGTAACATTCATACCGCAATGTTCGACATCCTAAGGAAGGATTGCCACTATATAAAGAGCTATTTGAACAGATGACCGAAAGCTTGGTCAAAGCAGGTGCTCAATAGGAAATCAATTTTGAATTGAATTAAGTTCATTTTCACATGTACTTACATGACTATAGTGAAAAGTTTGCAAGTCATCAGGCTAGGCGTCACCTTAAGTACAAAGGTATCCAAGTAAAAAAATATAGTTACAAAGCAGAAGAATAAGCAAAACTAAATTCAAAAGTTAAACACTACAGTCTTTCTTACTGTGAAGTGGAAAGAAAAACAAAGCAATACAATTAATGTTTCAACACCATATATGATATTGATTTTAATCTGTATGTGATAATGCAATCTTTACATCAACACATTCCACTGGGAGTGTAAGAAAAGAAATAAAACATTGCGCACAAGGGATGTAATCAGCATTCTTCGTATTAGAATATAAACAAACATTTCAGGATTTACAGGACTTACTGAAATTGAGGGACAGTTAGTTTTTGAGAAAGTCAGAAGTTACACGACCAACAGGTTTATTTGAAATCACAAGCTTTCAGAGCTCAAACCCCTTTGTCACCTGATGAAGCCTGTGAATTCAAATAAAAATGTTGGACTATAGCCTGGTGTTGTGTGATTTCTGACCTTGTCCACCCCAGTCCAACACCGGCACCTCCATATCAAGGCCGTCTTCGGTAAGATAAGGATAGAAATACGGCAGATTTAGAGTGGCACCAGTCTAGCTAAGTAAAGCAGCTTTAAGAGAGCAGTATCAACCATCCAATTCCTCAATCCCATGGTAATTATAATCCATGAAGGGATGTAGGCTTGAGTTTGTGGAAGTACCAAAGCTTGTAGAGATAGTTACATAGGCAGACTTTATGGAGTAATGTAAAGGAGCACAGTGAGATCTAGACAGGCAATGCCAGAGTTTGGGATCTAGGAGTCTGAAGACAAGATTGGAAACTGAATAGTGAAGAAGTGGTAAGTTATTGAAGGAAATCTATAAGGCTGGAGAAATTTACCGAGATAGATGTGAAACCATGAAGCAATTTTAATTTTTGAAATTAAAAATTGTGAAAAAAAGATAGATAAAAAGAGTGAGAGCATTTTTTCCTTGGGAGGCTCTTTGGCCTATTTGTCAGAAGCAGTTTGTTGTTTCAGCCATGTTTATGACAAATGAGGAGACACCTCAGCTACATAAATAGTGCCAGTGATCACATCATGGTGTTGCTTCCACAATTCAGTAATCCTGGTTTGAAGTCTTCCCATGAGGAACATGAGTATTAATTACATCTCATGAACCTCCCCACATGAGCAGATTACAATAAGCTATACACTGGGCCTTTTCAAATGGACCTGCCCTTTGTGCATCTTGGTGAACCAGATCACATAATGTTCTGAAGAAGAATCATACTGGACTCAAAACATTAACTCTGCTTCTCTCTCCACAGATGCCTCCAGACTTGTCAAGTTTCTCCAGGACTTTCTGTTTTGATTTCACGTGCTGAAGTCTTAGTACAAATCTTTAACTAGCAAATAGAGTCTCACGGTAACAATGGGTTAGTTAACACTGAAGATGAGGACAATTTTTTTCACTCAGAAAGTTTTCAATCATTGAAATTCTCCAATGAAGGATTGAGGATGCTCAGTTGATGAGAATATTCAAGACTGATAGATCTTTGAGACTAAGGCACTCAAGGTATATGGTTATCTTGTACGAAAGTAGACTTGAATACAAGAGTTAATCATATTCACATTAAATGGAGAAATAGGTCCAGTGGTCTACTCTTGCTTCTCTCATGTTCTTATAATAGAGCAAATCATTGAGACATGTGGCACAAGTCATCATTCTTACACTAATGAGCACCCTAAATGTTGGAGGATCACAGCGCATCAGTGACCAGGATAAAGCATCTTTGTCCATTTCCATTAAAACTGCCGAGTGGATTATCAATTTCAACCTCCTCAGTTCCCCAGCATCAAAATTGTCAATCTTTATTTAATTTTATCCACTTCATGTGATGGCAAGAAATGGATGAAGGCACTGGATACTGCAAAGGCTATTAGCTTGACAACATACCAACAGGCCATGTACTAAATATTAGAACTAGCTCCTAGCTCTGAGTCAAACTTAACCAGCCTGCCTGTTACACTGAGATAGCAAGGCGTAGAGCTGAATGAACACAGCAGGTCAAGCAGCATCAGAGGAGCAGGAAAGCTGACGTTTCAGGCCTAGACCCTTCTTCAGAAACGGGGGAGGGGAAGGGAGTTCTGAAATAAATAGGGAGCGAGGGGGAGGTGGATAGAGGATGAATAGAAGGGAAGATAGGTGGAGAGGAGACACACAGGTCAAAGAGGCGGGGATGGAGCCAGTAAAGGTGAGTGTAGGTGAGGAGTTAGGGAGGGGATAGTTCAGTCCAGGGAGGACGGACAGGTCAAGGGGTCTGCCGTCCCTGGGCTGACCTATCTCTACCCTAATCCCCCACCTTTCCTAAATGTAAAATGGACCGCCTCTAGTTAAACCCTGAAAACAAATTCCTGTCAATAAACCTAGAAACACAGAGCTTGGTGTAAATAAACACTGAAACACAGAGCCTCAGTAAATGAACCTTGAAGCAGCGATAACAAGGTGTTGAGCTGGATGAACACAGCAGGCCAAGAAGCATCAGAAGAGCAGGAAGGCTGATGTTTTGGGCCTAGACCCTTCTCCTTTTTCTGAAGAATGTTAATCCAGAGACCCAGATAGTATTCTGGGGTCCTGGGTTTGAACCCAGCCATGGCAGATGGTGCAATTGGAATTCAGTAAAATTTCTGGAATTAAGAGTCTAATGATGACCATGAATCCATTGACAATTGCTGGAAAAAACCCATCTGGTTCACTAATGTCCTTCAGGTAAGGAAACTGCCATCCTTACCTGGTCTGGCCTGCATGTTTGGGAAGGAAACTGCCATCCTTACCTGGTCTGGCCTGCATGTGACTCCAGATCCACAGCAACATGGTTGACTCTTAACTTCCCTCTGGGCAATTAGGGATGGGCAATAAATGCTGTCTAGCTGACAATGCCTTCATCTTGTGAATGAATTGAGAAAGTAGTTTACTGAGAGAATTAGCTGTACAAAAAAGATACAAGAATCACTGAATGGAAGTCTTAATTGCTGGTATAATCAAAGTATTGTCTGTGTGATCCCTGCCTGTGTTACAGTCAATGACATCCCAATTATGGGAAATCTATAAAGATAAAGGGCAATGGCTACCTCAGCCCTACCTCTATAACAACGAAAGAGCCAGCAGCTCTTGTGTAACTGCAAATCAGGCATGTTTACCATAAAAGGATTGGGTTGGGCTTTGGCAAACTCAGGGAGATTCCATGAACCTATAACAATGGCAGTTCTGGGATTGTCAGTGCCTCAAACTTTCGCCAGTTACCGGTTCGATGAGCAGGCTGGTGCAAGTCAAGATCATGAACCTAGCACTCCCAAACCTGGCTGGCACCATAGCAATTTTCATGAAGCCAGGGCCAATTTGAAAGAGCTGGAGCTCACAGCCTGTCAGGGGTATGGTGAACCACAATCTGGAGATGGAAAGTTTTGAAAGACAAGTTCAAAAAGTTTCAGCCATGCCCTCTTGCCTATGTATGGTACTCAACCTAACAGCTACCACCCCTCATATCCTGTAATGCCCATCCATAGAATACACATTCCACACTGAACCAATGAATCTCTGGTAACAATAACATGATTAGACTTTTACCAACCTGGAATGATCACGGAAAGTCAATTATGCATTGGAAGGATCATAAGAGGGGAGCATTAGATTCAACACATCCCAATAACAAATATTACAGAGATTCACCACTCTTCTTCCAAAATCCTAAACACACAACAACAAAAACAAGTGCCTTGCTTCAACAATGCTCAGGCTAATCAGAGTGATGAGCATTGTTTATGGAAACCTTACTGTGAAGCAACCTTTACATGTTTTTGAGTCTTGATAAATCATGCTTACATTACAATGATGCCACCATTTTAATTTCTAATGGCTGAATTTGCATATTAGCAAAGACTAATTAAGATAGTAGAACAGAACTTGGATTTAAAGTTTAATTAAAGGCCTTGAAAACAAGATTGAATAGCACAAACATGAGCATCACATGCAGGAAAGGGTTTTAAATCACACTGAAAATTGACTGAGGCATCTGCGAAATCCCATTATAACATGTTATTATAGAAATCCCATGGTTTGTACACAATTCATTGCCTTGTCATTACCTGATCCTGTGCTGACGTCTTTGTAAATGCTTTTCAAAATATTACCATTATAATTGATTGTCAGCAGTTCTGTTGAGGTGAGTCTTAAAGGGAGTTGAAAGAGAGCAGCAAGAAGATTGAAATTGTACAATGAAATAACTTTCACGACCTCAGGGTGGCCCATAGCACCTTACCGTCAATTAAGTTGCTTTTGCAGTCGCCATTGCAGTGTCGGAAACATGGCAGTCAACCTTTGCAAGCTAATGTCCCACAGACAATAATGTGCTGATGATCAAACAGCTGTTTTTGTAATGTTTGTTGAGGGATAAATGTTGACCCAAAAAAAAAGGGTGAAATACCTTACCTATTTTTCAAAGCAGAGCTAGTGGGCACTGTAGTTGGGGTGGCATGGTGGCTCAGTGGTTAGCGTTACCGCCTCAGTGTGCCGCAGACTCAGGTTCAATTCCAATCTTGGGAAACTGCTTGTGTGGAGTTTGCCCATTCTCCCTGCATCTGCATAAGTTTCTTCCAGCTCTGATTTCCTTCCACAGACCAAAGATGAGCCAGCTAAGTGGATTGGCCAAGCTAAATTGTGTAGGGTTATAGGGTGGGATCGGATGCCTTTCAGTGAATTGGTGTGGACCTGATGGGATGAATGGCCTACTTCCACACTACAGGGACTTTATGATATGCATGAGGGTGCAGACAGACCCTCAGATTTTTACATCTCAACTGATTATATCAGCTGCTGCATTTGCAAACATCTTTACTCAAGGTTTTGAGTGGATGATCCACTAAAGCCTCCTCCAGAGGTCCCCTCCATTGCAGGCACCAGTCTTCAGCCAACTCCATTCACTTCAAGGAAATGGCTGGCCAAGTGGGCTATAATTAAAGCCAGGGAACCTGACAATGTACCAGTTGTAAGGACTTGTGCTTCACAAATGGCCACACTCTTAAATTGACTCCTTCCCTCATTGAATCAGAAATGCCCTGACAACCAAAGTGCTTATCAACACACTTCTGTAGATGGTACACACCGCTGCTACTGAGCATTGATGACAGAGGGATGAATGCAGAAGGTGGTGGATAGGCTGCTAATCGAGTGGGTGGCTTTGTTTGAGATTTATTGAGCCTTTAGTCTAGTTGGAGTTGCACTTTTCCTGGCAAAAAAGAGTTTTCCATCACATTCCTGACTTGAGGCCTGGACAAACTTTGCAGAGTCAGGAAGTATTTTACTTATCACAGGATCCCCAGCCTCTGCTGTTATAAATACATCTGAAAATGATCTCCCTCTGGGCCGAGCTAAGAGGCAGCACAAGGCAATAAGAATAAAGGAAATACACCGTGTATCCCACTATTACTCTCAGATAGTTAACACGATGGGGTACTCCATCCACTGCGAAGGTAGCAATCAAATTCCATGGAATTTGCAACAAACAGCAGACCATCCAGCTCCACAGATCAGTGCCAGTGTGTATGATTCTGAAATGGCTTCGAACAACATGAGCTGGAGTATTTTATAACACTCAAGTATTTGTCTAGATGTCATATATTTTTAGATACCCCATCTAGGCCTTGGACAGTCTTGATAATAACCCAGTCATCACTGAGAGTTAGCAGAAGCTTTCAAAGCGCTTTATAGGTCAACTTTCCAGTAATGCTCCAAATAGGTGGATAGCTAATCCTTATCCAGCTTGTCAATCAAGTTAAATCCTTCTAATATCAATCATAAACTCAAATTAAAGACCTAAATGCATTCCAATAATCTATTAATTGTTCTATTCTGTTCTGTCTCTATTTTAACTTTTGGCTTTTCATCCCAGTGTGGGACACCTGGTAGCACGTTTTTGCTTCACAGGGAGAGAATTGGGGGCTACAGCCATTATTACATATTTTATTGCTTATATGAGTGCTATTTTGATCCCCAAATAGTAATTACTGTGCACAGACATACTTCTGGTGCAAACTATGCTGTATCTCACCTTGATGAGGACATAAGCCAAAGGGAGAATTCGCTTGAACAATACTATTTCTCTGATTTGATACTAGCATTACCAAGTTGAAACTTAATGTTTCAGCTAAAATCGCTTTAGCTTCATGTAAATGAGCACACAATCAGCAACAGGAAGGTACATTCACCAGTGTTTTGTTAAAAAAAACTTCAGATTCATTGTGGATTATTTCTGCTGACTCCACATGATTATACAAACAGACTTTGTACTAGAATCCCGATGGATACTTCCCAGTTTCCTGTCATCAACAGAGGTTCAGTCAATTCCTACAGAAATGGCATAGATTTGTTGTTTTCTCTTATTGGATACTGCTCTTGGGGTTTCACTGAGATTTTCCCCATTGACTCTTCGGCCAAGTTCGTAGCCAAATATCTGAACCTATGGGTGGCTCATTGGTTAGCACTGCTGCCTCACTGCACCAGGGACCTGGGTTCAATTTCACCCTCAGTCTGTTTGGAGTTTGCACATTTTCCCTGTGTCTCCATGGGCTTTCTCTGGGTGCTCTGGTTTCCTCCCACAGTTCGAAGATGTGCGAGCTCGGTAGATTGGTCATGTTAAATTGCCCATAGTGTCCAGGAATACAAAAGTAAGGTCGATTAGCCGTGGGAAATGCAGGTTTACAAACATAGGGTGGGTCCAGGTAGGATGCGCATTGGAGCACTGGCGTGGGCTTGATGGGCTGAGTGACCTAATTCCATGCTGTAGATACTTTATGAGTCTATTATATGGTTCCTCTTGCGCTGACTAAAGTTACCATTGCAACAATACAAACATCAGCACAGCAAACTAAACTGTTCACGATAATCTAAAACCAGTTTGTGTTTCCTTGAGTAATAATTTGACACATGCTGAATTCTGCTGCACAATGACGGGAAAGCTGACAGCAAAAGATTGAGATGAAATGTCCTGATGGCCATTTAATACCTTTGCTAAGTGAGGACAGTGAGCAAGCAGGCCTTAGGCCAATGAATATGTCAATGATGGTTGTGTTTGTGAGGGGAATAGATCGGGTTTGGGCTTTTAGGATAAATAATTGACTTCGTACTGTTGGGGCTGAGTGTTTCCCAGAGGAGGGTGTTCATTGTGGAGCAGCATTATTAGCAAAGAGGAGCAATCAAGCTTTTGGACAGAGAGGCAGCATTGAGCAGAAGATAGATCACTGGCTAAGAGAGAAATACTGCTCTTTGCGTTGAGGCTGGGAGAGTGTCCCTACATTGTTCATTGGGAAAAAAGGGAATTCAGTTGAGTCAGAGGATCAGTCATTGGTTGCAAGTAGGGAGATATAATGCTGTGGAGTAATAGTTGAGATAAGTGATCCGAGTGCATGGGAAAGAGCAAGGCCAGATCTGGGGAGAAAGCGAGATCCAAAGTGATCCCAGTGAAGTAGGTCCAGGGGTAAAACATGTCTCCTGAGGATCAGTGACTTCATTGTTGGCTGGACCCAATGCTGTTCGCAAAGCAGTGGCAAGAGGCCACCAGAGCAACATCGATCGCAGTGATAGTCTCCGACGTTCGTGTGCCTGGCATGGGCAGTAGCGGAGATGAATCGACCAAAGATGGCACCTGAGGGTCAGCAACTTCAACATTAATTGGGTCTAGAAAAGGTAGTGGTGGTTCTGAGCCAGCGGAGAACACATACACAGATGGGCTTCTCTTTAAGCTGTATCTTTTCCTTTCCTTTTATTCTTAAACAATCAAAATGGAATCACAGTATGGTGACAAATGAAAGCATTTTACTGTATTTCATTGTATTTCACTGTCAAATACATGTGACAATAAATTACTCATTCATTCCTCTTTCTGGATGGACAGTCTTGGAGGTATTGCAGCCTTCCTGCCATGATTGCGCCATGTAAGTTCAGGGTATGGAAAGTGAAGATCTGGAAATGGGAAACAGATTCTGCAAAACAAGCAGAGCCTTAACTTTAAACTTGTTATCTTGCATGGAGTATGGACCTGCATGGCACAGTTACCCTCACCAATATGGCACCTTCTGTGGTTAAAACTCAGAATGAGTAAGATGGCGGAGGAGAGACCCAGGAAATCACCAAGTGTAGTTGACTGTTGAGAAAACTTAAGAGACCAAAACTTGGTAACATTGACCCCTGTGCCCCTGTCACACAAAACTCCCAGTTATAAATGAATCTTCTCAATATTTATACCAATAAAACGACTTCTGTACTTTGTTATTAATGCAAACATTTCAGCAATTTCGCTCAGGCAAAAGAAATATTACGGCTATTATCAACTTCCATTATACAGCTACACAGCCAGATAGATATTGTGATGGTAAGCAAGAAAGACTGGCATTTATATTGAGCTTTATCACATCTCTCAGAACAAGCTCACATAATGAACTGCTTTTCAGGTGGACTGACATTGGTACACAGTCACTATTTTGAGCATTGCACAAACAGCAATGAGACAAATGCTCAGGTTATCTGTGCTTTCTTTCATGAAAAATAGTCAGAATAACTCCTCTCTTTTTACAGAGTATCAATGAGATTTTTAAAACCAGGCTGAATTATAGGAGATTCACTGTAGCATCTCAGCCAAAGAATATTGCCTTTAACAGTGTAACACTCTCTAGAAAGCAGCCTATATTTATTGATTAATATTGCTATGCGTCCTACCTAGTGACTCTGCGGTAAAAGTGATTCCGACTGAGCTAAGGTGACACTTCCAGGTTTTATTATCAATTCAGTACGTTGGTGTTAAGGCGCTTTGAGCTAGGATAGTTTGTATTCATTTCTTGCTTGGAGATTTAATTAAAACAATTTGTTTTGAATAAAACACCTTTTTTTAAAGGAATTGCATATTAAAAGTTACATTGCCGTTTCTTTGGGTCATAAGTAAACTTATATTGAAATCTACATAATAAGATTATGTTGTCAACTGTACAAATCTTTGTAATTATTCTTGCAGAACCATTTTCCCATTAAACATTATTTAAATGTTATTCCTGTAACCTTGCCTTAATTTATAGTTCTCAGCCTCAGTACATGTCCTGAATTTATGAAATTGGGTAATTTCGCTGTGAGCCGCTGTAGCTTGATAATGTTCTGCCATGGATAGATCCTTCTTCACAACAGTCCAAAAGAACTTCACAAACGATGACAGACTTTTTTGAACGTGCTCACTTGTAAAGTGTAGGAATCATGACCAACGTTTTATGCACAGCAATGAACTCCTATGAGAAAAGCGGCACTATCTTTTGGCTGAGATGCTGCAGTGAGCCTCCTATAATTCAGCCAGGCTTTAAAAATCTCACTGATGTTTGTGACCTTGGTTCAGGCACACATATTGAACATGAGATGAGAGTAAATTCCGCGACTCTTCTTCAAAGTCATCATAGAGCCATCGAACCGTACAGGAGGGAAACAAACCCTTCGGCCCACCCAGTCCATGCCGACCATAATACCGGATTAAACCGATCCCACCCGCCTGCTCCTGGATCATATCCCACCAAACCTTTCCCATTCATGTACTTATCCAATGTCTTTTAAATGCTGTAATTGTACCCACATTCACACTTCCTCTGGAAGTTCATTCCATACAGGATCCAACTCTCAGCATTAAAAGTTTACCCCCCATGTCTTTTTTAAATTTCTGTCTACCCACCTTAAAAATGCACCCTCTGGTCTAGAAGCCCCATCCAATGGAAAAGACAACTACCATTAATTAATTCTATCTATACCCTCATTATTTTATAAACTCCTATAACGTTGCCACTCGACCTCCTATGCTTCTGTCAAAAGGTCTCACCTATCTAGACTTTCTTTATAACTCAAACCTTCCATACCTGGCAACATCCCGGGATTTTGTGTGCCCACCCAACAGAGCAGATGGAACCCTTAGTCGATGTTTCATCCAAAAAATGGTACCGTCAACTCCCACGCTCCTGAACTGAAGCGTGACAAACTGGAGAGTGATGGGCTCAAGCTGTGGCATAGGTCCTGAATACCCAACCTTCCAACACAGAGCCAACTAAATCAAAGGCGTATTTGAGGTGATGACAAATAATAATGTGGTTTACGTTTCTCAGTGCGAGTACTATTGATATGACATGTGGCTAAATCACACACATTTTAAAGTGATTAAAAAAAGAGTCCATCGTATTCCTAAATTCTGGAAATCAGTGACATCCTATTTTCAAACCCTGGAGCGGGTCATCTGGAATAGCAATGTATACACAATTATTGACCTTCAACCAGTTACATCAAGCCTGTCATGTTAAATTGCTCATGTGTACGGTTGAATTTTGAAACCATTTTGAACTCAGTTCAAATTTAACACTCTAAATGTGAACCAGTAACCAATTTTCACATTGTTGCCCTATGTTCTTGCACACATAAAGCAGCACAAAATGAAGAAACTTAACCTTAATCTCTATGGCTCCCTGATATAAATAATATCTAACAAGTCCCACTTTAACATTACGTGTTATGTTGTTGCTTCTAAGTTGGTGTGAATCAAGTAACATGGGAAAGAGTAGAGAACTTGGAAGCAGAAAATGATATGTCTTTATGCTGGCTTAGGTTGGAGAGGGGAATTGTTGGAACAATAGCAGGGATGAAAGTCTTCAGGATGGGTTTGAGCTGGGATTTTTCTCAATAGAACAGGGAAGATTAAGATGCGGGTGAATAGAAGTATTCTAAATTCTTAAGGATTTTGATTTTAAAAAACAAGTAGCCGGTTCTAATGCCAGGAATGTTAGTAGCTAGTATATACAGATTAAAGATAATTAGAATAAAAAAGAACAAAGCAGAAATGATGGGAATTTTTAGCCAGTTGCCATGGTCTGGAATGTATAGCCTGAAAATATTGTGCAGACAGATTCAACTTTCAAAAGAACATTAGATATCTACTTGAAAATTGATGATTTGCATGGTTTTAGAGAGTCATACAGCACAGAAACAGACCATGAAGCCCAACACGTCCATACGGGCCAAGTTTGCCAAACTACACTTGCCTGCATTTGGCTCATATCCCTCCAAACCCGACATATTCGCAAACATGTCCAAATGTCTTTTCAATGTTCCAATTGTACCTGCATTAATCACTTCTTCTGGTAGCTCATTCCCCTGACAAACTACCCCCTATGTGAAAAGGTTGTCCCTCAGGGCCCCTTTCAATCTTTCTCCTCTCACCTTAAAAATATGCTGCCAAGTTTTGAGATACACCACCTTGGGAAAAGACCCTTGCTATTCATCTTCTCTTTGCCCCTCGTGATTCTATAAACCCCTGTGAGGTTATCATTCAACCTCCTATGCGCCAGGGGAAAAAAATCCCAGTCTTTCGCCTCTCGCGAAAACTCAAGCTCTCCAGCCCTGGCAACATCCTGGTAAATCTTTTCTGAGCCCTCTATAATAATCTTCCCATGATAGGACAACCAGAACTGCACACAGGACTCCAAAAGTGGCCTCACTAACTTCCTGTATGACTGCAAAATGACATCGTGACTTTTATAGTCAATGGTCTGAACAATGAAGGCAAGAGTGCTAAATGCTTTCTTAACCACCCTGTCTACCAGCAATGCTAAACCTTGTCAAAGGCTTTACTAAAGTCCATGTAGCCAACACCTACCGCTCCACCTTCATCTAGCTTTTTAGTTACATCCTCAAAAAAACTCAATCAAGTTTGTGAGACACAATTTCCCACACACTAACAATCCCTAATCAGTCCTTGCCTCCAAAATGGATGTAAATCCTATCTCTCAGAATCCTCTCCAACATCTTACTCACCATAGATGTCAGAAGCACTAGACTATAGGGTCCAGGTTTCACTTTACAGTCTTTCTTAAATAAAGGCACAACATTAAGAGCTAAGAGGCACTGCAGTTGAAGAGAGGGTCGGAGTGAGAGTGACAAGTGAGGTGTATGAAGGTGAGAGCAGTGTAGGGGTTATAATTAAGGGGCAGGTGAAGGTAAGGATGATGACACAGATGTGTGAAGGGGCATGATGGACAGCAACATTGTATACATATTTGAGGAGTTGGTGAGGATGCTGAGGATAATATGGGTGGGTAAAGGACAATGCAGAGTATGAGTGTATGAGGGGTGGGGGGAGCACAGTGAGAATATGTGGGTGGGTGAGGGACAGTGGGAATGTATGTGCGTGCATGTGAGGGGTGGGTGAGGGTGGCGGAGGGTGTGTATGTGTGAAAGGAAGGTGAGAGAGGCTGAGAGTCAGTTTAGGGGATAAGGGCCAAGAGGCCTCCCAGTCACTTCTAAAAACTGTGCCAATGTCCCAGTAAACTAAGTGCACCATTTAACCAGGTCTCCTGGGCATCAATCCCATCTCTGATGTTGACCTGAGGTCTGTGCTGGCAGCTTTTAAATAAACGAAACATATTTTTAAAAAATCCACTGGCTATTTGCTCGTTTCAGTGATATACAGTGCTCATTTCCTTAGCAATAATGCATTTGTTTAAAAATGTTTAAAATATATCTATTTATGTCTTTGCACTTACAAGGAAGTATAAGAGGTACTTTTATTCTGCCCAAATGAGTGCAATTTTTGGAAACTCACAGAAATGAATCATTTGCTGTGGGAGCATGCCATTATTGAGGGTGAAGCTAGGCTTGCAGAGTCAATATTCTTTAGTAGTGTAAGAAGTTGTATGAAAAAATATTTGCAGTGGGTGTCATTTGTGCTGTAACATTTTGCCTTGGTTTTATTGAGCTAAGGAAATTACACTGGAGAAAATAATCTGAAAAGTACTAACAGAAATCCCAAGTCCACTTCATTACCTTTAGCTTTCATATCTCCATCACCTTCTCAAGCCTTACAACGTCCTCAAACTGTCTGTTATAGGCTCATAGAGATGTCAACATGGAAACAGACACTTTAATCCAACTCATCCATGCTGACATATCCCAAATTAATCTAGTCCTATTTGCCAACATTTGGCCCATATCCATCTAAACTATTCCTGTTAATATACCCACCCAGATTTAAAGTTTTTAGGAAGATTTGTAGCTCGGGTTGTGGGTGAGGTTGTAGACTTGCTCGCTGAGCCTGTGTAAGATAATAAAGTGTGAAGCTGGACGAACACAGCAGGCCAAGCAGCATCTCAGAAGCACAAAAACTGACGTTTCGGGCCTAGACCCTTGAACAGAGAGGGGGATGGGGGGAGGGTTCTGGAATAAATAGGGAGAGAGGGGGAGGCGGACCGAAGATGGAGAGAAAAGAAGATAGGTGGAGAGGACAGTATAGGTGGGGAGGTAGGGAGGGGATAGGTCAGTCCAGGGAAGATGGACAGGTCAAGGAGGTGGGATGAGGTTAGTAGGTAAGAAATGGAGGTATGGCTTGGGGTGCGAGGAAGGGATGGGTGAGAAGAAGAACAGATTAGGGAGGCAGAGACAGGCTGGGCTGGTTTTGGGATGCAGTAGGGGGAGGGGAAGAACTGGGCTGGTTGTGTGATGCAGTGGGGGGAAGGGATGAACTGAGCTGGTTTTGGGATGCGGTGGGGGAAGAGGAGATTTTGAAGCTGGTGAAGTCCACATTGATACAATTGGGCTGCAGGGTTCCCAAGCGGAATATGAGTTGCTGTTCCTGCAACCTTCGGGTGGCATCATTGTGGCACTGCAGGAGGCCCATGATGGACATGTCATCTAAAGAATGGGAGGGGGAGTTGAAATGGTTTGCGACTGGGAGGTGCAGTTGTTTATTGCGAACCGGGCGGAGGTGTTCTGCAAAGCAGTCCCCAAGCCTCCGCTTGGTTTCCCCAATGTAGAGGAAGCCACACCGGGTACAATGGATACAGTATACCACATTGGCAGATGTGCAGGTGAACCTCTGCTTAATATGGAAAGTCATCTTGGGGCCTGGGATAGGGGTGAGGGAGGAGGTGTGGGGGCAAGTGTAGCATTTCCTGCGGTTGCAGGGGAAGGTGCTGGGTGTGGTGGGGTTGGAGGGCAGTGTGGAGTGAACAAGGGAGTCACAGAGAGAGTGGTCTCTCCGGAAAGCAGACAAGGGTGGGGATGGAAAAATGTCTTGGGTGGTGGGGTCGGATTGTAGATGGCGGAAGCGTCGGAGGATGATGCGTTATATCCGGAGGTTGGTGGGGTGGTGTGTGAGAATGAGGGGGATCCTCTTTGGGCAGTTGTGGCGGGGGCAGGGTGTGAGGGATGTGTTGCGGGAAATGCGGGAGACGCGGTCAAGGGCGTTCTCAACCACTGCAGGGGGAATGTTCCGGTCCTTGAAGAACTTGGACTTCTGGGATGTGCGGGAGTGGAATGCCTCATCGTGGGAGCAGATGCGGCGGAGGCGGAGGAATTGGGAATAGGGGATGGAATTTTTGCAGGAGGGTGGGTGGGAGGAGGTGTATGCTAGGTAGCTGTGGGAGTTGGTGGGCTTGAAATGGACATTGGTTACAAGCTGGTTGCCTGAGGTGGAGACTGAGAGGTCCAGGAAGGTGAGGGATGTGTATTTGATTGCAGACGTTTCGTCACTGTGCTAGGTAACATTGTCAGTGTGCCTCTGGTGAAGCATTCATGTTACGTCCCACTTGTTACTTATATGCCTCGGCTTGCTGGGTGGTTGGGATTACTTCTGGATCTGTTTCTCAGTGGTTTGTATATCCAAACTTGGTTTGGATCAGTAAGCAAGTCTACAACCTCGCCTCTCAAATGTTATAATTATACCAGCCTCCACCACTATCTCTGGCAGCTCATTCCATGTATGTACCACCCTCTACATGAAAACAATGCTTGTTGGATCCCTTTTAAATCTTTGTCTTATCACTTTAAACCTAGTCCTCTGTCTCTGGTCTTTAGTGCCTTGTTTTCACCTCACCATTGACAGCAATGTATTCAGTCTTCTATGCCCCATGTCCCACAGTCCCCATTGCTCCTCCACACTACTCCCCAACTGCACCTTTAGAACCGTATGTCCAAATCTACAATTTTGGTGCTTCCTGTCAGGAAACAATAGTTTGGAGTTCAATTTTGATTGTAAGCTTGTGAAGTCTTTTTTTAAAACTGTGTTAGAGGAAATACATTGGCCCTCGTTTTGTCTTTACAAATCCTTTGTGATTATTCAAGGAAAGAAAGGAATTTCATTCAGCATATTGGCCAATGTCAATCTCTCAACCAAAAAGACAGACAAAGGGGCCCACATTACTCAACCTTTCCTGCTAACAGATGCTGACTGTTCCTGTTCTGCATACTTCTACAAGGAGACATGCGGCCTTATTCTGCTTTTTTAACAGGCTATATCTCATATCTAACAAACGATCAATTGGACAACTAGCGACCAAATGGCCAATGAGGGAAATGAACGCCTGATCAGTGGAGTGACTCAACTACTGAGTAGAGGCCAAATGCCTCAGGACTTAATTAAAGGCCAATTGGGCATGCTGAATGTTCTTGAAGGGGCTGAAGTCTCTTGAAAGGGATTAAGTGTCCCAGTGAAGGGAATCACATTCCCTTGCCCAGTTATAGGAAGGACTTTATTACGCTGGAGAGGTTTCAGAAGAGATTTGCCAGGATACTTGGGACAACACGGTGGCTCAGTGGTTAGCACAGCTGCCTCACAGCACCAGGGACCAGGTGACTGTCATGTATGGAGCTTGTACATTCTCCCCATGTTTGCATGGGTTTCCTCCCACAGTCCAAAGATGTGCAGGCTAGGTGGATTGGCCATGCTAAATTGCCCTTAGTGTTCAGGGATGTATTGACTAAAAGGGTTATAGGGAGTGGGTTAGGGTGGGATGCTCTTAGGGTTGATGTGGACTTGCTGGGGCAAAGGCCTTGTTTTCACACTCTAGGGATTCTATGAAATTCTATATTACCTGGTGTGGAAGGTTTCAGTTATAATGATAGGCTGGGATTTTTTCACTGGAGCATAGGAGGTTGAGAGTTGTACTTCCAGAAGTTTATAAAATAATGAGTGGCATAGATAGAGTTAATAGTAATTGTCTTTTCCCTAGGATGGGGCATTGCATGACAAAGGGGCACATTTTTAAGGTGAGTGGAAAAAGATTTAAAAAGATACGAGGGTCAGTGTTTTTACACAGAGGGTCATTTTTGTGTGGAATGAATTACAACATTTGAAAGACATTTGGGTAAGTACGTGAATAGGAAAGTTTTGGAGGGATGTGGGCCAGGAGCAGACAGATGGGATTAGTTTAGTTTGGGATTTTGTTCAGCATGGACAGGTTGGACTAAAGGGTCTGTTTCTATCCTGTATGATTCTGGCTCGATGTTGGAATCGTAGTTTACAAAGGATCAGATGCTTCATGTTGATTCATCTGTAGCTGCTTTTCAACCGAATAATGTTACTGTTTGTCATTCAGTGAGCTCTAAACTAAGGTATTGTCATCTCAATGGCTTAATTATAATGGCATAACATTAAGGCTTTCCTGAGGGAAGTAGTGATTGATGGCCTCTCCCCTTTCCTCTGCTGCTTCGTAGACTGTGTGAGGAATTGGAAAAGGGAGACAACAATGTAAAAAGCACAAGAAATAAATAACATTGAAAGCAGGTCTGAAATTCCTGAGCAAATCATAGCCTGAGGATCTTTGTGATTGGAATGGTGGTGATTAATTTAAACAGTGGAACCTTTTCTCCTCTTCCCTCCTTGTACTAAGTCCCAATAGATCCAAATGAATAGATACGTCCGCATAATCTGTCAGCATTGACAGGAGTCTGTGTGTGTTTTTCCTCCGTCAAGGCTAATTAACCATGGTTGCCTGACTTGGGCTACACTGTTCCTTTGCATGTTGAGAATAGAACTACTTGTTTGACACTCTCAACAAGGATTTCCTTTTGCCAAATTGTACTGAAGTCTTTGGCTGACTCTACACTGTCCCCTTGTGCAACACAACAGCAGGTTAGGCATGTAGCGATGCCTAGAAACTTTTGTGATAGGTCCAAGCAGAAAAATTGATATTTAAATTCTGCATTCATTTCAGCAAAGGACATTAGGTCCTCATGAACTGTCCTCATTGTTTTGTCTGATCACGTCCCTGTGCACTATTGCTTCACTTTCTCCTAACTCCTGAGGAGGCAAATGGACTTGAATAAAGTTATTGCACATCTTTCGGCTTTGAATTGCAAGTTTCAAATCAGTACATTGCTGCCACATCGAGGGTCCACCAGTTACTCCATTAGCAAATGACACAGAACATCTCCTGTTGGAAGTACCAGCCTGAAACCTGTCCTTACCCTTGCCTCTCCATCAACTGCATTGGCAAACCTGAGGCAAGTTCAGGAATCCTCTTGTTTAAAATTCTTGCCTAACCTCTCACAACTGAGCCTCAGGAGGACTCAACTTATTAGTTATTTTGATATGAACCATCTTACTTACCCACGAAGCCCTGACCACTGCATTCTGACGACTGCCTTGAAGTTGAGACAGAAAGGCAATCATGATCCAAGATGGTGGTCTATGAAATGGATGGCATTTTGTGTTTCACACTCATAAAATGTCAAGCTAAATGTGCAACATGGTAGGTGGTATAGATGTGTTAAAGTGGTATTGTAGCTAGTGTGTAGCTCACCATATTGGTAAGGATTGCTGCATAGACAGGGCACGTTTATCCAAATAAGAGGCCAGACATGTGTTCAAGATTGAACGTGCAATATGTTGTGTATTGGCCCGAAACGTCAGCTTTTGTGCTCCTGAGATGCTGCTTGGCCTGCTGTGTTCATCCAGCTCCACACTTTGTTAACTTAGAGATCTCACTGGAACTGATGAAATCCCATGGCCTCACCACTGAGCTCCTGGAACCTGGCAGCATGTACAGTGTTAGATTTTCTCCCTTACCTAAGACCAATCGGCCTGGATGGCAGTCCCTCTGTGGCCCAGCCTGATCGTCTCTCAGCCCAGCATGGTGGTCTATATGGCAGTCTCTTGGCCCTGCGTGGCCTCAGTGTGGACCTTCATTGTTGAGGTAATTCCTCGAAAAGCAGTCCCACTGTGACTAAGCATGTAAGCAGGCTGGTAATGTTTGAGCTTCAACTTTATTCCTTTAATTTCTACTTAAAACTAGGAAGGTCTGCAATGTGTAATCTTTAGCCTTATTTCTTTTGTTTTACTCCATATTATAATTACTGGAATGTTTATCTCTTAACTTTGCTCTTTCTTTCGACCTTGTTATTTTGATCCTGCTGCCTCACAGCACCAGGGACCTGGGTTCAATCCCAACTCCGGGTGACTGTCTGTGCAGAGTTTGCACATTCTCCCTGTGTCTGCGTGGGTTTCCTCCGAGTGCTCCAGTTACCTTTCGCAGTCCAAAGATGTGCAGATTAGGTGGGCATGCTAAATTGCCCAGGGATGTGTACATTAATTGTGTGATGGGGGACGGGTCTGGGTGGGATGTTCTGAGGGTCAGTGTAGACTTGTTGGGCCGAAGAGCCTGTTTCCAGACTGTAGGGGCTCTATGACGAAGCAATCCATCCCTTTGTCCTTTCAGCATCCTATGCCTGAGAGTGGTGGTAAAAGTTGGATGATTTAACAAGCTGGGGTTGGAAAGAGCCAAGCTGACTGACTTACAACAACCACGCATTAATAGTTTAAGGAAAGTTATGAGACAAAGTAGCTCACCTTCTCAAGGGCTATTAGAGGTGGGCAATTAATGCTGGCCTAGCCAGCAATGTCCATATCACCTGAATGAATAAAACTAAAATTGAGAAATCACTCACTGTATTGAAAACCAATTTCCTGCAAGGAAGAAGAACAGGACAGTCAATTGAAGAAAATTGTGAAGTAGGACAGAGATAAATGTACCTTCTTCCTACATTTTTTTAACATTTCCCCGCAATATCCTTGCGTAAAATACTAAAGTTATTCAACTATTCTTCAAAAAACATTTAACAACCATTGTAAGACATAATAAAGAAGCACCTTCAACATATAGGTAGGTGGGATGAGGAAATGCAGGCAGGTTTAATGTAGATAAATGTTAGATGGTGCATCAGAATAAAGCACCATTCAGGACTACATGATGGAGAGGGTCTATTAGCACAGGATAAAGATGGAAATGGGTTGGTTCATTCACTGACAATCTCCAGGAAAATGGAACATGTGTGCAAGAAAACTAATCAAATGTGAAGCTGTAACAAAATGTTATTGAATCAAAAATTTATAAAAGCTACTCTTTTACATGTATGACTCCAGCAAAGTCAATTTAAAATCTATGTCCAATGATGTTGTTTCCTAGGCATGTGACCATGTGCTTGTTGTAACAGTCTACAGCACACCTTTCAAAGCAACAAAAAAAAAGGTTGTGAATAAAGAAGCAAAAGAAGGTTATGTCCAGAATTCATTACCTTCCTTTTATTGTTGAGGAACATTCAGAGAAGAAGAGCCAGTAGTGTCAAGAAAATCTAAATAGATTGCAGCAGCTTCAATGGAAAATAAGTTTGGGAGGACACAGAATCTAAGTCTTTCAGAAGGAGAGACTTGTGGATGCAAATGTAAACAGATTATCCAATTTGGAATTGTAAGCATACCACTCGATATTCTCATTTAACATTTTCTAATAAGGTTAAAGAGCTGAGCGATAGAGACATGAACATTTTAAAGTTTAATTTTGCTACCTTCGGGGATTAAGCAATATTTATGAAAAGCATTACCTCAGGATGTTAACTAGTTGCATCACAGTGATGAAAAGGTGGCTTGTGAACTCTCGTCTATTTTTCACTCTTTTCATAAGTAGTTAGTTTTATCTTCTTTAACATTGGGCTTCTAACTGGGTATAAAAGTATAGCCAATATATGACTTTGCACTGATGTTCCAATACTTTCACATTATAACAGGAGTTTGTGGTCTGAATTAAATGAAAAATTGAACTAATTAAATTTAAAATAATTCAACTCGAGTACCAATCTAAAGATAACACTGTGTGAAGCTGGATGAACACAGCAGGACAAGCTGCATCAGAGGGCGAGGAAAGCTTGATGTTTCAGGTCGGGACCCTTCTTCAGAAAAAGCTGAAGAAGGGTCCCCCGACCCGAAACGTCAAGCTTTCCTGCTCTTCTGATGTGGCTTGGCCTGCTGTGTTCATCCAGCTTCACACCGTGTTATCTCAGATTCTCCGACATCGGCAGTTCCTACTATCTCCGTACCAATCTAATGAAAGGCTTGCAAAGAGTCAGCCATGGTGGCTTTACTAGGAATTGTTTATTTGTCTCAAGGTCAATATTTTCTGAAACAGATTGTGCTAAATGTGATGAAAGTAGTTGTCTAATATTTGCTAAAAGGAAACTTGGCAGTCCCCTTAGTGAGAAGGTTAATCACAGTTATAGAGGCTATCCCTTGCAAAACAGCTGACAAAATGTTTTATTTAAGTACCTGATAGTGTCTTGGGGAAATTCCATAAACTTTTCCTTAATTAGTCAAGACTCCTTCTCACTGTCTTCCTTAGAGTGTGAGGTTGGGGTCAAGTGGTGTGAGAGTGAGAGTGAGGATGAGTGGTGAGATTAGAGGTAAGTGACGTGGGAGTGAGAGTGGGGGTGAGTGGTGAGAGTGAGGGTGAGTGGGGTGAGCGTGTGAGAGTGAGGGTGAGTGGGGTGAACGTGTGAGAGTTGGGGTGAGTGCTGAAAGTGAGGATGAGTGGGGTGAATGTGTGATAGTGGGGGTGAGTGGTAAGAGTGAGGGTGAGTGGGGTGAGAGTGTGAGAATGGGGGTGAGTGATGAGGGTGGGGGCGAATGGCATGAATGTGTGGCAGGTGTGAGTGGCATGAGTGTGAAACTGGAAGTGAGTGTGAGAGTGTGAGGGTGGGGGTGAGTGGTGTCAGTCTGAGAGTGAGGGCGATTGTGTGAGTGAGGGTGAATGGTGTGAGTTTGAGAGTGGGGTGTGTGTGTGTGTGTGTGTGTGTGTGAGAGAGAGAGTGGTGAGACTGAAAGTGAACAGCATGTGTGAGACAATGTGGATGAATGGTGTTTGTAAGAGAATGTGGGTGAGTGGTTTGAGTGTGTGAATGGGGGGAGTGGTGCGTGTGTGAGAGTTAGGGAGTGTGTGGGTGTATGTGCTGATTTTCTATCAAACCTTTTATTCATTTGTACAGATTGGTTACCACACAAAAAAAAATGCGAAAAACATTCTAAATCCAATCGAAATGACAACATGTAGAGGAAGCCAGGAGAATACGTGCTGGAAAGAAATTCAAAACACTCCGTTTGTTGTTTCAGGTAGTGGTTCTGAATGAGTTAATGTTACAGACTGTATTAAGCTCTAGATAACAAAGTGTGAAGCTGGATGAACACTGCAGGCCAAGCAGCATCTTAGGAGCACAAAAGCTGATGTTTTGGGCCTAGACCCTTTATCAGAAAGGGGGGATGGGGAGAGGATTCTGAAATAAATAGGGAGAGAAGAGGAGGCAGACCGAAGATGGATAAAGGAGAAGATAGGTGGAGGGGAGACAACAAGAGAGTTGCAGTGGGAGAGAGATCCCCTGAGGTTGGTCCGGAGGGAGGAGGGTAACTTCTTCAGTTTAGGCATCCTGGAAGAGGCTTCACAGTGAGGTTAAAATTGTGATCAGAGATAATGGGAACTACAGATGCTGGAGAATCAAAGATAACAAAATGTGGATCTGGATCTCCCCATCCCCCTTTTCTGATGAAGGGTCTAGGCCCGAAACATCAGCTTTTGCGCTCCTAAGATGCTACGTGGCCTGTTGTGTTCATCCAGCTCCACACTTTGTTTTCTCAGATTCTCCAGCATCTGCAGTTCCCATTGTCTCTGTATTAAGCTCTACTCTGTCTGATGATACCAACCAATAGGGAAATCAGGAGAACAGCCCTGGATCTCAAAGGAGACAGATGTACCACTTATGTCTCCCAACAGTTATAGTAACAATATCTAACTGTGCCCTACTGCCATTAGCCACATCTTGTTTAGGCTCATTAGTGGTTCTTCCTCTCTGATGTAGGCTCCTTAGGCCAAGAGAAGAATTGTGGCTGTGTTCTATTACCTACAAATATAACATGGTGGCAGCAGTGAGTTGTGGCATCATTAAACATATGAAAAAATACCATTAGGCCCAGGAAATACATTTACAAACATAAAATTGACCACTTTTAGAAGTACTCAAACAGATAACCCTTAAACAAACAAAGTCAGCAGGATCTCATGGAAAGGCCAAGGAGGGAGTTACAGCACTCCAAGCTAAAGCTTTTAATTTGGGCCTAGTAAGAAGCTCAGAGGGAACAGTGTGAGCTGGAAAGAGTTCAAAAATTAGTTACACTTGGCAGCTACAGATTCCACCAGAAAACATAGATGTGTACTGGTTACAGATTCAGTTGGGATATGAACATATTGGAGCTCTGGAGTAAGGTTAAAAATTCCTATTGGCGAAGGGGAGAGTGGGAAGCATTAATGAATGACATACGAAAAAGGATGAAAAGGCCAGAAAGCAAAAGAAAAAGCAGTGCGTCAGCTCACAATGAGCGCTGGAGAGAAAAGCCACTTTGAGACATGGCTACAGTCGGGAAATTAAAGTCGAGAGAAGGATTTTAATAACAATGCGTGACACTGAGAACATCACAAAGCGTAATTAAGGTGAAAAAGGGACGAATTAAAAGCTGAAGCAAACAGTGTCTAACAGAGAGAAAAAAAGACTTTTGAAACCAAGATAAAAGCAGGAGGTCTGTAATTTAACTTGGTTCTGACAGAAAGGATTTAAGGCAGCTGGTACCATGTATGTTTAAGAAAGTTAGAGAGGGACATTGTGCATTAGGCTGTGAAAGGCAGGAGATCAGCCATTCTGCCAGTGAAAAATCAAGAAACTTCCATTTTGACTGCACAACTGTGGAAGCACCTCCAATAAGGAGTAGATTTAACAGATCTAAAAATAGCAAACCAATACAGCTATATAGTCCTTAGCTTGTGAATGGTTCCAGTTCTTGAGTATGTTTGTCGATTAATTTAATTGTATGTCGGAACACAATACAGGACAATATAAAATGGCTGTTTATAAAAAAATCATACGCTGGATCCTTAAAATTATGCCCCTACATGGGATTGTGTAGGTAAGATCAGAGAGCCTCTGTACTGCACATCCAGAACCTTGAATGAACTGTGCACATTTCCTCTTTAGAATACTGGCCCCATTCGATATTGTCTTTCAGAGTTCTTCTGCCCAAAGTGCTTCACTTCACATTCCTCTGCTTTGAATCTTATCTGCCACTTACTGGCCTACGCCAGCTGTAAGAGAAGAAAAATTAACAACATTACCAAGTACAGAAATAAAAGCTATAATTGGAAAGAGTTTTCAGCAGCATTGAGGTATTACTGAAATTAAAAGCTTTAAAATAAGAAGAATAAACAATCAAACTTGGAAGATATGGCTGGAGCAATAAAACTACCTGCAAGATTGCAAAGAAGTAAATTGTTCAGCCTATCTATCCCACACTGGCGCTGCAAACGAGCATTATTACCTCCATTGCAATCACCTCATTTGTCCACTTCTCCTGAAATGTTATTTCTATCGAAGTAATCATCCACTGTGGTTGTGAATGTTTTAACTGAACCTGTCATCACTACTCTTCCAGGCAGGTCATTCCAGTGTCTAATTACTCGCTACATGAAAATGTTTGTTCTCACAGCACATTTATTCCTTTTGCAAATAACTCTATACCTATACCCTCTCATTGTTGTTCCTTGTACAGGAAGGAATAATTTCTCCCAGTCCAGCCTCTCTCTTTCTCCTGCTCATGATTTAGTAACCTGTATTAAATCTCCTCGCACCCTTCTTCTCTCCAAGGAGAACAGTCCTAACATCTACAATCCAACATCAGAACTGAAGTGTCTCATCCATTCTTAGACGTTATATGTGCACGCTCTCCAATGTAGTCACATCGTTTCTGTAATGTGACACCCATAACTGTACACAATACTCCAGGTGAGGTGTAACAAGCATTTATTGCAAGTTCAACATCAATTCCTTACTCTTGTATTCAATGTTTTAATTAGAAAGCTGAGGACTCTGTACGCTTTTTAACTGCTTGCTTCACCTATCCAGATCCTTGAATGAACTGTGCACATTTCGTCTTTAGAATACTGCCCCCTATTCTATATTGTCTTTCAGTGTTCTTCTGATCAAAGTGCTTCACTTCACATTTCTCTGCTTTGAACTTTATCTGCCACTTATTGGCCCACTCCAGCAATTTCTCAAAGTCCTTTGCAGCTGCACACTCTCGTCCTCACAGTTTGCAATTCTTCCAAATTCTGTGCCAGCTGCAAACTTTAAAATTGTCCCCTGCACACCAGCATCCACACCAACTTAATACATAACTATAATAATTAGAATAATATATAATAATACAATTAATATATGTCACAAAAAGCAGGAGTCCTAATCCTGACCCCTGAAGAATTCCAACATAAACCTTCCTCCAGCCTGAAAAATACCAATTAAACATTAGTCTTTGGTTCTTATCACTCAGCCAATTTTGGACCAACATTGTTGCTGTTCTTTTATTCTATAATCTATAAATTTTGTAGTGTGACAGTGTATTAGACACCTTCTGAAAGTCCATGTACACCACCTCAACAGTTTTACCCTCATTGGGAGCAGTTAGCATTTGTTTCTTATTTCCAGCATCTGCAGTTCTTCGTTTTCATTTGTTTATTGCTAAGTTGTTACCTCCTTAAAGAAAAAAAACTCCAGCAGGTGAGTCAGGCAAGTTTTCCCTTCTAGAAATCCATGCTGATTTTTCCTAATAAGCCATGCTTTTTCAATGTGACTATTAATTTTATCCTGAATAGTTGTTAATTAAAGATTCCCTGTCAATAAAGCTAAGCTGAGTGGCCTGTAATTGCTGGGCTTATCCTCACAACCTTTCTGAAATAAGGCCGTAATGTTGCAGACTGCAGGTGCCTCCCAGGTCTAGAGAAGGCTGTACAGTTATGGTCAAGCATCTTTGCAATTTCCACTTTCACGCTCAATATCTTTGGGTGCATCACATCTGATTTCTGGTGCGTTTTCAATGTTAAGTATCAATAGCTGATGATATTACAAATTGCCGGAACATAACAGAAGGCACTTTTGAGGAAGTTCTACAGCCTTATAATAATTACTTTCAAAACAAACAAAATTCTTAGGTGGAATCCAATGAGATCATGAACAATTTGGCTATGGTGAAACATGTGGCAGAATCTGGGGTAAATTCAGTCGATGTTGGGAGAACCCTGTTTCATTGATCTTGTGACTGCTGAGCAGTGAGTTGAATCTTTTATTTCACAATGGTGAATTGCCAATTAAGGGGCATTGCTGCTTGTTAAATGCTATGTTAGTGACCCAACTTGTTTCATTTATAACCAGTTTGCTCTCTTAACGAACATGTATAACAAAATAAATGTCAAGGATTCTAAACATGGAAGTCAAAACTAGTGCTGAGTGACTTCAGCTCACTGCATGCTCCAGAGGGCCTCCGCAATGGACACTAACACTTCAGGGCATGATCCACAGGCAGCACCCCAACATCCATCAACATTGGTATCCAAACTGTGCCAGCTTCAGTGAACACTTATGACACCTCTGATCCACTTGTTGCTGCACCTCAGTGCTGTACCCCAGGCTGCATAATCCTGAAGAAGTCAGGACTTCTCCAGATTAAGGCTGAGGAGCCAATTGTTAAATCCTGAATCTTTCTACCCAATTGCGGTCTGGTTTCCTCCTGGAATTAGGGAAAGGCAGATATACAGGCAGATGAAAGGCTGGTTTCCTTTCCATGCATGTGGTGTAGTGACCACAGTGAATGAGTGGGCAGTGCAGATAGCACGCAGGGACACTGGTCAGAGTGGGTGAAAGTGACAAAGCAGATGGAGCAGGTAAAGGGTGACAGTGTTAGAGTATGAGTCTTGGTGGGAGGTGGGTACAGTAGTGCAGATAGAGTGAGTGTGAGATATCTGAAAGAAGATAGTGGCACTCCTCCTGGTAGAGTGGAAATAGTCAAGATTCACAACTGGACATTTCTCCGGACAGCTGTATGGCGTCAACATCAGAGCAATTTGGGGTGTCCTGGTGTGATGGCTTCAGCTTCGTCTTTTGGGGGAAGATGATTTCCCACGTCTGCTTAAACCAATCTAGCAGGATCTCCAGTTTCCTGCCCCCTAAGCAGGGCACCAATTCTCCCTCATCTGCCACCCAGGTCAAATGTAAGGAAACATACAGGGCAGTTCTGGGCTGGCAGTGCTTATCAATGTAGTTTTAAAGATTGTGCAGGTAACAGAATTCTGAGCTTTCAGCAAATATCCAATGATGTGAGTTGTTAGGGAATTGTGAATGATAAGATGTGGGTACAATCAAACGTGAGGGTACTATTGGGGCAGGTAGGTAATTAAAGAGGCAAACTTGGCAATATATAGCAAGAAACCCTTCAAAAAATTCAACACACCTTGCACTCAGCCAAAAAGATTCAGTCCCTTCAAAAATGAACATTTAACTGAAGATTTGATTTGAGATCAGCATCCATAGCAATGTGCAGAATGTCATTAATGATTACTAGAGATAAAATTACAAGGCAGTAATTATGGGGCTTTGAGATCAGAATCCATGAGAGAAAGAATTATTGTTGAGGCTGTTTACGAATGTTTGTCAGATTTATTACAATCCAAAGAAGATTTGACATTGAAGGAACTATTTAAGTTGGGAGAGGTAAAGGACAATCTAATCAAAGGAGGGCAACAAAACAAATCAATTTTAAATAAGGTATACTACACCATAAACAGTAGGCCAAACATTAGGTTTTATAGACTGGATATTATAAGTCTTTGCTGACCTGTTTTAGGCAATGATGTAATTTTGGGAGGATGGCTAATCCACCACCTTCCCTTGCAACATGCTGCACACCAAATCCTGGATGGTAAAGGGGAGGGAAGTCACATAGTATGCCTCTAATCAATGGTCCTTATTACTCCGAGATGGCAAGACAGAATACCGTAGCATTCCAGATGGATACAGAAGGTGAGGAAGTGGAGTCTTTGCAAGGACAACTAGTGCAGGAAACCCCTACTCTCAGATTGGAACAGCACAAAGAGAATTTCCACAAGACAGCTTAAATTGGGGTCCTGGAGTGTTCCCATGGAATGTTCCAGGACCCAGAGCCAATGTAAAATTCAGCCCAGAAGGTGATCAGTTCACACAGGAGTTCACCATGTTCTTGCAGCACATCAACATGCCATCAGACTGAGCAATGCAGTTTTGAAGCTATCGATGGCAAGCTGGAGAATCTTTTATGCTGAGCACATGGTGCATTGGCAACATATAGATGCTCCCCTGCTAACCATGACAGTGGTCACCCCAGAAGACCAAATTTTGCCTTCCATCTCATGAGTCTATATTATTGGAAGTGAGAAATTCTGAGCAACAGCATCCCAATAACAGCTGTTACTCCTGATGTTAGAGATTTTGAAAGAGATAAGCATGTTCCAAAACATGGTCATGTTTGGGAAGTGATAGGCAGCTGGAGTCACAGAGAGTTGTGTGTCTTAATTGAGACTGTCCCAAAGAAATACATCACCAGCACACACCCCGTGGGATGGGGTGGGATGTATCTGAAGTTAGAACATCAACAATGAGATGTAAAGGTAGTTCAATGTTTGACAAGCTTTCCCATACAGGAGGCTCAGCACCTCAGCTTGACCTTGTGCATTCATCTGTCCCAGAAGAAGTGGATGAGCATTTTCAGTCAGCATCTTTGTGACAAATTCCAAGGGATTGATCAACAGGTATCACAAAGTGGTGATTTGTTATGGGTGCAATTGCAGTGTCCCTACCTCTGGACCAAGGAAACCTGAGTTCAGATCCCACCTGCTCCAAAGGTGTATAATAATATTTCAGAACAGATTGATGATAAAGTATCTATGATCAACACTTAACCTTGTGAAATGTGGAAATAGTCTGGAGGGCAAGACACAGTGATACATCCCTTCCCTGTGTCACCAAACTCACATTTTCACAAAAGCCCCAAGTTGCAACTTGTGATTTTGCATTGACTGTACTCTGGTCCTATCTGCCTATTTCCTACCTGCCTGTTTGAGGAACCAGTTAGATCAGCCTTTTGTTAGCAGTCCAATTAGCTAACTGAGCCAAGGCTGCCCACAGCCAGTGGGAGAGCTTGTTCTGTTACACTCCTTTGACCTTAAAGAGATTCAACTGTTTACCCTTGAATTTAAACCCAGTTAAACAGTTAATCTAACCAAAAAGTCACCAGCATTTAGCATTACTTTTAAAACAAGAGATTAACTGAAACTCTCACCTTCAGAAAGCCCCCAAGGTCTACTGTTTGTGGCATGTACTTGTAGTGACATGGTCAGCCAGATAGGCCTCATAGAATGGGAGTTCCCTGTTTGGGACTATTAATCTGTTCCAATCAGGGAACCCTGGCTAACAGATATAAATAGGAGTGTCAGAGGTTCTGCTCACTCTGAGGGAGTTGGATCACTACCAAGGACCCTCCATGTAAAAATAAAGGGTGAGTTGGTGAGAGGGTACTAGACTCTGTAGAATTGTGTCAGCACTTATGAGATTACAAGATTTTTCAAAACTGAGCCATTTCTTTGCAATTTTCCTCCTTAATACCAAGCCACAAATAATATCACTTATTGAATTCAGTTCCATAAGGTGCCAAAATAAGATTTGAACTAATGACTTCTGATTACTACTCCAGTCACATATCTCAGTTTATCCATGCAATATTAGTAGACAGCTGCAATGCTGTAAGGCGGGAGGCAGTAAAATTATGAACATGCATATTCACTTCCAGCAAAATGCAGCAACAGCTCCCACATTGGACATCCAGTTGGTGCCAATGTTGAATTAAAAGCTCTGAAATATTCCATGAATTCTGCATTAAAAATACACTACACTTTAAATTAGTACCAACTTTCCCATTCGCACACCATGAGCTATCATGGTCTTTCTAACCAAATTGCCAATATATTTCTAAAGGATGGGTTTGTTGCCATTTCTGAACAAAATAGCGTCAAATCAGTTTTGGACTTTGCAGTGATAAAGTGATCACCAACACCCCTCAATTAGATTTCAACAGGATTGAAATTTGGGCTCAATGTAAAAGAGATGGCTGGTTCCTAATTACCCACATTCTACCACCAGTCAAAAAACATTCTAACTCCAGAAAATTAAGACATTTTTGCTGCTTGTCTAATGTCACTAATTGCAGTGTAAAGCAAAAAGGTGCTGTTATAATTTGGAGATGCAGAATTCCATGTAGGTTCTGCAATCTCGCAATCTAATTTCAGGAAATGAAGTCCGTAAAAACATCATTTATATCTCTGAGCATTTGATTCTGGCTTGGCAGATCTGTTCTTTCTTCTGTCTTGTATGATTATGAAGGTGTTGGAGCAAACACAGACTGGAATTAACATACAGTATTGCTGAGGAGTCAGACAGAAATCTTCTTGGCTGCACATCAGAATTAAAAAAAGAGAAAAAAAATCCATGCCTCGTTTTTGGAGGCATCCAGCCACATTTTTTATTATGATGACTGGTCAATCTGTTGCAGACCAAGGAAAACATGTGGAGGCTCACACAATGCCAGGAGAGCTAGAGGAGGCCACAGGATTATGAGATTAGACAGGACATTAAAAAAAAATAAGAATGTAAAGAATAGGAGCAGGAGGAGGCTGTTTATTCTCTCAAGTCTGCCGCCAAATCATGGTTGATCATCCCCAGGGCACAAGTGAGGTGGAGATGGCCTAGAGCTTCAAGTTCCTTGGAGTAAATATTACTGACAATCTGTTCTGGTCCACCCACTTTGATGCTATAGTCAAGAAAGTACACCAATGTCTCTGCTTCTTCCGAAGGTTAAGGAAAATTCAGCTTGTCCTCAAAGTCTCTTGGCATTTTTTATGGATACACCATTGGTATGGCATTTGCTCTGCCCAAGACCACAAGAAGTTCGAGAGTTGTGAACATAGCCCAGTCCATCACAAAAACCAGCCTTTCTTTCTTTGACTCCATCTAGATTTCCCTCTGCCTTGAGAAAGCAACCAGCATAATGAAAGACCCCTCCCACCATAGTTATACTCCCTTCCATCCTCTTCCTTGGGCAGAAGATACAAAATTTTGAAAACACGGACAGATTTAAGAACAGCTTCTTCCCCCCCACCTCCGTTAACAGATTTACAGATGGAGCTCTCGTGTATTAAAGTTGATCTATCTCTGCACCTTCTCTGTTGCTATAACACCGTATTCTGCATTCTGTTCTGTTACCCTGATGTAGCCATGTAAGATATGATTTGTTTGGTTAGCACACGAAACAATACTTTTCATGGTATCTTGGTAAACGTAACAATAGAAAACCAAACTTCTCTTCCATGTCAGCTCCTCATAGTTCTTAAAACCCCAATTTCAAGGACCTTCTCACCTCCTGTTTATGTACATTCAATGATTTAGCTGCCGCAACAATTTGTGTCACAGAATGAATAATCAATTATCTCCTTCCGTAAGACCTTAAAAATAGGAACGGGAGTTTACTGCTTGGCTCCTCAAGCGCGCTCTGCCATTAAGTAGGATCATGGCTGATCCAACATTTCTCACATTCGCTTTCCTGTATTTTTTCCAGCCCTTGATTCCTTGAATGATCAAAAAATTATACACAAGGATATTTGCATATCAGTTTTTATGCATATTTCATTATATCAGTAAATCTGTTTAGCTTATCTGCCCCCATAGCTCTCTCTGTCATAAGGGGTTCCAAAGACTCACAATGTTCTGAGAGAAAAATATTTCTTCTCGTCTCAGTCTTAAATATGCACCCTGATGTGTCCTCTGGTGCTACTCTCTCCTATGAGGGGAAACATCCCCATAGCATTTACCCTGAGAAGTTCCTTAAAAATCCTTTATGTTTCAATAAGGTCACCTTTCATTCTTTGAAACTCCAGTGAGTACAGTCCCAATCTGTTTAACCTTTGCTCATGATGCAATCATTCCAGACTTGAGATCAGCCTAGTGAACCTTCTCTGAACTGCCTGCAATGAAATGATATCTTTCCTTAAATAAGGAGACCAAAACTGCTCACAGTACTCCAGAAGTGGTCTCATCAACACCTTGTACAGTTTCAGTAAGACTGCCAAACTCCTAAACTCCAACCCCTTTGAAGGAGGGGTCAATATTTCATCAGCCTTCCTCATTACCTGTATAACATGTGTGCTAGGTCAATGAATCATACACAATTACCCAAGTCCTTTTCAGTAGCTTTTCTCCATTTAAATATATTCTGTTCTTTTGTTCTCCCTTCCAAAATGAGTAACATTGCATTTCCCCACATTGTTCTCCATTTGCCAAATTTTTGGCCACTTACTTAAACTATCATTATCTCTCTGTAAACTGTTAGTATTCCCTCTCTCAGCCTGCCTTTCCACCTATTTTTGTAATATGCAAATTTGGCTACAGTACATTTGAGTCTTTCCTCCAAGCTATTAACGTGTGTTGTAAACCTGAGAGGGCTCAGAAAAGATTTACAAAGATGATGCCGGGTTTGGAAGGTTTGAACTATAGGGAGATGCTGGAGCTTTATCCCTGGAATGATGGAGGCTGAGAGGTGACCTTATGGAGGTTCATAACATCATGTGGGGCATGGTGAAGGTGAAAAGCTAAGGTGTTTTTTCCCCAGGATGGTGGAATACAAAACCAGAGTCTGTAGGTTTAAGGTGAGTGGGGAAAGACTTGAAAGGGACCTGAGGTTCAACTTTTTCACACAGACGGTGGTGTGTGTATGGAATGAGCTGCCAGAGGAAGGCTGGTACAATTATAACATTTAAAAGGCATCTGGATGGGTACATGAATAGGAAGGATTTAGAGGAATATGGGCCAAATGCTGACAAATGGGGCTAAATCAGTTTAGGATATCTGGTGAGCACGGATGAGTTGAAATATTTCTGTGCTGTCAAACTCTATGACTCTTTTTGTCCATTTTTAAAAAAAAATTCTCACTAGTTTGCCTTGTCTTGGTTATCATTTTCATCCTCATTTGATGGATTCTGAATTTTCAAAGTCTTTAGGGCTATCACTGACTTCTGCCTGCTTGTAAGCTTTGCCTTCTTATTTTATACTTTTCTTAACTTCCTTGATTAGCTACAGTTGGCTTATCTCTCTTTTAGAATTTTTACTGAACGTCATGGATTACCTCCTTAAATATCTGCTACCACTTGCTTCATTCACTTTAGCCAACTCAATTCTCATTTCATTGTAATTCCCTAGCACTTAAGCAGTTGATTTTGTCCCTCACGCTCAAACTGAATTTTAAATTCGATTGTGTTATGATTGATCCTTCCTGCGGATCGTTTGCTCTGAGGTCATGTTCTAAATCTGCCTCATTACCTATTATTAGATCCAAGGTAACCTGCTCCCTGGTTGGTCCAATGACATATTGCTCCAGGAAGCTATCCTGAATGCATTCTATGAATTCATTGTCATAGCTACCCTTTCTAATTTGATTAACCCAATCAACATGATAATTAAAGCCACCCATAATTACTGCCCAACCCTTTTATGTGGGCCTAGATTTGTTGATTTTAGCCTTTCCTACAAATTGGCTACTGATTGGGAATCAATCCACTACTCCTACCATTGTCTTCTTTCCCATAAATTAAAACAGAAATTGCTGGCGAAACTCAATAGGAGTTTTCTCCTTGACAGATGCTGCCAGACCTGCTGAGCTTTTCCAGCAACTTTGTTTTTGTTCCTGATTTACAGCATTCACAGTCCTTTTGGTTCTCCTTTCGCTATTGCTTTTTCTTCATCATTTTCTCTTGTTCCCAATAGGATTCCAACCTTCTGGCCCATGACTGTTCTTTGCCAATTTATATAACCTAGTTCTTGCTTGGATATGCTCCTTGACCCAACGTTGTGAACTACTAGTGGTGCATCATTTCATTGAGTCCTTCTCATTGACTGGAATAAATTTTTGTGGAGCTTTAGAAAACGTCTGCTACTTCCCATCACCTGACATTCCTCTTTGTTTTAGACAACTCCTTCTTCATAATTTTGTCATCTATTATTTGAGCTTTTTTTCAGAATCTCTAGTGTGGAAACAGGGCCTTCAGCTCAACAAGTACACACTGACCCTTGGAGTAACCCACCCAGGCCCATCCCCCTATAATCCATCTAATCTACACATCTCTGAACACTACAGGCACTCTGGCATGGTCAATCCACCCGAGCCTGCGCATCTTTGGATTGTGGGTGAAACAGGAAGGAAACCCACTCAGGCACAGGGAGAATGTGCAAACTCCACTCAGGCAGTTGCCTGAGGGTGGAATTGAACCTGGGTCCCTGGTGCTGAGGCAGCAAAGCTACTGAGCTACCATGCCAGTATTGAGAACACTAATTTGAGACTCATAATTGCTCTTCCTCAAACTGAATTTGAAATTGTACTCCCGAGAGGATATTTGCCTACATAGTCACTTAATAATTCTACCTAGACACACATTACTAGCTCTAAAATTGTCTGTTTCCTTGTAGGTAACACAGTGTGGAGCTGGAGGATCACAGCAGGCCAGGCAGCAACAGAGGAGCAGGAAAGCTGATGTTTCAGGTCAGGGCACTTTTTTGCTCTAAGAAGCAATTCCTGAATCTATCAATGAATTTGTCTTCCATTTCTGCCTTACCTATTTGATTTGCCTTGTTGTGTACAGAGGATTTTGTATTTTCATTTTACATCCCATTTCCTAGAGGACAGCAAGGGCAACGGACCCAATTCATGATCCTGCACAACTTGTTATCTAAGCTTCTCTCACTCTCAGATTGCTCGTTTGTCATCTGGGTGCACTATCTCATAGAATTTGGAAGACTTCAAACATTACCAGAACTGCTCTACTTCTCTACCTGATTGCCTCTGCAGATGGTCCTCAACTGACCTCATGGCTTCCGAGGACTTGTTTGAGAAAGCTTTCGTGAGTATTGCATTCTTGATACTAACTGAATCGTGCAGGTGTGGTACTATGCTTAACCCTAACCTCCCCTGCCATACATGGTACAGAAAGGGAAGCTGTTTTTATCATTGTATTCCCACCTGAACTGAAATTAAATAAAAACCTTGTTTCGAAACCAAGTTCAAATTGATTTTCCAGCATTGAATCAACTTTTGAGAATACTGTAACTGTTTAAAATTAAATTTTCATCACCAACCATAGTCCCTTTGAAGTAAAGCTTTGGCTTTACCTTATCGGTATCATTTAATGACTTATATAGTTCAATGTGGTTTCCCCTTAAGCATTTCTCTTCACTGTACGGCTTGAGATCTTTAATCTTTCTTTACAGTGGTCATACATTCTTTATGACCAACAGGAACTCCACTTATGCGGCGCCTTCAACATTACATTTGTCTCACAAACTGTCTTCAGGAGGCAAATTAAAAAAAAAGGATGTTGAGCCAAGAGAGGACAGTGGAGGAGAGACGATAAACTGCTGGCTCAAAGCCAGGATTTTAAAGGGAGGTTTCGAAGTGAGGATGTATGAGAGAGAGAGATACACAGAGATACAAGACACAAAAATGTTTGGGGAAGAGAATCATCACAGTAGAACTCAAAATATGTTCCATACAGCTGTACGTTCAGCCACTAATTTTAAACAAAATATACAAAAATTATAAAATGTCTGCCAACAAAATTATAATCTGTATTATGTCACGGTGAAAAAGGTTATAACCCAATGCTCCCCACTTCCAAATAGTTGTTTTACGAGGACAGTATTTTTGTGACTTTTTGGGTATCTTAAGAAACTGTCAGTTTTGATGTTTGTTGAGCACACTGGAAGGATTACTCTAAATTCCTATTGAATAATCCCATGATTAATGATGCACCAGTTAAGGTGAAATTGATAGCTTCCGCAAATCCAAGAATGAATCATTTTGAGCTTTTGCTCCCTGTGCAGAGTTTCACCCATTGGCAGGACACATAGAGAATATAAGAAATGAGATCATATGAACAAGACAGTTTGGAACAGAGATGGATCATTTGATTCCTCAGGCCTGCTCTGCTTTTTATTTAGATCATAGTTGATAAGTTTGGGTTTCAGTTTTGACATCCCCATCTATCCCAGATAATATTTGAAACCCTTGCCTAAGAAACATCTATTTATCTCAGCCTTAACAATATTTAATTACTCAAACTCCATCATTTTCTGAGGCAGAGAATTAGTTGCTATGTATGTAGTGCTGTAAGGGAGCTCCCTAATTTCTAAACGTCATTCCCTAGTTCTGGACGCACCCAGAAGAATGAAAGGTCTTTCCACATCTGTCTTGAACAAGACATTCAGTATTTTTCAACCTCAACCAGATCACCTCTCACTCTTCTGATATCGTGTGAGAACAAGTTAAGCCTGTTCCATCTTTCCTCGGAAAACATTCTGCTTATTCCAAACATCAACTGCATAAACCTCTTCTGAATTATCTCTCGCACACTTACACCCTCTCTTAAATAAGAGACCGAAACCATACATAATATTCAAGATAAGCTCTCACTATTGTCTTGTATAACTGTAGCATTATACCTTTACTTTCATGTTTAATTCCTCTCGTAATAAAGACTGGCATCTCAGTGTCCTTTCTGATTATGCGCTGCTCTTGCAAAGTTTCTGTGACTCGTGCACTAGAACACTTAATTCCCTCTGCTCCTCAGAATTCTGCAGTCATTCAACATTTAAGTAATAGTCTGTATGAGTCCCACAAGATTATCAGTTCACTGAAAACAAAAAAAATGTTGGGGATCACAGCGGGTCAGGCAGTATCTATGGAGAGAGAGTAAGCTAGTGTTTCAAGTCTAGATGACTCTTCATTTAGCTCTGAACAAGGGTAATCTAGATTCAAAACGTTAGCTTGTTATTTCTCCATGGACGCTGCGTGACCCACTGTGATCTCCAGCATTTTTTGTTTTCAGTACATATTCCAACATCTGCAGTAATTTGCTCCTTTCAGTTCATTGATATAGCCCAGTTACATCCAAGTCAAATCCATCCTCTCAACAGGTAATGCTCAATATTGGGAACTGAATATTTTTCATCCTTCTGGCTCTTGATTTCACCGCCATTCTGGTTTGTTGCAAAGCATTTCTTTATATCTGGTTTTGCAAAATTCAGCTTCTTGCTGCAGTTGCCTGATATTACAATTAATAATAAAACAAGAAAAGTTGTATATTATTCTAAAAATACAACTGCAACCCAAAGGCTGAGTTGCGGCATACCATAATCCATATTTTTTTTTGATTTAAGTAATCAGATTAAGACATGCAAATGTACTGCAGCAAAATTAAACAGATACATTTTGGCAGGTAACCAGGGAAGCAGCAAATGGTATAGTAAAAGAAGATAATGTTGAATTGAACACATTAAAATTACAAACCAATATACTATTCCTATTTATAGCCACAAACGTCCATGCATATTTCGTGACTTAAACACTTTATTGAGGACCCAAACTATGTCGGGGATAATGTCACATTAGAACATTTTCATTGTGTGTTTTATGGAATTGAATTTATAAGTTTTGGTACTAATATTTTTAACTGCAGGAGAAGAAAATGATAATTCTTGTCATCTCTCCGTCCATCTCCCACATTCAAATTAAACAAAAAAAAAGCAAGAGTTTAAGTTTGCCAGAAAGTGGTTCCTGTAATCCTCAAATATTAACGTCAGAAATATCATATTAATCCCCTTGACTAATAAAATAACCTACTCTTCTTTTCCATTTTCATGCTTCATAATCTAAGTAGGAATTCAATTCTCTTTATCTGTTTCTCTCACCTTGGTCCCAGTGTGTGTGACATTATTGTAACTTCCAGTGATTCACCTTTTACTTTTCCTCTGCCAGATATGTTCCCTTGGAGATATGTTACTGGAATCATTGAAAACAAATCATCCCATTTTCAGATTTCAAAAAAAATTGTTCCATCAATTTAGTAACCTCTTATTTCGTCAAGGCTTCTTTCCTGTATGCGGGAATCCATGTTCATCCCTTTCCTCAATTCCATCTTCCCAGCACCTAAGACTTGGGTTCCTCACCTCCCTTGGAATCTCTTTCCTATAGGTTTTTGTTCTGAAAGATAAAACTTAATATGTCTTGTCATTACATCTTGCTCTATCTACTTTTTCAGCCTTTACAACCTTGAAGCTTTAGGCAAACGCCCAAACTTCTCTGTTAAAAAGAAACAAGCAGGTTCTTAATGATTTCCGACTAAACAAAGCAGTTGTATGTTTTGAGTTTGGTGAAGCATTGTTGGTGTAGCTCTCCAAAGTTACTGTAACGTCAAGGTGGCTGTCATCTATGATGTTGTCAAATATTTGCTTCATTACTGGGATGGTTCTTATGGAATGACATTTTACAAGGAAAGATTTCTGCTTGCCAAGCAAGAACTACTGACAACACAGGACACATAAAATTTAGCTGGCTGCATGGGATCTCCAATTTAAGTTCAAATCATATTTAGTTGTTGACCTGGAAATGAAGGTATATGCTGGTTGTCCTGACATGTCATCATTCCTGTGTGGTTATTATATACCAACCAGCATCACATCAGTGGGTGCTGATGGGGCACTGGAATGGGTGGATTTTAGTTCTGAAGTGATTTTCTTCCCACCTCCCTAAAAAAAAAATGTTCCTCTGTCCTCCAACAGTGGGGGGCAGATCCAAAAGGTTTAAGATGAGCAACTTTTTCACACACAGGGTGGTGCCCATATGGAATGAGCTGCGATGGTGGAGCCTGGTGCAATTACAACAATTAATAGGCATCTGGATGAGTACATGAATAGGAAAAGTTTAGAGGGACATGGGCCATATGCTAATAAATGGGACTAGATTCATTTAGGCTATCTGGTTGGCATAAATGAGTTGGACCGAAGGATCTGTTTCCATGCTGTACATCTCTCTCACTCTATGACTCTAAGTGTTAGCAAAAAGGTAAAGTCAGTGTTTACATATCATTGGGCTGTTCTCCCATTACAGTGAGAGAGAGGATTGCTTGTGGTTTAACCTGAGGGTCACCATGTCTCTGCCAATGGTAACCTCAGCTGGTGCAGCAGTTGAACCCATGGCATCACTCTGCAGTGCAAACCATCTGCCTAGCCAAATGAACTAGCCAATCCCAACTGCCAGTAGCCTCTCAGTGACTCAGAGTGAGAGTCCTATTTGGGGCTTGTCAAATCAACAAGAACCTAGCTACACCAATCACAGTATCCAACATCTGGCCCATCGCCTCGAATGTTATGTCACTTCCGCATACTTTCTAAAATTGTGAGTTGTCTCTGCCTCAAGTACCCTCCGAAGTGATGGATTCAACATTCCCACCTCCTTTGGGTGAAAAGAATTTTCCTCAAATTCCCTCTAAATGCCTTGACCTTCATTTGGAAATTATGCCCATCAGTATTGAATTTTCTACGAAAAGGAGCCGTTGTTCCTTATTCACCTTATCCAAGCCCCACGCAGTGTTATAGGCCTTAGTCTGGCTCACCCTGACAACAAGCCTTCTCTGTTCTAAAGAAAACCACCCAAGCCTATCTAGCTCTGTTCATAGCTAAACTATTCCATCCCAGACAATATCCTGGTGAATCCTCTTCACCTTTTCTAATACAATCACATCCTTCCTAGCGCGTGGATGTAGTGAATGTAACGAGGTCAGCCTGTTGGACATCATAGAATGACTTCCCTGACTGGGGGCATTAATCTGGTCTAATCAGGGAGCCCTGGCTGACAGCTAAGAACAGGAATGTCAGACATCCTGACCACTCAGAACTGACTCTGAGGGACCTGAATTAGCATCAAGGACTCTGTAGACGTAAATAAAGGGTGACTTGGTGACAGGTTACCTGCCTCAGTGGAGTTACTTCAACAGGAAAAGTGTGCTCCTGAAGAAACCGGTTTGCAACAGTCTTTGAGTTGGAGCAGGCTTGAGTCATATGGTTATTTGGGAAGCTGAACTCCTTTGAACCTGCTGTCAAAGACTGGGTCCAGTATGAGGAAGAATGTGTTACTTTTTCTGGGCGAGTGGCAATGGGGCAGATGAAAAGCAAGTGAGTAATTTCCTGACAGCTTGTGGATTTGCAGCTTTTTTGTTTATTAGGAGCCTAACTTTCCCTGAGGCATAAGATAACAAAACCTTTCAAGAATTGACAGATTAAGTAAAGGAATATTATGACCGAAAACCTCTTCTAATTTTTAAAATTTTTTTTAACTTGGCAATTTGAGAGCCGGAGTTATCCTTATTAGGATTTTTGTTAAAGAAACGGCCTACTGTTTAACTTGATACCAAACTACTCCAGTTCCTATTTGATTATAGGATTGCACTCCATGCAAGTACAGGGATAGCTCCGGCAGAGTTGCTAATGGGAAGAAGGCTCTGCACCAGGTTAAATCAAATCTTCCCAAATTGGTGAGTTGGGGGGTAGGGAGTGTGAACAGCACCAGGGCCACTCATGCCAGATGCAAGATTCCTCTAAATGACATGGACAGTTTACTTCAGGGGATAAAGTTTGGCGTAGGAACCAAGGGAATGGCCCTTCATGGGTGAGAGGCATGGCTGACACAGGGTCAGGTCCAGTGATGTATAAAATTCATGTAGGTATGCTAATCCTGAAAAAACACATGGACCATGTGAAAGCTGCAAACTCACAAACATTGCTGGAGCGAAGCAGTTGCCATGCGTTCTCCCTCTCCATCAAGCTCTGAAGATACCTCAGAATCTGAGATGAGGACAGCGGATATTGCCGTCTCGATGTCTATGTTGCTTGAAGAGAATGGATTTCTTCTGAGATGCTCCAGGTGCAAGAGGTGAGCTACTGTGTGTTATACACTGCCTGTATCAGAGACAGGGTTGAAGGAACCTGACCCTAAAATGTCCCAGGAGGAGCTACTAAAGAAAACTGACCTATGTCCTCAGGCTCAGAGGGTGAGCGATGTAGTGATTGTAATGAGGTCAGCCAAGTGACCTCATTAATGAGTTCCCCGATTGAACCAGATTAACAGTCCTAATCAGCTTAATTAATGATGTCAGTTTGCAAGAACAAACTGAAACTTCTAATGTCAGATAAAGACAGGTGTCAGACATCTTGCATGGTTAGAGCTAGCTCTAAGGGAGTTGGATCAGTGTGAAGGACTCTCCACATAGGGTGATTTGGTGACAGATACTGGCCTTTGTGAACTTCTTTCAATGATTATCAGAATTGCACACAGTGCTTTGGCTTTGGCTGAAACAAAATTTTGTGCAGTACCAACATAACCTCCATGCTCTTCTAATCCATGCCAGGTCTGATAGAGGCCAATGTCCCCTGTGACTTCTTAACTACCTTATTAACCTGATATACCACCTTCAGGGGTCTGTGGGCACACACCCCAAGATCCCTCCATTCCCCTGAGCTTCCTAGTGTCAATCATAACTTAGGTCAGTAGACAATATTTCATTAGATGTGCAAACATGGAGGTCAACAAGATTCTACAAATAAGTTGTGATTTGTAAAGATGTTGCTCAAGGCAGGAATGTTGGCCCAATGTTACAAAATTCCCTAAGATAAAATAAGTGTCCTGAAGAAAGGTCACTGGACTGAAAACATTAACACTATTTTCTCTGCACAGATGCTGCTAGCTCTGTTGAGTGTCTCTAGCAATTTCTGTTTTTAATCTTTGAAATTCCCTGTTCTTTTACAAGTAATGTCAATGAAACAAATGGAAAACAACTCAAAATAGTTTTAAAATTGTGATTGTGCATTATGTATGTTCATGAATATTAGAAGTTTCAGTTTGTTCTTGCAAACTGACGTCATTAATTAAGCCATAAACACAAAGTTGTTTGAGTTCAATTGTGTTGAGCAAAGTAATCTAAATCCCAATAAGTTTACCCTTAGATAACAAGGTGCAGAGCTGGATGAACACAGCAGGCCAAGCAGCATCAGAGGAGCAGGAAAGCTGACATTTCGGGCCTAGACCCTTCTTCAGAAAAAATGTTATTTTTAGATTCTCCAGCATCTGCAGTTCCTACTATCTCTGAAACAAGTTTACCCTTAGCATCTGGTTGTAGTTCAAAAGTGATTGTTTTTTATTTTATACTGGTTTAATCATTATTGAGCTTCTCAATTAAATGGTAATACTCATCTGGCCCCATCCCAATTGAAAGATAATCAATAATGTTTCCTCATTGGCAATGAGAGTCTTCCTTTCCCAGGAGCTGATTTTTATCGCAATGCTCAATAGATGGTGCTGTAAGCACTTAGCAAGCACAACACAGCTCCCAATGAACCATTGACTCATGAGGGTAGCTGCTCTCTACAACGGAATTGTTTAAAAACAGCAAAAGAATCTCAGTAACCATCTTCAGGACTCAGCTGCTTGTGTTAAATTATTCCCAATCTGCTGTCAGTTGATGCATTGGAGGAGCATCAGACACTTTCAAGATCAGAGCGGCACTGCATCCTGGTGCCAAGTCTCTTTGCCATATTTTTCTGATCATTGTTCACTTTTGGCGACTCTAGTGAGGGCATCTACCTGCGTGCCAGGGCTGAAGGCAAGCTGTTCGACTTGGCAAGACTTCATGCCAAGACTGAAGTGCATAGGGCAGTAACTCACCAAGGCTGGAAACAAAAAATGCTGGAAATCACAGTAGGCCAGGCAGCATCCGTGGAGAGAGAGCAAGCTAATTGGAAACATCAACTCACCAAAGCTCTTCACACAGCACCTTCTAAATCAGTGAGGTCTATCCTCTTGGAAGGTCAAATGCAGATGTGTTGGCACACCACCACCTCCAATTACCCTTTAATGCCACCCTGACTTGGAACCAAATTACTGTTTCCACATCAAGGAAATTCCTTCCTAGCAGGACAGTTGGTGTTGCTTCACCTCAAGGTTGCAGTGATTTAAGAAAGAAGCCTTTCCAGTGCTCCCTACATTCCATAAAAGTCTTCTAAAAGGTGCCAGTCTGTGAACTGTTATTTGTGAATGACTCTGTGCCGGTTTCCCGTACTGAAATTCATTTGCAGTCTCCTGTAAATAAGTTCAGAGGGGGAAGGAGTTTGGGCTGACAATCAGAATAAGGAAGTCTAAAAATAGGGGTCAGAATGTAGAGGGCTCCACAGCTCGAGTGACAACCTTGCAGAAGAAGTCATCGCCTGCTTCACACACTTCGAACCAACAATTACCGGCAACCTGTCCCATGGTGTCAAAAATCAGGCTAACAGCTGACATGTCAAAGTCAATAAAGTAAAGTCAACAGCAAATGAACCTGTACAAAGCTGTGTGTATGAGACTTTTGTTCTCAGATTGTTGCTTCGCAGTGACAGAATATGCACAGCTTACACACCTGCTGTCCAAGATATATTTTGCAAACCTTCTAGCAGGACAAAGTGCTCGCAGTGTAACCATCTAAAGGGATCTCCGGCATGTTTGCCCTTGGAATCATAGGCATGAAATCAATGCTTTGGACCCAACTTGTTCATTCTGGCCAGGGTTCTTAAACTAAACCAGTCCCATTTGCCTGTGTTTTGTTCATATCCTCTAAACATTTCCTATCCGTGCACCTGCCCAAATGGCTTTTAAATGTTGTAATTGTGCTCATCTTTACCATTTCTTCTATCAGCTCGTTCCATACATACCATCACCTTCTGTGTGTAAAGGGTGCCCCTCAGGTCCCTTTTAAAGCTTGCCCCACTCACCTTAAACCTACACCCTCTAGTTTTGAATTCCCGTAAAGGGAAGAGACCTTGGCTATTCATCTCAAATAATCCCCCATGGCTTTTGAAATATCTATAAGGTCACCCCTCAGCCTCCCAGGCTCCAGGAAAAAAAAAGTCCCAGCCTATCTGATCTCTCCTTAACACAAACCCTCCAGTCCCAATAATGTCCTTGTGAATATTTTTTGCACCCTTTCCAGTTTACTAACATCCTTTGTATAGCAGGGTGACCAGAATTGTATGCGGTAGTCCAAATGTGGCTGTACTTTGGGGCAGCATTGGTTCTACTGGGTGGGACAAGTGAGCTGACAGCCCCATCCCCAAACACAAGCTCTATTGGCGAGCTTGCTATTGGCACAAGACCAAACAAGGTCACTGACTTTTGCAACATAACCATGTCCGCAAGCGAAACCTCATGCTGAACAGGATTGGAGACAATGTGTAGGAGGTTCAAGCTAATGACTGGAATGTCTGCACACAAGCACTCAGGAATGATGTGGAACAGCAAAAGGCAAAAGAAATGCCCAAATGGTAATACCAAAGCCAACTGGAAAATACAAATAGGAGTTGACCTGGGGCGAATGTTATTCAGCTGTCCCTCTTGCTAAAGGGACTGCCACTCAAGAATTGGCTTCTCTAGTCTTTCTGGACTGCCACTCAAGAATTGGCTTCTCTAGTCTTACTGGACAATGTTCAGCCGAGAAGTGTCCTAGATCCTGGGCTCAGTTCTGTTGTGATAGCTCAATGCCGTCACTGTCAGACTGGAGAAATAACACCAACCCAGAAAGGAAGGAGGTCAGAAAGCATTTGACACAGAGACAGGAATTAAAAATGGAGACAGAAAAGACAGAAGCAAAGAGGGAATAACAAGGAGCCAGCAAAACAATTTTAAAAGTAAATTTATCCACTTAACAAAATGGAATGAGATGCTTTCAGATTGGTTTTGGAAAAGTATGTCCCAGTGTGGTAATTTGCATTCCATAGATACACTATTTCAGGCAGAGGCTGGGCAAACTTATGAGAAAGTAGCTGTGTGAAAGCACCTTCACTCAAGGAAAGCAATGCTGGGTCAGTGCTTAACACACACGTTTCTATTATCCTTGCTTTAAATTTAGTGACATTAAATTGGACAGCATAGTTAAGAGTGAAGAAGCGAGAGTGATGGCAGCAGAAGTTAACAGCTAACATAGGAGAGAAAACGGACTAACAATGAAAGATGACAATTTGTATTTATCTAACCCCTTTCAGCACACTAAACATCCCAATGCTCTACCCAGACAAAGAAAAGCTGCTTCCATGACTTGACTGTTTAAAGACTAAGCAATTCAGATTCAAGGTTTTGGGTAAGACATCTAAGAAGGAATATTACAAAGAATTTCTTTACAGTAGACAATGGCAATGATCTATAACTCACTGCCTACGAGGATGGGAGAAGCAGAGTTAATCAACAAAACTGGAGGCCACTTAAAAGAAAATTAATTTGCACAGGTAAAGGTGGAGTGAATGAATGGGACAGACTAGATTGCTTTAGAGGGCTGGCATGCTTTCAATAGGTTAAATAGCCTCTTTTTGTGCTATTATGACTGTAAGGCTCAATTGTGTGCAAATGGTGGCACCACTCCCTACGAGTTTTGGAAGGTATGATCCTTTCAAAAGGCTATGATGTTACAAGTTGATTTCATGGCCAGTGTGTTAAGTGGCTCAGGTAGTGTCTTAGACCCCCATGTGGGAGAATGAGCTGTCTCCAAGAGCTCCCTGACAGCTTGGAAACTCTACTCTCCCAGCAGTGCATTCACACAGCTCTTTCATTACTCTCCATGCAAGCCATCCTCAGGGTATACACTGTAGCTGCAACTTAACAGTTGAAATCCTTGACACAATGACATGTTCCAACAGTTTTGCAGCAAATCTTAGTGTCTTCCTGTCACTTAAAAAAGCCTGCTGGTTACGAACTTCTCCAATGTTGATGTCAAGAATATTAATTTGTTTCATAAAAGAATTGGTCAGAATACAAGAAAACAAACCCAGTTTGGAGAAAGTAGAGGAGGTGTGGAGAAGAACGATTAGTAATCAAATAAGTCAATGACCCCATTTAGAGACATGGATGTTGGAAAATCTTTTGAGTAAGGGGGTTTGAGGAAGTGTTGCCATTGACTTCCATCAAGCTTAAGGCTGATGCCATCATGATCTTACAGCTTCCCCCATTCCCATGCAGCCACTTACTAATCCATGCCAGCAACACACAGGCTGTAAAACAACCTGAGTTAAAGATGTGTCATGGAGCCTTCATTCCAGTATCTGGGTTCCTATATTGTGATTTCCAGATCTGTTAAGGCAGTAACCATCCATGGTTGAGAACAAGATTCACTTCAATACAGTGACTGCATCTTTCTTACCAAGGTGTGTAAGCATTGGCACAGTTCTGTCTCAGAATATGCAGATAGTGAGAAGCAGCATTAGGTGAGTCACACGATACTGGTGTAGAGGGCACAATAGGAGCAATGGAGGAGGAGGACAAGGCCATGGAATGGCCACATGACTTGTTTTGACAACTTGCTGCACTTCATGAACTGTAGCAATTGGGTAACACTGCACCACAAATGGAACTCCAAAAAGGAGAATTGTATGTGTTGTCTGTTTGATGGGGATAATTTGGAAAGCGGCATCAACGAAAGGTTGAAGAGAAGGACAGGGCAGGAGATAACCGAAAACTGTTTATAGTATGGCATCCCTATGGGTGAGATATTGATCTGTCTTTATACAATGAATAGCACAGCCTTGCAAATAGCTACCAGCTGACCCAGAAACTGTAGAGAGGATTGTCTTCGCCCTGTGACAAAATAGGATCTGCAACTACCGAGTTACTAAAATACTAAATAGCAGGCAATTCCTTAGTCCTGATCTATCTTGTAAGGGAATCTCATCTTGTAAGATATCACTTTTTATGAACTGCATTTGGAGATGTTTTGAAACCAATTTCATTAATTTTGCTTTGATGCCTCACTACTAGACAATGTATTATATAAGGCAATAAGTCTGAAAGGGCTATGTTGGTTATGTTGACATTTGGGATTTGTTGTACACAGTGAATGGGATGGAAATCTGTGACTTTAAAGGGTTGGCAGAAATATGTTCCACTCATCACAGAAGCAAAGTCATATTACAACATTAGCAAAGTTTGTAAGAAGACAAATTATGAGAAAGATAATGAGTAGTGTTATTTGTTTTAGTTCATTGATGAATCTTCAGGTGAAGATTTTAAGACAGATATTCACTCGGTAAACATATTGTCATTACTGATTCAAATGTGATGTCGGATGATAAGACAACACAAGTTCATGAAGAAGATTTCAATTCTTCAGTTTCCAAGAAAGAAACATCAGCACCAGAGGCAGAGGGTATGCAAAGTAAGGACATGCTAAGTGAGCAACAAGCAGTATGGTTGAGGAAGTGATCACCCCTTTATTCATACTTATAGCAACCACAGGGGCCAGGTGTAAAGGCCACTTAATGAACAAGTTGAAATAAAGAATCTGCATGCCTCAGCACTGATTGACAGGCAAATTGAAAATAAAGATTTACCCACACAGATTGAAGGCGGGCTTTACAAGATGCCATGAGGCCATCTCTGAGATGGAACGACAAACATCTACATATTCAAGACGTGGACAAAAGAAAATCTATCTGTCACAGAGATTCAGGATATTGTCGCAATGAAATTATTTGGTTAAAAATCCAAAATCCTGCAAAAAAGCAGGTACTTGTTTTGTCGGGTCAGTCATCTCCCTTAAAGGAAATTCTGTAAATTTACCATCCCCCACAAGATGTTATGAATTATTACTCATTTCAACAGGAAATAAATACTCTGCAAAGGAAATTCAGGTGATTAAGTTCCTCAGGATGAGGCAATTGATCAATGGCTTGGCTCAGCAGAAATGATACCCTCCATGAAGGACATCCAACAGATAAAAGATCATTTAGTGGGGGCTGTACAAACCTCATTTGGTCCAGAACAGAATCAAAGTCTGCAGTCTTCAAGCAAAATATCTACTGTCATGAGTGGTGAAAAAAGACAATTAAATTCAGAGGCTGTTTTGAAAACAGAATAAACATCCAACAAAGATCACTGCTTTAATTGTGTGACTGGACTTGACAATAACCTCCAGGGAGTCAATATCAACTAGACAATTAATACCCAAACACTTTCTAATTGGCCTGGAATGCCAACTATTGGATTAGAATTAGCTACAGAGATGATGATCTCCAAGGGAAAGTCATACACATTAGAATTGCAAGTTTCATGGTCTTAAAGGAAGATGTACGAATAATGTTTTGATGAGGAGTCACTTGGCTTAAAATGTTAACTCTGCTTTCTTCCCACCTGCTGAGTTTCTCCAGCAATTTCTGTTTGTGTGCAAACGATTTTCCACTTAACCCCAGAATGAACAATAGACAATTTAAGCCTTTGTCTCAAAGCAACTTCTCTGTCTTCTGTCATAAGTAACATGATTCCCACAATATTAAACTCAACAGCCTTCTTGAATGTATAATTGTGAAACAGCAGAGTTTTGGAGTCAGTGCTGCTCTATAAAATACCTATGGAATATCAGAGTGACTAGGGGGTGATGTCCTAATGGTATTATCACTGGATTGTCAATCCAGAGACCCAGATAATGCTCTGGTGAGACCTGGATTCAAATCCTACCATGGTGGAATTTGAATTCAATAAATATCTGGAATTAAGAATCAAATGATGACCATGAATCCATTGTCAGGGGCAAAAAACCATCTGTTTCACTAATATTGTTTAGGGAAGGAAACTGTCATCCTTACCTGGGCTGGCCTACATGTGACTCCAGACCCACAGCAATGTGGTTGACTCTTAACTGCCCGATGGGCAATAAATGCTGCCTGGCCAGCAACACACTCATCTTGTCAATAAATAAAGGGGAAAAAAAATCAAACTCAGGGGTACAAAGGAATACAGTGAGGGAAGGGTCACTCAACCCAAAACATTAACTCTGATTTCTCTCCATGGGCGCTACCAGATTTCTGTTTTTGCAAGGGAACACATACTGGTTAGTGAAAATCAGCCAACAAACTGTATTTGAGCTCTGAAACAAAATATTTTTAAACAGAAAAAGAAGTTAGATTTTGATAAAACTTTCTCAAAAGACCTTAGAAAACATTTTTAGAAACTGCCTGCAACTCATCAAATCACCCCCAGCCACAAAGGAATTTCAGACTGCTAACACCAACTTTGAACATTTAGACTTCAACTTTGAAATAAAAACCTTTTAAACTGATATCCCTCATTTGTTAGCAGCTAAACTGCTACTCGTTGAGTAATAATGTTACCTTTTCCAATTCTATCTCTCTATAAGTTTGCATGTGTGTCTGCGTCATAAAGCAGCTCCCCTCACATCTCATTGTGTATGAAATAAACCCTGTTGGTGTTTTACAACAATACTATTGTAGTTCTTGCAAAATCACAGCCCACAAATAGAGGAAATGGGGAAAGAAACACATGACCATTAAATAAAAGGAAAGAAATTAAATTACAAGCTGTTTACGCACAGGTGGTGAGATTAGGAGGAGAGATTTGTTTCAAATCTCACAACCTGTTTGTACCACCTACCAATCTTCTAAGTCTGAAGAGAATGTGTTCTTGAAGAACTGTTAAATCTCAAGATTGGATCTTTGAACTCAGAGACTTGGATGGATGTGGGGCAGAGCTAAAAGTAACTATATATATGAATGTGTAAATGCTAGCTATGGAAAAGTATTTGAGGGGAAGATGTTTTACAAGGTAATGGTTCTGAAAGTGTTAATGTTAAAGGTTGTTTTCAGCTCCTCTGAATCTAATTATGTCTTAAGGATCTGGGTAGAGAAAATCAAAACATTTTTGGATTAAAAGGAAGCTGACTTGCTATCCTAGGTCTTCTAATACTCTTAGTCACAACATCTATCTTACGAGAGCTACAGAGTCAGACGGCATGGAAACAGGCCTCAGGGCCCAACTCATCTAAACTGACCAAGTTTCCTAATCTGAACTAGTCCCAGTTGCCTGTGTTTAGCCCATGTCCCTATAAACCGTTCCTATTCATGTATCAGCCCAAATAGTCTAGCATCTATTAGCAGCATCTATTACTAGCATCTATGTACCAGCATCTATTACTTCCTCCAGCAGTTCACCTTATTTACATCCCTCATGATTTTATAAACCTCTATAAGGTGAGCTTCCTATTCTCCACGGAAAAATGTCCCAGCCCATCCAGCCTCTATGTAAACCCGCCAGTCCTGGTAACATCTTCATAAACCTTTTTTTTCTAATTTAGTAACATCCTTTGAAGGGCGGGGCAACTAGAATTGCATGTAGTATTCCAAATGTGGTTTTACTAATATCTTGTATAGCTGTAACATGAGATCCCAACTCCTATACTAAATGCTCTGAATGGTGAAGGCAAGCAAGCGAAACAACTTCTTCACCACCCTGTCTACCTGTGTTGCCACTTTCAAGTAGCCAGTATCTGTACCCCTAGGTCTCTGTTTGTCAACACTCCCCAGAACTTGAGAGTTCTGTCCTGGTCTGTCTCACCAAAATGCAAGACCTCATATTTATCCAGATTGAGTTCCATCTGCCATTCTTTAGCCCACTGGCACATTTGATCAAGATCACATTGTTCTCTTAGATGACCTTCTTCACTCTACCACCAATTTTTGCGCCATCTGCATAAGCACTAACTATACCTTCAATATTCTTATCAAGGTCAAAATAAATGATGAAGTAACTTGTACTTGATTGCTAAGGTGTAGATTATGACTTCTGGTACTAGAGTATCCCATGAGGGAAGTCAATTTTTCAAGAATTTTACATATTTCAGTGAGGTCCCCTCTGATTCTTCTATATTCCAATGAGTACAAGCCTGATCTACTCATGCGAAAATATCTTCATCTCTGATATCAACTAAAGAACTTTCTCTGAACTACTTCCAGTGCTTTGTATCTTTGTTTAGCTCAGGGGCCCAAAACATCTGCAGTATTCCAGTTTTGATCTAAATTGTGCCTTATGTAGTTTCAGTAAAAACATTTGGGTCGCATTCCATTTGAGATAAATGGCAACATTCCATTTGCCTTTCCTACATTCCATAGAGCTTTTTTTGCTTGCTTTGTGATTTATGGGCAAACATTCCCAAATCTATCTTTTTGTAGCTTTCCGCAGTCTTACTCCATTTAAATAATATTCAGTTCCTTTATTCTTCCTGATAAAGTGCATTGCTTTATATTTTACCAGCCAGTATATTCCATGTGTTTGCCTAATTGCATAACCTGTATATATTGTACTGCAGACTGTCATTTTTACCACTTGTATTCTCACCTATTTTACTCCAGCTAAGTTTGCGGATCACTCGATCACTTCCCCATCCAAGATATTAATATATTATCAAATATGGCCACAGAACTAATACCTGCGGCACACTACTAGTTAAAGGTTGCTATCTTAAAAATGTTGCTTCATCCAACTCTGCCTTCTTTTAGTTCGCTAATCCTCTAATCATGCTAATGTATGAATCTAGCACTATGGGCACTTCTCTAATTAAGTAGCCTGATGTGTGCTACCTTGAACACCTTCTGCAAATCCAACTGTGTTACATTTCACTGCTCCCCCTTTGTGTGTTCGCCCTGCTGCCTCCTCAAAAAAATCTACGATATTTGTCAGGTGTGATATCTCTTTCATGAAGCCATGTTGCTTGATGGTATTATGCATTTCTATATGTTCTGCTGTGGCATCATTTATGATAGATTTATTTTTATATTACTTTTCCAATAACAGATCTTAAGATAACTGGCAAAACTTGTCTTCTTGACTCCTTTCCTTTTAAATAAAGGTGTTACATTGGCTGTTTACCAATCCTCTGGGATTTATCCAGGATCAAAGGATTTCTGGAAGGTTTTGGTGAGTGCTTCCACAGTCACTGTTGCTACTTGCTTTAATATCCTAGGATGCAGATCCTCAAGCCCAGGGAATGTTTAAATATTTAACCTAATTTGTTTCTCTAGCACTTTTGCTCTAATGATAATTATTGCATTGATATACAGTCCCTCTTTGATACTTGATTATTCAGTAACATTTAGAATACTATTTGTGCTTTCTACTATGAAGTATTTATTTACAAAATTTTTATTGACTTCTTCTGCCACTTCCTGTATTGCCATTATTTTTCTTTCCGCAGCTTCATTCTCCAAGGAGCCTATGTTCACTTTGTCTTCTCTCTTCCTTTTTGTAAGTTTAAGGAAGCTCTTGATTTCAATCTTGACACTACTTGCAATTTTCCCCTTAAAGTTTATTTACTCCTTTTAGTCTCATTTTTCTTTGGTTATCTTTTGCTGATTTTTCAACCTTTCCTAATCTTCTGGTTTATCATTAGCCTTTGCACATTGTGCATTTTTGCTTTCAACTTGATACTATACTAACCTTCCTGGTTAATCACATTGGCTTATCTCTTTTCCAAAATCCTCTCTCCTCACTGGAATATGTCCTTGCTGTGAGTCATGACTATTTTCTTAAACACCTGCCCTTGTTCCTTAACTTTGTTTGATGCTGAAATTCTTTCCCAGTCCATTCCTGCCAGCTTTGACATTATCCCTTAGTCATTATTCTTATTTAGGCACAACACCATTGTTTCTGACCAAACTTCTTCCTGCTCAGATTGAATATTAAATTCTGCCATGTTATGATCATATTTATTTTGTTTTGAATGCTTTAGAGTAAAGAGCAATTAATTTTGTCTTTCTTCTCCCAATCCCCCTTTTACTACTGTTATTTCTACATTTATATACTCTGTCATTTCATGTCTCTTTTGGTTATTGTCATCTGAACAGCTGTTCTGTAATGCCGCCATATGTATCTTCTTGCTTTTAAGCCAACGTTTCTCTTCTTCCAAATCCTTTACTTCTCTAATGAGTTTAAAGCCCTGTCAATAGCCCTAGTTGCTTAGCTCAGTTGGCTGAACAATTCTTCTGTGATACAGACTGACGCTGACAGCATGGGTTCAATTCCTGTGTTGACTGAGATTACCATGAAGCACTCTTCATCTTAACCTCTTCCCTTGCCTGAAGCATGATGACCGTATCTCTCTAACGGTGGAGCAGCCCTATGGTTTAGCAAGACTACAGCAACTTTTACTTTTAATTCAATTCACCAAGGCACTTGTCCTAGCAGAGTTCAAGTGAAGAGTGGCAGTGGTTTGCATCACATGCTCGTACGACAATGTAGCTTGATTTAAAACACCAAGATGTTGCAAAAACTCTTGTGAGCTTTAAAGAAACCTTTTTAATGGCTCTATATTTATGCTTTCCCCAAAGCTGAAGAGTCTTATAGGATTATGCAGACTTTCATTTCTTTGATCACAATATTCCTTACACATTCTAAAAAGAAAAATACACTGGAGCCCGCCCCTTCAAACAAAAAGATGCTGAGGTCAAAAGAAAAGAGAAAATGTACCGAAGCTGTGGGAAATGAAAATTGAAAAGATTAGACAGAGGATATTTTGCTTTTAGGTCATGCCACAAATGAAGCTTCCATTTTTGCATACTCTCGGGAGGGAGAGGCGACAAGAAAGTGAACCCGGCTATAATTACAAGGATTAACTCTTCTTTAATATTACAGCAGCAAGCCATCCATTATGCCAGCCACCTCCAGTAAATATACCACCAGAGGCAGGGATGAAAATCCATCAAAAACTGAGATAGAAAAAGAAAAGAGACCAAATAAAACAAGGACGATAAATATTGCAGACCATGCAGAAACTGTTGGCAGAACGGTTAATAGCCATAGAATACATTCACCATAATGGACTAAACAAAAAATTCCAGTGGGCAAATGGATATTTTTTCTTTTCAACACATCAAATTTTTATGACGTTGAACTTATTGCCCGAAAGAGTGAGGGAAACAGGCTCAATGGTAACATACAAACATTGAAAAAACTTACAAAGCACTTGAAAAAGGAAAGCACTGCATGGTTATGGAGAAAAGCAGGGGGCTGATAAGAATTAGACTGGAACCGATAGCAGCATGAAGGCGGAATCACCATGTGTGCTATACTATTCTGTCGAAAGGGAGAGGAGAATCGTAGATCTGAAGAGCCAAATCCATAGACATCAAAAGCATGGTGGCTTGCCCCATTGTATCGGTACCAAACCTTTGTTAGAGCAGTCTAAAATACTCCTGCTGCTTTCCCCTCATAATAGAATGACATCTTTTGGCTCTCATTTTTTTCTCTTTGTCATGACGAGTGCTCAGCTACTATTCTCTGAGGCAAAGGATTCAGTGTAGAAACTTAAGGTTTTGGAGTAGATCTATAGCTCAGGTTGTGGGTCGTAAGGTTGGTTAGCTTGCCGAGCTATTTTGTTGTTCCGCAGACATTTCGTTACCGTGCTGGGTAACATCCTCAGTGCAGCCTCTGATGAAGCGTTGGTGTGTTTTCCCACTTGGTTTTTAAACTCTGGGTACATTGCAATGGACTGCCTCACTTCTGGGCTTCCTCCATAGTGGAATGTATATGGGGTCGAGTTCAATGTGTTTATTAATAGCCTGCTTCGTGGAGTGCAAGGCTTCCAAGAAATCTCGTAGAAACTTATTCAAAACTCCTCACACTCCATTTTAAGTTTGCTGGCAGGCTCTTGACATTCTTTTTTCAATCTGAACAATAAGTCAAATTATAGAGCACCTCCAATGTACTAAACCACCAAAAGGCACTTGAGACAGAAATCTGAATCAAAGTCTATGTATCGATGGAAATAGTTCCAGCATTGCTTGTGTCTTCTCATTGCTGGAGTATGGAAATTCTGGATTTGCCCTGGTCAATCTACATTACACTTTCACTAACATCTTTGTATAACTCAGCATTCGAAACTGTGGGCTATCAAATAATTTGTGAAAATTCATAATTTTTTTACTGTTGTGTTTTATAACAGTACTAACCAGCAGATTAGTAAAGTCAAAGAGGTCTGCAGAATAGAGAAAGGTCTTTTGATCCATCAAGTCTGCACCAGTCAAAAACCACAAGAAAGCACAGTGTGGAACTGGAGGAACACAGCAGGCCAGGCAGCATTAGAGGAACAGGAAAGTTGACATTTCGGTCAGGATTCTTTTTCTTCTGACCCGAAACATCAACTTTCCTGCACCTTTGAAGCTGCTTTGCCTGCTGCGTTCCTCTAGCTCTATACTGTGTTATCTCCGACTCCAGCATCTGCAGTTCTTGCTATCTCTGACCAAACTATTCCAGTTCTATTTTTCAGCACTTGGCCCACTGTCCTAGATGCCTTGGTATTGTAAATGTACTTGCAAATATTTCTTAAATGTTATAAGGCAGCGAGTTTCAGATTCTCAACGACATTAGAGTGGAAAAATAAGTTCCTCTCATCCTCTCTAAACTCTCCACTCATTATCTTAAGCCTATGCTCCTGATCATGGATCACTTCATTAAGGGGAAAAGTTCCTACTCTATCAATGCCCCCCAATTTTGTACATCTCAATCTTGTGTGCCCCTCCATCTCTTCTACTCCAAAAATAATAAGCCCAGTCTACCGAATATCTCTTTGTAACTCATTCTCCAGTTCAAGCAATATCCTGGCAAAATCTGCTGGTCTTCTTAGTGGCTTTATCAAAACTGCAGTTTCAGGGCATTTGAACCAATAGAAGTTAAACATTCAACAAAAGTCTTTCAATGATATATACAAAAAAAAACAAATCAAGCAAAATCTGACCAAGCACCAAATTGGAGCCTGGGGAGTCTTGTGGGATTTGGTTTTAAAAAGGCCAAACAAATTGAGAAGTAATACATCAACTCAACTTTTCATGAGTAGAGCTATTAGGGATCCACTTGGAATTGAAAAAAAAGTCATTAAAACAAAATGTTACCTCGCTGCTATAATGTTAGTCACAAAGATTGATTTCAATTTTAATAAGGTAGCAGATGAAATCATTCTTATTGCAAGTCAGGTCATGAGATCTTTTGATAGTTTAACTGGTTAGTTCGATCCTGTAGTGATTTTGTCCTAGGATCATTGTTAAAACCTGTGATTTCAGAGCAGACAGAAGGACAATTTTTACAATGCTCTTGTACTGAATTGAACCTCCAGAACTGTTTGAAGTGGTTCTTTGAACAGGAGTTCATCTTCATTAAGTGCCATTGATTGCTGGCTCACGGTTCTTTCGGTGAACCAGGATACTTCAGAGTAAATGGACCAATTCCACTCAGTCGATAGCCACTTCATTCAATTTTATTCTCATCTTCCATAGTTTTCTTCTGCAAGTTATTAAATGAAAAAGCTGGTTCAAAACCTCAGACTTTTAGGGGGAATTCTCACTCCGTTACAAGGGTGGGTTTGAGTTCGATAGAATGTCAGGAATTAGAGAACTCATTAAAATATTCCAATGAGGCAGCTTATTTTAATTCATCCAAGCGAAATGGATACCACTGGGAGATAGTAAGGGCTGCAGATGCTGGAAACTAGAGTCAATAAATGACGAGCAGGAAAAGTACAGTCAGTCAGACAGAATCCCACGAGCCAGAAAGTCAACATTTCAGACTGAAACTTTTCGTCAGTACTGGGGTGTGGTTTGGGGTACCACAAATAAATATATTTTGGAAGAGTTGTGGGTAGTGGGTAGCTGAGACTGAGATCTGTGGTCTCCTCTATATTGGAGACACCAAACACAGACTCCGCGTCCAGTTTTCTGCACCCATCAACCAACTCAACCTCCTGGTCACCCTCTTTAACTCCTCCCCCCACTCCCCTGGTGACATGTCTATCCTTGGCCTCCTCCACTGTCAAAGTGAGGCCAAACATAAACTGGAGGAACAACACTTCATATTTCACCTTGGGAACCTGCAGCCCAATGGCCTGAATATTGGCTTCACCAGTTTCAAAATTTTTTCTCTTCCAACCAGTCCATCTTTGAACTCATCTACTTCGTACTCCCTTCCTTCTGACCAACCACAATAACCTCCTACCTGCATTCATCTATCTCCATCTCACCTACCCTTCCCTCAGCACCATCCCCTACCTTTGATTTATTTCTGGTTTCCCCCTTTCCCCTTGATTCTGATGAAGGGTTTTAGCCCAGAACATTGGCTTCCTGATGCTCGGACGTTGTCTGACCTGCTGTGCTTTCCCAACTCCACATTTTTTGGATATCACTGGCCATTTTTCTGCCCATCCTAATTGCCCAAGAGTCACTAACATTGTTCCAGGTCTGAAGCCACACATAAGGTGGACCAGACCTAGACAGAAAATCTCCATCCCTAAAATGACATTAGTGAAGCAGATAAATTTTCCTGTTTCCCTACATTAAGGACTAGTGTCATACAACATAGAAACAGGCCTTTCAGCCCAACCCATCCTGCTGACCAAGTTTCCTAAACTGAATTAGCCCTATTTGCCTGTGCTTTGCCTTTATCTCTCTAAATCTTTATGTACTCGTCTAAATGTCTCTTAAACATTGTAACTGTACCTGACTCTACCACTTTGTCTGACAGCTTGTTCCATACATGCACTATCCTTAGTGAGAAAAAGTTGCTCCCAAGTCCCTTTTAAAGCTTTCCCCTCTCACCTCAAACCTATCCTGGGGAAAAGATCTTGACTACTCATTTTATCTATGCCCCTCATGATTTTATCATTCTCTGTAAGGTCACCCTTCAGCCTCCTGCACTCCAGAGAAAAGGCCTAGCCGATCCAGACTCTCCTTATAACTCAAACACTGCATTCTCCATAACAGCCTTGTCAACCTTTTTTACACCTTTCCAGTTTACTACCATCCTTCCCATGGTAGGGTGACCAGAACTGTATGCACTACGCCAAATGTAGACTTACCAATGTCTTGTGCAGTTGTAACATGATATCGCAACTCATGCTCAATGCTCTGACCGAAGAAGGTAACATAACCCTGACTTAGGACCCAGAGTATAAATCTTTTGTGCTGGAAATATACTCTTCAGCAAGCCAGTATCAAACTGGAGGCACACCACAGTGTACATTAAAAAGAGAATATCTCTGAAGCCAACTTGCTCTAACTCTTACTAGCAGTTGGATTTATCAAAACGTGGGTATTGTTTGACAAGAAAATAACCAAGTAAATCCAGTTACTGTATATTCTGCCATCTAGGATAGCACTCATAATGATAATGGGATTGTCATTTGCTTGTAGCAATTACTCGTTATCAATTAGAGTACAGCGGACCCTGGTACAAGGTAGGCAAAATGCCCCACAGTGGTGAGCTTTAGGATCTAGCAGTTCAAAGACAATCATTGGGTGGCATAGTGGCTTAGTGGTTAGTACTGCTGCCTCATAGCACCAGGGACCTTGGTTTGATTCCGTCCTCAGGCAAATGCCTGATTGGAGTTTGCTCATTCTTCCTGTGTCTGTGTGGGTTTTCTCCCACAGTCCAAAGATGTGCAGGCTGGGTGGATTGGCCATGGGAAATTGCCCATAGTGCTCAGGGATGCGAAGATTAAACAGGGTGGAATGCATTGAGGGTCAGTATGGTCTTGTCAGGCTGAAGGCCCTGTTTTCACACTGTAGGGATTCTATGATGACTTCCACTTCCTGAAGAAGCTGTTAGGAGAGGGGAAATCCCCTTTAATTATCCAGACAGCTGGCCAAAGTAAGAAACTACAGTTCTGCAGTATTCGCCAAGTTGGCAACAGCAAACAGCTGTGTACACACAGTCTTGCAGCTTTTTAAAGATCACCGTATTATGTAATGCTAAATGCATTGTCAAGTTTACAGAGAAACAGGTGGATGTTATTGACTGACAATGTATGTTGAGCACTTTTAAAAAGGGTCTGCCCCTTTAATCTGTTAATTAATTTGTTTGTTTTTGTTTTTAATTCAAAGTGTGTAAAAAGTGACTGAGTGGTCCTCTTGTGGTGCAGAGGCAGTGTCCCTATCTCTGAACCCAGACACCTGAGCTCGAGTCCCACCTGCTCCAAAGGTGTGTAATAACATCTCTGAACAAACTGGTTAGGAAAATAGGTTAAATTAAAAATAAATAAACACGCTCCCAAAAAACATAGAAATGAACTCATATAGACTCTTACGGCACAGTAGTAGTGTCTCTACCTCTGAGCTAGAAGGTCTGGGTTCAAGTCCCCCCTGTTCCAAATGCTTGCAATAAGGTCTCTACTTTATAAAGTAAAGATGGGTGATGGAACACTGGGATTTGGTAGATCGCAGGCAGAGCTATAAATTTCTGCATTCTGTGTTCCATCAAGAAAAGAATCAGCATCCAATTTCATTCTTCACTATCTCACTTAAACCCAGTGGACGATGATCGACAAGAGTCTGTCTCCCAGACAAGCTTTGCTGTGAGGGACATAGCTAGCAGCCAGTGTACCTGTATTTGTACTGAATACCTGCCCTGACTATCCTGCACAAACAATCGCATTTAGAAGCTACTTCGTTCCTCTGATTTAAAAGCCAAAGCAATTCAGGGGGAGTTGGGGCTGCTGCAGAGGAATGGGGGATGAAGGGCTTGGTGTGCCTAATGTCATTTCGGAAGACACATGACACCAGGTTATAGTACAATAGGTTTGTTTGAAATGCACTCCGAAAACTTGTGATTTCAAATAATCCTGTTGGGCCATAACCCCGTGTGACTTCTGATCTTACCCACCCTAGTCTGACACCGGCACCTTTCATTTCAATGTTGACCTTATGTAAGATCATTGCCAGGACTTCCACTTTCCCTGGAGAAATGAAGCATCCTTGTTCTGAAAAGAGCAGTGAAGGACTGAGGAGAGTTAATGGGTTGGGGGGCTGGGGAGGAAGTAACTCTGTCACAAACAGATAGGCTACAGATCCATTTACCTAGTGAATATCCTTGGCTGTCTCATCTCATAGATGTAGGGTGCATTCTGCTTACCTGCCAACTTAACATATTTACTGGGAAGCTTTGCTGCCGATAATCACATCAAGGAATGCCAATTTGGTATCTACTTCACTGTAAAAATACTTAAAATGATTTATGGAGGTAAAGGTTGAGCTCGTGTTTTGAAAGATTGCATGGATTAATTTTCCCCTCCTGCTCCTATAGACCACAGCTTGTTTCCATTATTACTTTTCCCTCCAGGGAAAGGGCTACCTCATCTGCGGCTGCAATCTGCTCAGTCTGTTCAGTTTATCTCTCAATCCAAAGGATTGTACATTCACGACCAGCTAACCCTCACTTCAAGCCACTCGAGCTCATTTCATTCATTCTACAGTGACTCGTTGCAATATGCTCTGATTCTGCCCTCTGATCCATTAAAGGGGCAGAAAATGTGTAAATGTCAGACTGGAAATTAGCACTTGATAGTTCTCCTCTTTAAACCTGTGCCCTGTAGTTTTGGACTTCCAAACTCCAGGAAATATATCTATTCACCCTATACACACCCCTCTTCATTTTATAAACCTTCAAAAGATCGTCCCCTCAGCTTCCGATGCTCCAGGGATAATAGCACTCAATAAACCCTCCTCTACTATCTAATTGAGTTGAAATATCTTAAACATCATATTGAGAATCCTTGTGCCAGGGTGCTCTGTTGCCTCCAGCAACAGATGAAGAATCGAACAAATACATCGAGGTTATTTGGAGTAATGAGGGTTGGAAGGATATCTGAGGAGTTTGTCTTTACATATCTAAGTGATCAAAATGTGTGAGTCAAGTCAACCCCTTCTCGTCCGCGTTAAGTGACTGACCTGCAGAATATCTGTCAGATGTCCCAGAGAGGGGGAGATTCCTGTGAAGCAGTTTTGCTGATGACTGAGGGGACCCACTTGTAAGAGGCAGGTTCTTCCATAAATGCAGCATATGAAACGGTTATCGTCTGTCTTTGTGGGTTGTACCCATTTAAGGCTTTTGTCTCACATTACAGAAGTGGTGATGCTAACACTTGGCAACAGACTAATTAACAAAGTTGTGGTTTTTCTCCCTGCATGACCCACACTATTTAAAAAAAATTTATAATTAGAGCAGTCAATCTGAAAAGTTTAACTATCAGGCAGAGAATAGATCAGTGGATATAAGCTGTAGTATTACAATCATGTGTCTGATGAGACTGATTATGCATTGCACAGCTGTACAGGCCATTGCAGAGCCCAATTTTGGAATACTGTACACAATTCTGGTCACCCTTCTATAGGAAAGATGTTAAATTTGAGCGGGTACAGAAAATATTTACAGAGACATTGCTGGGTTTCGGGGGTTTTGAGCTATAGGAAGAGGTTGAATAGACTCAACCTCTTCCTATAGCTCAAAACCCCTGAAACACAGCAATGTCTATGTAAATATTTTTTGTACCCGCTCAAATTTAACATCTTTCCTATAGAAGGGTGACCAGAATTGTGTACAGTATTCCAAAATTGGGCTCTGCAATGGCCTGTACAGCTGTGCATTACATAATCAGTCTCATCAGACACATGATTGTAAAACTATAGCTTATATCCGCTGATTTCTTTCCCTGGAGTGTTCGAGGCTAAAGTGTGACCTTGGTTAGAGGTTTATGAAATGAAAGGGACATAGATAGGGTGAATAGACAAGGTCTTTTCCCCAGGGTAGGCAAATCTAAAGTTAGAGGGCATAGGTTGAAGGCAAAAGGGGAAAGATTTAAAAGGGGCCTGAGGAGTAAACTTTCCACACAGAGGGTGGTGCATGGAGGGAATGAGCTGCTAATGGAAGTGGCGGAAGCTGGTATAATTACAACATTTACAAGGCATCTGGATGGGTATATGAATAGAAAGGGTTGAAAAGTGTTGTGGGCCAAATGCTGGCAAATGGGACTGGGTTCAGATTGGGAAGTTTGGCCGGTGCTGATGAATTGGGCAAAGGGTCTGCTTCCATGCTGTATAACTCGATGATTCCATGACTCTGTGACATGGCATCCTTATAAAATGACTTTTCTCACCCATGAATCCATTTCACTTTAAATGCTGGTTGTTTGGCATGATAAAGATGATCAAATCCTATATTGCCCCATTGTTTCTCATGGTTTTTGTTCAAATAATGATATGTAGTAGATCTAGCAATAGCAACATGGGAACACTATCTATAATCCAAACTTTCTAGCCACGGTATCTTTATGGATATCAAGGAAATATTCTACACACTTCTAATGGAAGCCAGCCACTCTAGTATGCTATTCTTTGGGACCTACATCATTCTTTTCATAAAATCCCTACAGTGTGGAAGCAGGCCATTTGGCCCATCGAGTCTACACTCTCCCTCTGAAGATCATCTCACCCAGATCCACATCCCCGTCCCTATCCCTGTAACCCTGCATTCCCCGTGGCTAACCCACCTATCTTTGGACTGTGCGAGGAACCCAAAGCACCCAGAGGAAACCTGCACAAACATGGGGAGAACATGCAAACTCCACATAGTTACCTGATGCTGGAATCAAATGCAGGTCCCCGGTGCAGTGAAGAAGAAGTGTTACCCACTGAGGCACTGTTCTGCCCATTGTTTTAAATTGTCCTGTGTATATTTACTCCTCTACTGAAGAACAGTTCATTCTTCTTGCGCCCTACATAGCCAGTCAAGTCTTGTGGGTCTGGACAGTGACTGCGAGGCAAGCTGTTCAACTACAGAGGGCAGCCCAACATTGTTCAACCCTTTACCTCAACTTGGGCTGAACTTTGAAACATTGCCGATATTGGGAATAGAGGCAGACAAGGCCCAAAACTACCAGAGACAGCCATTTTATCAACTGCCATCAAGGGTACCCACCCAACCAAGAGATGAGGTAGGCCCGATTGGGCTCAACTGCAACAAAATAATCTGACTGGAATTTTCCACTTGGCCTCAATTTTACAGATATGACAACTGACATTTTAAGTGTCTGGAGGTGAGTCGATTCCAGTCAGGCCCTACAGGTCCACCTCTGGGGAAGGCTATAATCATAGGGCCATTGCGTAAAGGGATTTCTCCTCTTAACCAATGCTGGAACTACATTTTAATTTGTTTTAAATTTGGCTGTTGGCCCTCCTACTGTCCTGTTTTTAAAAATACAGTCGGTGGAAAGATACCTCCACTTAACTTGCCCTTTCAGGCCCTCCCTCTTTACTGAAGTCTGATATTTTTTATACACATTCACTCACGGGATGTGGGTGTCACTGGCTAGACCAGCACTTTTTCCCTAATCCTGAATTGTCCAGAGGGCAGTTAAGAGTCAACCACATTGTAATGGGTCTGGAGTCACATGTAGGCCAGACCAGGTAAGGATGGCAGTTTCCTTCCCTAAAAGACATTATTGAAACAGATGGGTGTTTTCCGACAATTCACAATGATTTCATGGTCATCATTAAACCCTTAATTCCAGATTTTCGTTGAATCCAAATTTCACCATCTGCTATGGCAGGATTTGAATTCGGATCCCCAGGAAATCAGCTGGATTTCTGAATAGCTGAATAGCCTACAGCTAATACAAATAGACCATAATCTCTCCACAATGTTCCCTTTCAGTTGGAAGGTCTCTGGTCAGCCCTTTAGCTTAGAAATTACAGCCACTGGCCTTAAGCAGAGAGGAATGGCACGTTAGCCCAGCGGCTAGCACTGCTGCCTCACAGCGCCCTGTGCCCCAGGTTTGATTTCAGTCTGGGCAACTGTCTGTGTGGAGTTTGCACATTCTCCACATCTCTGAGAGGATTTCATCTCACAGTCCAAAGATGTGCAGGCTAAGTGGATTGGCCGTGCTAAATTGCCCGTAGTGTTCAGGGATGTGTAGGCTAGCTGTGGTAAATGCAGGGTTATAGGGTAGGGGTTATGGGTCTGGGTGGAATACCTTTCAGAGGGTCAGTGTGGGCTCAACTGGACAAATGGCCTGCTTCCACACTGTAAGAATTCTATGAGGAAACCTGTTAGAGAATGCCTGCAGGAAAATCACACAGAGGGACTGTTTGCCTTCAGGGCCTGGTTTAGGATCTAGCAAAAGTCCTGCCTTTTGTTCCTTTCTGCTCTTCGAACAAACATTTAGCCTCATTTCAACATTGCTCCAATTGTAGCAAGCGGCAGCAGATAGATCACAGAAGGCAATAGGTAACATTATGCAGATATCCTAGGTAGTTGTATACAGCACCTTCTCCATAATAAGATGTCTGACTGTCAAAAAACAGCACAAGTAGAATCAGCGCCACACTATGAAAGCAATGTCAATAAAACAGAGCGTCTGCTCATTATCACCTTGTCACTCGGAGGGCCTTGCATTGCACGGTTGCACTGCTTGTGTTTCCTATCTTACAGCAGTGATTATACGATAAAAGGGCTTCATTATCTGTCAAGTACTTTGAAACGTCCGGTGGTTGTGAAAATAATATTAATGCTCAGCTTTTCTTTTTTTGGTAGGATGATCACTTCATTTATCCTGCAGGGGTTATCACCACAATTCATCGCTATGACTGCCAAGTCCCGAATTTTTGCAAAATGACAAGGGAAGCTGATATCTGGAAGCCTCAGCCTTGCCAGAGACAGAACCCATTATTCCTGTGGAGCAGGTTTCCCATGTGCACGTTTCAGAGAGACTGATGCCCATATAAGCCAGCAGCTGTCATGCACAGAGCAGACCTGGTAGGAGAATGGTCTGAACTTTGTGCATTTGTTTGGAGACCCTTGCAGCAACCCCACAGGAAATTGTGTGGAAGTTATATTAACTCCTACAGAAGTGACAAATGTTCATTTGCAAGACTCGAGCTTTAGTCCAATGAGTCTGAGGGTGGGGCTGCTGGATTGACAATGCACCCGGGTGGCAGAGACAAAGTGGTCCTTGAGAAGAGTGCATTGTGCTTTTTGCCACCGAATATACAAGGTGGGCATGACAACTTTGCACCTAGGCACCCTGTATGTAGTTCAACAGAATCACCTGGACTCCACAAGGTCAGTTGGAAGAGGCAGGAAGGAGGGAGAATACGGGGAGAGGGCAGTAGACCAAATGTCCATTACATTGTGGGTTGGGCTTACCCACCTCAGAAATCAAACCTCAATGTGATGAAGGACTAGTGCCCAGGGTGAAGCTGGTTTGTGGTCCCAGACATATTTCTTGTGGTCCAGCAACAACTCCATCCATTTTCTATCAGTCTCATGCTCAGCCATTGAATAATTTTTGTGCATTAACTTCTATCAAGGGAGCCCACTTGGTATCTCCCAGTCAGCAGCTCACTGCTGCTTCAAGACAGGATCAGACCCCTGCTACCTGTGTGGGGGAGCACATTAGTATCCCTTTATTTTGGCATCATAGGCACAGTGAGCCACAACATTCCCCAATTAGCAGGCTTCCCTCAGGCACAGAGGGTCACCAAGTGTCCCACATCACCACCTTCATCAACATAAATTCCATCCATTCCTTCAATGTCCTGGTCATTAATGACCACAAAGATGTTTTTCATCAAGACTGTGCAATGCTCCCTGATAACTGCCGTAGCTTCAAATCTCTTTCAATTATTTCATCCGCCTTCGCAGATCCATGGTCTTGGTGACCTAATATGGAAGAACTCAAACTGAGGCCGAGCCCAACTACAAAAGCAGCCATGTTTTCGCAAGGAACAATTGAATGGGTCATTGTTATTCCCAAAAGGGCTCCTCATGACTTGACTGCTCAGGTGGAGCTCTGCAATCTTCCTCAAAGTATAGGGGGTTGTATCCTGCACAGTATTGTGCATTGGAGAGGCCTACAACTCAAAGATAATGATGTCATCACCAGAGCTCCAACTTCTGAGGGGCAGGATGATGAAGATGAGGAAAACAAGGAGGAGAAGAAGACAATGAAAATCCCTGTCCATTCTGATGAGTTCAAAATGCAGGTGGTTGAGGAGAGCAGCAATGCTGAAGCAGAACTGAGGGATTCCTATATAACCAGGGCTGATCTGTGCTCGAAGGACTCAACACCAAATCAGCTCTTGTGTAAAACAGATTCAATAAGGTCTTAAGATCTTACAAACAACCAATCCCTGATTATTTGAAATAAAGAAATGGAAGACACATTTATGCAGAGATTTGCCTCCTTTACAGGAGAGGGAAATACATTAATGAGTTTGACTTAGTCACATAAAAATGACTACAGAACTCATTATTGTGACATTGACCCTAACATACTGCTTACACAGTGTAAAAATTCCTTCACCACCTGGGCCCCTCACAGGATAATGGTAAATGATGCACCGTGATCATTTTCAATCCATGTCTACAATGCTGAGAGTGTTAATTTGATTTAAGAAGTGAAACTCAATACCTGCTGTTAGGACTGGATGTGCCAATGTAAATATTGATAAGGTATACTGCATAGGTTGAAGCCACAACTTTACAATAAATGCCAACCTAGCCAGTGATGCTCATATTCCCATGAGTGAATTTAAAATAAGGTATAAAATGAATAGCTCCCATACTATGAGTTTGAAAAAACAAGTTAAACTGCTCACTGAAGCAAGTGGAAGACACATTAACTGAACACTTTTCTTCTGCCTTTACCAAATTAAAAAAATGGTGACAATGGGTCAGTGGGTGTTGAGGAACTGAGCAGCATAGTGGTAGATAAAGAAGAGGCACTAAAAAGGCTGGCAGCACGCCAGGTAGAGAAGTCGCCAGGTCCAGATGCTAGATTTCTGAGAGAAGTAACAGAGCAAATTGTGGAGCAGTTGATAGGAATTTTCCTAGCCTGTATGAACGCAGTCTTGGGGGTTGGAGGATTGCAAATGCGATGCCATAATTTTAGAAAGGGTTACAGGATTGGGGCAGCACGGTGGCTCAGTGGTTAGCACTGCTGCCTCACAGCACCAGGGACCTGGGTTCAGTTCCTCCCTCGGGTGACTGTTTATGTGGAGTTTACACATTCTCCCTGTGTCTGCATGGGCTTCCTCCCACAGATGAGCAAGCTAGGTGGATTGGCCATGCTAAATTGTCCGTAATATTCAGGGATATGTAGATTAGGTGGGTTATAGAGGGATGGGTTTGGGTGGGATTCTCTGAGGGTCAGTGTGGTCTGGTTGGGCCAAAGGACCTTTCTCCACAATACAGGGAGTTCTGTGATAATCCAGGAAACTATAGACCTCTCAGTTTGGCACCATTGGTGGGAAAACTGATGGAGGTCATTATGCAGGATAAGGCAAATTTTGGTTTGGGGGCAGTTTTATGTTTTATTGAAAGCCCCGCAGATATAGGTCTGCTGCATGAGATCCTCAGATATTCTGCCTTATGTCATCCAAGCCTGAAGGACATAATCATATTGGGTGGAGATTACTGCAGTCTCCATCATTAACCCCTTAAGAGTCATAACCTTAAACAATGGCTGGTTCAGGAAAATACTGTTAAAACTATTTTCACATTGTGCATTCAATACAAGATGATCAGAGGATTAGATAGGGTGGACAGTGAGAGTCTTTTTCCAAGGATGATGACTTCAGCTTGTACGAGAGAGCATAGCTACAAATTGAGGGGTGATCGATTTAAGACAGATGTCAGAGGCAGGTTCTTTAGAGAGTGGTAAGGGCATGGAATGCCCTGCCTACCAAAGTAGTTAACTCAGCCACTTTAGGGGCATATAAACAGTCCTTGGATAAATATATGGATAATGATGGGATAGTGTAGGGGGAGGGGCTTAGATTAGTTCATGGGTCGGTGCAACATTGAGGGCCGAAGTTCCTGTTCTGCACTGTATTGTTCTACGTTCTATGTTCTAATTCACTTTTGTTTCTTTCTTCTCATCTATGTCACTGAATGTTGCTCCCCTAACTCTGTGTTCTTTTGTGCATGTTCCGAACCAACCAAAAGTCTCCAAGGATCAACTCAAACGTATGCATGAATTTACAGATTAAGAGCAGAAGTAGATAATTCAGTCATATGAGCCTAAAATCACAGCTGATCTGATTGTGCTCTGAACTCCACCTTCCTGTACACACAATACTCTTTGACTCCCTTGACAATCAAGAACCTATTCTTCATGGGTTGACATACTGTACTGCATTTCAAAGGCATTTTCTGACAATTTGTTAAGTGACTGGTTAGGTCACTCTTGGAATACTGTGCTCAGTTCTGGTCTCGTTGTTGCAGGAAAGATGTTGTGAAACTTGGAAGGGCTCTGTAAAGATTCACAAGGATGTAGCCAGGGTGGGAGATTTTGAGCTATATGGAAAGGCTATATTCCCTGGAGCATCAGAGCCTGAGGGGTGACCTTATATAGAAGTTTATAAAATCATAAGGGGCATGGATAGGGTAAATAGTCAAGGTCTTTTCCCCTGGGTAGGGAGTCCAACCTTAGAGGGTATAGGTTAAAGGCAAGAGGGGAAAGATTTAAAAGGGACCTAAGAGGCAATGTTTTCACACAGAGGGTGGTGCGTGTATGGAATGAGTTGCCAGAGGGAGTGGTGGAGGCTGGTACAAATACAACGTTTAAAAGGCATCTGGATCGGTATCTGAGTAGAAAGGTTTTAGAGGGATATGGGCCAAAATGCTGGCAATTGGAATTAGATTAATTTCAGATATCTGGTCGGCATGGATGAATTGGGCCGAAGGGTCTGTTTCTGTGATGTATATCTCTGTGTAAATCAGCCTTAAAAATATTCAATAGCAAGTTTTCAGGAATGAAGATTCCACAGACTAATGACATTTTGAAAGAAAAAGTAATTGTTCTTAACTTCATCTTGAAAGGAAGTCCCTTAGTTTTAAACTGTTTTGGTTTTTGTATATTTCATCAGGGAAATCATATTCTAAACATCTAACCTATTGCCACAATCCCGGATGGAATTACTGCTGGACTAGTCAAATCCTAGAATGAAATCTGACCTGATAGATCATTACATTTTAATTTAATGTGGCAGTCTTTCACTGAAGCATTAGTGTACAATAATGCAAATTTGGTTTAACAACGAAACTAAAGTCCTTTTACACAAAATAAACAAAAAAAATCAAACAAATCAAGCTGTCTAAATATTATACAGTTGGAAAGATTTTAAAATATAATCCCATCTTTGCCTCAAAACCATTACTTTGTACATATTCAAAATCAGAGAAATTTTCTTTCCCTGACTAATCTGTGGCTGATCTCACTAGTTCTATTGCTCACTTCCAGACTCATGAACTGTTAACACTTTTCCTTGAATCCTCACATAACTGAACTCTTAGACTTTCTCAGCTTTAAAAACCAAATTTAAATTTCTTATCAAACATTCTTACTTGTAAGAATGGAATAGAATTGTAATTTATTGTCATCTGCATTTATGAAAATAGAGTGAGAATTGTGTAAATTGCCATAATTCAGTGCCATTGTAACACACAAGTTTGTCTCAATATTTGTTTTTATAATTTAAGACAAAGTACATTTTTACCTCTCTCCATGGCTCCTGGGTTTATGGAGTGGCTATTGGATGCCTCCTCTAAAGTTGCTCCGGAGGATGCCAAAGGAAGGACATCCAGACCGGATCTACGACAGTGCGAAAGCCAACACCAAAGCTGCTTCACTGCCACCATAGCAAGGAGGGACCCACCTAGTCACTGAAACTCAAGCCATTGCACAAGCTGTCGCCACTTCAGTCACCGCTGAAGCTGACATATCCCATGCCATAGTCGCAAGGAATGAATGGGAATGGGAACCCCCATGCTACTACTTCTGAAACAACTGCACTTCCACCAGGAAGAACAGACCATACCCACCATGTGTCTGACGATGAAGCTCCCGCTCATGCTGTGACCACCATGACAACATGGAATGATAATCTGGATTTACCACACTGCTGACACTGCCGTGGGCCCTTGCAACTGCCTTCCTCCACCCTCTTGGCTCGATGCAGATGGTGGCAACACCATGGATCCCTCACCAACTACCCACCATTCCCCTTCCTCTTCTTACTGCTCCTGCCCATTGCCAGCCACCGCAGCTCTGTCTCAGGGTATCACTTCGCTGTCAGTGTCTCTGGAAAGTTCCAGAGGTTTGTGGATGCCCATACTAATCCTTTTCCTAAAGGTAACTGATCCCCTAACAGTTCTATACAATCCCTGTTTACTAGGAGATACTAGGATCTGAATTTGGTCAGGTCTCCAGTGAACTGACCAAACATTTCAAGTGTCTAGCATTTTCTAAGCTAAAGTTGCTCCTTGATTATTTTAAATCCAAAAGCAAGCTAATATCCTACAATGTTTTCTCCCTTATATCATAGATCCTCAAAGTATATGGAAACTTCCATCAATACCCCAGGAAGTACTTAGCCATCTGTTCTGTGATGCATTCTGGTTTAAAATCATGGTTCCAGAAAGATGGACCTAGTTAATTATTAAACTGTTACAAAACCTGCCATAACCCACTCTGATGAAGGGTTTCGGCCCGAAATGTCAGCTTTCGTGCTCCTGAGATGCTGCTTGACCTGCTGTGTTCATCCAGCTTCACACTTTGTTATCTTGGATTCTCCAGCATCTGTAGTTCCCATTATCTCTGATCACAACCTTATGCCACTAATTTGAAATCCAAACTGCTATATAAACATAATACACATTTCATCATACTATCAAATACCCTGAAGATATTACATTCTCCTAAACTCTAGTGGAAACAGGCCCAACTTATCAAACCTTCCCTCATATCACAACTCTTTATCCCAGGAATCAGGTGAATGGGCCTTTTCCGAACTGCTTCTAATGCAATAATATCCTTTTTATAAATAAGAAGATCAGGCTGTTCATAAAACTGCAAATGTGGTCTCAAAGACATCCTCTACAACTCTGGTACAACCTTCCGACTTATATGTTACATGATCTTTTCAACGAAAGGCAACATTATTTATGCTGTCCTAATCTCTTGTTGTATCTGCGTACTAACATGCTGTGATTCATGTATCAAAATACCAGATCCCTCTGTTCAACAGAGTTCTGTAATCTCTGTCGATAATATGCTACTATTTTAATTTTCCCACCAAAGTGGAGGCATTCATATTTTTCCACAATATAACCTATCTTACAAATGTTTACTCAATTACTTAGGCAGTGTATATAATTCTACAGATTCCTCATGTCCTCTTCACTATCTACTCATCGGGAAATTTAACGACCACACATGTAATCCCTTCATCCAATTGTTTTGACCAGGAGAGCAGCGAGAAACAAATCCCTTCTCTCAATCAGTCATAGCAAGTATTTTATTTAATATAAAAGATACAGAAAATGTCAGGGAAACCCAGCAGATCAGGCAGCATCTGTGGAGAGAGAAACAAAGTTAACATTTTGGCTCTGATATGAATTTTCTTCAGTATATTTATTTTCTTCGTTCGCAGTTGTCACACTTCAGTTGAAATATACATTTTTAGAAAATGAACGAGACAATTTTCAATGAGTAAATGAAATTGCAGAAAAAGAAGTGTTAAAACTACAACATCAAACACTCACACAAACACAGGTAACAGACAGAGAGAACAAATGGTGAACAATTCAAAGGTCTTTAGAATGGGCCTAAAACTGGAAATTGAAATTGTTCCCACTCAGCTGCAAGGGCTTTTCTGAGCTAAAGACAGAATTCTTTAATATCAGCTGAAACTAATAATTCACTTCACAATTAATAGTGTCCAATTCATGACATATAGACAGTTACCATTAACCAGTTTATCTGGAGACACCACACAAAAGGGTATGAGTGCAATATTGCTGAGAGGAGCTGTTTGAAATAACTCCACAGAGGCCAGTATCTTGTCACCTAGTCATCTTTATTTACATGTGGAGAGTCCTTGACACTGATCCAGCTCCCTCAGAGCCAGTTCTCAGAGTGAACAGGATGCCTTAGCTGCAGTTATCCCTTAGAGACAATGCCTAAACAACCAGGACCATCAAACAATCGGAAGACTAATTGTTTGTCAATGAGCTGTACCGTTTTAAGCAATTTATATCAGTTGCAACCCTAAATTCCTAAATCTTAGTTCTTACCTTTTAGGGGTACCTGGAGCTGAGAGGATATAATTTCAGTTCGCAGTGTTGGATCAATTCTTTTGAATGTCGTTGGTGTCCAAGTTACATTGGATAATCGTAGAGAGTGCATTTTTGGCCTGCCGAGTTACAAGCCTGATGTTTGGTTCCAATTTCTCATGACTAGCCATATTATCTCCAATAGTATAGTTTTCTGAGCAGTTCTAAACTTTGTCAAGAGTAACTAGTGTTGTCTCATTTGACTGCAAATCACTTATCTGTCCCTTCTGCCTTTTGCAATTGGTTCCAAGTTTATGCATGAGTGTGTTTATGAGGCTTCCTCCTGCAGCCCTTTGAAAGGCAATGGGCAGTCCTTAAGGTTTAGTGTGGGTCGCCTGTATAAGCACATACCTATGAACCTTTTGATGGATTATTATCACTTAGGGTTTTACAAAACTAATTTTAAATATTAAATCTTTCAGTGAAATACCTCGTCATTTTTGATTAAAACCACCCCAACCCCATGCTCCCAGCTGTGACATGGTACTTGAAGAGTGGTTGAGATGGAGATAGTCATATTCCTTTCACTGGTTCATCACTAGGTTTACATGGCTTTCTGTTGGCATACCTTTCTTTGTCTCTGCAATTTTTAAAGTACTAACTTCTTCCAGCTCTTGATTGTGATAGGTCACTCTGTCAATGTTCTTCAGCAAATTATTTGATCACAAGTGTATAATTATACCACATGCATTTCCAGTGAAGGTGGTGGATAGGTATCGAGTGGGAAAAGCAATTGTCTCTCTCCATAACTACTTGCAGATTGACACCATGATTACATGCAATAAACTCAGCAGAGAGCACACACTGGACTTATGATCCTTTGAGTCACTGGATAAGCTTAATAAAAAATGAAAGAACTGCAGATGCTACAAATCAAGAAACAAAACAGAAATTGCTGGAAAAACTCAGCAGGTCTGGCAGCATCTGTGAAGGAAAAAACAGAGTTAATGTTTTGGGTCCGGTGACCCTTCCTCAGAACAGGATAGGCTTGCTGTGCCATCAAGTCAAACAGTCAGAAAGTAAGGAAACAGGCTCTTCGGTCCAATTAGTCCATGCTTATCATGATCCTGAACTAAAACATTCCCACCTGACTCTGCTTGGCCCAGATCCCTCCAAACATTTCTTATTCATGTACTTATCAAAATGCCTTTTAAACATTGTAACTGTGCCTGCATTCATCACTTCTCTGGAAGTTCATTCTACACATGAACTACGCTCTGTGTAAAAAACAAAACTGCCCCTCATGCCTTTTTAAATCTTTCTGTTCTCACCTTAAAAAAAGCCCCCTGGTCTTCAAATCACCCAGCCTAGGGAAAGGACAACTGCCATTCACCTTATCTATACCCCTCATGATTTTATATACCCCGATAAGGTCACCTCTCAACCTCCTAAACTCCATTGAAGAAAGCCTCAGCCTCTCCTAACTCGATCAATCTCAATTCCTCATTTGAAGATTTTGGGGTACACGCATACAGCCCTGCGCTGGCCTGTCTCAAGTGGCCCTTCTTTACATCTGAACCTACCTTCTTCTGTCACAACAGCATCACCATTGCATATCATTTGATCCTTGCCCACATCCAATCAAAGTACAGCCCAGGTGAAAAGTTTCACAGAATGAGTGTCTAAGTTATTCCTCACCAGATTAGCACTCTTGTTTGGCCTACAGATATATCAAGCTTTACTTTACAAGACTGATGGAAGTTAAAAGAAACATTAGCAGTACTTTCTTTTCCCTTCCCTCTTTGTGCGAAAGGCATCATTACCTTCATCCATTCCATGCATTATTTATTGCGCCCAAGTCCCATGAGGAACAAGTTGAAGAGAATATGAAGTGTTTATGCATGCAAACCTTGACATTTTTGAAATTGAATTGAAAAGGGAAGTATGAAGCAAAAATAAAAAGTTCCTGCATTTGATATTGACTCCAAACGCTCCATCTTTTTGATGTTAATGTTTACTGTCTGTGCTCGCCTGGGTTTCAGAGATAAGACAAGATATTTGCAAGTGTCGATGCATGGAGTGTAAATTGAAGTAGGAGGGCAAATGGCATCATTAGTGTGACATATGACTTTTTAGTGACTAAATTGGGCTGAAGATCAAAGGAAAATATTCCCAGAAAAGAAAGCAAGGTGTTGCTGACAGGGAAGATTTGAACCTTTAGTGAATTTGTACTCAATTTGACCAAAATATTCCTCTGTTCTGGCTGGTGATGCAATTGAATACTGTTTTGCTCCAATCTGTAATGATGTGGGTGAGATGTAGTTGATTCAATCTGCTTGAATTACTGAATAGATTTTTATGGGTGCTCTTTGACATGACAACTGAGCGGCATGTACAGCATCCAAACTACAAGCTAAGAACATAAGAAGAAGAGGACAGAGAGAGAAAGATGATCTTTGGTGGAGTAATAAAAAGATAGTTCTAATCTGTGAGCCTTTTGAACCCAACAATACAAACGATGAACGAGTGACACCTCATCCAGACAAAGAGAGAATCACTACACCAGTCGACACTCTTGGTAGAAAGCCTCGACAGGTAGAATGAGCCTTCCTCCTTTAATGTTGAACAGGCTTTTAGGCTAATTGCAGTGCAGAATCCTCTGCAAGGTTAGTAGATAAAGCATTACATGGAATGATATTAAACCTGGCCACTTTGGAAGTTTTCAGGCTGCCTTTGGTTACAATGGCATTTGTGGGAATTAGCACTGGTCTCAGAGGCCCTGAGTGAGCCGCAGAAAGCTTGGCATAGATCTGTACCTCAGCGCTCCTGGACTCACACTTTTTGACATAAACTACTCAAAAGACCAACTAGTCATTAATCACAATGTCAGAGTCAAGTTTCTTCAATGGAACATGAAATAACTCCACAGAGACCAGTATCCTGGCACCAAGTTACCATTTATTTACACATGGAGAGTCCTTAACACCGATCCAGCTCCCTCAGAACCTGTTCTCCTGTTTATATCTGTTTACCCGGGCTTCCTGATTGGATCAGATTAACAGTTCCAATCAGGGAACTCACATTCTGTGGTGTCTACCTGGTTGACTTCATTACAAGCAGTACTGCAAACGCCTGACCTGACCTTCCTATAATTTGGGCAAAGATGGTGGGCAGCCCATTTAGTCAGGGAAAAAAACAAATTGTTGAGACTAGCCAGAGAGAATAGCCCAGAACAGGCATTTCCAGATCTGACGCCTGGTCAAAAAATTGCCGCAAGCCTCTCTTCTGAACTCTCTCCTCTCCCCTCCACTGCACCCCGCAAACATACGGTTTCCAGGTTCAGGAGCTCAGTCTGCTGTTCAGTCCTTTGTTCCACTGCTGACACTACTGACTTGCCCACAAGTTCTCACTGGGTTAAGGTCCTGGAACTTCTTGACACATGAACCCTTCAGTAGTGCTCCCCATCCCATACAACACTCCTGCCATTGGTTTGTGGCCCTCTCATTAATCTCACTTCAGGGACTGGGAGGGGAGACAACAAGAGTATCACAAAATTCCCAGTTAGTTGGGACTGTGGTGTGACCCTGTAATGAACTTCCCATTAGGTACAGTCATACGAATGATGACGTGGTTGGAGGGCAGCCTACCCATCGCATATTGCCATCAGCAGTGTCTTCAAAGGAAGTATTTGTTTTTTAAAAGCTGCCTTTCACTTCTGTATGCCTTAAAGAATTTTATCACCCATTAAATATGTTTTAAAATGCTGCCACTTACTTTGTAACTTAGAAAGTGTGGCAAATAATTTATACGCCTTACGTTCCCACAAACGAAAAGAATGGACAGACTATTAGTTTCATCATGAAGAAGGTAAAGTTGCCATAGTCATCGAATCATGGAGTTGTACAGCATGGAAATAGACCCTATGGATTAACCAGTCCATGCTGAACATAACCACAAACTAAGCTAGTCCCACCTGCCTGTTCTTGGCCCGTATCCCTCCAAATCTTTCCTATTCATCTTACGAGGCCATAGAGCTGATCTCTTATCAGAGAGAGAGAAAGAGAGATAGAGAGAGAGAGACAACTAATGCTGGTTTAACCTAAGGGTCATCGCACCTCTGGTGAGGGGAGAGGCTGAGAGGGAGAGTCCTTCATGGGAATGTCAGTCAGTGTGAGAATTGAGCCCATTGCTGTTGGCATCACTCTGCATTGCAAATCCAGACAACCGTCAGTTGGAAAAACTGCCCTGTTCTGGGTCAAAACTGTGCATTGAGATCTTTTACATCCATTTGAGAGGGCAGACAAGTTTTCTGCTTAAGATTTCTTTGAAAATTGATATCAATATAGCACTTACAGTTAAGTGTCTGGATGAATGGATTCAAGACTCTAATGTGGGGCTTCAACCCTTACCTTTGTAGGAAAAGAAGGAAATGTTGAGAAAGGAAAAATAGATTCCTATTGTTGTAAATTGTCAAGCTTTAAGAATTGGCACGAAAGTCAACAATTTCTTAGCATCAAGCTTATTTAAACATTTCATGTCAAGTCAAAACACACTTTCATCTTTAACCTGCAACCCACCTCTGAGACCTGTATAGAAAATAATTTAACCTCCCGAGATGTAACAGGTCCCCAAAGGGTTATGTTGAGAGCTGCACTGAGTCAGTTCACAGACAAGGAGATATTCAATTATGTATTAAATTATTAAGTGGCTTTGGATTTCAGTTCATTCTGTGCAGCAAGTCACCGTGAGGTATTTAAGTTAGCCTGATATCATCCCTCATTTAAGCAAAACTTAAAGCACAAGGGGATAGCAAAAAAAATCTTTGGAAATGTTTAGTGGTTAAACTGAGATAGTTACACATTGATGTCATAAAACAAAGGTTGCAACTTTGCAAAAACAATAAGAAGATATTGCTAGATAATAAAATGTGAGGCTGGATGAACACAGCAGGCCAAGCAGCATCTCAGGAGCACAAAAGCTGACGTTTCGGGCCTAGACCCTTCATCAGAGAAGATATTGCTGGCTGCTTTTGCTCATGAAATGTTGTATGTGACCTAACCACAATGCAGCAATTATCATGGTCAAATATTTGGGCTACTCTTCTGACTGTTACCCTTTACTGGGGTGGCCAGCCTTGCTTAAGATGTAATTTATGACATAGTTTCTCCAGGTCATCTTCAATATATTACTAATCGAGAACACATAAGTCAAAGGATAGAGATGCCGGCCCCCAGCTACCTAGAATACACCTCCTCCCACCTAAAAATGCCATCCCTTATTCCCAATTCCTTCTCCTCCGCCGCATCTGCTCCACGGATGAGGCATTCCACTCCCGAACATCTCAGATGTACTCGTTTTTCAAGGACCGTGACTTCCACCCCATCAGTGGTTGAGAATGCCCATGACCGTGTTTCCCACATTTCCCGCAACTCATCCCTCACACCTCCTCCCCACAATAATAACCAAAACAGAATCCCCCTTGTCCTCACGTACCACCCCACCAACCTCCAGCTCCAACACATCATCCTCCAACACTTCCACCATCTGCAATCCGACCCCATCACCAAAGGCATTTTTCCCTCGCCACCCTTATCTGCTTTCCGGAGGGACCATTCTCTCCATGACTTCCTTGTCCGTTCCACACTCCCCTCCAGCCCCACCACCTCCAGCGCTTTTCCCTGCGACCACATGAAGTGCTACATCTGTCCCTACACCTCACCCCTCACCCCTATCCCAGGCCCCAAGAAGGCCTTCCACATCAAGCAGATGCTCACCTGCACATCTGCTAATGTGGTATACTGGATCAGCTGTTCCCATTGTGGCTTCCTCTACATTAGGGAAACCAAGCAGAGGCCTGGGGACTGCTTTGCAGAACACCTACACTTGGTTCGCACTAAACAACTGAACCTGCCAGTCGCGAACCATTTCAACTCCCCCTCCCATTCCTCAGACGACATGTCCATCCTGGGCCTCCTGCAGTGCCACAATGATGCCATCTGAAGGTTGCAGGAACAGCATCTCATATTTTGCTTGGGAACCCTGCAGCCCAATGGCATCAATGTGGACTTCACAAGCTTCAAAACCTCCCCTCCCCCTACTGCATCCCAAATACGGCCCAGTTTGTCTCTCCCACCTATCCCCTCCTCCCACCTCAAGCCCCACCCCCATCTCCTACCTACTAGCCTCATCCTACCCCCTTGACTTGTCTGTCCTCCCTGGGCTGACCTATTCACTCCCTAACTTCCCACCTACACTCACCTTAACTGGCTCCATCCCTGCCTCTTTGACCTGTCTGTCTCCTTTCCACCTAACTTATCCTTTATCCATCTTCGATCCACCTCCCCATCTCTCCCTATTTATTTCAGAACCCACTTCCCCTCCCCCATTTCTGAAGAAGGTTCTAGGCCCGAAACTTCAGCCTTCCTGCTCCTCTGATGCTGCTTGACCTGCTGTGCTCATCCAGCTCTACACCTTGTTATCTTAGTCAAAAGATGGAGTTGTTTTGAAAGTCTGGAATGTCTGAAGAACTGTTGAGAGATGCACGATGCCTTTTCTCGGGTCGGCTTGCTGAACCACATGCTGAACCACGAGTGACAAGGCCATCAGTGGTCCTTCCCCTAGAATCAGGATCCCAGGGGTAGGGCAAAATTCCTAATTGACAACTGCTGCCAGCCAGTCAGAAGCCAGCAGCTCTTGAGGGGTCAGCATTGCTATGGATAAGACCGGGCATACTGTTTAAAATCGCTAGTCCCAGGACCTCGGACTAAGGTAAGTGATGGGAGAGGGAATGTTCTTGGATTGGGGGTCATGGTCAAATGGGTTGAAAACAAGGGTAGGAATTGGTTCACAGTGGACACCCCACTACCTGATGTTCTATTTCCTAGAAACTGCTGCTGATCTCCAATAATTTGCGCTTGTATTTCTGACTTGTACTGTCTAACCAGTATACATTTTTGTCAGTTCTATGACAGCTCACTCATTGTTTATCTCTTTCTTTGTCTTCCTTCTTTCAAGAAAAATGTCCCATGTCTTGAAATGGTTAGACAACTGGCCGCTGCACTACACCATTCCCTCTTGCCATCTGAGCACAAGAAAAAATCCTGCTTTGTTGCACAACATTTAATGATTGGATAGCAAAGAACATATGCACTGCTAAACTTTGAGCATGATTTTTGTGTGTGCTGATAATAGACAATAGACAATAGGTGCTGGAGTAGGCCATTCGGCCCTTCGAGCCAGCACCACCATTCATTATGATCATGGCTGATCATCCACAATCAGTATCCTGTTCCTGCCTTATCCCATAACCCTTCATTCCACTATCTTTAAGAGCTCTATCTATCTCTTTCTTGAAAGCATCTAGAGAGTTGGCCTCCACTGCCTTCTAGGGCAGAGCATTCCATATATCCACCACTCTCTGGGTGAAGAAGTTTTTCCTCAACTCTGTTTTAAATGGCCTACCCCTTATTTTTAAACTGTGTCCTCTGGTCCTGGACTCACCCATCAGCGGAAACATGCTTCCTGCCTCCACAGTGTCCAATCCCTTAATAATCTTATACGTTCAATTAGATCCCCTCTCATCCTTCTAAACTCAAGAGTATACAAGCCCAGTCACTCCAATCTTTCAACATATGATAGTCCCGACATTCCGGGAATTGACCTTGTGAACGTACACTGCATCCCCTCAATAGCAAGAATGTCCTTCCTCAAATTGGGAGACCAAAACTGCACACAATACTCCAGGTGCAGTCTCACCAGGGCCCTGTACAGCTGCAGAAGGACCTCTTTGCTCCTATACTCAATTCCTCTTGTTATGATGGCCAGCATGCTATTAGCTTTCTTCACTACCTGCTGTTACCTGCATGCTTGCTTTCATTGACTGATGTACAAGAACACCTAGATCTCGTTGTGCTTCCCCTTTACCTAACTTGACTCCATTGAGATAGTAATCTGCCTTCCTGTTCTTGCCACCAAAGTGTATAACCACACATTTATTCACATTAAACTGCGTCTGCCATGCATCCGTCCACTCACCTAGCCTGTCCAAGTCACCCTGTATTCTAATAACATCCTCCTCACATTTCACACTGCCACCCAACTTTGTGTCTTCAGCAAATTTGCTAATATTACTTCTAATGCCTTCGTCTATATCATTAATATATATCGTAAACAGCTGCGATCCCAGCACCGAACCTTGTGGTACCCCAGTGGTCACTGCCTGCCATTCTGAAAGGGACCCGTTTATCACTACTCTTTGCTTCCTGTCAGCCAGCCAATTTTCAATCCAACTCAGTATTTTGCCCCCAATACCATGTGACCTAATTTTGTTCAGCAATCTCCTATGCGGGACTTTATCAAAGGCTTTCTGAAAGTCCAGGTACACTACATCCACTGGCTTTCCCTTATCCATCTTCACAGATACATCCTCAAAAAATTCCAGAAGATTAGTCAAGCACGATTTCCCCTTCGTAAATCCATGCTGACTCTGACCTATTCTGTTACTGCTATCCAAATGAGTCGTAATTTCATTTTTTATCATTGACTCCAGCATCTTTCCTACCACTGACGTCAGGCTAACCGGTCTGTAATTTCCTGTTTTCTCTCTCCCTCCTTTCTTGAAAAGTGGGACAACATTTGCCACCCTCCAATCCGCAGGAACTGATCCTGAATCTATAGGACATTGGAAAATGATTACCAACACGTCCACAATTTCTAGAGCCACCTCCTTAAGTACCCTGGGATGCAGACCATCAGGTCCCGGGGACTTATCAGCCTTCAGACCTAACAGTCTATCCAACACCATTTCCTGCCTAATATAAATACCCTTCAGTTCGTCCATTACCCTCGGTCCTTCAGCCACTATTGCATCTGGGAGTTTGCTTGTGTCTTCCCTAGTGAAAACAGATCCAAAGTACCTATTCAACTCATCTGCCATTTCCTTGATCCCCATAATAAATTCACCCGTTTCTGACTTCAAGGGCTCAATTTTAGTCGTAACCATTTTTTTTCTTTTCACATACCTAAAAAAGCTTTTACTATCTTCATTATATTTTTGGCCAGTTTTCCTTCACAGCTCATTTTTTCTATGTGTATTGCCTTTTTAGTTATCCGCTGTTGCTCTTTAAAAGCTTCCCAGTCCTCCGGCTTCCCTCTCATCTTTGCTATGTTATACTTCTTCTCTTTTATTTTTATACAGTCCTTAACTTCCCTCGTCAGCCACGGCTGCCCCCGCCTCCCCTTAGGATCTTTCTTCCTCTTTGGAATGAACTGATCCTGCACCTTCTGCATTATATCCAGAAATACCTGCCATTGTTGTTCCACAGCCATCCCTGCTAGGGTACTGTACCATTGAACTTTGGCCAGCTCCTCCCCCATAGCTCCATAGTTCCCTTTATTCAACTGCAATACTGACACTTCCGATGCTCCCTTCTCCCTCTTAAACTGCAGATTAAAACTTATCATATTATGGTCACGACCTCCTAATGGCTCCTTTACTTTGAGGTCCCTGATCAAATCTGGTTCATTGCACAACACCAGATCCAGAATTGCCTCCTCCCTGGTAGGTTCCAGTACAAGCTGTTCTAAGAATCCATCTCAGAGGCACTCCACAAACTCCCTTTCTTGGGGTCCAGTACCATCCTGATTCTCCCAGTCTACCCGCATGTTGAAATCTCCCATAACAATCCTGACTAAGGGTCTTTCTACCCTTAGAATTTCTCAGCTCTATCCATACTGACTCTACATCTCCTGACTCTATGTCCCCCCTCGCAAGGGACTGAATATCATTCCTCACCAACAGGGCTACCCCACCCCCTCTGCCCACCAGTCTGTCCTTTTGATAGCACGTATAGCCTTGAATATTCATTTCCCAGGCCCTGTCCACTTGAAGCCACGTCTCAGTTATCCCCACAACATCATACTTGCCAACTTCCAACTGAGCCTCAAGCTCATCCACCTTATTTCTTGTGCTTCGTGCATTCATATATAATATTTTTAATTTGTTTCTCCCCTCACCCTTCCTATCAATCCCTATTTCACTTGGCCATACTGTACGATCCCTTCTTGAGTTTCCTGCTCTGTTGATTCTGTTGTCCTTCTTAACCTCTCTTATTCTCACTTTCCCTTTAACTTCATTCTTAAATTTCCAGTTTGGCCCCTTCCCCCCCATTACTTAGTTTAAACACACCTGTGTTGCAGTGGCAAACCTGCCTGCCAGAAGCTGGTCCCCCGATTATTAAGATGCAAACCGTCCCTCCTGTACAATTTATTCTTACCCCAAAACATACCCCAGTGATCCAAGAATTTAATTCCTTGCTTCCGACACCAGTCCCTCAGCCACACATTCAGGTCCATTATCTCTCTGTTCCTGCCCTCTCCAGACCGAGGAACTGGAAGCAAAACAGAGATAACCACCCTGGAAGTCCTGCTTTTCAGCCTTCTTCCGAGTTCTCTGAAATCCCGCTGTAGAATGCTCCTCCTTTTCTTCCCGACGTCATTAGTGCCGACATGCACCACCACCTCTGGGTCTTCACCTTCACCCTTGAGGATTCTCTGCACTCTATCAGTGACGTCCTGGATCCTGGCACCAGGAAGGCAACACACCATCCTCAAATCTCGCCTGTTGCCACAGAAACCCCTGTCAGTCCCTCTCACAATGGAGTCCCCTATTACCACAGCTCTCCATGATGTCTGACTTCTCGGCTCTGCCTCTGCAGCAATTTTTGACTCGCGGACCTGTCCACCTCTCGGACTGGCAGTGTCGACCGTTTCGGCAGTTTCTAAGACAGTCAGCCTGTTTACAATAGGTGCTTCCCCTGGGGCCTCTTGTACTTCATTCATGTCTTCCTTTGTCATTGACATCCCCCTTCTCTCTTCAGGTATCCTTGGTGTAGTGACATTGCTGAAGGTCCTGTCCAGAAAATTCTCATTCTCTCGGATGAGCCTGAGGTCTTCTAGTTCTTTCTTCAGTGCTGCAACAACCTCCTTCAGAAGCTGAATGTGTACACACTTACCACAGCTATAGGAGCCAGAAACATCATCAGTGTCCCTGACCTCCCATATCATGCACGCAGCACACTGACTCAGCTTGGCAGTCATGTCTTCACCCTCTTCAACAGTGGCGTAATCTCCTCACTGAGCCTCTTCACCGAAAACTCACACTTTACTCACCAGGCACTTCCCTCAGCCCTTGTGTGTTTGCTGTGAGTCTGTGGACTCTTAATTAGGTTAGAGGAGGAGGGTAGGAGGGAGGCCCTACCGTGTAGGACCTGGGGCTGAGAACACACCTACTTAAATAGCACTCCGCTGCAAAAAGGACCCGCTGGCTTCGAGGTAAGTACTTAAATAGCACTCACTTACCTTCCCACCTGCCTCTCTGCCCTGACCTCACGTCTGCTCGGCTTGCGCCGCTCTCCGCTGCAATGATAATGATACCCATTGTCAGATGCTATCTGATCAAAGACAACAAATATTCTGAAAATACCAGCCATCATGTCAGTGACGGTTGCTCTCACTGTGTTGCTAACCCATCGAACAAGTAGTACATTAAAACACAGCACATAGATCAGTACAGCACAGTACAGGCCCTTCGGCCCACGATGTTGTGCCGACCTATTATCCTACTCCAAGATCAAAACTAACCTGCATACCTTTTTACTATCTTACTATCATCCATGTGCCTATCCAAGAGACACTTAAATGTTCCTAATGTATCTGACTCCACTAGCACTGTTGGCAGTGCATTCTATGCAACCACCACTTCTGTATGTAAAGAAACTACCTCTGACATCTCCCCTACACCTTCCTCCAATCACCATAAATTATGCCCCATTGTGATAGTCATTTCTGCCCTGGGAAAAGGTGTCTGGCTATCCACTCTATGTAAGCCTCTAATCATCTTGTAAAGCTCTTTCAAGTCACCTCTCACCCTTCTTCGCTCCAATGAGAAAAGCACGAGCTCCCTCAACCTTTCCTCATAAGACCTACCCTCCAGTCCAGGCAACATCCTGGTAAATCTCATCTGCACCCTCTCTAAAGCTTTCATATCCTGCTGAGAATGAGGTAACCAGAACTGAACACAATATTCCAAGTGTGGCTTAACCAGGGTTTTTAGAGCTGTAGCATAACCTCACGGCCCTTAAATTCAATCCCCCTGCCAATGAAAACTAGCACACCGTATGCCTTCTTAACAGCCCTGTCAACTTGGGTGGCAACTTTGAGGGATCTTTGAGTAATTTGGAGAAGAAATTCATCACAACGTGCATTGGGAGCAGGTCTGTTGTGAGTTTTATCCATGGAGTGAATGGAACATAATGCGTACGTAAAGATTCCCTGTCTTGCTGGAATTGATATGTGTAGCCAGCCTCATATGTACTCAAGAATCATTGCAAATTCTGATCTATCCTTGACCAGTACAAATTTATGTGATAGCCATATTGCGTGTTCAATACCCATCTGTCCCTGACATAGCATAGACATGATACCTTGGCACAATGCCTCTGGTATTAGGACCTATTTGCTTTTGAATGTCACTGCTTGTGATGTGCCATGTTCGTCTCTGTATGGCCAAAATGAATGAATGTTCTCATGTACTTCTTTAATACTATCCGGCCATCCCTGGATAATGATTTCCAGTAACTTTTGTAGTTGCTCATCCTCATTAGCTGCCGAATACAACTGTCTACACTAGCTCTGGCCAAGGTGCTACAGATCAATATTAACAACATTTCTGACTTCAAGTGATTTTATTACATCGTTTAATAGTCTGCTCCATCACAGTGGATGTGCTTTGAATCTCATGAATTGTGACTGCATTGAGATCTGGGCATATTGGTGGTCTTGCCACTGCTGAACTACCGTTAGCTAGCAGGTAGAAGATTTCAGAACGTCATAGAGTCATAGCATCAGACAGCATGGAAAGAGACCCTTCGGTCCAACCAGTCATTTTCTTTCATTCATTTGTGGGATGTGGGTGTTGCTGGCTGGGCCAACATTTAATGCCCATCTCTAGTTGCCTAGGTGGTGGTGAGCTACCTTCTTGAACCGCTGCAGTCCGCTTGCTGGGTTGACCCACAATGCTATAAGGGAGGGAATTCAGGATTTTGACCCAGCAACGGTGAAGGAATGGTGATATATTTCCAAGACAGGAAGGTGAGTGGCTTGGAGGGGAATTTGAAGGTGGTGGTGTCCCATGTATCTGCTGCCCTTGTCCTTCTACATGGAAGTGGTTGTGAATTTGGATGGTGCTGTCTGAGAATCTTTGGTGATTTTTTGTAGGGCATCTTGTACATAGTATACACTGCTGCTACTGAGCTTTGGTGGTGGAGGTCAATGCCGACCATGATCCCAAACTAAACTAATCCAACCTACTTGCGCTTGGCCCATATCCTTCTAAACATTTCTTATTCATGTACTTATCTAAATGTCTTTTAAACATTATAACTATAAACATTTAAACATTATAACATCGCTTCCTCTGGAAATTCATTCCATACACGAACGACTTTCTGTGTAATAAAATTGCTCCTCATGTCTTTTTTAAATCTTTCTCCTCCCACCTGAAAAATATGCAGCCTATTCTGCAACCCACCATCCTAAGGAAAAGACACTTCCATACCTTTCATGATTTTATAAACTTCTAAAAGTTCACCCCTCAACCTCCTTTACTCCAGTCAATAGAAGCTGGTGTATTGGCATTACAGTGCGTCTATACTACTGCATGGAATCAGGGATTCATTATATGATGTGAGACTGTCTATCTCATACCATTGAGCTCCACTTTCTGAGGTACGTACTTTTCAGGATGAGTAGTGATTGCATGTTGGCACATAGACACTGAGTTGATTTTAGTTTTTATGGTGTGTTGTTCTGCTCTTTTATGTTAATGGCTGTAAAAGTTTATATTCTCAACATGGTGTGTGAGATTAACAACATGGAAAGCTTGGTCAGCTTTGGACATCTGCCTTTCACTTGGTTGTCTCTGGCTCTGATTGATGTGTTTGCATATCATATTAGAACTTGCCTTGCTGCTAGCTTTATGCATTTATACTGTTTCGTTGGTCACCTGTGTTTTGATCTGGTCTGACTTGGACTTTGCAACCAGATATCTTGTACATGCTTATCAAATGTCCCCTGGTGCTACATACTTTGCAGATAGCCAGAAAAGGAGGACAGCTTTGGAATAAGTGCAACATACCACATTGCTTAGATACTTTAGTAGTTCGATGCACTTTGCTGCTTGTAGCAACAGTGATAGCTGCACCTAAAGCATGTAATTATTGTTGATCTGCCACCTAGGGCTTCACACTTGTGTCTATTCAAGTAATGTTTCAGTGCTTTGGACTATTTTTTACTCAAAGGAACCTTCCTGAATGTCTTAATTGGTGTCGAGGCCACTGCTAAATCAATTAGTTTCTATGAGAGCCCTTCTTCAGAATAGTCTCACTTATGTTGGGGCGACACGGTAGCTCAGTAGTTAACACTGCGGCCTCACAATGCCAGGGAACCAGGTCCGATTCCAGCCTTGGGCTATTGTCTTGTGGAGTTTGCACATTCTCCCTGTGTCTGCATAGGTTTCCTCTGGCTGCTCCAATTTCCTCCCACAGTCCAGAGATGTGCAGGTTAGGTGGATTGGCCATGTTAAATTGACCTTTGGTCCCCAGGGATGTGCAGCCTAGCTCCATTAGCAACAGGAAATGCAAGATTACAGGGACAGGGTAGAGTGGGTGTGTCTGGGTGGGATGCTGTTCAGAAGGTCAGTGTGGACTGAATAGCCTGTTTCCACACTGTACGGATTCTATGTATTATTATGGCATATTCCAACAAAATGGTCAACAGAATCTTGAGGCTTTTATTTCTATGGCATAAGTCAAAGTCAATTAATGCTAAAGATAATTCTTACCTTGATACGGGCCTTCGAGTATCTTCCAGATCTTTTCTGGATTTTCCTGATTGTCCTTGGAAAAAAAATGCTATATTAATTCTGCAAAGCCACTCCATGCCGTTGACAAGTAAAATTTATATAATTCTTTTGTCAGGAAAGTTTATTGCTTGATCTGGAAAATATAACAACATACATTGTTTGAAAAGTTGAAATTCAGCAAAGGAATCTGTCATCGCAGGCCAAACTACAATTAAGTGTTTATCTTCCATTTTTTGTCCAGGGTCTTAGCTATGTTTCTTTCTTTTCAGAAGTAGATTGGGGTACATTTTTGCTTCTTTACTTTGTTAAGTTTTGCTTCTCCCTACCTTCTTCCGTTTCTTTTCTGCTTCTATTTCCCTTTATTTTTGCCTCTTACTTTCCTGTCCTTTGTCCCTTTGAGAGACGGTGCTTTAAGAGCTATAGCCTGAGGGGTTTAAAATTGCAATATCTTCATTTCAAGTTTCATATGGATGGCATGTATTGCAAATAAGGAACAATGAAATCACGGGTGCTTCTCTTTTTCCTTGCACCTTTGAAAAACATGGCAAAACCACTGACATTTGCAAACAGGTAAACCTTCTTACTGTAGAAAAGTACTTTTATGTTGCACTTTTAAGCATAATTTCTTTCAGGAAGTGCTGTAGCTTTGTTGAGATGAGCATTTGTTACCTTTTAAAAGCAACGAAACTACAGACACTGTTTTTTTCAAAGGGGCAGATCATCTCATTTGAAAGAGCTGAGATTTGAATCAGAATGATATTATCTCTGAGTTTTATCTGTTCGATCTACACTACCCAAAATAGCTACGGCTGCTTATTACCCAAATACTTTGATGTCTAGGACATTTGTGTATCTGATCTTCAATCAATTTTCCAAATACCTTACACCAAGATCTTGGATTTGCTTTTATGAATATCTACTACTATTTAACTTGATGTGTGTTTTGTCCCCAGCAGGTTATTTGTACCTCATGCAGCAATTCTACTATTATCTCTCATAATATAAGAACCCAAAATGGGTAAAGTTATATTGAAGAAACCAGCAAAAAGTGCATTACAGTTGTTATGTACAAACATTACAGTCACAGATACATACTTGTTTAGGTTACTGTTAAGGTATTCAGTTACAAAAAACAATATATTGACACACGTACATATAAAATTGGAACAAAACTAGGCTATTCAGCTCCTAGGAACAAAACTAGGCTATTCAGCTCCTTGAGCCTGCTTGGCTATTCAGTTAGATCATGGCTAATCTGTTTGTGGTTTGTGGGTGACTCCTAATTTTAAAATAGTGTTCATTAGTTCTTGGCTCACCTATAAGAGAATACATAATTTCAACACCCATCATGACAAGAATTTCAGGATCTTCTGGATTTCAATCAAGTCACCCCTCACTCTTCTACGCTCCAGTGGAAGTCCAACCTGTCTAAACTATTCTCATATGTTTACCCATTCATTCCAGTTGACAGTTCAATAAACCTCGTCTGAACTGCCTCAAATGCATCTACATCTTTCCTTAAAGGAGGAAACCAAAATATACATAGTATTTGTGACCTACTTTCACCAGTTCCTCGTCTAACTGAAGCTTAACATATGCCATTTATGTTCGATTACTTTCATCATGAAAGTAGCACCTCATTAGCCTTCCTAATTATGTTCTAAATTTGCATATTAACCTTTCACGATATATATACACACTAGAACACCCAAATCTTTGTAATTCCACAATTGTTCTCTTTTGAATAATACACTACCAGAATTTTGTCCAATCTCTAAACCTATCCTTATTTGTATCGAACTCCCTCATGTCTTCTTCACAATATGCTTTCCTATCTATCTTGGTGGCATCTGCAAAGTTAGCTATCACATCCTCACTCCCCTCATTTGAGTATTTAATGTAAATTTTAAAATGTGGAGGCCACAGCACACACCCCTCTGGGGCTCTACTCATCAAATCCTATCAATCAAACAAAGATTTATTTATGCATACTTATTATTCTTTGCTAGGCAATCTTCTACCCATGGTAATCCATCATCCTGTACACCATATTTTCATGATCTATTTTCATCAGTGCATCATGTTTCTAGTGACCCAAGATAAGATGCATTTTGAGCCCCTTAATACTCTCAGGTCATAGTCTCTGATACAGATGATACAATTAGTGTGTCTCTCTGAGATGTACTGATTGACATAGTGTATTTCTTAAATTTGTCCTGAAATACTGACCATGAGACATAAAACAACATTTCCAATATTTAAAGAAATGGAAGGAAAATCTCTTTTTTTAAAAAATCTATCAGCTAAAACTTAAGCAAAATGTTTGGAAAGGAAGCATTACAGCACTATTCTCACCCGGTTAAGAAATCTCAGGGCCTATCTGGGGTCTAAATTGAGCCAAACATCACGTCAGCCGTCAGAAAAGGCAAATAAGTTGGTTGGAAGGGAACTAGGCCAAGGCACAGGCCCAATGCCCTTTTGGCCAATTTGTAATCATACCATGGACAAAGGGTTTAAAAGCTTACACTCCACTGAGAGATGCTGGACATCGATCAGAAAATTGGAAGGCTAGTTAAGTTATTCTTGCCCCTATTCTGGGAACAAAAAGAGTAATGCATGTGAAATTCTTCAGAATCCTACTTTCTCCACTCCTGAGGTCAAACCTAACATAGACTGAATATCAAACATAGAACATTTCTGGTCATGAGTCCATTCCATACCAGGCATTACATTAACAATTCGAGGCAGTGCGAAGAACAACAGCAATTGTTTTCAAATTGCAAGGATGGAGATTATGAAGCTCATGTCTGTGGTTTCCTCATATACATTTTTGGCTGGGATGTGGATTGCCAGCAGGAATAACAAACTTGGTTGGAATCTTCTACTCCAAGAGGTGGGATTACTAGTTGGCTGAGTGTGCACTGGGCCTGGTCTTTGGATCTGTGCCCTTCCAACTACTCGATTTGCCATTCTTGAGGGCTGGCATGGAAAAGGAATCCTCTCTTCAGTTTCTTGAAAACTTGTTAGATCTTTTCCAGTTTTCATTCTTGATTCCATTGAAGGACCATCAGGAGTTTGCTCTCTCATAGCTTTGGATGCCCTCCACAACCCAGACTCTGGCCTACACCACAAGGTTCTGTTGGGCCATGCATCCTCAGAGCAACAGACAAGTGTCTCAAAATGAAGAACACAGTCTTTCATGTCAGCAGTCCTCCATGTTGCTAAAAAGGTAGGCTGGGGGGAAAGATGACATTGTACAGTTGGGTTCTGCCCTTTCCTAAGGCAGACATGTACTTTCTAGGCAGAGAGGTATCAACCGAGATGGAAAGTAACAGCAACTTACAATTATTTGATGCTTTTTAACATAAACTAAGGTTGATCACAAGAACATCACTGGGTGGAACCTAAGATTGAAACAATTAAAGAAGTGTTAGGAATGATGATCCAAAGCGTGGTCGATTAGCTAAATGTTAATGAGCCACTGGCACAAAGAACTCGAGGTGGGTTGGAGTGGAGATTTGGGAAGAGAGTTGCACATTGCTCAAAAACTACACCTTCCAAGTCTAGGGATGCCTGAAGCAACTCAAGCAATGCGGCTATCCCCTCTGCCGAGTGCAGCTCACCCAGCACCAGATGCTGAGCTTGGTCTGTGCTTCTTTGAAGTGGATTCAATATACCGTTGCTTATCTGTTTCTGTGGCCCATTTTTGTGTTAAATTTGGCACATCCTGAGACTGGCACTTGGATAGTTAACTCTGTAGAGTAATGGAACAGAAAATTAACACCATCCTACTCTCTGGCACTGTATTTAGCATCAGCACCAAACAACAGACTGACTCAAAGGCTATCAAATGATATTTATAGACTTCTTTACATTCTTTTAATGATAACACTTAAATTCTGTGCCAGTTCCAAATTACTAAAAGGTTGCATTGGTTCAATTCTTATAAGCTATGGCTTAATGACTTTTGTGCTTGCTAAAGGCTAACATATTCACATGCAACGTCAAAAGGAATGAGGACCCAGCATATCAAAAGGAGAAAGTTATTATGAATCTGAATGAGGTGTAATCATGTGTCCAGGGGCAGGAAATTTATGTGAGGGTCTAAAGCCTGAGGTAGGCCAAACCAACAAAAGTTCCTTGTTGCTTATCTGTGCTTGCAAAAGCAATTCTTAAAACAAGATGTGCTACTTTAATTGGCCTGCTTTATCTTGCAACGATGAATCTTTTATGAGACTCTTGTTAGAATGCAATTCTTCCCCCATTGGCCATATTGTCTTGTTGGCAAAGAGGGCTCAAGGGAATGTATTCACAAAACATGCCCAATATAATCCAAAGGAGGTGATTATTATTAAAATTATCAGACTGCCCCAGTTCTTCAAAGTGAAATGTCCTTTTCCTTCCAGTGAGTGAAGAATAACCTTGTATTAGTTTGATTCTGTATGCAACACATGCTTTGATTCCGATCCCCATTTAGCTGCAAATTCCTCAAAATATGTTCCTTTTACTTTCAATCTCCTGACTTTGATCTGTCTTGGTACCATTATCTTTTATAGAGTCATACAGCACGGAAATAGTTCCTTCAGTCCAACTCATCCCAGGCAACCAGTCTGACCTCGTCCTATTGACCAGCATTTGACCCATATTCCTGTAAACTGTTCCTAATCGTATACCCAGCCAACTGCCTTTTAACTGATAATGGGAACTGCAGATGCTGGAGAATCCAAGATAACAAATTGTGGAGCTGGATGAACACAGCAGGAACAGCAGCATCTCAAGTGTTGTTATTGTACCAGCTTCCACGGCTTCAGGCAGCTCATTCCACACATGCACTACCCACAGTGTGAAAAGATTACCCCTCTTGTGCTTTTTAAAATCTTTCCCTTCTCACCTTTAACCTATGCCATCCAGTTTCAGACTCCCCCAACTTAGGAAAAAGCACTTGGCTATTCATCACATCCACGCCCCACCTAATTTGATAAACCTCTATAAAGTCACCCAATACATCATTCATTGCTGCGGTTATTGGAATTCATTCTATCTCTGTCCAAATTCATGAAACATTAATATAGGTATATTGCTAATTTTATCATAAACCAAATGACGCAAATTCACAGCAAATGCACGAGGATTTTATTTGATATTTGAATGTATTGTGGATCTCTTTTGGAGTTATTGATGTAATGTTTAACAGCAATAGTTTTATCTGGCAACATGAATGCATTATCCTACTTATCAGTGTAGTTTTCTCCAGTGTAACTCTTTTAAAACCAAATGAAATTCTCACCCCTCACACATCCTGGTGTTAATATCTCCATGACTGGTATCTGTACCTTAATCTGTTCAGGCTCGAAGGTCTGGAATTTCCTCCAGAATGTCTTTACACCTCTTGTCTCCATGTGACCACTCATTGAATTCTATATCTCTGATCAAGACTTTAGTCGTCACCTTTCCTAATTTTGCCTTAAGCCAGTCAGTGTCAAATTGCTCTGATTATTCCTGCAATGTGCCATGAGATGATTTAATATATTAAAGGTACAAGTTGTTCTCATTGCACCTAAGTAACAAGAAACTAGAGGGGAGAGAGACAGAGAAAGAACCGTGGACCAGATTTATAAATGAGTTGGTGCTGACATCTGAGGCAGAAAGACTGTGTTTGCTTTTCACCACCATCTCAAACCCATTGCCAAGAAAAGAACATCGGACATAGAACAGAACAGCAAAGTACAGGCCCTTCGGCCCACTATGTTGTGCCAACCTTTTATCTTACTCTAAGATCAAACTACCCTGCATTCCCTACATTCTACTATCACCCATGTGCCAACCCAAGAGTCACTTAAATGTCCTGAAGTGGACTTTCAGTTGAGATCATCACAGTTCATGGAAATTAAGGACAGTGGCAACATCTGTTTAATGCTCTTCTCTCATGTTAGTTGAGATTTTCAGGATCTAGACCAATGTGGCAGACTGAAAGTGGGGGGTGTGAGGCAAGGTGACGTGCAGACAACCCTTCCCCAATTACCTTGAATGGCTGCCCAAGCTCAGCCATGGGTCCTGGTCATTTTCAATTATAAAGCCTAATGTAATGCTTCAAAGTGCACCTCCATTTTCATGCCCATTCTCTCTAGCTTCCTCACCCCATTATGAATGTGCTGCACCCACTTCAGCTGTTGAGTTGCTGATATGTCAGAGTTAGAAAGCCACCCATTGGCCTTCCATTATCGGGTTGCCACCATAAACCTTTGTTGGATGGAGAGAGTGTTTACTCCCTGTAGTGAATTGGGCTGATAATTAGAGGAATAGCTAACACCATTACCAGAGTGTCAGAAATTCTGAGTTCAATTCCTACCTGAAGATGTGACAGCCATGAAAAGCAGATTTCAAAGGTTCAAGGTTCTGAAAATCAGCATGGGAATTCCTCTCTCACCTCCATGCCCTTCCCCAAAGTGGAAAACAAACTCTCATAATATGCCAGAACATACTATTAAAACCTGCACCACAATTCTCTTAGTAAGATTTTTTAATCTCCACCACTAACTTACTTTTAAGGCTCCCTTCCTTCCTAAAATGTGCTCAATCCTCAAACTGTGACCTAAATTCCTCCTCTTAAACAGTAAATGTGACTTCATAATGGATTTATTAGCAAAAAGGAAAGTACAATTGAGCATTCTAACTGCTAAAGTATGCACATTAAATACACAAATGCATATAGCTATAATAATCATAAATTATTAAGTACGATGAAAGTCAATTCTTATTTAAAAAGGCAATCTATAATGAGACTTGGAGAATTCAAATAACAGCTTGAAGTGGAAAGGAGGAGAAAATTAGTCTAAGTTATCAGCTTTGGGCTGGATTAGTGATTGCACTCGAGAATTGTTCAACAAATATTGAGTTAAACTGGTGTTGGTGAGATGCCATTAAATTCCATCAAGACTAAGGTGGCAAGGTGGATGTGGGGTGTAGTGATATGGGGTGGAGTGGGGTATGACCCCAACATTCAAAAGCTGGAAGGAAAACCACCGATTATTTTCATTGACCTCCATCGCAGAGCAGTTGCAGAGCCAGGAGCCGGATCCTGGGTAAAGTCAGAATATCAGGTCATTCCAAGGAAGGGTTAGTGGACCCGAAACTTTAACTCTGCTTCTCTCTACGGATGCTGCCAGGACTACTGAGTTTTCCCAGCAATTTCTGTTTTTGCGTCAGATTGGAAGGCAGAGGCTTCAGAAACTATTTATTGACAAATGCAGCAATGAAGACCACAATTTCATTCTTTTGTGATCTTTGCAACATACACGAACAGAGAAATGCATTACTGTCGGTTTGACTGCTATAATTTGGATCTTGAGAAATAGAATCATGCCGCAAGTCTCCATTAGGGAGCTGAGCTTCCATTGATACTCAGATACAATGTTTTGGAGAGCACATCAATCACCTCTTGTCATTTTCAGTGCAGTATTTTGGTAATGCTAGGTTTCAAAAAGCCCTTACTAGGAGCAGCAAAGTGGAGATTGGCAGTAGTACTGCTGGTGGAAGCAAGGGTGGGGGGGGGATATTGGTACATTAGCAGATTTTAAACTGTGAAAATTAACCAGTGGTAAATGATTAATTGCAAGAAAAGATGAAATGGACCTTCAGAACTCTGCTCCTGGAGGTAATCAGATATTTACTTTAATGAGATGCCTAAAATATATCATTCCCCTGTAGAGTGTTGGTGCAGCTCAGTCAGAGCTGGCTTTTATTTCTCAAGAGAAATATCAATGAGTTTGTAAACTCTTGCAAAGCTGAATGCCTTTCTTTGATGCCTCTGGACACACTTTATGCTTTCTTTACCGCTCAGTCGAGATCTCCTATTGGCCTGTGCCTTCTCAAACGGCTGTGTGGGTGTATCTATCACATTTTAGCATGTTTCTTTTCCTCTTTTGTCAATCCAGTTCCCAGGTACATCAATGTCAAACTGAGCCATCAAGTTTAGAATGATGTTCTTATTTTGAATTTGTTTCAGAGAATTGTTTTGCAGTCCAGGAGTGAATATAAAAGGCAATAAAAAAAACTTTGGTTCAACATCTGTTTTCAGAACTCTATGTGCTCGGAGCTAGTCTCTGCATTAACAGCTTCCCTCTACATTATCAAATACAAATAAAGAATTTTTGTATATTACGCATGTAGGTTTATCCAAAATATTCATAGATCTCAGTAACAACATAGGGATATTAGAATTACGTTTATTGTCACGTGTAGTCAAGTACAGAGGTACAAGAGTGCAGTGAAAAGTTTACAATGTCGCCCCTCATGGCATCATCTTAGATACAAAGTACCTCGGTTCAAATCTAAAATACAAAATAGAGAAACAAAGAAGCAAACACATCATGTTAACTTATAGTGATTCATAGCGTAAGTTAGAAAATAAGAAATAAGGATAAACATTTCAGTCAAACAAACAGATTATAGATAAACCATACATTGTGTTAAATCAGCACAAGGGTTTCCCCATGTGGTCTGACCAGGCTCACAAGCCAGATCCCCGCCCCACGACCGGCCGCACTCCGCTCCGCTCCGGCCCTCAGAGGACGCCACTCCGGGCCTCCAGATGGTGGTAATGTCTCTGGACTAGTGATGTAGGACCTAGACTCTCGTGTGCTGAGGACATAGGTTTTATTTCAAATGTGACAGATGGTAAAATTTGAATTGAATAAAAAGTCTGGGATTATAAGGTACCTGAGTGGTGACTTGATTGTCTTCAGGGAATAAAGCTCACTAAAACTCATTGAGCTCACTGATTCCTCAAAGGAAACCTGCAGAAACAGAAGAAAACACCGGATAATAAGGCACGCTGGTCTGTCACGTGTCCTTCTACAGGGATGTGCGGATCACATAGTTTTCCCAAAGGTTCCTGCTGGATTTAGTGTCAGAACTGTGATCGAAATCTCTTCAGTCATTTCCCTGCTGACAGACAGATTGCTGATGAACTGACAGCCAGTGAGTCAGATATATAGAGGAATGCAGTGAGAGGGGTTCATAGCTGTTATGCTAATAGATTGAGAGCATCAATTGCGATGCCGAAGGAAGTCAGATCACTTCGGAATGGAGCCTGAAGGAGGAAGGTTCTAATGGAGTCCTGCTAAAGTGCAGCTCTGTAAATAGTCAATAAACGTTCATTATTTTGCTCTTTTACGATTTCCAGTACCGCGCGTACCCCATTTCTATCAACGCAATCTGGAACCTAATCCTGATATTAGTATATGCCATGAGCAATGGGGTGCTTGTGGCACGGTGGTAATGTCCGTGTCTCTGGACCAAAAGGCCTGGATTCAAGCTCCATCTGCTCCTTACTACGCCAGAACAATTCTGAAGTGGATGAATGAAATAACCACAATATTAACTGTAGATGGAGCCTTCAGGGGGGCAGTGGTAGTATCCCTCCCTCTAAGGTAGGAGACCTGGGTTCAAGCCCCACCTACTCTAGGGGTATGTAATGGCATCTCTGATCAGCTACATTTAAAAAAAAATCTATACTGCTAACCGTCTGTGAACTGTTTGTTGTGTATTCCAGCTCATGCCTATGAAGGCGGGGAAAGGAACAGCTTTTAAGTCCCTCCCCTTTGCCAGCCTGCATTGCCCTTGCATAATTTAGTTAATCAGAAACAGGGTGATTTAATAGTTGTAGATAATAGGTAAAAAAAATACCATGGGTTGTTCAGTGATGGAAAAAAATGTTCAGTTGTGTGTAAGTGCATTCTGTATATACGAGGAAGAAATGCCATTGGCCTGGCTTGTGATTCCAGGAGCAACTGAAGTTCGTCATGAGCACAAGCATACTACTTGAGCAGTTATCATACAGCTTGACCCCCGATAATGTCAGGCATAAGGAGAATAACTATTATACAAACCAGGCTGTTATCTTCAAACACTGCCGTAACACACAGGAACAGCCAAGACTCTGCCCTGCAGAATTAGTCTGGATTCAGGTCCAGAATAGACTGAAATGAATTTGGACAATTTTAGAATGAGGCTTTATTGTCACATGTACTCAAATACAGGAGGACAGTGAACAGTTTACAATGTTACTCCTCATGACGCCATCTTTGACACAAAGTACCTTGGTACAAACCTTAGATACAAAATAGAGAAATAAGGAAGAAAATAGTTACATTACCTTACAGTGATTCCTCTATAAGTTAGGAATAAGACTAACAATCAGAAAGGTAAAGATTCAGGTCAGATAAACAGATTATAGATAAATATTACATTGCAGTAGATCAGCACAGGGGTCTCCCCACGTGGGCTGATGGTCTCGCAAGCCGCTAAGACTCATGGTGGGCCCCACTGCTGCAACCGGCCCTGCTCCACTCCAGGCATCCTGCCTGTCCTGCTCCGGCTCACAGGTCCATGCCTCCAACCCACTCCGCTCCAATCCGGCTCTCAACTCCAGGCCTCCAGCCCACTCCACTCCAGCCTTCAGCTTCTGCTAGGTAAGTTTATTTTTAATTAAAAATAAGCATTTTAAAATAGTAGAATAAAAAAGAGAGGAAGAATAAGGAAAAAAATAGAAAAAAAGCAACGATGGGGAGCCCAAACTCTGCCTACATCACCACCACCATCTTGTGATTGGTTCATCCTTGGTCTGCCTGAGTCAGCATTGGCCATGGTTTCCTCAGGCACAGCAGACTGACCTTGGTGTCTATCAGCAAGTAATCTTGACAGGTTTGGATTGACTTCCCAGACAAAGGGGCAGTAAATCCAGGCCTTCTCGAGATGTCCATGTTCCTAACTTTCACCCTAAAGAAACAAAGACAAGGTCAGGCAGATTAGTTAACCTACCACTGACTCACTCAGTGGGAATGTAGGGGAGTAGTATAAATTGCAAATAACTTACTAGCAGAATGAAAGTCTTGGGAGGAATTGTGGCATACAGGGTTAATAGGTACTCCGTTAACCTACTAGAGTGCACTGTCAGTGATAGCAGATGATTTCAGATTACATGGAACTGGAATAGGAAAGTTCTAATAGAGTCTAAATTCAGCAAGTAGACAAAATTCATTTGCGTGCACTTAGCCTGTTGCTATTAAATGCATCAGGAGCCCAATCATGATATTGATAGAATGGATCTGGGCAGTATTGGGAGATGAGTTTGGCATCAGGAGTCAGGTAAGAGTTGGCTATCAGAGATCAAGGGCAGCAGAGCACTAGAGGTCACGTCAGTGGAGGGCGGGGGGAGCGGCGGTGTGGGGGTGTGGGGTAAGTGCTGGTTGTGGTTTGATATTAGAGATCATAATGAAACTGAGCCGAGGTGGTGGGCTTGGATAGTGGAAGTATTAACCAAAACAGCAAGGATGAACAAATAGTGGAGATTGTTTCATGCGTTTTAGGGCAGCCTGGTTTGTTAGTAATGCCTGGCAAGCCTCTTACCTGTGTCATCTGGTCACACTAAGCTCCTTTTAGTCACTGGATTCCCCAGGTCATGGAAAACCATTGCTGGAGTGGCTTAACCAAAGGTTAGAGATGTTCAATTTAGTAAGACCTCATTAAAATCTCATAAGGATGTTAACTGTTCTAATAAGTGCCACCCACACACACTAATTAGGATGTCAACTGCGGTGAGGTTGTTACTCAGAGGCAGCTAAATGAACCTCAGTCGAAGCTAATAGTGGCCAGATGACAACTGTGAATCAATTATTTAAACTAGTCCCCTACCCTAAACACCACCAACTCTTAGAGGTTAAAACTCCTCAACGCGGACTGAAGTAAAACTGGCCTCAATTTCCATTCCAACTGAGCTCAACCTCCTCCCCACTCCCTCTCATTAGAAAGAACAATGCTACTGTTTGCACTGTCTCTCAACTCAGTCTACTTTCTGACACAAAAATCTCAGTGAGCTTGTGGCCCAAAGACAGGCACGATACTTTTTGTGCCACAAGGCCTTCACAGGAATCTAGGTTTTATCTGAAATTGGTCTTGTAAAAAGCAATGTTTTACCACGTTCGTGGTGCTATGTAAGTGCAAGTTGTTGATGGCCTTGCCCCTTGAACCAGGAAGCAGGAGGAAGGAGGAATCAAAAAGCTTTTCTATTCTTGACAGCCTGTTAGGAAAATACCAATAGGAAGAAGAATTTATTTGCACTGGCTTTCAGAATTTCACACTAATACCAGAAAAACAGTGACTAGATTGACAGAGCAACAGTGTTGTTGTAATATATTGTAGCAGAAAAGAGGAGCAGGGTTTGAATTGCAAAGGAGTGTGTACTTTTGGTCATAAATTGAAATAGTAAAATAGATTAATAATGTAATAAAGAAGGGTGAAGCTCCGTTTTATTCAGTTGTGTGAAATATGTTTGCCAGCCAACAATGTGGCTCTTGTCACTGAGTCAGAAAGTTGTGGATTTTTCACTTCAGAACTCAAACACAATTCCCAAGCTGACATTTCAGTGCTGTGCTGGGTGTCGAGTCAGTGATGTTATGTCCTTCAGACGATGTGTAAAACCAAAGTCTCGTCTACTTCTTCTGGTGATTCAAGGGTCAGGAAGGCACAAAGAAATGCTCTTGTATAGAGGCTTTTAAGACCTCCTGAACAGCTTTACAATCACAGAACACATGGAACATAGAATGGTACAGCACAAATGGGCCCTTCGGCCCACGATATTGTGCTGAACATGACACTGAATTAAACACTAATACTGTCTGCCTGTCCTTGGTCTATATCCCTCTATTCCTTGCATATTCATGTGCTTATATAAAAATCCCTTCATTTGCCCCTATTGTATCTGCCTCCACCACCATCCCTGGCAGAGAGTTCCAGACTCCTACCACTCTGTAAAAAAATTGCTCCTCATATCTCCTTTGAGCTTTCCCCCTCTTACCTTAAATGTGTGCACCCTAGTATTGAGCATTTCAACTCTGGGAAAAAGATTCTGACCATTATCCCTATCTATGCATCGCACAATTCTATGGAATTCTATCAAGTCTCCCTCAGCCTCAACCGCTCCAGAGAAAATAGCCTGAGTTGTTTTAAGCCTTTCCTTATAGATCATATCTGCCAGCCCGGGCAGCATGAGTGCTTATAAAGTTCACTGTTGTGATGAAAGATGTGTGGAACCAAATTATGCACAGCAAGACCCTACAAACATATAATGTGATAGTGACCACCTAATCCATCTTGAGGATTTCCAGTTGGTTGAGGGGGAAATAGAGGCCAGAACATGAAAGAAAACTCATTTTAAAAAACATATATAGTTCAGTGAACTCTTTTAGGTCCATGAGGAGGCAGACAGGGCCTTGGGTTAACATCTCATCTGCAGATGACACCTCCTACAGTGCAGAACGCCCTCAGGATTGCACTGAAATGTCAGTCTAGATTTTGAGTCCAAGTTTCTCGAGTGTAAGTGAAGTCTCCAACTTTCTGACTCAGAGGCGAGAATGTTATTTATTTATGGTGAACACAAATGAATGTTAAAGATCCTGTCGGTACTGCTTGTAGAAGAGTCATACTAATATTTCTCCTTCAAGTAAAGCCATAAAAAAAGGCACAGATTAACATTCATTCAAGCTAGCTGTATGTTCCCCAACATAATGAGGTACGGCACTTGTTTGGTATAGTTCTGGGTGATCTGAAGTGGTGCAGTAGAATTGCAAACCTTTTACAATTTGCCAAACTGTTTCTTGGATAATTTTTTGCCTCCCTCTTTCTTATCAAGTAATTGAAAAACTAAACACTCAAAGTCAGAGAGTGATACAGCACAGGAACAGCCCCTTTGGTCCAACCCGTCCATGTCGAGCATAATCTCAAACTAAACCAGTCCCACCTGCCTGCTCTTGGTCCGTATACCTGAAAGCCTTACCTACTCATGTACTTGACTTCGTGTCTTTTAAATGTTGTAACTGTCCCTGCATCCACTATTTCCACTGGAATTTCATGTGTGTGAACAACCTACCGTGTAAACAAATTACCTCTCATGTCTTTTTTAAATCTCTCCCCTCTCCCCTTAAAAATATACTCCCTAATCTTGAAATTCCTGATTCTATGGAAAAGATGCCTACCGTTAATCCTATTGATACACCCCATGATTTTATAAACCTATATAAGGTCGCCCCTCAGTCTCCTACACTCCAGTGAAAAAAGTCCCAGCCCATTCAGCCTCTTCTCATAACTCAGGCCTTCTATACACAGCAACACCTTGGTAAATCTCTTCTGAACCTTCTCCGGCTTAATAATATTTTTCCCATAACAGGGCAACCAGAACTGGATACATTATTCCAGAAGAGGCCACATCAATGTCCTGTACATCAAGATTATACACAATTTGGTAGGAAATATCCTGGTTTAATTTAGCCATGTTTTGTAAATATGTGTGCAGCATGCTCTGGTGAGTTTGGTTCCAGACTATATACAAATTAGACAATTTCACAGGCACTTAAATCTAATATCACATGCACTCCTACTTGATCCCCTGGCTGTTGCAATTGCAAAGCATGCAAGAGGGTTTTACAGAAATTCATGGAGTTATTTTAATAGTATGAATATGGAGGGCAATAAATACCCCGTGTTCACAGTTGCCACCAGGAAATGGTTTGTTGAAACCATTAGTTCTGAGAGGCTAATTTTTGGAATTTGGAAGAGTTGATGTGCTGAAAAGTCAAAGTTAAGGTGTCTGTCATTCACATTGAATGCAGCAGCCACACAGGGATTTCGAGCCTGTATGACCATTGTCTCATTTGATCGCTGTGATTGTTAATGTATAGCAGTGTTAAACCTATCATTGGAAGAAGACATCATCACAATGCCCAGAAATATCAATGCACTCAGTCTGTGCATGGATTTCTGCACTCCCTCTGGGTGGAAGGCCTGTCAGCAGATCTTCCATGGTTCTTTAATAATTCTGCTTCTCGTCAATGGCCCTGGATACAGCATATTGTTTTCAGTTGGACAGGCTATCCCCTTTGACAGGGGCAGATGGCAGACCCTGCTGCCATTGTCTTCTCATGCTTGTGAGAGTCACCATGTGAAATGTGGTCTGTGCTCTAGCCAATTCGACTAGTTTACAGATTGAAAACATTTTACCCCAACAATTTTGATGGTGAGGCAAACAAAGACACATTTGAATTCAGTTTGTGGTTCAACCTGACTTTAATAACAAAATCTTCCTTATTTAAAACACCCTGTGAGTACTTTACAAATTCCCACAATATTTACTCTCTATCAAGCCCTATCCATCCGAAAAAGGATGTTATACATGATGATCTATGTTTTTAAGCTTGGCTGTTGGAATCTCCTGCCACTCTTACATCGGGCTTCCTCTCGTCCACAAAGGTGGATCTCGCACGTCAGGGTGATATACACTTGGGTCTTCTTCAGTTGCCACACACAGTCTTCTACCACAATTCTTGCTATAAGTCTTCACTGAGGGGATGGTTTTCCCCATACGTGCTTTTATTCCACTGCCTCAGACCTTCCCGAAAGTTCGGTAGCCTTTGGCCAGTACAATCATGAGCAGGGTTCAAAGCCCCCAATGGGGTTGTGCCAATGCCCTTCACTCTTACTATGCCAGGGAGACGTAAAGTGCACTGCCTCAGGCATTGACTGGAAGCCAAGGTGCCAGAAAGTCTGATTGAGACTTCTCCAATGCATAGCCCTCAGGCTGGTTATGGCTGGTTTCCCCTGAACCTTTCTGACATCTTTGACCCTTGTTTCCAATGTTTTCTATAGCTGATAGCTGCAGGCTACTAAAAAATATACTTTTGTCAATTTTTTTTTCGGCCTAATTTCTCTGGCTGTGGATCAAGTTAAAATGTCCGTTTTGGGGCCCATGGTTTGACTATATTAAATTGAGAGAAATTGATAAACAAACAAAAAAGCCAGCAAAATCTTAGGCACGGTGGCTCATTGGTCAGCACTGCAGCCTCACAGCGCCTGGGACCCGGGTTCGATTCCAGCCTCGGGCGACTGTCTGTGTGGTGTTTGCACATTCTCCCCGTGTCTGCTTGGGTTTCCTCCCACAGTCCAAAGATGTGCAGGCTGGGTGGATTGGCCGTGCTAAATTGCCCAGGGTGTTCAGGGGTACGTGAGTTATATGGGGATGGGTGGGATGCTTCAAAGAGCATTGTGGACTTGTTGAACCGAAGGGCCTCTTTCCACATTGTAGGGAATCTAATCTAACTGGCTTTTGGATGACTCTAATCACACTGTGGTTATTTAAAAGTGTTACTTACAAAGTGAAGTCAACATAATTTAAACAAATACAGTAATGAAGAAGTACACTGCAAAATTCCGGAAGTGACATCTGAGTAAATTTAATCTGTGTTTTTATTGAGGGGTGAATATTGCCCAGGAGCATTCTCTGTTCCGGTTTGAATAATCCCAAGGGTTTCTCTGTGTCCACTGCAAGGGAGGCCTGGCTCCTAACAGTTTATTCACAGAAAAGCTGCATCAGTTTTCAATTTGCCTGTTGTAAAATTGAGATTGGATTGCCACTTGTTCTCAAAATCACCCAGAATTCCTTTACTGTGGGATGTACAAAACCCTTAAATCTGCTGTAATGTTGACAAACTGTCCCTGTATCAGCAACCATGTAGCACTTTGCCAGTCACATCCTGAGAGGGGACTTAAGCCATAGCAAGCTAACTCAGAAACAAGAATGCTACCACAAAGCATAATAAATACTTCAAGCAATGTTAAGCTTGGGTTTTAAAAACCTGGAGGAAATAATTAAACTGCCTAAAATCTATTATGCATTCCTGTATAGCTCTTATTACTGTGCCTCCTTGCTTTACAGAACCTAATTAAATATTGTTTCTTTCTTGCTAACAAGGATTAATTTAAGGAAATTGGAACAATTATGCCTTGCAGTCTTAAAGTGGCACACACCCACTCCTTAATAGTAGAATTAAACACTGTGTCCTATGTCGTGAAATGTTCCCCTCCTATTGAACAGTAAATCCTCCGGTTTAGAATGATTAGCAATATTATAGAAACATTCTCCCAGTCACGCTTCAAACATCATACTCAGAATAATACAAATACCTGCTGCGCTTGAGACAAATGTGCAAAAGCAAAAGCTGCAGTTTGAAATGCATAGAGAAAAGTTCAAATGTTTACCTACACTTTTGTTCTCATGTACATGCTAGAGCCAGAATATTTGTTAGCTCCTGATTTTCACTGCATTTGCTTATCATTTGGGACTTTAAAAAGCATTTTACAGCCTTAATTTTGTGTTGAAATCCAATATTTACCTGTATTTTTGTTCTGATGTTCACACTAGGTTAATTTTTTCTTCTCCAATGCCCTGAAAGTCTTTACATTATTGAAATGCGAGTGAGCTCAATCATTGGAGGGAGCTCATTGTTAGAATGACTTTAATTTCTACCTGTTTTTTGGCTATAAATGCATTTGTGAGCTGGAGAGGGAATAGTGGGGCTTCCTTGTTCTTTTAATAGCAAAATGTTCAAATGATTGCCCAATGATGTTTTGACAGCAGGAGTCTATTATTCCTGCCATGTTACTGTGTAGTGGAATCTACAAACAGATAAATTGAGCAACAACACTTTAGATTTATCTGGCCTTGATGAAACATCTCATCCCAGGAGCATTAATTATAAAACAAAGAACTGCACAGATCCCATAAGGTCAGCTGATTAAAAAAAAACAGAGAGAGAACTGTGGATGCTGTAAATCAGGAGCTAAAATAGAAATTGCGGGAAAAGGTCAGCAGATCTGGTAGCATCTGTGAAGAAGAAATCAGAGTAAATGTTTCAGGTCTGGTGTCCCTTCCTCAGAACTGATGGTGGCTGGGAAAACAACAGTTTACGTGCAGAAAATATGAAGGGGTTTCAGGTAGGCAACAAACAATAGGATAGAGCCTAAAGAGATAGAGGAACAGTTGGACAGATAAGGGAGTGGATAACAATCTGGCTTGGAAGGGTGAATGGTTGTTAATGGGAACTGTAGTGACTAGCAACAGGGGGTGTGTAATGACAGGCTATGTGGTAACAAGGCCTGGTGTATGAGGTAGGAGGCTAGGTCCAGAGAGCTGACCAAAATCCTTGGAAAATAGAGGTTTTTTAAAGAATGTCTTGAAGGAGGTAAGTGGGTCAAAGTGGCTAGGCTACAGAATGAGTCAAACTCTTGCAATTATTAGTGATCGGTGTTTGCATTCTTTTGTTCATACCCCAGGCCTGCTGGAGTACTTTTTGGAAACTTCTTTGTCTCTTGGGAAGCAAATAAACTTTGAAGCTGTCAAGAGTGAGAGATGATCTGGAGAGTTGTACATTTCATATGTACATCTTCTCCTCACTCCTACCTCTGGTAAGGGGTGATATTCACTAGTCTGGCCTATTCTATTGTGATTGCTCTTATCTTCTACACATAGACCTGTAGTGCCTGGACAGCTCTCCTTGTGACTTCCTATGGAAGCTAAGGAAGAGTAAGGTTGGTTGAGTGTGAAACAGGCACATGGGCCAATGTTGCTGGTGAGTGGGTTAGGTTAGAATAGGCTGAAGATTAATGCCAATTAACAAAAAGACAAGTTAAATTCTATCAAAAGTACTCACTGTCAGGAGCAGTGAATGTTGATGTGTCACGAAGTTGATGACATGGAATCAAGAACCCCTGAACAGAAAACATTGAGGGAGAATACATTACCATACTAATAACACAAAAAAAACAAATTGCTTTCAAGACTGCTAACCATCATCAACATTTTACAGCCTTAATTTTGTGTTGAAATCCAATATTTACCTGTACTTTCGTTCTGATGTTCAGACTAGGTTAATTTTTTACTGCTCCAAACCATTAATAAGCCTGTACAGCCACTGGAGCAATTGAATATTGATGGAATATTCAAACAGTCTTTACATGAGTGATATTAGCAGTAATTTATATTGTAAATTAACCCCCCACTCAAATTATCCAAGCCGTTGCCTTATAAATTATATATCATTTAAATCCCTGGATTAGAAAGATTCCATTATTATTTATTAGCTGCAATATTCATTTTTTATAAAAATAGTCTTTTAATTTCTCAACAAAGCTGTGATTTGAGCTAAAAGTAACCCTTTCCCCCACCATTTCTGTTGTTATTTTGTGTAAACTCTGTATAGAGAGAAAAAGAATGAAGACTTTTAATCTGTCATCTGGAAGCTGATGTGTAGCATGTAAAAAAGTGTGACTTTTCCTGCATTCATTTGTTTCCTTTGATATTTTGTTGTGTTCAGTGGGGAGAGGGGTAGTGTTACCAGTGGCACATTCAGCATCAATAAATCGCATGGACTTGTCATTGTGACTCGAGCTATTGCTCCATGTTAATAATAACTTCCTATGAGATTATCTCCTCCATGTTGCACCCTCTCTAAGCTTGAGAGACAGTTTGGTGTAAAAGTAAACACCACTTCCATTTTACCCAAAGTGACTTCATGTCAAAAATATGAAGACTGAACTTCAGGCATTTTCTTTGGTCAGAAGTCCAAGACAATACATAGTCTGCCAGGTAAGACTCCCCATGATTTTGCAAGGCAAGAGCAAAAATATTTCTTTTTATTTTTCTGTATTTTTGATTGTGGATTGAAGTGGGAAGGAAATGGCTTAGCAATCAAGCATTGCTGGACATCTTAAAAAAAACACAATGTGATGCTCATTGTAAGTATTGTTTACACAGCTACTGTCGTGGAAGCCTAGTTTGCAGATGTGCTGGGTGAGGGGGTGTGTATGAATAAAAACAGAAGCAGGAATTGCTAGAATAGCTTAGCAATTCTGGCAGCATCTGTGGAGAGAAATCAAAGTTAACAATTCAGTTTGAGTGATCCTCCCCCAGAATAGTTTTTTGTTTGTGTATAAGTAGAATTCTGGCTGGCAGCAAGCTGTGACTGGTCAGTGGACTAGTGACCAGCTCTAACCAGTTCTAACCAATAAGCTCGAGACTTCATAAGCATGAACCAGCCACCTTTCACCTTTTGTAAGCAAGTGAAAATATCTGGAAAAGGAGAATCAAGGACCATCATTTATGAAAAGCCAAAGGGCCATTTTATCAAACCCTGTGAATATTCACCATTGAAATGCCTTCTCACTCTTTTCCCTTGAAGCCACACACATGAAGAAAGGGTGTATCTATCTGTATGTGTGCAAGGTTTTGTTTATAATATGGTTTGTAGGGTTTTGATTCGCAAAGCTATACAGCAACAGATTCATAATTGTTTATTTGTAGACAGAATCTATTAATCTGTAATGAATAGCAATTCCTGTTTAGTACAGTAGCTTGGGCCATGTTTTCTAACAACCTGGATACAAAAGGCAGGTCACTTGAGGAATTCTGCATACTTTTAAAAATCTTCATCTTTTGTGACGACTCTGGCAATAGTGGGGATTGATTTTCAGTGCACCACCTCAGCAATGTGTAACACTGGAAATGCAATTCACATACTCTGAACAAAGCAAATACAACCATCACAGGGCTGAAGTATGTGATAGCTTGGGAAATGCCAGTGGAGGGTTTTTCCACTTCAGAGAGCAGCTATATCCCTCTTGTGTTTAAACTCAGAGATAAGAGGACATGTCCCACTGGGTTAGGAAAGGAGATTTTTCCAAATAAAAACTGAAAACCCAGAATGATTAAATATGCTTGCTACTTTCCTTCTTCAAATAGTTGGTCTTTATAATATGATTTAGTATTATTAAAGAATGTCTGTTTATTGTACAACAATCATTCATTTTGTGTCTGTAACATCACAAGATTTATTTTATTCATTCATGAGCTGTAGGCAACGCTGACTAAGCCAGCATTTATGGCCCAAAACTAATTGCCCAGAGGGCAGTTAAGGTTCAATCACATTACTGTTGGCCTGGAGTCACATGTGGTCCAGACCAGGTAAGGTTGGCAGTTTTCCTCTCTAAAAGACACCCATGAACTGGATGAACTTTTCCTAACAATCAGCAATGATTTAGACTCTCAATTCCAGAATTTATTGAACTTTTCACCATCTGGCACGGTGGGAGTTGAACTTGAGTCCCCAGGACATTACCTGAAACTTTAAATTAACAGTCACGTGATAATACCACTGGGCCATCTTCTCCCCTTTCTTGAAATCCTTTCCATTAGTTCTGTGAAACAAGATTTGACACCAAAGGATAAGATACAATGAGGATCTGAGACCAAAAGCTTGGTCAAAGAGCATTTTAAACATTTCTGCATAAAAGCTAGTTTGGAAGGCTTAGAGACACAATTTAAAGCTTAGGGCCCAGCCAACTGGCGATGTGTTGTCAATGGTCGAAGGACATAGGAAGAAAAGGCACAAAATTTGGAAGCAGAAATTGGCCATTTTGCCCTTGGAAGTTGCACCTTTGACAATTAGCTTATGGCTGATTTGGTTATGGTCTCAGCTCCACTTTCTTATTTGCCTTCTGATAACCCTTGATCCTCTTTCTATCAAAGGACATTTACATCAACATTGACTAAATGCAGTCACCCAGCCTCCACTGTTCTGAGGAAGACAATTCCACAGACTAATGACTTCCTGCAAGTAAAGATTTCTCCTCATCTTTGCCTTAAATGTCAGACCAATTATTCTTAAACTGTGTCATCCAACTTCTTGTCTCTCACACAAGGTGTAATATCCATTCAGAACCCCACCCCCGTCAAGTCCCCTGAGCGCACCAAACACTTCAATAAGATCATTTCTCATTATTCTAAACTCCAATGGGTAAAGACTCAAATTTTTCAACGCTTCCAGATATGATAATCTCTTCATCCTGGGAATAAGTCAAATTAACTTTCACTGAATTGTTTCTAACACAATAGCACTATGTTTCAACTCGAGAAGCCATTGTTGTACGCAATACTCCAAGTGTGGCCTCACCACACTGTACAGCTGCAGTAAAGTTTCCCAATTCTTACACCCCATTTTCCTTGCACTAAATGTCAACTTGACTTCCTAATCACTAGAAGCATCAACATATTAACTTCTCATGATTCATATGTCAGGGCATCCTGAGATACCTCTGAGTGACTGCAATCGCTCTCCATTTAAACAGTGCACTGCCTTTCCATACATTCTACCAAGGTTAGTTCACATTTTGCACACATTATACTCCAGCTTCCATATTTTTCCACATTCACTTGACAGTGATGTCGGGAATGCAGAAATAATGAAAGAGTGCAGATATTTTGAAGATTGTGGAAGTTATAAAGTCTTTAGGGAAGGGTCATGAATAAATTTGAGAAGAAGGTTGAGAATTTTAAAATTGACGTTCAGTTAAAATGGCATCCACTATAGTTAATTGAGCACTGGACATACAAAATCATCAGACTTGGTGGAATTTGTGATAAAGGCAACAAAAATTTGGATGGGTTCCAATTTATGGAAGCTGGATGCTGGCAGAGTAGAATCAGTGAATCTAGAAGAACCAAAGATATGCACATGAGCTTCACAAGTGGGTGAGCAGGATTGAAATAGGTGACATTACAATATCTGAATCTTTGGCTTTTTATAGACAATCCTACTTGCACAGGAGTTCCAGGATTTCCCTTTGTTGTTCTAATTCTTGTCTTCTCTGATCTATATTTAAAATGCCCATAACCAAAGAGATTCACTCTGAACATACAGAAGAGACGAAGCTGACAACAAAGGTTCCGTAGGCTGTAAGTTCCCTTCTTAATAGGGCACCATGTATGTTCAGAAGGTAATGCATTCAACTCAGCTTTATTTCAATCAATTTACCGTCTTTTTAGAGGCTTCAATGAGGAAACATGTTCCAAGGCAATTCATAGAGCTAAAATCAAACAAATATGGACACCAACCAAGGAAGGAGACATCAAGAGGGATGAATAACACTATGGTTAAAGAGAAGGGCTTTAAGGATTAAAGGAGACGATGAACTGGGAAGGTGGATGGGATTAGGCCTGGTCATCTGAAGGAACATTCGCCAATGGTGGATTGATTCCCCAAAGATCAAAAATCAAAGAATTCTAAGGATCAGGTTGTAGGGTTGGAGAGCTTGGGAAAGGAAAAAGCCATAGTGACCTTAATTACCAAGACAAGAACTTAATTTTTGAAGCTTTGTGGTCACCAGTTTTCCAGTATGAGCTGTACAACTGAAAATGTGCATGTTTAATAGAAGGTCATTCTTGCCCTTGATACCATCCAATGGAATGTCCATTAAATGGTCACTTGGGTCTAAGGTACTCGATCCACATGTTGGAGACGTTACCTTATGATAGCCTGTACCTTGAGGGGAAAGGTCAAGGGAAAGAAGGACAACTGCAATTGAATGTTGAAACTTTAGAATCAGAATTCCTAAAGTGTGGCAACAGGACATTCAGCCCAATGAGTCCACACCGACCATCTGAAGGGCATTCCTCCCAGACCCACTCCCACTACCTTATCCCTGTAACCTTGAATTTACCATGACTAATCCACCTAGCCTACACATTGCTGAACACTATGGGTAATTTGGCATGGCAAATCCAGCAAACCTGCACATCTTTGGATTTCATAAGTGTTGACGTTGATGGAATGGCAACAATATACCAACAAAGCTTCTGCCATGTTGTAGTATTTCAAGTTTCCCCATTACGTTTAGATGTTGCACACCAGCAGTTTACATAAAGGGACCAAAAAATGTCCCATGAAAGATCCATTTAGTCGAGTCAGATACATTAGAGACATTTAAACGACTCTTAGATAGGTTCATGGATGATTATATAATGTAGTGTGTGCAGCCTAGTTTGATCTTAGTAGGATAATTAGTTGGCACAACATTGTGGACCGAAGGGCCTGTACTGTGCTGCACTGTTCTATGCTCTAGATGCATTGGAACCAAGCCCAAGTAACACTGATAGTATTTTAGTCGTAAATCCATACCATCTGGGAGGAAGGGAAAATAACAACAATTTGCAAAGGAGATGGGCACCAGCTGCCATTAAGTGTTACTGTCTATTCAGGGATCATGGACATCACTAATTAAAAGGAGCCCTGAGACCCCAGGGAGACTGAATTATTTCCTGTCTGTAAGACAGGCTTTATTACAATTCAGTTCTCACCCTTGTTTTCATATAATTCCAAGTTCTCACCCTTACCAACGCACCTACCTTCTACTCCTTTTCTAATAACACCTCCAACCACCAAGAGCCCATGAGATTGCAGTAATTTCTTAGTTCTGGCCTGTTGAACAGGCCCAATTTTAATGAATCCAATGGAGTCTGAGGTCTGGGCTTCCTCAATGTCTACCTCCTCCTCATCCTTTAAAAACCCCCTGAAGATGTCACTTTTTGTTATATTTTTGTTTAGTTATGCCCCGTGAAGCACCTTGAAATGATTTACAGTCTTAAAGGTGCTATATGTGTGCACGTGCGTGTGCATGTGCGCACACGCAATCAAGTTGTTGTTTGTCCTCTTCAGATGGGGTCATGTGATCCTTTGCATCCAGCTGGGAGGCAATAAGGGGCCCCTGTGTTTAATATCTGGGTTATGACACCTCTAGTAATGCTGCAGGGCACACGTAGGGAGTGTCAGCCTGGATTATGTCTATAGATGGACACATGAATGCATAGGATTTTCATTCGGGGACTAGAGAGCCACCAACTGAGCCCACAATTGACGAACGATAATTGTGCCACCATCTTACTCAGGAATGATGAATACAAATAAATTCACCGAGCAGGAGCAGCCTCCACTTTACAGTCTGTTGAAGTGCTACAGTGCAGCACGACAAAATCCTCTCCAGACCTGTTGTCAGTTTAATGGGAATGCTTCAAGTCAAACGCAGAAAATTCAAACAATATCCATCATTTATGCCGTTTTAGACGCAGAACTTATTTGAAAATGGAAAGCATGTGATGTTTCTGCTGGGCTTTGTATTAAATATTCAGGAAGACCCTTGACATCTGCTGAGTTTCAGGGGCACTCTACTGCAGCATGTTTTTGCCTTTGGGAAGTAGCTGACTGAACTCATACAAACCCCAAGACATGTCCTGAAATCAGATCTGATGCCTGGCAACTGAAAGTTCCCCAATATGTGGCATGCAGCCAATTAATGTCAGCTCTCTAAGATCTAGAAATGACGGAACAGTAGGCATGTGAGTGTTTCCCAGGCTGCTTGTTTTCACTTCCTTCCCTGGTGATGACTGTCCATAATGTGGCACAAGTCGCTGATTCGTCAGCATTTTTTAAAATCTTGCTCCCTCATTGCTCTTGGGCTCAAAATAAAAATCGTTTGTTCATCCTTCCTCTTGAAGATCAAATTTGAATTTCCTAAACCCCAATTCTACACTAATTATTTCTCTAAAAACTACAAAAGCATAATTAAAAATGTGGAGCTGCCTTGTCCGAAAGGAAATTTCAATACGATCTCAATGAATAAAGAAACCATTCCGTTCAATCTTCTATTCTTCCTGTGATCTGCAGGCTTTTAACTTTGCTTCAGTTTTTTAAAAAGTTTTACTTCACCTAACTTACACTATCTTTCATTTTCTTTTGACAGTGCATTGTATGGTGTCACACTACAATCATATAGAGTTTTACTGAAGCTACATCTGAAGTACTGGCAGCAATATTGATCATCCTGTCAACAAAAGGGCATATTTTCGTTGGAGACAGTAAAACAAGGATTCGCTAGAATTCCTGGAATGAGGCAGCTGCCCTGTGCCGAATGTGTTTTCTGGAATTTAGAAAAATAATCTAAACAGTAGAGATTCTGAAAATGTTAGATACCGAGAGATTGCTTCTCCTTCATGGGGAGTCTCAAATGTAATGGGGACTGTTGTGTTGTAACAGATTCCAAAGCAACAGGCCTCTCCTTTAAAACAGTCACATGGCATCTTGACATGAGATTCTCTTTTCAAAATAACCATCTCGCCTTCAGTCATTCTCTCAGTGAAATGGAGTCGGTGTTCTGTCAACACCTCAAAAAGATCATCACCAGTGAGTGGTCTGTGCATGTTCTACAGGTCCCTGAGCTATTAAGGTCCTTCATGGTCATTCAGAAACAAACTAGCTCTCTCACATTGGATGTTGTACAGAACATTAGTGAGGCCTCTTCTGGAATATTATGGTTTTTAAAGTGATTGGAGGAAGTTATAGGGGAGATGTCAGAGGTAGGTTCTTCACACAGACAGTGGTAGGTACATGGAATGCGCTGCCGGCAGCAGTAGAGGAGCCAGATGCTTTAGAGATTTTTAACCAACCCTTGGGTAGGCATATGGAGGATAGTAAAATGTAGGGTACGTAGGGTAGGTTGACCTTAGTAGGATAATATTTCAGCAAAACATCGTGGGCCGAAGGGCCTGTACTGTGTTGTGCTGTTCTATGCTCTATGGTCTATCTGTGTCCAATTTTGGCTGCCCTGTTACATGAAGGATATTATTAAGCTAAAGAGAGTTCAGAAGAGATTTGCGAGGATGTTGCCAGGTATGGAAGCTTTGAGTTATAAAAGAAAGGCTAGAAAGTATAGGACTTTTCTCACTGGAGCGAAGGAGGTTGAGAGGTGACATTTTCAAGATTTATAGAATCATGAGGGGTATAGATAATATTAACGGTAGGAGAAGAGTGGGGGATTTCAAGCCTAGGGGGTCACATTAAGGTGAGAGGAGAGAGATTTAAAAAAGATTCTTAAAGGGCAATTTTTTTTATACAAAGGGTGGTCAGTGTGTGGAATGAATTTCCTGAGGAAGTGGTGGAAGCAGGCACAGTTATGACATTTAAAGGACACTTAGAGAAGTACATGAATAGGAGAGCTTTGAAGGGATATGGGCCAGGAATAGGCAGGTCAGACTTAGTTTGAGATTATGTTTAGCATGGACTGGTTGGACCAAAGCGTCTCTTTCCATGCTGTATGACACTGTGGCTCCATAACTCTATAACTCAGAATTTAATCCTCAAAAGACAAGCAAACCATAATCCCACATACTTCACATCACAACACACTGAACATATGTACCTAGATATTTTGGGCATGGAGAAGACAAGAGATTGACTCAAATCCATACATTGGCCTGGCATTAATAAGAACATTGGGCAACCAATCAAACCATGTGACACAATTCAATTCTATCGCCCAACAATTGAAAGGGTCTGGGTCCAAAAGATACCTTCTAAGTTGTTGTCTGAGATTCCCACTGATGTTTCTCATGTCCCTGTGGATTGCATTCTGGTGACTGACTGTTTCACCAAATGTCCTTTCGTCTGACAATCCAAAGATTCTGTAAGTCCAATGGTTAGTAACACATTATCTGCAATATCACATGTGTTTGATGTACCTTAAATTGTGTTCAACAATGGTCTATAATCCACAACTGCTTCCTTCCACTAAGTGTGCAGGAAATGAGGTGTCAACATAGATGATGTTTTTCCTCACTACACGCAATGGAATGGCCTCACAAAACACACTGTAAAATCCATGATAACTAAATGTAAAATAACTTGCCAAGACTTTGATAGCTACATTAGATCTATATGCTACATCTCTAGGAGTCTGATCCATACCTTTCTATTCTCCCTGACTGTCACCATCCAATAATCCATGCATGATGTATTGTTAGAAAGTAGGGAGAAATTGATACAAAACTTGATCAATAAGGATGTAGACAGTTTTCCCAACTTGAAACAGGAAATAGCATAATAGTTCAAGACTATATATGAGCACATGGTTCATGGAAAGATGATATGCCATTGTGTCCTACCTAGATGATAAGATATTTTAATGAGCAGCAATCAAAGTCTTTCAAAGAAATGTATGACGTATCCAAACTGCATATCATCAGCCACCCATATAACAAATGATAACTTAGAGACTGAAGACAACAAGAACACATCCATGACAAATGAAACAACTCCATCCCATGTCTTTTATCTGATATTTTTGCAATAATGAATGTGGAATCTTCAATAGTTCCACTGATTTTCTTAATATCATATACAGTCTAAGGGTGGATACAATGAGTTCTAAAGTAATATTTGCAGGGAGTAGATGTGATCTAGCAGCTCCTGAGAGTCCTGGTGTGTTTTCCTGACTAATAATATAATTGTACTTAGGTTATTGAATAGTAACAATATCTTGTTAAGTGAAAGCAGCTTGTCTTCTGTAAACACTTTGGCAATATATCCTCTATCACTGATTACTGGCTAAGCCCTGGCCAAAGTATAAATGAAAGGAGACGATACAGTGTGGAGCTGGATGAACACAATAGGTTAGGCAGCAGAGGACCAGGAGAGTTGACGTCTCAGGCTAAAACCTTTCATCAGGCCCAAAACATTGACTCTTCTGCTCCTCTGATGCTGTCTGACCTGCTGTCTTCCTCCAACTCCACACTATAGACTGTCTCCAACATCTGCAGTTTTTGCATCTCTGTAAATACAGGAGGATTGGCGCCAGAAAACTATCTCTAATAACGCACTGCCCGAGGCAACAGGTAAGCTGCCAGAAGTGGTATCAGGAATGGCCTTGCATAATGGCCCCACGTGCACTTCATCTGAGCTCTGATTGCTATTGTGACCGCCATATAAATTACATTAAAATTCCTTCACCCGCAGCATTATATTTTTCATGATAACCTGCAATTTGGAAGATATAAAAAACAAAACCTGCATCATTTGTGATCACTTAAAAAATCCTACTAAGGTGATCGGGCCAGCCTGTCAGGTGTTAAATGTTTTGACAACTTCAACTATCTCTAATAGAAACCATATTTGTGATGTTTAAACTCCAATGATTCATTGCTCCACTCTGTCATAGATTCATAGAGTCATATCATGGAAACAGACCCATTGGTCTAACTAGCCTACTGTCCTGAAAAAAAAGCCAGTTATTCCATTGGCCAGCGTTGTTTGGCATTACGATGTGCGAGATGTTTACATTGGGAAAAGTGCTCTCATTTATTAAAAACTGAAAAACTGCTTCAAGATTTTGGTGGAAAAATTTAGCGTAAAAGATTGCATTGATTCACGTGCCCAGACCCTGTTTAAAAGCAAAATCAACTTTCACAACCTTTACTTGAGAGCAAACATGATCAGTTGTTCCTGTTCGGTTTTGATTAACAGGGCATCTGGTGTAACTTAGTTAAAGAAAAGGCTTTCTAGTATTGTAGCTTCAGAAGTCTTCATTTTTTAGATTTGCTTGGATTTGTTTTGGTAGTTTAGCCCATTACTTAGCTAAAAGCTTTAAAAACTTCAGAATCATCAACTTTGCATTATATGCACAATGTAGGAAATAGGGCAACAATCTGAGCATAGCAGAATCCCACAAATCCCAGAATGATATTAACTACTTAGACTGGTGTTTGAAAGTTCAACATTGGTCAATATAGCAGGGGAATGTACCTAACTCTTTTATCAGAGTGTTAAGGAATGTTTTGCAGGGCAGACTGATGCTCAGTTAATGTCTCAGGCTTAGCTTCATTGCTATGCAAGTGTTGAGGAAGCTGTATCCGAGCAAAGGCCTTAATGGCTAAAAAAGTCACAGTTGCAACAGTGTTCAGCTGTCTGGTGACAGAGCAATAAACATGCGCCGTTATGGTGTGACATGTGAAGATAGGCCATCAGGTTTTTAGCTGATGGGAAACATACTTGAACATCTTAGATATTGTAAAACCCCAGAACAGAAAGCCACAGCTCCTCTTTATGAGTGCCCATTGTATTTGAAACAGTTTTCCCTTTGAAACGATAAATCTGTTGCTTAGATTAACAGGCTGTGGACTGACATGGTTGCCTGAGGGTAGTAAACCTTGTTAGTTTTGTTGTGGCACTCACTGATAGAAAGTTATGAAAGAAGCCTGAGGGTAAGAGTCTAATTTTAACACCGTTCTAACATGTCATGACACATTCGGCCTGTTTTACTCACTCTCATCAGTGGAAAACTTAACAGCGTTACGCTGAATTTACAAACACTCTGCCCAATCTTACCCTCTAATTACTTCACAGCCATATCAGATGAAATGTGTAAGCAACATTATCCAATTCCATCAGTTTCCAAAACAAAATGAGTTGAGATTGAATTTTCTCCAAGTCCAGGACACTGCTCTGGAATCATCTTGAGGCAGGAAATTCACACTGAGATCATGATGGGCCCAGAGACTACCTCGCTGGGCCAGGAGACTGCCATATCAGGTTTGGAGAATGCCACGCTGGGCTGAGAGGCTGCCACGATGGGTCGAGAGTATGCTACACTGAGTGCATGGTGGCTACTGTTGCTATTGTGTCCACCTCAAAAACCAGGAGTGACACAGGCCATGAGTCAGTGCTGATGTGATGGGGGGGGGGGTGGGTGGTGCTGGTATTGCATGGTGGTCTCAGGTTTTGCATCAAAAGAAGAGGGAAGTGGCTTGCTCTCTTTGCTACTCCCCTTCCTGAAGCTGGGTCCTTTGATAAAGTGCGGGGTCCCTGACAATGAGGTAGCCCAACTGGAATACTGAAAGGAACCCTAACATAGTAATTTTTCAGACTTCTCACATGCAGTGAATATGTGGGCAAGTGCCTTTTCTGTGCATTAGTTTAACAATTAATGTCATTGGTGGCAGCAACAGAAGTCCAGTCACAACCCAAATTGAAATGGGATCCCCACCAATTAACACTAAATGCCCTACTTCATTTGAGTACATGAAATTCCACAGAAAATTCCATATTTGAAATCTATGACAAAACATGGAGTGAGAGCTTCGGGTGAGCTCATTTAGGAGATGCCAAAATTGGTATCAGAACTCTCGTGCTGGGTTTCGGGGTCAGAGAAATCATTCAGGCTTTTTCTTTCTGATTGCTCTGCCAAAGTGTATTTTCATTCCTACAATCCCTACAGTATGGAAGCAGGCTATTTGGCCCATTAAGCCCACACTGACTCTCCAAACAGCATTCCACCCAGACCCACCCCTCTAACCCTGCGTTTCTCACGGCTAATCCACCTAGTCTGCACATTACCGTGCACTATTGGGTGATTTAACATGGCCAGTCCACCTAACCTGCACATCTTTGGGCTGTGGGAGCAAACCGGAGGACACAGAGGAAGTCCACACAGACGCAGGGACAATGTGCAAACTCCACACAGACAGTCACCCAAAGCTGGAATTGAACCTAGGTCCCTGATGCTGTGAGGCATGTTGGTTTGCTGGAATATTCCCACCTCTGGCCTATTTTCACAGGGACAACATCTGGGCTAGGATATGATGTCAACAGTGGGTCGTCATTAGGCTAATAAAAGGAGGAGGATGAGGCGGCAGTGGAACAGTGGTAACGTCACTGGAGAAGTAATCCATCACCTGTAGACATGGGTATGTACCCACAGCTGATGGTGAAATGTGAGTCTAATAAAAAAAACATCTGGAGTTAAATGCCACATAGCCGGTTTTGCAAAAAAAAAAGTCTGCTTCTTTATTGTTCATCACAGAATAATATCTGTCATCCTGACCTATATGTAACTCCTGACTAAACAGCAAATGCAGTTGACTCTCAAATGACGCTCTGAAATAGCCAGAACAAGCTCTTCAGCAGGCTGCTGCAGGGGACTGCTGATTGGTTAACAAGTGGATTCGGATTGTTAGATTTTTTCATTGAGAATGTACCAGTTAATAATAATTAACAGTTAACTGCCATGCATTGTTATAATTTTTGCTGGGCAGGTCAAGACATTGCCTTAGAAATGAACAGCAATAATTGTAATCTCTTTTGCATTTAAAATAGATACAATGCACAGTAATTTTGTCTGCAAACAACAATTAACATATGCAACTTCCAGTGCATAAGACCATCACAGTGAATGCCTGACTGCTAATCTTAAAGTAGTCGTGAACTTAATCCTTGGTACACTCCAGACTATACAGGAAAGGTTGTCCAATTTCAGAATCACATCAAATGTTGACACTGTATTGCAAGTTTTGCAAGTGTCGGTTGCTTGGACATGGTCATTACCTTGACTGCTGTGAACAGTTGAATTCAATTGCCAACCAATAAGTACCGTCCTTAATCAGAGATAGTAAGAGCTGCCGATGCTGGAGTCAGAGATGACACAGTGTGGAGTGGGAGAAACATAGCAGGCCAGGCAGCATCAGAGGAGCAGGAAAGTTGACATTTCAAGTCAGAACCTTTCTTCAGAAATGGAGAGGAGGAACGGAGCTGGGAAATAAATAGAGAGAGGAGGGGGTGGGGCTGGGGAAGGTAGGTGGGATGGTGATAAGTGAGCGCAGGTAGGGAGTGGTGGGGATTGGTTAGTGAGGTGGGAGGAGTGGATAGTTGAGAGGGAACACAGACAGGTTGTGTCAGGTCAAGGAGGTGGAGATACGAGGGAGGGTTGGTCATGGGATGAAACTGGGAATTGGGAGATTTTAAAACTGGTAAGTCCCATGTTTAGGCCATTGGGCTGTAGGAGCCTGAGGCGGAATGTTAGATACTGCTCCTCCAGTTTGTGGGTGGTGTCAGTGTGACACTGGAGGAGGCCCAGAATGGACATGTCGCCCAGGGAGTGGGAGGGGGACTTAAAATGGCTCGTGACTGGGAGGTGTTGTTGTTTGTCACATACAGCCCACAGTTGCTCAACAAAACCACCTCCGAGTCTCCTCTTGGCCTCACCGATGTAGAGGAGGCCACATCGTGAGCAGCGGATACAGTAGACCAAGTTGACACATGTGCAAGTGAACCCCTGTCTGTGGAAAGTTTATTTTGTGCCTTGAATGGAGGTGAGGGAGGAGGTATCGGGGCAAGTGTACCACTTCCTGCAGTTGCTGGGAAAGGTGCCGGGGGTGTGGGGCTAATGGGGAGCATGGAGCAGGTGAGGGGACTGCAGTAAGAGGGGGCCCTATAAAAGCAGTTAGGGTGGGAAGGGAAATATCCCTTGGGTTGTGGGGTTGGATTGTCAGTGGCAGAAGTGGTGGAGAATGAAATGTTGCATGTGGGAGTTGGTGGGGTGATATGTGAAGGCATAGCGGATTCTGTCTTTGCTTTTGTTGTGGGACGGAGTGTAAGGACAGAAGTGTGGGAAATGCAAGAGATGTGATTGAGGGCATTTTTGATCACTTGAGGGCAGGATGTTATGGTCTTTTTTTTCTCTTTGGGAGGGCTTCTTATTCCATTGAATTGTATTCTTGCAAATTATTCTGATGAGTGCAAGAGGAAAAGCTTCAACATTATTTCTCTGGCAATAAAATTCTTCCTGAGGTAAGGGGACCAAAACTGATGCAATAATCTGTTTTATATAAGTAGGGTTCAAAACAATTGAAGTAAGACTTTACAAAACTTGAATTCAAATCCTCTTGTGATAAAGACAAACATACCTGGAGACTTCCTAGTATCCTGCCATATCAGCCTGTTAGTCTTCTGTGATTTAATGATGGAGACACTCGGGTCCCTTTGTACATCCACACTTTCTAACCTCTTACTACTTAAGAAATAATCTGTGCATCTGTTCCTGGAATCAAAGTGGATGACCTCATGCTTTCTTACATTATATTCCGTCTGCCATGCTGCTGCCCATTTGCAAACGCTTTACGATGCCTATTGGAGCTGTTTTGAATGTTTCTCACAGCACAGATTTCCACTGACCATTGTAAACTTGGAACATTTTATTTGGTCCCCACATTCAAATTGTTGAATGTGTTGTAATTAGCTGCAGTTCAAGTATTGAACACTACAGTGCTCACTAGTCACGGTCTGCCAACGCAACATTGATCTGTTTATTTTTTTCTCTCTGTTGTTGCATGTTATCAAACATTAATCCATGCCAATGCATTAGCTCCCATACTATCTGCTCTAATTTTGCTAAATAACCTCCTTGGGGAACTGTATCAAAACCTTCTGAAAATTTAATCACACCATGACACATGACTCCCCTTTATCAATTCTGTCAAACATGATTTCCCATTCACAAATCCATGCTTACTGTGCCCAAACAGACCACAATTATTCAAGCGTCTTTGATAATCATCTATTTAAGCAATTCTAGCATTCTTCTGAGTGTTTATTAAACACTAACAGAGCTGTAGTTCCTCATTTTCTCTTTCCCTCTATTTTTAAAGACCGCAAATGAAGTTACTGAAGACTAATAGGTGATGCAGCAGGCTATTAGCAAAGGTCAAGGTATGTTAGTCTTTATCACAAGACAATTTGAATAAGGGAGTGATAAAGACTGGAAGCATTTACTACATTCTTAAAAACTGAAAACCGTCCCTACAATCCAAGGGCCCAAGCATAGCTTCCATGTGAAGCAACACTTCATCTGCACTTCCAAGAATCTAGTCTACTGCATTCGCTGCACACAATGTGGCCTCCTCTACATTGGGGAAACAAAGTGTAGGCTGGGTAAACGCTTCATAGAACATCTACGTTCTGCTTGCAAGAAAGACCCCGAGATTCCAGTTGCCTGCCACTTTAACACACCACCCAGTTCCTTGGCCAACATCTCTCTATCTGGCTTGCTACAGTGTTCCAGTGAAGCTCAACGCAAGCCTGAAGAACAACACCTCATTTTCTGCTTGGGGGCCCTGCAACCCTCTGGACTCAATATTGAGTTCAATAATTTTAGGGCCTAAACTCTCCCATGTCCCAGCCCCCTATGCCACACACCAGGCCTTGTTACCACACAGCCTGCCATTACACACTACCTGTTGCTAGTCACCAACAGTCACCATTAACAACTATTCACCCTCCCAGCCTTATTGTTATCAAGCTCTTTATTTGTCCAACTGTTCTTCTCTCTCTTTGGGGTCTATCCTATCATTTATTCCCTACCCCCCCCTATTTTCTGCATATAAACTGACGTTTTCCAAGCTACCACCAGTTCTGAGGAAGGGTCACGGGATCCAAAACATTAACTCTATTTTTTACTTCACAGATGCTGAGCTTTTCCACCAATTTTGTTTTTGTGCCTGATTTACTGCATTCTGATGTGTAGCAACTGTTCCAGAATCTATAGAATTCTGGAGGATAATCATCAATGCCGCCGTTATCTTCATGGATACCTCTTCCAACACTCTGGGATGTGAAATATCAAGTTCTGGGGACTTATCAACATTGAGTCCCCACTAATTTCGCCTACATAACATTTTTAAGAATATTAATTTCCTTCAAAACTTCCTTCTGCCTAGTCCTATGGATCTGTAATTCTGCAACATTTCTTGAATCTTCTTTCGTGAAGACAAATGCCACATAATCATTTATCTTATTTTCCATTTCTTCATTCTCCATTACACATTCTCTTAATTCTGCCCATACAGAAGTTTTTTTTTGTTTAGTTCACCTTTAATTTAGTCCCTCAAAAGTTTAGATTTTTATCCAAGCAGTAATATACATCAGAACTCAAACTTCAGAACTTAATTCCCCTTACATATTCTTCTTTTAGTCAAGAGGAACAATTTGAGAGACCAGCACATGTTGCTGGCAGCTTGGTACTGTAGGCTTGTTCTCTTTTAGATCTCATAAGAGACAATCCAAACACTCTTCACAAAAGACCTTGCAGCTCATCGCATTTCACTCCATCAGAATAGACTGAACTTGAACCCTGGTTTTCACAGATGGAAACTCAGTGCTTCACCCATTGTGTCAACCAGTTCTTTGCATTGCCACCACTTTAATTTTGCAACTGTGATCATATTGCTAGCTTTTTTAATGTTAGGTATCATTAGCACATTGCCTTTGTCAGTACAGAAGCTCAGCACATCCTTCATTTACTCATTTTACATTTCAGTGAAGCACAGGTATGCAAGGCAGTTTTGTTATCTTTGGATCCTTCTTGCCTACAGCTCCATGACTATCACCTGACAGCAGCCTCCTGATTTGCATAACTTTCCTTTCCAATTGCTATTTCCTTCGGCTTCTATGAAGTGAAAGCAGTTTCTAAGCAGAGGGGAAGCCTGTGCTGCCCTGCTCCTGATCTATGCATCATTATGTTCCACTGCTTGTTTTCCACTCTCACGCATTGGTCAACCACATGTCCGGAAAGATTCAAATGCTATTGGCCTAGTTTGTATGTCGTGCTGGTACATACCCGGGCTCTAGAAACTCTGAGTTCTCCATTTTGATCACTTCTTAAATGAGGACAACAGAATTTTGCAGTAAACAGAAACAGAACTTGTTGAAAAACTCAGTTCTGAAGAAGAGTCACTGGACTTGAAACATTGACTCTGCTTTCTTTCCATCGATGCTGCCTAACCTGTTGAGTTTCTCCAGCAATTTCTTCCACATTGGGCCAAATAGCCTACTCAATGCCAGTGAGTAACTCATTTGTTGAAGTCTTGAAATGCTCTCAAAGAATGGTGAACTTATACACTGAGTATAGGAGTGAACTTTGCATAGCATGGGTACGGTGGTCTCCATATTGAAATGTCATCAGCATCCAATACAAAGTATAATCTTAAAATTGTGTGTATTTTTGTGTTGCAGCCGAGATAGTAAAACATCTGTTTGTGAGGTGAAAAGCTGAAGCTGACTGCTCATGCAAATATATTAGGTCATGCCTGAAAAGAGATGTTGAAATAAATGCCAAATATATGCAAACAGCTGATCTTTCAGATCAGAGAAATGAGGTTGTCTTATATATCAGGTCAAATGTATGTCATGATTTACAGTATTTAATTTGTGGTCCTATGAACTCAATTTAGATAGAAATCAACGCAAAACATCATATAATTTCTAAGGTTGTGCACATAAATTTTTTGACTGCATTGACCACTTCATCAAACTTCACCTAATTGAAGTGACATTACACAGCTCAGCACTGCTCCATTATATATGAAGAAGGAACAACAGTAGGCCACTTGCCCTTCTATCCTGCTCCACCATTCAGTAAGACCATGGCTGATGTGACTTTAACCTCAACTTGACATCCTTGTATATCGCCAATAATCTTTCATCCCCCTTGGTAATCAAACACAGGCATAAAGTGTGAAAGTAAGAAAGCGATGCTACACTGGCATGGTGGCCTAGTGATTAGCAGTGCCACCTCGCAGTGCCAGGGACCTGGGTTTGATTCCACCCTTAGGGTCTGTACAGAGTTTGCACGCTCTTCCTGTGTCTGCAATGGCTTGCCCCCCGTTTCCTTCTACAATCCAAAGATGTTTTGGTCAACTGGCCATTCTAAATTGGTCACAGTGTAGGGTAGGTGGGTTAGCCATGGGAAATGCTGGCTTAGAGGGTAGGGGTAGGGGTGGGTTTGGGTGGGATGCTTCATGGAGGCGCAGTGTGGACTTGATGGGTTGAATGGCCTACTTCCACATTATAGAGGTTCTATGATTGTACGTCTGCAAATAATCAGTCAGACAATGTTTGAAGTAGTGCCCCAAAGGAGTAGCGAGGAAAAGGATGGTGGCCACGTGTACCTGCATGGGCCTAGCTATACCTGTCTCTTCGTGGATTTCGTGTCACATTCATGGTTCCAGTCCTACTCCAGCCTCTTTCTCCAGTATATCGGTGACATCATCCGTGCTGCTTCCCTTTCTTATCTGGAAATTTATCCAATTTGCTTCCAATACCCTCCCACCCCCAACAACCCCACTCTTACCTTCACTGGTCCACCCATGCCTCCTCCCTTCCTTTCCTCAACATCCCTGTTTCCATTTCTGGAGAGATGCTGGCCGCAGAAATCCACTTCAAAACCACTGACCCTCACAATTACCTTAACTACACATCTCACACCCTGCTTCCTGTGAAGACTCCATTTTGTTCCTCAACCTCTGTCTTATCTGTTCTGATGATGCCACTTTTGATGAGGGGCCTCTGAAATGTCCATTGGCTTCCTCAACTGAGGATTCCCCAGCACTGTAGTTGACAGAGCCCTCAACATGGTCCAAGCCATCTCCCCCACTTCTGCCCTCATCACATCTCTTCCCACCAGCAACAGTGATAGGGTCCCCTTTGTCCTCACCTACCATCCCAGCAGCATCCATATGCAGAGGATAATAAGCTTTCATTTCCACCACCTCTAGTGGGATGCTACCACTAGACACATAGTCCCCTCCCTTCCCTCGTCAGCGTTCTGCAGGGACCATTCCCTCCAGGACATTCTCGTCCACTCCAGCTTCACTCTCAACACTCCTCACTGACCCACGGCACCTTCCCTGCAATGAGGTGTAACACCTGCCGATTTACTTCCTCCCTTCTCACTGTCCAAAGGCCCAATCATACCTTTTAGGTGAAGCAGCACTTTGCTTGCTCTTCCCAGAATCCAGTCTACTGCATTTGTTGCTCTCAAAGTGGTCTCCTCTACACTGAGGAAACAAAGTGTAGACTGGGTGACCACTTTGCACGAACTGATCTGTGTACAAGAAAGACCCTGAGCTTTCAGTTGCCTGTCACTTCAACACACCACAGTAGGCCCTTACCAACATCTCTGTGTCAGGCTTGTTGCAGTGCTCCAGCAAGCATCAGTGCAAGCTGGAAGAATAGCAGCTCATTTTCTGCTAGGGAAGTCTACAGCCGTCTGGACTTAATATCTAGTTCAATAATTTTAGGATTTAAGCACTTTTCCCCAGGATTTTCCCCACACCACACATCAGCCCTTAACAGTATATGGAGCTGCTACCACACACTACGTATTGTCAGTCCCTAATAGTCCCCATTAGCAGCTATTCGTTTGCCCAGGCTGCCCTTTAACTACTCTTTTGTCTGTCCAACTGTTCTCTCTCTTTGTGCACTACCTCCACCTATCGCTTAATCTACCCCCTAATCTTCTGCATAAAGACCATCTTTTTCATATGTAACATAAATGCTGAAGAAGGGTTACTGGACCCAAAAGATTACCTTTGATTCCTCTCTGCAGATGCTGCCAGACCTGTTGAGATTTTCCAGCAATTTCAGTTTTTTGTTTCAGCTTTCCACCATCTGTAGTTCTTTCATTTATTTTTGATTTGGCATGTTGTGTTCAGTTCTATGCACTTTCGTCTAAGGAAGGATATTGAAACCCTGGGAAAGTGCAAAGGAGATTTACTGGAATGATACCAGGGATAAGGGATTTTGGACACAAGAAATGATTAGAGAAATTGGGCTCAATCTCCTTGGAACAGATAAGACGAACAGGTGACCTTATTGCAATACGTAAAATTATGTACAATTTTGCCAGGTTAAATATTATGTTTCTACCAGTTAATACATCAGGAACAATTTCAAGATTGTCAGCAAGAGATCTGGGAGTGAGATGACGAGAAGTTTCTTTACCCAGAGAGTTGTTGGTGTTTGGAGTGTGCTGCTTGAGAGAGTGCTAGTGGTGGATTCTGTAGGAAATTTCAAAAGAGAGCTAGATAGATAATTGAAAGGAATGAATTTAGAAGACTATCTTAATACAACGAGAAGATGGAACTAGCTGGATAGCTCATTCGGGAACTGGTATGGACACAATGAGCTGAATGGCCTCCTGTGCTGTAAAATTCTTTAAGAATCTATCTACATCTGCCTTAACTATATTCGAAATTTTTGCATCCACTGCCTTTTGAGAATGGGAATTCCAAAAATTCACAACATCTGAGAGAAAAAAAAGTTTCCCCATCTCTGCTTTAAGTAGCCAACTTTAATTTGTAAACTATGATCACTAGTTCTAGATTGTCCCACTAGAGGAAACATCCTTCTTGATATCCACCCAGTCAGATTTTCTCAGGATCTTATCTATTTCAATTATGTCACTCCTGGCTCTCATAAACTCCAGAGAATACAGGGCCAGCTTTCGAGCCTTTCCTCATTACGCAGTCCACTCATTCCGAGTGTTAGTCTAACAAATCTTTTCTGAACTGTTTCCGATTGATTAATATTCTTCTCTTAATACAGTGACCGTTGGTATACACAGGACCCCAGATGAAATCTCACTAATGCCTTGTCTAACTGAAGCATATCCTTCTGTGTAAGTGGCATGATGGCTCAGTGGTTAGCACTGCTGCCTTAGGGTGCCTGGGACTTGGGTTTGATTTCATCCTTGATTGTCTGTGTGGAGTTTACACATTCTCCCCATGTCTGCATTGGTTTATTCTGGCTGCTCCAGCTTCCTCCCTCCATCCAGGGATGTGCAGGTTAGGTGAATTAGCCATGAGCAATGCAGTGTAACAGGGATGAAGGCCACGGCTGACTCAAGCATTTTTAATGCCCGAGGCAAACTATGATTTTGTCGCCCCCTCTAATTGCAAACACCCAACCCCAAATCATACTTAGCATAAAGAAAAAAAGAGAAGTCTAGAATGAAATTTGGCTTTGATTGACTTGGCTAATTTGCCACTCTTAAGAACCAGGCGCTCTTTGCTCATTTACCTTTATAGATTGGCTATCCTTGGATAAGGCACGTTCTGAATCCAGTGAATCCCTTTGGAAAATAGATGATTCTGTAAAGGGGCCTTCAGTGTCTCCATGGATATTTTTAAATAAGTGTACTAAACTTGTTGTTTCCTTTCCTGTGTTAACAGCATTAACTAATTTCCTGCTTCATAATACCTTCATGTGAAACATGAAAACATGTCATTCTGCAGTTATCACATCTTAGCAGCTAGATAGAATGTTTAATCAGCAGAAAGTCTACATTAGGAATTCAGTTTAATCTGCAATAGCAAGATTTTATTGTCAACATTACAAAATATTGCAAATTATAGTATTAGAGTTCACATTACTTAAAGTAAATGTAATTTAGTGTAGATGGTGTCCATATACAGGGTGAGTCAGACCACCTTGAAATGCAATTACAGCCTTGTTATTCATTCCCCATGATATCCAATACTTCTGAAGCTCTGGTGCTTACACATCTGACCGTTCGTCATTTCACTTTCAAGGCTTGGAATTTTGCAGCCCCTCCCGGGTGAACAGCAGTAGGGAGATATTGCTGTGTGTACAGCTGGTTGCCGAGGTAACAGGATAATGCAAACTGACTTCACAGTCATGCCTGACGGCACTGCATTTTAACCAATGGTAGGGGGAGCCATTGGACCTCAGGAGCCTGCTCAGCTATTGGTCAATGATGTCTACTTAGGTATTTATTTGCCACTAGATAGAGGCAATGGCCTTTTCCTAAAAAGATTACTTTTATTCACGAGTGAGACGTCAGCGTCACTGACTGTGCCAGTGTTTATTCTCCATCCCTAGTTGCCCTCGTGAAGATGGTGGTGATCTGCCTTCTTGAACGACTGCAGTTCATTCAGTGTAGGTACATCCATAATGCCACTAGGAAGGGAACTCTAGCATTTTGACCCAGTGACATTAAAGAAATGGTGACAAATTTCCAAGTCAAGTTGGAGAGTGGCAAACTGGTTATGGATTTGTAAGATGTTGCCTAATGATATTTTGGTGAATTTCTTGCACCTTGGACACACTGCTGCACTGGGTGCCAGAGGTGGAGGGAGTGAATGCTTGTGGGTGAGTGCCAAACCTGTTTTGGTCTGGTTGCTGTCAAGTGATATTATTGCATTTAGCCCAGAGACCTGGGTCCATATCCTGCGATGATGGCAAAAATTAGTTTGCAATAAGGGCGGCACGGTGGCTCAGTGGTTAGTACTGCAGCCTCACAGCGCCAGGGACCCAGGTTCGATTCCAGCCTTGGGTGACTGTCTGTGTGGAGTTTACACGTTCTCCCCGTGTCTGCATGGGTTTCCTCCCGGTGCTCCGGTTTCCTCTCACAGTCCAAAGATATGCAGGCTAGGTGGATTGGCCATGCTAAATTGCTGGTAGTGTTCAGGGATGTGTGGGTTATAGGGGGGTGGGAGGTTCCAAGGGGCTGTGTGGACTTGTTGGGCCGAAGGGCCTGTTTCCACACTGTAGGGAATCTAATCTAATCCAATCTAATCTAGAATTTAAGGCTTAACGATGATCTGTGAATGGATTGACATTTGCCAAGAAAAACCCATCTGGTTCACTAATGTACTTTAAGGGAAGGAAGTTGCCACCAAGATTCCTTGTGACTCCAGACATACAGCAATGTGGTTGACTTTCAACGGCCTTCTGGGATAGACAACAGATGCTGACCTAGATAGGAATATCCTCAGCCTCCTCCTGCTGCCACTGTAAATTGAATTGCACCACGTACAGCCTGATGGCTAAAACCTGAAGGACTGGTAGAGGGGCAAGAGGAGATTTTCTTATTTACGGTTGATTTGGAGGCTTCACTTAACCACTGCACCGTTACATCCCCCCACGGCCCAACAACACTCACCCTTTAAGGTATTCGCCACCCCCTCCCCACCCCGACACATTCCTTATCTGTCTCTTCTCCCCTCATCCCACTTCATTCCGGCTTTCAACTGACTCCCCAGGGCCTGCCAACTGAGCCCTGGCCAATCCCCTGGATTTACCTCAATTCCAAGATCCATTACAGATCCCCTTCCTTCATTAGCTAGCAACTCTCAGGAACAGGTCTCTTTGGAGGGAATGGGGCAGTGATGTGGAAGGCCACTCTCAAGTCAATTAATGGTTAAAAAGTCATCAAATAAATGGAGGGTGAGCTGACCAAGCCATGCCATGCTCATCTCTGGCTTATACACAAAAGGGCAGATACTCTCCCTCGTTTGAAAATCTCAGCCTCAAATATCTCTGCTCTAAGCAAGACATCTGGCGCTTTGTTCTTAATATGCCTGCATTAAGATCCAATAAATCCTGTCATACACTGGCCCTTTCTATGATAGTCCCTCCAAACCCCTGGAAAATATGTAGTTGATTTTTATTTGCATAATTACACAGAAGGTGGTTCATGTGTGGAATGAACTTCTTGAGGAAGTGGTGGATGTGGGCATAGCTACAATGTTTAAAAGATCGTGTAAAAGAATAGGAACATTATGGAGGGATATGGGCCAGGAGCAGGCTGGTGGGCCTTGCTTAGTTGTGTTTTAGCATGGACCGGTTGGAGTAAAGGGGCTGTTTCCATGCAGTCTGACTCTATGACTGTGTAACTCCGGATTATGGATTCACCCACTTTCTACCACACTTTTCTCAGCCTGGATGGTGCACTGTGAGAGGCCCATCAGTTAACTTCAGCAATAAAGCCATTTTATATCATTCCATTGGAGCAGAGCCCTTTCTAGTCTGCATGAGGGTGCCAATGGACCAATTCCGTGTTCGTAATGCAGAATGCCATGGGACTCTCCCATATAGTTCCACATTATTTGAAGCTCAAAGCAGAACAAGTTTGTTCTTTTCTAATGCTCAGCTCATTAAATTCAATCAATCCCTTCACTCGAGAAGACAATACAACGTACATGTCTAATAGAAAGATTTAATTTTCACCATGCTATTTCACAAATAGTGTTTCTAATAGATGGTGAAAGGCTGAGGAAGTTTCAAGAATATTTGATGGATAGGCTTATGCAGTAGGTTGGTACTGGCCTTTTAGAGTCTTGTTTCAAATCCGGAGCAGGACAAATAGCAGGAGAATTGCATGTGACCGTGGATATGTTTGCTCTGAGAAATGTATTTGGACATTTGTAATCCAGGCGCTAGTCAGCAAGGGGCTCACAGCAAAAAACAGTCCTAACGTTGGAGAAAAATTGATGCATTCAGGCTGAGAAGCCACATATTGATGTACACTGTCTCAACACGGGACAGATCTTCTGACATTGGGGCTGAAATATGTTGTTGGGGGCAGAATAAAACATACTTCAAATACAAAGCATCTCATTAGCCAGCACAATTCACCTCGAAGATTCATACAACTTGTTTGAAAATATGTTTTATTCAGCGTGTACCGTCAGATGAAGGAATCCTAATTCCTTTGATCTACCCATGCCCTTTACTGCCAGCACCAGTATTTATCTCCTGGAGCATTTGGTAGCAATGGTCAAATGTGTCAATAGAACTTAAAGGGACACCTCTCTCTAAAGAGGCAATGTTTAGGATGCACTGTATTAATTGTAAATGACAATGCACCACAGCCATATCATTGGCAAGCTTCCTGGGGCTGCTTATGTTTCAGATGTTGAAAGTAGAACTGACAATATCACGGCAGCCTGAGGAAGACAACACTGGCACCATTGGGTTCTCATGCAGCAGCATAGAGGAATGCAGTCAATGCCACTTTGTGTACCATACCACTGAAGACTGAAATGTTTGTTTGCACTCTAACACCCACCACCACTCCCAATCTTCAGCCAATTGTGCCACAGTTAAGAATCCCAGGGGTTCTGTTAAAATTGCAACTATATGATTGTGTGTAGTAAGCCAACAATGGCCTTACACTCTGTGGACACAACATTGCTTAGCATCAATGCATTAAGAATGGAATCCTGACAAATGACAATAATATTTAGTTCATGGTTACACTCATTATATTGAGGATGACTTGGAGAATCCACCAAGGTATAAGAAATTCGCTACTCAACCCGGATTATGGAACCCCTACTGCAGACAGAATTTCTCGTCAAACTACCTTGGCATTTATTAAGAAAAAGTTTTGTCATTGTTATTATGGTTACTGTTTAAGATTTGCATACCATTGTTTCCTCCCTCTTGGAATTGCAGATTCGTACACACTTAGCTGTGGATTTAAGAGTCATAGTTTTAACTTTCAGTCAAATAGTGCGTGGATGTTCCCATTTCTGACCCACATGTCCCTTCACTGCAAACTCATGCTGAAAACACTGAAGTTATTTGTAAATTTTAGCACATTTCAACAAGGGGCAGGTCTACTCATGCCTATCCTTGTTTCCCAAATGCACACAGACATTTCCATTCCAACAGGGGGCACTGGATAGCACAACGTTGGAATCATGAGCTGAATCTTACAATATTTTGGGTGTATCATTTTTGCCAAGTTTCATGAAGGGTTTCTATTTGTGAGATCTAATGGATTTTCTCATAAAATCATTCCAAAATTGCCTAATTAACTAACTCCAAGTCTATGCCATCCACCCCTCAAAGTCCACTGTAGCTCATCATCTTATTATTGTGAAATGTAGGGCCATCACCTTAAAAGAAGGTTTCCAAAAATTCTAAATATGCAATATTATTTGCAAAGAGCAAAACAAATGGAAATCAAAGTGACAGAAGGTACATTTCCTAAGCAGCTTACAAACAAAACCCAAGTGAACTGTGGACACTGTAAATCAGGAACAAAAACAAAGTTGCTGGAAAAGCTCGGCAGGTCTGGCAGCATCTGTGAAGAAAAAAAACAGAGTTAACGTTTCGGGTCCGGTGACCCTTCCTCAGCTTACAAATTGTTTGCATCTTGAGCGACAAGCATTTTACGGTCAATGATTGATCACTGCAATAGGCTCATATCTACTGGAGTGGGGTATCAGTTAGGTCCTGTCTGGCTTACAAAGTGCAATCCAACTGCGTTCAATGATGCAGAAGACAATGTTCCTCTATATTATTCACTTCCGCCTGCTTGAAAGACTGCTTTCACTCTCCCAGTTCCTCAGCATACATCATATCCTGCTGCAGTTGTGCAGAATGCAGCATTCTAGGCTTAATCCAGGCAGCAGAACCTTATTTCCAGAAGGCCTAACATCTACTCCATCATGGCACTGGTCAAAGAATGGGCTGCATTGTTTCGAAGTTTGGCCTCAGTCAGAGCATTGGGCAATGGAGTTACTAATGACCATGGTGGAAGATGGTAGTCCTTGCCAGAGCTCATCTCAGTCATCAGTCTTCTCTCATCATCTTCTGAACCTCTGTATCCCCAGTGCTTCCCTGGTCACCATCTTGACAAACAGCCACCTGACTCCAACTTGAAATGAAACTACAACAATGTCCCTCACTCCCTGAGCTCTGTCATAAGAACATAAGAACGTAAGAGCTAAGAGCAGGAGTAGGCCACCTGGCCCCTTGAGCCTGCCCTGCCATTTAATAAGATCACGGCTGATCTTTGTGAGACTTAGCTCCACTTACCCACCCACTCACCAAAACCCTTAATTCCTTTACTGTTCAAAAATTTATCCAGCCTTGCCCTGAAAGCATTCAGTGAGATAACTTCAACCGCTTCACTGAGCAAGGAATGCCACAGATTCACAACCCTTTGGGTGAAGAAGTTCCTCCTGACCTCGGTCCTACGTCTGTTTCCCTTTATTTTGAGGCAATGCCCTCTAGTCTTAGTTTCACCTGGTGGCAGAATCAACCTCCCTGCTTCCACCTTATCTATTCCCTTCATAATCTTACATCTTTCCATAAGATCTCCCGTCATTCCTCTGAATTCCAATGAGTATAATCCCAGTCCACTCAGTGTCTCCTCAAGGGCGGCATGGTGGCTCCGTGGTTAGCACTGCAGCCTCACAGCACCAGGGACCCGGGTTCAATTCCAGCCTCGGGTAATTCTGTGAGGAGTTTGCACATTCTCCCCGAGTCTGCGTGGGCTTCCTCCGGGTGCTCCGGTTTCCTCCCACAGTCCAAAGATGTGCAGGCTAGGTGGATTGGCCATGCTAAATTGCCCATGGTGTTCAGGGGTGTGTGGGTTATAGAAGGATGGTCCTGGGTGGGATGCTTCAAGGGGTGGTGTGAGCTTGTTGGGCTGAAGGGCCTGCTTCCACACTGTAGGGAATCTAATAAATAAGAATAATCCAACTGTCTCAACTCTGGAATCAACCGAGTGAATCTCCTCTGCACCCCCTCCAGTGCTAGTATATCTCTTCTCAAGTAAGGAGACCAAAACTGCACACAGTACTCCAGGTGTGGCCTCATCAGGACCCTACACAGCTGCAGCACAGCCTCCCTGTTTTTAAACTCCATCCCTCTAGCAATGGCAATCAAAATTCCATTTGCCTTTTTAATTACCTGCTGCACCTGCAATCCTACTTTTAGCAATTACTGCACAAGGACACCCAAGTCCCTCTGCACAGCAGCGTGCTGCAATTTTTTACCATTTAAAACATAGTCCATTTGGATGACCTCACACTTATGAACTGTCACTACAGTTTGATAAAGACGACCATCATGCCAGGCCATATCGAGGAAATGGTGGTGGAGACTGAATACCCAACTCCGCCTGTGGCATCCCAGGCCCTCCCAAGTCCTACTGTCTTCCCCACCATTCATGTATCGAGCTACCCACTCCTACCCTTCCCATTCACTGTACTTGTCCCCTCCACATCTCAGCTTGCTCTATACAATCCCCAGAGAACAAGCAAGCAACTTTGAGATGCAACCTATTCAAATCCATGAGCTGGGTTCCTGTTCCTGCATGCAAAGTGTCCTTGCAGCAGCCTTTCAATAGGACGTGTTTGTGTGCTCCAACATGCAGCACTGAAGTGCAGATGCATGCTATAAATGTTTCAGAGCTGTGCCATATTACTGCAGAGAGGCTGGCATATCCCAGATACCGGAGTCCTTAGGTGAGCGATGCACGTGGTCGTCACCCAAGCAACGGTATCCAACACTGCAGTCCAAAAGAACGAGCTGCAAGCTTGAGTTTCTGGGTACCCGTTCTGACGTGCAAGCTGGGAATTCTTCACACTATGCAGCAGTGAGGAATGCTGTTGTGTTTTTGTTACCCCACAGAAGCAGTCGTGTTTAAGGCAGATATGGATAGATTTCTGTGAGACAAGGGTTATCAGAGATAGACAGGAATGTAGATTGCAAAGCACAAAGAGGCTAGCCATGATCTTACGAAATGTCAGAGCAGGCCCAGGGAAGGGTGAGTGAAAGGCTTACTTCTGCTCCTAGTTTGCATGTTCATACATTCCCACAGGCAGGAGAGGGTTAAAACAGCATCTCTTGCTGCTAGTTGGTACGTGGAGAGACCTGTTCGTGCTTATAGAGGCTCCAGTTCTCTGACTGTCTTCAGCACAGTGTTGCAAACGACTTTTCTGCATATTGCTTTTTAAACATAGGTCTCCTCTCTTGAGTGCGGGTAGAGTCCATTTTCTCCTTAAGTGGGTCCGATGACTAAATCGACCTGAATGCGGAGCACCTCCGTGCTTAGCGAGTAATTGCATCTGTGCCTGATTATGGTGATTGAGAACCGAATTGCGAAGGCTCCAGTGGGGAAGAAAAAAGCTTTGGCATGAAGAGCACTTTTTTAAAGGTCATTTGCCAGAGATGGCTTTTCTGCAAAGCTGTTTCCAATTTTACCATGCATGAAATAGCCTCCTCTTGACATTAACTATTCTAATAGTTATTGTCTTCTTCCCTCACTCCCTCAGTCTCTTGAAATTCCAAAATGGCCTGCAAAAGATCAATATTGCTGATTTTCATGTAATCTTGTTGGCCAGTGACAACAAGCCGCAGGTCCCATTTTTCTCAATTTGACAACACTGTTGTCAGTTTACAATGTGAGACTGCTGCATGGAGTTGTTAAAGTGGTCATTACAAATACTGCCTTTGTTTGGCAAACTAATCTCCTTGTTCGCTCGGTTCCCACTGGTGTGCCTATTGCCGCTGAGTCAGAAGGTCATGAGTCTCATGTTCAGAAAAGCAAGTTGCCTCGTCTCATTTGGAGGGAGTGCTAAAGATTGTCAACACTCCAGGAACGGAAAAGTCACCACAGGACCATTGCTGAATGCAACTGCGGGTGGTTGGGGGGGTGGGGAGCGAAATCAATCATTAGTCAATTTTCTTTGGTAAAGTATGCTGATTAAGTATCAATATATGGAGGTGCAGTAAAAAGCTGTTGGGGCATTGCTAGGAACCAATCATACCAATAGATGTTTTCTTTGCAATCCTGCCCCCTCCACCCCCCCAACTCCATCCAATTGTCCAATATCAGGCACTTGGGGGCAGGGCATTTGGGAATCGTCTGATGAAACTTTTATGAATCTATCCTACCAAGGCTCACAACATTGGGAATGCTGTACCCTTCAGATGAACTGTTTAATTTGGGATATCAACAACCCTTCTCTTTGACTTGTTAAGATCAGATAAGGAGGCATGAATCATCTGCCAACTTTTTAACACCACCCCTCATCTCAATCAGCAGCAACAAATATTTTATTTCTTTATAATATGCAACTCTGCCGCTCTCCAATGAACATAATGTTAGTTAATATCAAGAAGGCAATTCAAGATGTTCTTGAGTTAACAGAGAGGAATTTTATTACTTACTGATCCAGAGAAAACTGTTAAATGCAACATCAACACACATACAAAGGCATATATAGTGTTTATAAAGGAGAAGCGTGTCTCAAAAGAAGGAAAAACAGAGACTATGCATCTTAAAAGTTCTTTGAGCCCATGAATTGAAAGAGTTGAGACTATGGTTGTTTAGTTTGCATGTCATATCCTCGACAGGAGTGAAATTTATGGAATTTTTGAGGTCTTGATCCATAGTTGTTTTTCTGTTATGCATTATTATTGATGCTGGCTTGTGAGAGGCTAAGGAAGAAACAGAGAGCAAGAGAAAACAATGCTTCCAGGTTCTGCTGTTATATATCCCTTCTCTCCCTCTCTCTCTCTCTCTCCCTCCGTCTCGCTCTCTCTTTCTTTTGCGCTCTCCCTCTTCCTCTGCTCTCAAAGCTAGCTGTTAAATTATGATTCATTTGAGTATCCCCAAATCTGGCTTCATTTCCTTCTTGTGAGCTGGATAATCTGAAGACAACATTTCATCTTCCCAGTGATAATGGGAACTGCAGATGCTGGAGAATCCAAGATAACAAAGTGTGGAGCTGGATGAACACAGCAGGCCAGGCAGCATCTCAGGAGCACAAAAGCTGACGTTTCGGGCCTAGCGATGTAGAGGTCAGTGCGCCATACTACATCAGTTTCATCTCCCCACGTGTGAACTCATCATGCAAGTGTGAACTAAGCCAAGAGATACAAGGTTCTTGATAACTGTTTTGGTCAATTTTGTTGATTTCACATTGGTTTCCCTGAAGCTGCTTCAATCTGTAATAAACTGCAGCTATAGTTGGTCCATATTTCCTCCTTTTTAAAGTCACAAAAGAATTGAACAATAAACTCAGAAGATAGAAGTTGAACATTGATAGTTCATCTATCACCATGATTGTAACAGATCTGTGTTTGGAAGATGGTGCTCAGGACATAAGTGCTCCTTCAACTCAAGCCATCAGACAGTCGCATTCACTTTCTCTGTTTGCATGGTCTTGCTCTATTAGTTGAAATAACAAGGCATTTCAATGTGATTTATTATGTGTGAAGTTTCAGATACCAATGATGCCTATGAAAGCAATAGACGTGCGCCCAACCTGAAGTGTCAGTTTTCCTGCTGCTCTGATGCTGCCCGGCCTGCTGTGTTCCTTCAGCTCCACACTGTGTTATCTCTGACTCCAGCATTGGCAGTTCTTACCATCTTGAAATGCGTTCACCTTTATGTTCAAACTTTGCTGGGTTTCTATTTCTCCCCCAGTTCTTCAGTGACACGTTTGCTAAGTTAACAATATCCTCAGGTCTTCCGATTCTAGCTGCATCAGACCCTACAACTTGTCCAGAATTTCTCTTTTGCTCACCTTCTTTTGCTTTCACAATATCTCTTCCTAACTCACTGCTTGTCCAGCAGGGGGATGCTTGGCCAAAAAAGCCTCCTGCCCCACCTGAAGATTGCACTACTTCTTGCAGAGCCACAGAACAATGTAGACCTTCATTGTTTTGCTTTAAAACAAACAGTTTTATTCTGACCCTTAGAGAGATGTTAATAAGGTTTGAACAGTCCTTCCATTCCATGTGTCCCACTCCTGGATGTAGCCTGATATTTCCATTATATTCGAGTTCTTCAAGGCCTGTTTCTCTCTCTGCTATTCCGATTGTATTCAGTCTTTGTGCATTCAGTTTATGTTTCCTGATCCTGATCTATCTTCTCAATCCCACTTGCAGCTTTGTCTGCTATATCCAACTGCTTTTTCGATTTTCTCACCTTCAGTGCCATTAATGAAGTTAGTACATTGTTCCAAGACACGGCCATCATATGTATGGCTCCTTTTATATTCTTCAAGCACCAATTTATCCCTTTTTATATATGTGAAATGCCAGGCTATTATGAAGGCAAAATCCTGTTCTCACCCTACATTTGAAATGCACATAATTTTGCAGAAGTCACTGGACAGCAATCAGGAGTGGGAATTCCAGTTGATAACTTCCTAACCCTGTTTAATCCTGGTCGAAGATGCTGAGCTACTAACATGGTACACCCCATTGCCTCTGTTAATACTCTGTAGCAGTCTAAGTGAAAGTCAATAATAGATAATGTCTCAGTCCTATATACTTGCCACATGACAGCAATATCAGAGCAGCATCTGTTAACAAGTTCCTACATACCATGCAGTGCTTCAGTCATGTGATGGATTTTTTAAATTCATGATTCTCACTGCTCAAATGCACTTGAGTGCACATAGGAAATATGTGAATGGGACTCACAAACTGAAAGGCCTGTCCAAACTTGTTTCAACCTTTAGGAGGGCCAAAATAAACTCATTGATGGTTCTAAAGCAAAACAGTGGACATTTGTGCCTAACCTTCATTTTTCTCTGACTTTGTAGCAAGAACCACACTCCTCAGGCAGGACAGGATGTCTCTTGGCCCACCCTCCCTCTGCAGATATTTTCATCCTGCTCAGAGATGTTATTACACAGCGCTAGAGCAAATGGCACCTGAACTCAGGCTTCCTGGCCAAGAGATAGGGGCAATACCACTGTACCACAAGAACTCATCCCTCTGCTAGATTATTGAAAGAGCTTTGCAAATACTACCTCTCCTGCATCACCCTTAGTCCAGATGTTTCATGAGAAGTGGCAGAATCCTTCCGGTCTAAAATACCTAGGAGGTGAATTTCTGTAGGTTTCTGTTGGTCACTTTCATAGCCATGCTAGCAGCATGTTTTCATGGTTCCCTCTGTCAAAAATATAGACAGGAGAGAAATTCTATGGAAGTCTACCCAGACCCTCACTTAGGGTAGTAGAGCACTCCCCCACTTTGGCTGTCCACAGTCTACGTTCCTGGTTGAAACTGATGGCTATTTCCAACATTCTTTCAAAGCTGCTCTGAAGCTGGTTGTCAAGAAAAGCATCTGATGATTAAACCTTCAAATCTGCGAGGAATCTCCTATCCTCAGCTCTTTCCTTTTATTACCGGCTTCCTATAAATGGGGGTGGGGTAGGGGTTACAATGAAATTAACAGTCGGTCCCTTCCATATCATTGCAGCGGAGGCAGTACCGAGAAGTACTAAATAAATCTCTCCAAAAAACTGCTAAATCTGACTGCAGATTGAAAATTTCAGCACAAGGATTCATAAACATAAGGCTAATACAAGCTCTCCAACCATCCAGGGTGTGGATTGAGTCTGCAAATTTCCCAGGATCGCAGCCAATGGTGAGGAGGCTTCTTCAGGTTTTGAAGAAGTAATTGCTTACAAGATCTATCTGTCTGAAAGATATTAAACTGGGCTTTAAATAAAAACTGAGCCTTTATTTTGTTCCTTCAGTTCCTGAAATCTGCCACAACTCTTTCATTGGGCAGACTCTTAAAGGATCAACAATGCTGTGGGCTCTCAGGGCAGGATTACTTGAGAGGTCCAATACAGCTCATTGCACCTTTTATGCTTCTGCCAAGCAGTGTGGTGATATTTTTGCTGAGGAGTGTCAAGTTACTAATCAAGAAGGATTATAGCTTTTAAGACACTTTATTGACAGCCCAAACAGCCTTATTAACATATAGCTTCCCATCTTACTAAACAAGCTCAATGTCGAGAATTCTTGCATGAAATCAGTGCAATTCAGCACCGTGCTTAGCCTGAATGACCTCTGTATTAGACATGGCATGCTTCATGGGCACAGAACACATATATCTCACAGCCACGGCCACTGGCATCCAACACATGCTATCCTTATGGTAAATCTCCAGTCTACTTGCAGGTTACTTCTGTATTTCAATTCTGCACCCCAGGCTTCCCCAGTAACTTCCATTGTAACCCTGCAGCAAGAACACTGTATGCTCAGGGACACACATCCAGCTCCTGGACTGGACCAGGCTGTAACTCCAGCCTATTCACTCACTGTCAGTGCGCTCAATTTCTCAGAGCCTCCCTGGATGATCACTGCCTCCCTGCCTTGCATTACATTACCATGCCTTTTTGTGCTTTGCTGCTGTATTGCCATTTAGCTCAGACACAAAGCCAGGAAGCTTGTCATAATTGTCAGGAGTCTTCAGTCAAGGCAAGGGAGATGGCCTTAGGTCAGGAATTCCTGGTGCAGTAAGTTAAGGACAGCCTTTAAAACCAGTCCATGGCTCAGTCATAGCCAGTCACCCGCACAAGATAATCGGAGAGAAGACTTGGACGATATCCAGGTTTTGGCCAACAAGTGACACATAATATTATGCCACTCAAGTGTCAGACAATGACTATGTCCCACTGGAGAGAATCTAAACATTGTCATTTGATATTCAATGGAATTATCATTGCCAAAACTCTCACTACCAATATCCTGGGGGTTACCATTGACCGAAAGCTGAACAGGACGTGTCATATAAATACAGGAACAAAAACAAAGTCAGTGGAGAAGCTCAGCAGGTCTGGCAGCATCTGTGAAGGAAAAACAGTTAACATTTTGGGTCCGGTGACCCTTCCTCAGGCCACCAGACCCAAAATATTAACTACATTTTTTCCTTCACAGATGCTGCCAGACCTGCTGAGCTTCTCCAGCAACTTGGAGTTTGTTCCTGATTTACAGCATCCACAGTTCTTTCAGTTTTTATTTTGTGTAATATAAATACAGTGGTGATAAGACTAGGAGTACTGTAAAAAGTAACTCACTTCCTGACTCCCCAAAGCTGTCCACCATCTACAAGGCACAAGTCAGGAGTGTGATGGAATATTCCCCACTTGCCTGGATGAGTGCAGCCCCAACAACACTCAAGAAGCTTGACACCATCCAGAGAAGAGCAGCCCGCTTGATTGGCACCACATCCAGAAACATCCATTCCCTTCACCACCGATGCTCAATAGCAGCAGTGTGCATTATCTACAAGATGTACAGCAGAAATTCACCCAACCTCCTTAGACAGCACCTTCCAAAATCATGACCACTTCCACCTAAAGGATGATGGCAGCAGATACATGGATAGACCAACCACATACAGTTTGGCCTTCTTAGTAACTCATGTTGGAGTCATTTAGTATGGAGGCAGAGACCCTTAGGTCAATGATGTTCCCACCTGCCTCCAGTTGGTTTGTATCCTTCTGAACTTTTCCCATTCTTGACTTTATCTTGACTTGGAAATATATTGTCATTCCTTCAATCTCTTTGGGTAAAAATTTCCTCCTGGCCAGCATTGCAGGTGTATTGACCCTAAATAGACGTCACCAGTTCACCACATTTTCGATACAACTAACGATGACCGTAAAACGTTGGTGTAGTCAGTGACAACCACATTCCAGGAATGACTAAAACAAAAATTAGGAAACCATGGCTGGCCTCCACCAACAATCCCCAAATTATAGTCCTCAGTCATCCATTAACCACCAGCAGGAGAGTATAATAGCTAATTGTTCCCTTACACCCAAAAGAGCCTGTATTAGAATTTGCCCATGTGTTACATTCCAGATATTTAAATGCTACACAATGCTGGGGCCTTCTAAAAGTGGAAAATGTAACTGCAACAATCACAGCAGTTGCAAAATCAGGAACCTGAACACGGGGCCTTAAATAAAGTTAGTCACAAATACATTTAGCAGAAACCTGTTAAATGAGAGTGATGACATAACTAGCAAAAGGCATTTACAGCAAAGTTAGATTAACAACTGAGGATGGGAGGAATTGGCTTTATGTTCATAGGATAAAATGAAGAGTACAAAGAGGCTTATTTATAATATGAGCATTGGTATTGATATGCTGGGCTGAATGGCCTGTTATTCTATGGAATTATCTGCCTGACAATTTTAAACTTGCTGTCTTGAGGACAAGAAGCTGCAGAAATGAAGATTAATTATTTCTTTTTAGGATCTGCATTGTACGATACCCTTCATCATCATTTCTTGGTCTAAAGAAAACAAATGGGTTTGAGGATTCTGAATCTATTTCACAATAACCAGAAATTCAAGACACAAACATATCCCACTGATTTTTAATTATGTCAAAGTCCAAATAATATTTTCATCAAACACAACTTGCAGATCATAACTTTCTGAACTTGTTCTACTGCCATTTTTGTCATTTTGCAATTTAATTGTGATTCTTTTTAGTTACTCTTTTTTGATTATACTTTGCTTCATGTATTTTTTCTCTACATTCTACTGTCTTCTTTTCTGATGAGTCTGTCTTATGATGTTATTCCATTCTGCTGCTTCACTCGGTCCCCACTTGGTGTGCTGTTTCTTTCTATCAGGCATCCCCCCCACCCCACCCCCGGCTTTCCCCACTTTGCCCTGCCCTTTCTTCCAAACCTCCTTCACTCATCTCTCTTTTACTCCGCCCCTTCATTCCCCAACTATCATTTCCATCAGTCTCTAATCACCTGCATATTGAAAGATAAGTGCAAGTGCAGGCGTCAAAAGTGCTCAGTGCCATGCCAAGTTCAAGTTCATTACGTCTATTTAATAAATTAATCTGCAGGCACACTATTAGGAGTTGACAGAGTAAGAGAGAATTGATTGTAGGAGTCTGAACACAACACACAATTAGCACCGTAAATATTCCATTAAATTATCCAACCGCGGGATCTTAAGTGTTTCCTTTTGTCCGTGATGGGGCTGAAGGGGCTGTTTGTAAATGAGAGATAATCAGGGTTAATTAGACTTTTTAATGTATCTTAATTGCAATAATCAGTTTCTGCTGCAATCCTAGTTTAGTCAGCACATTTGGGGGCCTTTCCCACCCACACATGTTAGTTCTCATTCGCCCTGCTCATAACATGAAAACACATTGGTCAAGAGATTACCGAAATGTGGTATGCTCCATTGCTTAAAAACTTTTTCCTTCACTCATTAGCTTGAAAAAGATTTGTACTACAAGTGCCTGAAAACGCAAGTTATTAATAGGCGTTTAGGACTATGATGAGTAAGTGTCATCAACACCAGTCAATATGACGTTGCCCTGTGGACTGGTGGGCAGACCCTTCCTTCATTCATTCATAGGATGAGGACATCACTGGCCAGGCAGCATTTATTGCCCACCCCTAATTGCCTAGAGGGCAGTTCATTGCTGTGGGTCTAGAGTCACATGCAGGCCAGACAGGTAATGGTGGCAGATTCCTTCCCTTAAGGACATTAGTGAACCAAATGAGTTTTTCCCTGATAATTGGTAATGGATTCACTGTCATTATTAAATTCTTAATTCCACATATTTTACTGAATTCAAATTTCACCATCTGCTGTGGCGGGATATGAACCTGCGTCCCCAGAATGTTACCTGGGTCTCAAGATTAATAATCCAATGATAATTGCCTCCCCAACCTCATAGGAACTCAGAGAATAAAATTCGGCATCATGATCCTCCTCATAGGTTCAGTAATAATGTATCAGTGTAATGTCTGACTGTTGCTATTGTGCAAAAAACATTTTCTTATTCAATATAAGAGCCTCTTCTAGCAACAGCAGTGAGTGGTTTTCCACTATTGTGCTAGAACAAGTTGCTACTTTTAGAGCCTGATACGTAAAGAGGTGCATGGTGACATGCAGACTCAGTTTAGCAACACATTGAATATGGTAAGCAGTGGATGTGGGTTTCAGTTTGCTGTCCTATGCTATATGGTGGCAGCAGTGGAGACCTGAAGGTTTTTAAGCTACTTCAAACTGAGTTTAAACCACCTGTTCATTCAGTTAGAAGCAGAGAAGAGCTGAACTTTTAAAAATCCCAAAGAAGAAAAGATCCTCTTATCAAGATTCAACAAGGAAGAACCCACAATCAATAGTAAAAAAAAATTAGACCTGGTAAGAAAAGTGCCATAGTAAAAGATATGTAAGAACTAACTCATGAGATACTCCAAACCAGGTAGAGTCTGCATGATGTAACATTTATCAGTAGGAGCAGTCCCACATTGGGGTTCAGTTGGAGACTGAATGGACACAGAGACTTTGGATTAAAGCTAAAATCATTGGAGTGTAAGGTCAAACTTTTAAAAATAATACCATATTAGATGCTGGGAAAGCAAAAAATAAGGCAAGTTGTGACAACTAAGCCATAGTGAGTGGGTTCCTCTTGGTACAGTTACAGCAAGAGATATCAAGAGCCACAAACCAACTTAAACCAAGATTACAAACCCTGGCACTGATTGAAAGCAGAGTTAAAATGACAAACAAATAGGTTAGGAACCTAAGTAGCTCTGGAATGGAATAATGGAATGAATAATGTGAGGAATAAATGGAATAACATTTGGAGACTTTATTAAGACTGCAGATTGTTCATTGAAACTGTGTTAAAGATGAGAGGCAATTATTTAAGGAATGGAGAGTGGAAGTCAACAGAGAAACCTGTTAAAGAATTCGGTATCATTATTAATGCTGCAGACAGTTGGATTCATTTCATAAATCTGTTAAGGAAACAGGAATCATTTATTAAGTCCACAATCATTGGGAATCATCTGTTTTAACTAGAGAAAAGTTAACGTTGTTTTTTTATTGACTGTTAAATGCAGGAGCCCCCTACAATAAATTAGCATAGAGCTGCAGAATGCCTACTATTTCAAAATGCGTTGCTTCAAAACCAAAGAAAATACATAAGCATATTAAGAAGACATGGCATCAAAAATAATAGCTTCAGGAAGATTTAATTTCAGAGAGGAGTTTAATAGAATACAAAACTGGGCATCTTGGAGAAAATAATTCTTATGATACATTATACTTTCCAAACTAGGTATTAAATCAGAAGTTGAACAAGTAAATATACATTTATATAACATTGGGATTATACACCTACATAACATTTTGGCTGATAAAGTATCACCCGTGAAGAAGTAAAAGAAATAACAGATAGATTTCAAGAAGCACTGAAAATCTTTACTATGCTTTAATATCAAAACAAAAGAAATTCTTAAAATAGCAGGATTTAGTAGAAGAGGAATCCCAAAATAATTTAATTAATAATCTCTACTGATTAGTACAGGAATGCAACTATTGTGATTTCTATTTAGAATTGATAAATACATGTTGTAGGAATCACTGATGAATCTTTATCAGATATACCACAGTCAAAGGAAGATTTGACTTTAGAGCAAACCATTTTGATGCTGAATGAAGCTGAATTCCAGACACAACGTAAAGAAATCTTAAGAGGTAAAGATCAAGATTGAACAGGAAGTCAGCAGAATCAATTCTATTCTTAATGTACAAAACCATTTGAGAATTCAAAAAGTAAATAAAACATGCATCAGGCACTAAAATTTCTTTTCAGCACTGTGGATAGAGAAGATTCACAAGCACAGAGAGGGTTCGGCTATTGAAAGCAAATGTTTTATCTGTTACAAAAAGTCACTTTCCAAACAGATAATAAAGTAGGGCACATTCAATGAAAAGCAACAAACTCATAAAGCAATTGGTTACGTTTTTACTTCATTTGATGGTTACTGTAGATCTTTTAGATAACTCCCCAAGATGACACAAAGGTTGTGTTGAAGGTAACAGGAGAAGGATGTTTTAAAGAGAATTAAGCATATGTTCACATCGATGGATGTGTCAGGCCATTATAATCTACCATTTCCTAACATCATAATAGAACTGATGTTTCAGCCACAAGTTAGGGGAACAATGGTCCTCCTGGAGAAATCCGTTAGCTGTTATAATCTGATCTACTACACATTACAGACATTATCTGACACAGAATGGCATGATTGAGAAGGAGGGTGTCTCATTTATATGGCTTTACAAGAATATGCCCTTGGTCTGAAAGTAGCTATAGAAAAGGATTACAAACCTTTAGTCTCTCTCACAGTGACAAATAGGATGCCTGCAAGAATACAGAGATCTCAAATTTGTCTCCTGAGGGGCATCTATAAAACAATGCATGTGCAAGGAAAAATGCAGATGACAGTGGACACAGTGAACAACCATAGCAAGCATGACATTGAGTTTGATCAGAAAATTGGGTCATATACTCAGTCCACAGTGGTAGAACGGCCAGAAAACTATAACCGACTCAACCATGTACGTCAAGAGCAGAAGAGGGACCAGGAATGCTTTACCATCCATTTGCATTGAATTGGAGATTGGCTTGACCAAAAATCCAGTAGCTTGGTACTGAAAAGGTATTTAGAGTATTGAAAGCATTTCTTAATTGTGGAGGGCTGTCGGGTGTATGACAAACAATTTATCACACCAGCTTCACTTCAGGAATATGTTCAGGAAGGCATTGGTGAGCCCACATCTAGAGCACTGTGTACAGTTTTGGTTGCCTTACTTGAGGAAGGATATTAAGGCAAGTGGGACAATTCAGAGAATGTTCACTAGTTTAACTGCACAGATGGGAGGCATGCCTTATGAGGAGTGATTGACAGTTTAGGCCTTTATTCACTCAATTTTAGATGAATGAGACACATCTAATTATAGTTTATAAAGGGATTCAAAGTAGAAAGAATTGTGAAGAAATCTAAAGCAATAGGTCATAGTTTCAGGTTAAGGGGTCGCAGGTTTAAAATAAGGGTGAGGAAGAATTAGTTCTCTCATTGGATGGTGAATCTGTGGAATTCAATACTCCAGAATACCTCTAGGAATGATCAAAGGAATATGATAGGAAAGATGAGGAAAAAAATAAACAAAATATAAAAATATGCCTTGAATTTAAAGTTAAAAAGAATCTCTAACAACAATTGACTTTTTATGGGAATGAGCCACTACAGTTTCAATTATTCTCTCATGCATCAGTGATAGTGAATAAAATTGCAGAAACTTATTCAACCTGCCTTTAACAAGGCACTTGAGAAGTTAACCTCCAACCCTAATATAATGCAGGAAGTTTAATTTTAATAACAATGTCTTAGAACTAATGGGAAATTTACATTGCCCTGTCATCCAGATATACAAAGGAGGGATTGAGAATTAAGGTCATCAAAAACTTTAACCATCAAATGCATGGTGATGGCAGGGGCATTAAAAAGCCCAAATAGCATTCTTCTGTGTTTGTAAAGCCCATATGTGCTTGATTGCAGTGCCTTTCTTTTTCAGTGTTTTGTTCAGCAATAGGTAGCTGTTTTTGTCTATGGGTTAAAATGAAACTGCTGAAATATGTTACACCTTTAAGAACTCACAGTGCTTTCCCAACTCTACATGTAGGGTAAACATCCTTCAGAGTTTTTGCATTGAATGTCCAGCAATCAACACATATCTTTAATTTTCCACCTTTCCTCCTCATTAAGACGATGGAGAGATGTGGACGGCGTGGATGTCTGTCAGGTGATACCTCACTTCAAGTAGAAACGGGCTTCCTCCTAGTGATAGGGTGGGATCTGCTGGTAAGGAAACTTTACTGGATGGGAATCATCAGGCATAATCCTGTGGCTCACCAGGTCACAATGCCCAATGTCATCATTACCTTTGCTGAACGTTGTCCTGTACTTGGTGAGAGTAAAAGCAAATTGCCTCCTCTGTGTCCCCTCCAACTCACTTTGAAATGAGGTTAGCGACATCTCCTTCAGTCAGCCCACATAAATGAAGCTTCTACTTGAAGGAACCATACTTCCACCCATACTGCTCCCCACCGTGTGTTTAGACATCACCCCCAATCTAGCTCTCAATAGAAAATCTAATAGCTTAATATCTGGTGAGAATGGAAGAGCATTGTGCTAGAGTGGATCTCTGTGCCTGACAGCAGTGATAATTGTAGTTGTTAAGGCCAATGCGTTGATTGAATGGTCACAATTCCAATACCTCATGCAGGATTGGCCATGAGGCAGAATGCAGAGACAGGGCAATAAGGATTGGGCCAGTGTTCATTATACAGTAACCTATTCACCTATTTCTCCACCCAGAGTTTATATTCCTCACGGTACAAACAGTCACCTCCCAGATAGATAACCTTTTTACTAGTCAGAGAGCCATAGATGCCTACAGCACAGGAAAAAACCCTTCGGCCCATCAAGTCTGCACTGGTCAAGAACAACCACCTGACTATTCTAACGCCGCTTTCTAGCATTTGGCCCATAGCCTTGTATGCCTTGACATCAGAAGTGTGAAACTCAATATTTTTTAAATGTGATAAGGGTTTCTGCCTCTTTTACTCATACAGCCTGTGAGTTCACCCTCTGTGTGAAGATATTCTTTCTCACATCCTCTTTAACCTTCTTGCTGCTTACCTATATCTCTAATCATTTATCCATCCACCAAAGGAAACATTTCTTCCTGTTTATCCTTTCCATGCCTGTCACAATTTTATACATTTCACTCATGTCCCTCCCCACCGCACCCTCCCCCACCCCATCTCCTCTGTTTCAAGAGAAAAAAAAACAACCCCCAACTGTCCAATCTCTCTTCATAACTAAAACTCTCCGGCTCAGACATTATCCCAGTGAATCTCCGCTGCACCCTCTCCAGTGCAGTCACATCCCTCAACCCTGTGGATTCCAGAATTGCATGCAATACTCTAGCTGTGGCCTAGCAAAACTTATATACTGTTCCAGCATAACCTCCCAGGTCTTAAACACTATTCTTTGGCTAATAAAGGCTGGTATCCCAAATATCTTCTTAACTATTTTATCTGTTGCATTACCCAATCTTTTCCAAGGTCTGCCTTATGTGATAACACAATTCAAAGAAAAAAAAAGGCAAATTCAACACTCCCTTACTGAACCATGAGGCTGATCTCTCATTAGAAGGAGATGGCTGGTGGTGGCCTAAACTGTGGGTCACCATGCCTGAAGCAAAGAGAGAAGTTGAGAAAGAGAATCCTTCAAGGTTACCTCAATTAGTGTAGGAATTGAACCCACGTTGTTGGCATCACTCTACATTACAAACCAGCTGCCCAGCCGACTCATTTAACCAACCTCTTAAAGAAAAACAACTGAGCTTTGGCACTATTAATCCATCTCAATTCCAATTAGATGTTCTGGTCCCTCACTGTTCTTCTGGTTTGCCCTTCAGCTGCCCATCCCTGGTGGATTAAACGATGGATCCAGGAGAATAATGAGTTTAAGTAGCTTGACCAGTTTCAGGGATATGAAACCAAATCCTCCCCTTTAAATTCCAGCGTCTACTAAACTTCAGCTGTAGCTGTGACAGCCTACGACTGTGCCTAATCAGTATGTCAAACATCTGCAGCAAACACCTTTGAATATCTACATTCTTTCCCAATATTTCGCAACCAATGTGCTTTTCCATGTGGGGGAATTTCCATTGTGAACACCACCTGCACACTTGCCTTTAGGTTCATAGATGCCATAACTAGCTGTGCATCCTCAGTCCAGTTTCCAATCGTCAGATTATTGGGCATTTTCAGTCACCATCCTTGTCATTTCATCCAGGTATTTTTCAACTTCACCGTCATGACGACGCCTGTGCTGAAGATTTCTGTTACCTACACAAGAAACATAACTTGAGATTTGAATGTGTGAATGGCCCAAAGATCATATGGCAAGGACCCTTCACTCCATTGACATTATTCCTGGTGATCTAGTGATTAGGATTTGGTGCTTTCATGGCCGCAGCCTGGGCTCGATCCCTGGTCAGGGAATAGAAGTTCTTCTGTACTGATCAGAAGTTCTGTTGTACTAGCTTATCAGAGTGACTGATCTTGGTATGGCACGGTGGCTCAGTGATTAGCACTGCAGCCTCGCAGCCCTAGGGAGCCAGTTTCAATCCCACTCTGGGCAACGATCGGTGTGGAGTTTGCACATTCTCCCTATGTCTGCGTGGGTTTCCTCTGGGTTCTCAGTTTCCTCCCACACTCCAAAGATGTGCAGGCTAGGTGGATTGGCCATGGGAAATTGCCCCATAGTGTTCAGGGATGTGTAGATGAGGTGGGTTATCAGTAGATGGGTCTGGGTGTGATGCTCCAAGGATCAGTGTGGGCTTGTTGGGCTGAAGGTCCTCTTTCAACACTGTAGGTATTCTATGATTCTATGACATCAGGTCATTACAAACATGAAGGAAAGTTAATCTTAAACTAGGAAGTATATACAATATACGTTTGGAATGAAGCCCGTGGTTTACACTGAGTTGAGAAATCTTCTGTCTGCCTGTTCCTTCTGCCCATGGGCCCTCCTTTGTCCAAAGATAATTTTCTTTATGGAGGGGTTGGATTACCTGCAGCTGCCTTCCTCACCACCCCTGCTGCTGGAGGTCCTGGTGAGACTGCTCGATGTCCCCTGCTCGGTAGCCCCCGATATTGTCACCTCCTGTTTGAGTTTTGCTGACATGCATTTCCGCCGCTCACCTCTCTTCAATTCTTAACTTCAATTATCTTGAGTTAAGCTGGTAACATAACTCAGAAGCAAGAGGCGTGCTCTGAACCATAGTGTAATTTGTAAGTGTGGCTCTGACAGGAGTCCACATTTCTGAATCTTTAACTCTACTTTTTGCTGACTTTGTCTTGTGCATTTTCAGATGGAATCTGTTTGTTCTCCATTTCTGAGGAACAGTCGATTCATAAATGGTTAATCTGTCTTACTAAACGTTTCTTGGACCTTGTGGTATAACTTATACTATTTTTCAATATCAATATGTACGGCTTAGAAGGGGTGAACGCTAGGAAGTTGTTTCCGTTAGGCGGGGAGACTAGAACCCATGGGCACAGCCTTAAAATTAGAAGGGGTAAATTTAAAACGGAAATGGGACGACATTTCTTCAGCCAGAGAGTGGTGGAACTGTGGAATTCATTGCCGCAGAGTGCAGTGGAGGTCGGGATGTTGGATGCCTTCAAGGGAGAGATCGACAAATTCTTGATCTCACAAGGAATCAACGGCTACGGGGAGAGTGCAGGGAAGTGGAGTTGAAATGCCCGTCAGCCATGATTTAAATGGCGGATTGGACTTGATGGGTCGAATGGCTTTACTTCCACTCCTATGTCCTATGTTTAAATGTCTTATGGTCTTATGGCCTTATTCTCCTCCTTGAGCCTTCCTCTACTCTGGTGGAATACTGTGGTTAGACTGATAAGATGACTTGTGGTTCATAGTGTTTTCTGAGGAAGCTAATATTAAACAGACTTTTTAAAAAAAATGTTGTCACCCCAACTGATCGTGAAACAGGATGAAAAGATCAGATTAACTCATATTCCAGCCAAGATATTGTGGAACAAAGGTGTAGCCTTAGGAGGGAGCAGTAGCTGTACCAAAGAAGTTTTGAACAAGCTTTAATGCTTGCTGTGATATTGTTACTGAAAATATTGTTTTCCTGACTCATATTGAGCATTCTCACAGCCAATATTTAAATTGACATTACTATGTGGTACATAACCTCAGCCCTGTGTCACACAGGCACTTGGAAATGCTTGATTATCCAATAATTTCCACTCAAAATCTTTAGGCCTGCGGGTTGGAGGCCCGAGCGGAGCAGGGACAGCAGTGACTGCGGTCCATTACTGGTGGTCAGCAGCTTGCTAGCCTTGTCAGACCACACGCAGAAGCTCCCTGCACTGAGCTACTGCAGGCCTTTTATAGGAAGACTGTGGTGCTTATCTTTTTAACTTTTTTTCTCATTTTTCTAAACGAATAACTATAAACAATGTAACCGCTTTCCTTACTTTCCTTTATTTCTCTATTTTGTATCTAAGATGTGCACCTCAATATTTTGTACCTTAGATAGCACCATGTGGGGCAACATTATAAACATTTCACTATTCTTGTGTAATTCTGCACTTGAGTACATGACGATAAAGGATATTCTGTTCTATTCTATAGCATTCTATTCTAGCGGAATCCTAAAATTATGCAGGACAGGTGATGAAATTTCCAAAACTCTTTGCCTGCATCCTTTCTTCTCTATCTCTTTCTCTCACTGTTTCTCTCTCTCTCTTTCTTTCACTCTCTCTTTCATTCTCTTAAAGTTGTAGAGTCATTGACTCACAGAGATACACAACACGGAAGCATACCCTTTGGTCCGACTCGTGCATGCTGATCAGATACCCTAAATAAATCTCGTCCTACTTGCCAGCATTTAGCCCATGTCACTCTTCACCTTTCCTTTTCATATACCCATCTAGATGCCTTTTAAATGTTATAATTGTACAACTACATCACCATTTCCTCCGGCAGCTCATTCTATACATGCACTACCCTCTGCATGAGAAATCTTTCCCTTAGGCCCCTTTTAAATCTTCCCTCTCTCACCTTAAACCTATGCCCTCTGGTTTTGGACTCCCCCACCCCAGGGAAAAGTCCTTGTCTGTTTACTGTGTCCATAAGCCTCATGATTTTATAAATGTCTAAGGTTACCCCTCAGCTTCTGGTACTTCACCAAAATAGCCGCAGCCTATTCAGTCACAACCTCTAGTTCAAACCCTTCAACCCTGCTAATATCCTTGTAAATCTTATCTGCTCCAGGGTAGCTTTGTACCTATGTTTTTTTAAAAATGTTTTTAAAGTTTAATCAAGAGGTAGATCTCAATAACAACATATAATGAAAAAAAGCCCCACTCTACTCACTATTGCAAATTTACAAAAGAAAACCAGTAAGGTTACTCTTTAAAAAGCCACTTAGCTGCTCCCCTGCTGTGAGCTCTCACACATGGGTTTCTCCACGAGCAGCTATGAATTTCACTGTTTGTTTATTTTTGTTAGAACCAATGTACAGAGATACTTGAAAACAAATAACAGCTGCACAGGCTAAGTCAGGCTGTGGCGTATGTTTCTTTCTCCACTTGAATCATTGTCCATGTGGTCACTGCCCTTTATCTGGCATCCTCCTTTTTAAAGTGCCATTGTTTTGATCTTTTTCTCAAAGCTTTAAAACAATGCAAAAGCTTATAAAACAGAGATGACTGTTCCTGGAATTCAAGGAAATCAACTCCAGCACTGAAAGTACCTTTAAAAAGGAGCAGCTGTTATAGCCACAACATTTTCCTATCTTCCACCTTGGATTACCCATAATCCTTTCTTTCTTAATTTCTCCAGTAGCACCACACAGCCAGTGTGTGCTGATAATTGTTATAAAGGCTAATGTCACAGCCAATTTGTGTGTTCTTTTTTGCTTTGGTGGAGAATACAATATCCAGAGAATTCCCTGCTTTCTTTTCCCAAGTAGTGCAATGTGGTTTTGAATAATGTATTTGACCATTTAATCTGGTCTTATTTTAACACCTGTTCAAAAGTGGCTAACTTAGTCAATGCTACACCTGTTCAGAAGTGTGACATACTGAAGGGTTAGTCCAGATCATGTACTGAAAGTGGGAATTAAGTACCCAATCTTCCTAGTTAAGAATGCCACTTTTTGAATCAAGCTGACTTTGTGGCTGTGCTATGGTGTTAGGGGAAGTGACAGAGGATCTTTACTCTGAAAGGACCTCGACTGGATTCTGAAATTACCAGTTATTTCCCAAAACAGAAAATGTTCCAGTCCTCAACTGCAACATTCCACACTTTGAAAAGTACAAAGAATGGATACAAGGAACCCAGCAATTTTTAGAAAATTAAAAATACTAAAACATAGGAAGAGGTGTTGGTTCTTAAGCCCCAGCCCAGATGCTCCATCACTGAATTGGAGAGGGGGAGAAAGATTTTAATTTTCCAGTGCCCTTCATGTGATCAGAACATTCCAAGGGATTTTGTATCTCTTTTGAAGTGTATTACTGACGCAGTATAGGATGTTCAGCTCCAAATTTACACCAAAACTGTGCTGTGATTAGTAGTAGATAACCTGCTTTTCACTGATGTCCATTGAGGAATTGATATTGGCTGAAGTATTGGGAGAATTGTCTCTTGATTTTTATTTGTTCATAATATTTTGCTGCCAAAGCTGAAAGTTATTGCTCTTCCTTAGCTGTCTGTGAGAATGTGCGATGAGCTAGCTTCTTGGACTGACTGGTTATTAAGGAGGGAGTACTGAGATTTTGACCCAGTGGCATTGACAGAACGGTGAAAGATTTCCAAGTCAGAATAGTGTATGGATTAGTGGAGGAATTTGCAATGGTGGTGGTGTTCCCAGGAGCCTGCTGCTCAAGAGATTGTGGGATTAGAAGGTGCTGTGGAAGGAGCCACATTGCAAGGTGATAGCCTAGTGATATTATTGCTGGGCTGTTAATCTAGAGACCTAGACCCAGATAGTGTTCTGGGGACCCGGGTTTGAATCCTGCCATGGCAGATAGTGGAATTTGAATTCAGTAAAATATCTGGAATCAGGCATCTAATGATGACTGTGAATCCATTGTTGATTGTTGAAAAAATCCGTCTGGTTCATTGATGCCCTTTAAGGAAGGAAACTGCCATCCTCACCTGGTCTGGTCTACATGTGACTCCAGACCCACAGCAATGTGGTTGGCTCTTAATTGCCCTCTGAGCAATTAGGAATGGGTAATAGATGCTGCCTGGCCAGCGACACCCTCATCTCATGAATGAATAATGAAAAAAAAGAGTTGAATCAGGGAATCTTGTAGATTCTCCACAATGCTGTGATTGTTCATCAATAGTGGAAGGAATGAATGCTTTTAACACTGTGAAGGGGAAGGTACAGGATGCTTTCATCTGAACGGTGACAATTTTTAAATTTAGTGACCTGCACCAATTCAATCTCTTATCACTCCTGAGTTGTGCTTTATATATAAAGTGATAAAGATTTGAGTGAGAAGGAAGTGATCACTTGCCACAGACAATGTAACCTCAGACCTGCTGTTGTAGCTATGGTATTTATGGCTCAGAATATGGGCTTCTTGTGAATGGAGACCCCAAAGTTCTAATAGAGTGAAGGCAGCAGTGGTGATCTGGCTTAAATTCAAGCCTTCTTGGTTATACTGCTCCAGTATCTTTTACATTCACCAATTGTTTGGAACCATGCAAGATTGTGATGGGGCTTGATAGGGTGGACATTGAACAGACAATTCTGTTCGTAGTTACAGAGTAGGGAAACACTTGTTTAAACTGAGATGCAAAGGAAATTTTTCTCTCAGATAGTAGTAAATCTCTTGAAATCTCTACCTCAGAGAATTATGGAGGCTAGATCACTGAACGTATTTAAAGAGATGGTAGGTAGAATTTTGAAACGTGGAGGACTTGAGGTTGATGAGGAACCTGCATAAAACAGGAGTTGAGGCCTACGGCAAATCAGCCATGATCTAAGAGAATGGTGGGGCAGGCTTAAGGCCTACTCCTGCCCCTATTTCTTATTCCCTATGATTTGAAATGGGTGATGTGCTCATAGATAACAAAGTGTGGAACTGGATGCCTAACCTGAACAAGTTACCCTCTTCCCTCCAGACAAACCTCAGGGAATCTCTCTCTCCCACTGCAATTCACTTGTCTGCCTCCCGCTCTCTCTCTATTTAATTCAGAACCCTCTTCCCATCCCCCTTTTCAGATGAAGGGCCTAGGTCTGAAACATCAGCTTTTGTGCTCCTAAGATGCTGCTTGGCCTGCTGTGTTCATCCAGCCCCACACTTTGTTATCTCAGATTCTCCAGCATCTGCAGTTCCCATTATCTTTGATGTGCCCATAGTTCAAGTCTCATCTGAAAACATTACACTGACAATAATGCAGTGGTCCCTCTTTACTGTTAGCCTAGACTGTGTGCTCAAGTCTCTGACGTGGGGTTTGAACTTGCAATCTTCTGTCTCAGTGATGAAGCAAGATTGGCAAGATTTGTACCTCAAGCCCATTAGCTTTCCTTCTCCAAAGGCCTATGTTCCTATGTACCTACATGTGACATAAGAGGGCTGATGATATAAGGTGGGTGATCTGTGTTATAGTGAGGAAATACATTATCCTCACTCATACATAGGCCAATACCCTCTTGCAATATACCTTCACTTCATACAATGTTTGATGCAATGGGGAAATCAGTATTTTGTTTAGCACCTAATGCAGACATTTGTCTATATATAGCAGGTGCTATTGGCAATCCAACACTTTTGCAATATCAGGATTCATCAGGCTCCCAGCACTGTTCATTCAGTGTGAGTTTAACAGATGGAACCAGAATGTGAAAAATAACCAGTTTTTAAATATAGCACTACACTAATAAGGATTTTCATGATTCATGCCAGCAGATCCATCACTTCAAGTTGCTTGATATAACATCATATCCTATAAATAGAGGCTGATGGAGTAGAAGCACTACGTTTGCTCCCAGCTCTCCTCTGAGTTAGATCAACTCAGCCTGAGCTACAGCTGAATTGCTATAAGTAGTTTCATCACCTATTGACTTGGGACAGGAAGGATTGTCAGTATTCCTGCTCTGACTAACTATCCACCAATCTGTTGCTCAGAAAATGCCTATCTGCACATAATGGGGGATAGATAGACTTTGTTTGTTTGAGGTTTGGAGTGAACAACAACAGTGCATCAAACTATCTAACTTTTTTTCACAAGAGTTTTGTAGGTTTTGTTGTTGGATTGGGTGACCTGATTACATCCCAGTAGCAGCATTGTTGTATGCATACAGTACCATGGACTGTGGTGACTATCAAATTAGTTCATGCCAGTTCACCATTGCCAGATACAAGGAGTACTGGTAAAAGAATAACTGGAGTTCCACTTCAGAGTCCTGAGGAAGGGCCACTCAATCCGAAAAGTCAACTCTGATTTCTCTCCACAGATGTTGCCACACCAGCCGAGCTTTTCCAGCAATTTCTGTTTTTGGTTCTATTTCAGGCATATGCAACCAGTTCAGACCAGTACAAGTCATTTACTAGTTTTATTGATAACCCCTCACTGCCAGACTCCTGTCTGCTTTCAATGACTGTTCAGTATTGTGGATTAAAGCAATGTCAGACCGAAGATTTCTATCTTCAGTGTTGTCCCATTCTTCGCACACTGAATTTAGAGGGGCAGAGCCATCTCGCTTTAATGTAGCTGTGGAGCTTGACGATTAGCATCTCATTGATTTCAACAAGTGAACGTTATGTGTCTCCCATAATTGATAAATGATTCACTTTGATAGATGACTGCCCAGATGGTGAAGATGGGAATTTGCCCTCATTCCATCTGGAAGAGTACAGGTAGATTGCTCAAAATTCTCTCAGTCTAAACAATTTTAACACACTCCTGACAGACTGCTATTCTTCCAAGCTCTGAAGCATAATTTCCAATCTGAAAAGTTGACAGGTAAATACCTATTACTAGCCACCTCCACTCCAAACCACTTGCCATACTGAGTTGTAAATAGATTGCCATTCCTTCACTGCCACAGGGTCAAAATCCTGGAATTCCCTCCAGGCCTACAGCACATGGAATGTATCAGTTCAACAAGGCAGCTCACCACCAACTTCTCAAGGGCAGTTAGGCATGGGCAATAAATGAAGGTTCAGCCATTAATGTCAGTATCGCATAAGAGAATAAAAAAATATGTTTTTGCTAAGTTATTATTATATAGACTTTAGCCCTGTAAAATGGACAAGTAATGGAAGTGTGTAGATGGTTTAACATACAAAACATGGAAGATTTTCAATGTTCTATATTAAGATAATGTAGACAATAAAAAGTTATTTCACTTCCTCTAGAATAGCAGGTAGGGGATGAACGAAAAATGCAGACCCCAATTCCCCCAACACATGAATGAATTAAAAGAAAAAGATTCTGAGATCATGGGCTGTATGTAAAAGGTGATAAAATTAAGAGCAAAAATATTTCTGTGAGTGACTGTTCCATCAATCAGGACCCTGAGGAACACTGTGCACCTTGAGAACAGGCAGCAGTGGGTCATTCAAATTTAAATTATGAAGATATTTCAGCAAATACCACTGTGAGATTTAGTAAATGAGTATGGCATGTGAAGACAATATCATGCTTAAGAGATACTGGTAACTTTGGGCTTTTGGGAAGGCCCAAAAACTCTCAAAGTTATCCAGCGCTCAGAAATTTCTTACTTCTTGTCTGAGGATGTTGTAATCAAGTTGATATTATGCACATTGTTGTGATTAGTTAGCAAAAGCATTATTACTGTATCACTTGACTGCCAGGATTGTAGAATGTCAAGTAGGTACAAATTAGCCTGACAGTAACTCTTTCCGTGTCAGATACAAATGGCTCAATACACCATATCCAGTATTGGGTGGGAAACATGGGGACAATGACTGCCCTACAGCTAATACTGGGCAGAAAGTGTGGAATGGATCAATGTTGTACATCAAACACAGGTCAAACATATTTCAATACACCCTAATGCAAACAGGAATCCACAAGAACAAGCAACTTATTCCTGATTGAACTTAATAGATATAGGAGCATGAGTAAGCCATTTAGCCTGTCATGTCTGCCTCACTGTTATACAAGAAGATGGCTCCAAACCTCAACTCTCCTTTCATGCCAATGCTTCATTACCTTTTACCCCCTGATGTTTCTCAAAACCCATGCAAGTCCTCTTTTAAGACTTCCAGTGACCAGCCTCTATAACTCTCAAAGATTTAAATTAGACTTGAGACAACATCTTTCAAAGCAATTCTAGAGCATGTGGTAGCACTCAGAAGCAATTGTTTCATCATAGACAGGAGAGAAGTATAGATCCCTATTGTTGTACTGTAAGAAAATAACATTCCCACAAGGTCACCTACACTATTTAGAATTCTACTGAGTCATGGGATAACTCTTTTATATCTATTGTTGCTGTCTTTATGTTTGAAAATCTCTCATACTGGCTGAATCAAACACACAACACAGAAGTTAATGTAAATAAACTTGTCGGAGACAGTCAATAAAACTTACAAGGAGGTTTTTAATGAATTCACACTTTCTGCTTTTTCCATCAAGCTGCTACTGGCATAAAAATTCAGGGCACAGCATATCTATAAGATGCCTGGGACTGAGTGATTTTAATTGTTTTCCTCTCACAAATCCTCTTAACACTTAACCCAGTCCTAAAATACATGTCCTTGACAATTGGTACTTACCAATAATCTCATGGTCATTGGAAGCAGCAAATCGGTTAAAGCTGTCTCAAAAATATCCTTTCCCTTCAACTCTGTTGTCTGTTGCAATTACATGTAATATCTTAAACATGCAATAGAATTTATACATTGCATCTTAGGTTATCCAATATGCAGTGTCAAACATTGTTGCAGTACAGTCTGTTCCAGTCTTTCCAACGAGATCAACATCGCAAGGTCAAGTTATATTTGTGAATGGTCGTCGTTTTGGTTTTAATACTTTTGCTTTAATTTCTGTTGTGAACTGTTACTGCAAATCGTTTTGCAAAACTAGCCCGAAGACCCAGAACATTTTCCAGGTGTCAATTTGTAAGATTTATTGTAGTACGCAGTGTCTTGGCAATGATCACAGTCTTAGCACTGAATTAAGAGATGTCCAGCCGTGAACCATATTCATTCTTATTTTTAACACTCCTGCTCAGTGAATTTTGCTTTAACAAGGTAATGGCCCTCAGGGGGACAGCAGGGTCATGTGTGACATGATTGGATACGCAGTAAATCCACTTATACTCTATTCCGTCAATATACCTTAGCCCCAAACTAAAAGGAGACTATTTATGTACTGTTTTTCATACCTGCAATAACTTTCAAAGCGCTGCCATAGACACTGAGGTGCTTTTGAAGTGCTTTTCTGCAGGCAAATGTGGCAGTCAAATTGCACAGAGATGAGGTGGGCAATCTTTGGCAGGGACAATTGAGACATTAAGGGCTGAGCAGGTTGCTGTTCAACGCCAAGCTGCACCAAGAAATCTAAGATAATAAAATGTGAGGCTGGATGAAGACAGCAGGCCAAGCAGCATCCCAGGAGCACAAAAGCCGACGTTTCGGGCCTAGACCCTTCATCAGAGAGGGTCTGATGAAGGGTCTAGGCCCGAAATGTCGGCTTTTGTGCTCCTGGGATGCTGCTTGGCCTGCTGTGTTCATCCAGCCTCACATTTTATTATCTTGGAATTCTCCAGCATCTGCAGTTCCCATTATCTCTCTGCACCAAGAAATCTGTTGTGCCCTCCCGGACATACAAACAGGACTGCAGATGAATGATTTAACCAAAAAATACCACAACCCATAACGCATCCCCACCCCCCCTCACCACCAAACCACATTCCCCATCCCTCCACCCTACCCCGACCCATCAAGCACTGTGTTTGAAATGTCAACCTAAATTAAGTGATCAAATTCTGTAGTGGGCCTTGAAGTCATAATTCTTTGACACACAGAACCACACAAAAGTACAGCGTGGAAGAAGACAAGATAACAAAGTGTGGGGCTGGATGAATACAGCAGGCCAAGCAGCGTCTCAGGAGCACAAAAACCGACGTTTCGGGCCTAGACCCTTCATCAGAAGAGGAGGATGGGGAGAGGGTTCTGAAAAAAATAGGGAGGTGGGAGGCAGGTTGAAGATGGATAAAGGAGAAGATAAGCGGAGAGGAGACAGACAAGTTAAAGATGTGGGGATGGAGCCAGTCAAGGTGAGTGTAGGTGAGGAGGTAGGGAGGGGATAGGTCAGTCTGGAGAGGATGGACAGGTCAAGGGGGTGGGATGAGGTTAGTAGGTAAGAAATGGGGGTGCGGCTTGAGGTGGGAGGAGGGGATAGGTGAGAGGAAGAACAGGTTAGGGAGGCAGGGACGAGCTGGGCTAGTTTTGGGATGCAGGAGGGGGATGGGAGATTTTGAAGCTGGTGAAACAGAGACAGGCTGGGCTGGTTTTGGGATTCAGTGGGGGGAGGGGATGAGCTAGGCTGGTTTTGGGATGCAGTGGGGGAAGCGGAGATTTTGAAGCTTCTGAAGTCCACATTGATACCATTGGGCTGCAGTTCACAAGCGGAATATGAGTTGCTGTTCCTGCAACCTTTGGGTGGCATCGTTCTGGCACTGCAGGAGGCCCAGGATGGTCATGTCGTCAAAGGAATGGGAGGGGGAGTTGAAATGGTTCACGACTGAGAGGTGCAGTTGTTTATTGCGAACCGAGCATAGGTGTTCTGCAAAGCGGTCCCCAAGCCTGTGCTTGGTTTCCCCAATGTAAAGGAGGCCAAAACGGGTACAGCGGATGCAGTATACCACATTGGCGGATGTGCAGGTGAACATCTGCTTGATATGGAAAGTCTTCTTGGGGGCTGGGATGGGGGTGAGGGGGGAGGTGTGGGGGCAAGTGTAGCACTTCCTGCCGTTGCAGGGGAAGGTGCTGGGTGTGGTGGGGCAAGAGGGGAGTGTGGAGCGGACAAGGGAGTCACGGAGAGAGTGGTCTCTCTGGAAAGCAGACAAGGGTGGTGATGGAAATATGTCTTTGGTGTTGGGGTCGGATTGTAGATGGCAGAAGTGTCGGAGGATGATGCATTGCACCCGGAGGTTGGTGGGGTGGTATGTGAGGACGAGGGGGATTCTCTTTTGGCAGTTATTGCGGGAACGGGGTGTGACGGATGAGTTGCGGGAAATGCAGGAGACACAGTCGAGGGCGTTCTTGACCACTGCGAGGGGGAATGTTGTGGTCCTTGAAAAATGAGAGCATCTAAAATGTACGGGAGTGGAATGCCTCATCCTGGGAGCAGATGCGGCAGCGGTGAAGGAATTGGGAATGGGGATGGAATTTTTGCAGCAAGGTGGGTGGGAGGAGGTGTATTCCGGGTAACTGTGGGTGTTGGGGGGCTTGAAATGGACATCGGTTTGTAGGTGGTTGTCTGAGATGGAGACAGGGAGGCCCAAGAAGGTGAGGGATGTGTTGGAGATGGTCCAGGTGAGCTTGAGGTTGGGGTGGAAGGTGTTGGTGAAGTGGATGAACTATTCCAGCTCCTTGTGGGAGAATGAGGCGGCGCTGATACAGTCATCAATGTAGTGGATGAAGACTGTTTGGCCATTGAGACTGTTATAGAGCTGACAGAGATCAACCCGTTAGTCTCACTCTCCTGCTCTTTCTGCACAATTCTACTTTTGTTTTCTTTCAGGTTGTCATTAAATTCCCTTTTTCAATCAAATAATATATTTGTATTTGTGTTGACCCAGCTCTTAGGCAGTGCGATAGGATGATGTTGACAGTGTTACCAGTGAACATTAACAAGTTTTATTTAAGCATAACTGTTTACAAAGGTTATTGAGAAAAAACATCTTGTGGAAAGCTTCAGACTCAGGAAGCAGATCCACATGATCTGACATACCTCCTTATTGTGATAAAGCTCATTATGCATTTACTAAGTGACAATTCCTATAATTAACTCTTTATTCCACGGGTGGTGAATTCCAACCACTTACGTCGAAAAATTGTTCCTTTTGTTACATACGGTTCTTTTGTCAGCTACCTTTAAACAAGTCCTCTGATTAAGATCCCTGCAGACCTTGGAAAACTGTTTCGCTATATTTATTCTATGTAAACGCACCATGATTTTAAATACCTCAATCAAATCTCTTCAATGCTTTCAAAGGTATGAATGCAATTTCTGGGCCATGCTGACACTATCTGCAGTGACATTTTTGCTATTTGCTTTTCCAAATGCCCCTGTGGATTCCCTGAGTGAGATTGTTAGACCCGGGTATCCTTATGTCCTGGGTCAATAGAAGCTTGGTTGAGACAGTGATAATGGGAACTGCAGATGCTGGAGAATCGAAGATAATAAAATGTGAGGCTGGATGAACACAGCAGGTCAAGCAGCATCTCAGGAGCACAAAAGCTGACGTTTCGGGCCTAGACCCTTCATCAGAGAGGGGGATGGGGTGACGGTTCTGGAATAAATAGGGAGAGAGGGGGAGGCGGACCGAAGATGGAGAGAAAAGAAGATAGGTGGAGAGAGTATAGGTGGGGAGGTAGGGAGGGGATAGGTCAGTCCAGCGAAGACGGGCAGGTGAAGGAGGTGGGATGAGGTTAGTAGGTAGGAGATGGAGGTGCGGCTTGGGGTGGGAGGAAGGGATGGGTGAGAGGACCCCACCACCCAAGACATTTTTCCATCCCCACCCCTGTCTGCTTTCCGGAGAGACCACTCTCTCCGTGACTCCCTTGTTTGCCTCACACTGCCCTCCAACCCCACCACACCCGGCACCTTCCCCTGCAACCGCAGGAAATGCTACACATGCCCCCACACCTCCTCCCTCACCCCCATCCCAGGCCCCAAGATGACATTCCACATTAAGCAGAGGTTCACCTGCACATCTGCCAATGTGGTATACTGCATCCACTGTACCCGGTGTGGCTTCCTCTACATTGGGGAAACCAAGCGGAGACTTGGGGACCGCTTTGCAGAACACCTCCGCTCGGTTCGCAACAAACAACTGCACCTCCCAGTCGCAAACCATTTCCACTCCCCCTCCCATTCTTTAGATGACATGTCCATCATGGGCCTCCTGCAGTGCCACATTGATGCCACCCGAAGGTTGCAGGAAGAGCAACTCATATTCCGCTTGTGAACTGCAGCCTAATGGTATCAACGTGGACTTCACCAGCTTCAAAATCTCCCCTTCCCCCACCGTATCCCTAAACCAGCCCAGTTTGTCCCCTCCCCCCACTGCACCACACAACCAGCCCAGCTCTTCCCCTCCACCTACTGCATCCCAAAACCAGTCCAACCTGTCTCTGCCTCCCTAACCTGTTCTTCCTCTCACCCATCCCTTCCTCCCACCCCAAGCCGCACCTCCATCTCCTACCTACTAACCTCATCCCACCTCCTTCACCTGCCCATCTTCCCTGGACTGACCTATCCCCTTCCTACCTCCCCACCTATACTCTCTCCACCTATCTTCTTTTCTCTCCATCTTCGGTCCGCCTCCCCCTCTCTCCCTATTTATTCCAGAACCGTCAGCCCATCCCCCTCTCTGATGAAGGGTCTAGGCCCAAAACGTCAGCGTTTGAGCTCCTGAGATGCTGCTGGGCCTGCTGTGTTCATCCAGCCTCACATTTTATTATCTTGGTTGAGACAGACGAGGTTCATTTTGTGTGGGATCGTGCAGGCAACTGGCAGGAATAACTTTAGTCTAATCCCTTTGGCTGCATTGAAAGGCCAATATCAAGCTGAATGTACAGTCCATCACCTGCTTGCCAGCAAGTTAAGTTTCTGCCTTGTTTCTCTGGTAAATAAAACTCCGTTAGCCTTCTGATATGTACAGGATCACAGCAATGACTAAACAGAAATGGAGAGCTGCCGCTGAATCAGTGACATGTAAACCAAGCTCCCAGCATTTTGACTGTACCTATATAAATGTTTAGCCAAATATCAGGACCATTTATTCTTCTGCATTGTTATTAGCCTACAATGGCAACTGATTGATTAGCTATTCATTCAAATATCATACACACCTAATGAAATTCAGAAGTGAATTACTGAGTAAACATTTGGAACAGCGAGTTCTTCATCATGCTTAACAACATAGTTTCTCCAATGTGTTCTTCATTAGATTCATTCCAATGCTGAGTGATATTAACCATTATTATTGTAGGATCAGTTCTAGGTCTGTGCTGTATTCTGTAAACCAGCAACATTCTATATGGAGAATATCTTGATTCTAAGGATAGATATGAAAGGGATTCTGTGTGAAAGGTGCTGTGCCATAATGATATCTGATCACACAGAAAGAGAACCTGTGTCTATAGGCCTCTGAGTACAATGTCCTCTAATCCTCACTGTATAATTATATCTCATAAATTCTGTTACTGTTCACGCACAAGAGTGTAGATCTCACATTATTACATTATAGAATCATAAGGCTGAATCTTATCATATTTTGGCATTGTGCCATTTTTGTCAAATTTCACATGGTTGTTCCAAATCCACCTCATTAATTGCCTACCACACCACTATTTCTGATGTTAACCCAATTTTCCCACTCACTGTAACTGGAAGTACTCGCTACTGCCCAGATGACCTGGTATGTACCTATATACTAACCACAGTACCCGGTTTAAATTGTTATTGACACCTGGACGATCCCTGTATATGGGTAGGCATTTGCCAAGGCCATATCTGACATGGGAAAATAATGGCCCACTTTACAGACAGGGACCTGGAGGTCCTGGTGGACTGGGTGTTGCAGAAGATGGTTCGCATCTTCCCAGAGGATTGCCAGAGGAGGCTAAGGCACCAGGCTCTCCCAGCTTGGCCAAAAGACTCAGATGGTCTGGAGAAATTCCAAGCAGTGCAGGAAGAAGGCGAATGATCTTCTCCACCCTGTTAAGATGATTCTGCTCACTGAAAACTCGTACTCACTCAATCTACTCTATCCACCTTCCATCAAAGCTCATGGTCTAGCACTCTCACAACCACATGTAACACGGTTCGCCCATGTGCTCTCACCTTGTCAATATCACCATGCTCATCTTCTAGCATGTGATGGTAACATTCTCACTTTTGTTTCCTGCAGTTAAGTAGTTAGATAGATAGATAGATAGATAGAAAGAAAGAAACAATTTTATTTTTATTGTGTTTGTGAAAATATAATAAAATATGCATAAGATGCCACAAAAGCAGTGCCATTTAATTATGTAAATTATTAATTATAGGCTAAAAAAGAGACAGAGTTAAGACACATATCATTTTTTGTTCATTCCACGGCCCCTTGGTTTTAGGAACTGGCCACTGCCAAGGACTGGGTCCTTCTTCAAATTCTGAGCACTGGAGCCTGCCTTGTCAGGAAGATCACCCTGTAAAGCATCTTTTTAATGTCTCAGAGGATGCAACAGCGAAGCTGCCTCCAACACCCCACGCCGCTTAGATAGTGACACCTTGGTGTGTATCTAGATTTCAGCCTGCAGCACTCCTGCATTTTGAGTTTTTACTTAGGTCACGTCTCTGAGGCTTTTACTCTTTATTGCCCAGGTTGCAAAGCCACTAGGCAGGAAGGTGCCAGCTAAAGAGAATGCTAGATTTGAGTGCAGGAACTCCAAAAGCTCAATATGCTGCCAACGTGGAGAATGGTTATCTTGCTGTAATACTGTAGGCTGGGCAAAGTTGGCACACAACCTGGAGGGTGAGATAGCATGGAGAATTGGTGAGACGTAGGGTGGTGGGGTGAATGGAAGTGGGTAAGTGCTAATTTTCTAAATCTGTTGAATAGGGGTAATATCACTAGGCTAGTGATCCAAAGGCCCAGAGTAATGCTTTGGGGTCATTGGCTTATATCCCTTCATGGCAACTGGTGCAATTTGAATTGAATTAATGAAAGCACAAATTGAAAGCAAGCCTCATCAATGGTAATCACACAACCGTTGTTGCCTTCGGTTCATAATGATCTTTTGGGAAGGAAATCTGCTATCCTTACCCAGTTTGACCTACATGTGGCTCTTAATTCCCCTCTGAAATGAGTGAGTCATTCAATTCAATGGTAATTCAAGATGGACAACAGTTGCCAGCCTTGTCAGTGATGTCCATCGATCTTAGAACAAAGAAGGGGTGCAGACAGGTAGGTGATAGGACAGTGCTTGTGACTGTAAACCAGAAGTACAGTGTGAGGCAAAGGCAGCAAGGAAATTCAAAGTAAAAGGTTAAAAGCAACCTTTGCATCAAATGGAAAAGAAAATCCTGTGACAGAAACCTGAAAGAAAACAAAAACTGCTAGAAATACATAGTAAGCCTGAATGATTAGTGAACCAAAGTACATTCAGTCTCTGTTGGAGCTCTCTGAATGGTCTATTAATAAATGGGATATATGGAATCAGAACATTTGGGAATAAAAACAGGTTGAATTTTTAGAAAAGTCAGGGTAGCGTTGCAAGTTATTTCCATAAAAGTTGGTCACATAGAATTAGCAATGAAACTTTGAACAGAATGAAATCACTTGAAGACTTGAGATGTATGATATCTGGTAAAATCTGTTTAAGAATCTGTGATGAGATATTTTTCAGTGCCTCAATTTTGACACATTATGGAATGCCCTGTATTAGTCTCTATCCTGGTTTTAATATGAATTTAAATTTTAATAGTCACTTTACATTATAGCATTGTAAATTATTTATTAAGATCACTGATATGGCTAAATAGAAAGTGACTACTTTACATTTTAAGGGCTATATGATATTACAAAATGTTGTTATTGTACTACCTTCTTCCTATGTCTCATGTTAATCAATCATTTCTGTAAAGTGTTTGCCTTGCTTCAGTGTAAGCCCACTCACCTCTGAGTCCAAAGGTGGTAGATTTGATTCTATTCTTGGTATTTGAGCACAGATCCTACGTTAACACTCCAGAATAATATTGAGGGAATGCTGTGCTATCAGAGGTATTCTTGCCAACAATACACAATGAAAAGTAAATGGTTAAACATACCATTACTCTAGAATAGATACTGAGCATGTACATAATGTCATATGTCAGATTGATGTCACGTTGTATTGGAGGATGAGTCAGCAAGTGTCCAGTAGATGCCCTGTCCTTGTGTATACTGGTGTTCAATAAATCCTATTAATAATGCTCCTTAACAAGACTGCAGACCTCATCTTACTACATAGTGGCAAATGTTGACTGGTCTCATGGAACTGGAGCCAGAAAGGAACTATAAGGCAATGGAAGTGAGTAACAGAGAGATTTTCCTATGAGTTTGTGATGAAAGAATCAGACACTGTGTTTGTGACACACTGAAAAGTTCCCTTTGAGCAGAGAAACAAATCAACATTCTGCGTCAATCAAAAGTAAAAGTAGGTTCATGGGCACATACATCACATATCTATCATTCAATACAATGCAATATATGGAAAATACAAGAACTTGTTCTGAAGTTGTTTTAATACTACCAGTTCAATAAGGTGCTGATAAATATTTACAGTCATACACAGTACCGTGTCACAACGATTTCTAAGAATGTTGCTAAAACAACCTGTCAAATGAGGTTCTGAAAGTTGTATTCTAGTTAATTGTGTAAATGAAGAAATTGTCACCTCTGTATCTGGCAGCTTCCTGAAGGATGTTTACTAAGATGGAAAATTCTTTAACTAGTCTTTCAGCTTTCCTGCTGGAATCAGTATTTCAATGGCATAAAAATCCTGTAAGATTTTAGATTTGCTGTTTTTTTTCAGCATCTTTATCAGGAAAGGCACTTTGTTGTATGGGGTCAATGATTTTCCTTTTATTGGGATAGAGAGATCGCATTAGACTTTGCAGGTTTCTACTCAGGGAGTTAAGGTAAATGCTGCTTTTAATTTGATGGATATCTTAAATAAAAATCAACTGCAATAATTAAACCTCCAATTCTAGAATCCCTACAGTGCAGAAAGAAGCCATTGAGCTCATTGAGTTTGGACCGGCATAACAAGGAGCATTTTCTTCATGATATGGAACAAACGTTTGTTACAAGTTGCCATCAGGGAAAGTAATTGATGTGGATGGTGTGAATAGATTTCTGAAGCAGATGGGTGCCTGGAGGATGTGAATGGTTATTCTATATCTCTGTGCTCACAGCAAAGAGTAGTGTTTGCAGTGACTGTAGGTTGGAGATTTAAAGTTATATCCATATCTGTAACCTTCACTTCTTTGGACTGTAGATTCTTAATCAACACAATGGGATAAGAAAAGTTTTGGATTTATCAAGAAATGATAGCTTTGTTAGATGTGTTGACCTCTACTTTTCCTGCAAAAATTCTTCATTTCATGAATAGCACACACGTATCCCTTTTTTGCTCTCTGTTTACCAAGTCAGATTCAATAATATAGCTGCTGGAGCCCTACATAGCTCAGGAGCGTACAATTCATTTGAAAGAGGAGTAAGTTAAATTAATTGTGCTTGTGAGTGCTTTGAAAGGGATAAAATTAACATGTGACAATTAGACCTTCATTGAATGTAAGAAATAGGCCATGACTGCAAAAAGCTGACAACATAAACCATTTGTCAAGAGGCATCATACAAATAGCACTGACAAAGAGCCTTCAGCCTATTGATACTACATTGATCAAAAACAATCATTAAACTACTCGAATACAATTTTCCAACACTTGGCCCAAAGCCGTGTATCTTTTGGCATTGTAAGTGTTTGTCAAAATAATTCTTAAATATTTTGAGGGTTTCTGTCCCTACCACCCTTACAGGTAGTGAGTTCCAGATTCCCACACCCTCTGCGTGAAAAAAATCTTCACATTCCCTCTAAATTCTCTAAAAAGGTTACTTTAAATCTATGCTCCTTGATCATTATCTTTCCATGAAGGGGAAGAGTCTCCTTCTACCCACCCTGCCAATGCCCTACATAATTTTATACATCTTAATCACTCCCCTACCCTATCCCTCAAACCCGACATTTCCCATGGCTAGCGCAGCCTACCTACACATCGCTGAACACTGTGGGCAATGTAGCATGGCCAGTCCACCTAGGTTGCACATCTTTGGGCTGTTGGAGAAAACCAGACCACCCAGTGGATACTCATGCAAACATAGGGAGAATGTGCTAACTCCATACAGCCACCTGAGGGTGGTCCCTGGTGCTGTGAGGCAACCGCACTAACCGCCTAGCTACTAGACATAGAACATAGAACAGTACAGCACAGAACAGGCCCTTCAGCCCACAATGTTGTGCCGACCATTGATCCTCATGTATGCACCCTCAAATTTCTGTGACCATATGCATGTCCAGCAGTCTCTCAAATGACCCCAATGACCTACTGTGCCACTTCTTTGAAAAATTCAATCACGTTGGTCAGACAAGAAGTCCCCTTAGCAAAACCATGCTGTCTGTAATTGTCATAGAGTTGCACTGCAAGGAAACTGACCTTTCGGTCCAATTTGTCTTAGATATCCTAAATTAATCCAGTCTCATTTGCCTACCTTTGGCCCCTATCTCTCTAAATCCTTCCTATTCATGTACCATTCAGGTGCCTTTTAAAATGTTGTAATTGTACCAGTCTCCACCACTTCCTCTGGCAGCTCATTCCATACACGCACCACCCTCTGCATGAAAAATTTCTTGATGAATCCCAGCCTCTCCAAATGTAGATTAATTCTGTTCCTCAGAATTGCTTCCAATAGTATCCTCACCACCGAAGTTTGATTGATTGGACTATAGTTTCCTACTTTATCCCTCGCTTCCTGTTGAATAATGGTACCACAGTGGCTGACTTCCAGGCATCTGGTACCTTTGCTATGGCCAGAGAGGAATTGTAAATTATTCCCAGCACACCTGCTATTTCCTGCTTTGCCTCACTGGCACTGGTGATTTATCCACGTTTATGCCACTCAGATCCTCCTCTCTCTCAATGCTAATTTCTTTAAGTATACCATGGTTCTTCTCTCCGACTTCCGTGCCAGTATCAACCCTTTCGCGAGGCCAATCATCTAAAACACTCCTCAAATTTTTCAGAAATTATGGAAATATCATCTGCAGAAAGCAAACGACCAGTCTTGAAGAAGAAAAGAAAAATTTGCATTGGTTTAACAGCTTCCATGACCTCTGGATATCCCAAAGATTGTATTTAGTGCAGTCATGGTTGCAATGTATGAACTAAAACAGCCAATTTGATTACAGATAGGTCTACAAACAGCAAGATGATAACAAGTAGAGAATTGCTGATGTTGGTTGAGATTTAAATGTTGACCCATATAATGGGGAGCCATACCCTGCACTTCTACAAAACAAGGCCATGGAAACTTTCCATCTACCTGAGAGATCTGATAGGGCTTTGGTTTAACATCACAACATCGCTACCAGTGCCAGATTCCATCAGTACTGTCAAGATTTTGCCTAAAAGCAGGAATTGAATGCACAACCTTCTGAATAACAGTTTAGAAAATGACCACTGAACAACAACTGACAACTAACGGAGGTACAGTTATATTCTGTTGAGTTTTGCTCAGTGATTTTCTTAGAACCCAGTTTTTGGAAAGGTTAACTGGCGCTGTAAGCAGATTTTTAGTGCTCACACATGGGATGCGAATGTCATTGGCTGAGCCAGCATTTATTACCCATGACCAGTGGTTCTTGGGATGGTGGTGGTGAGCTGCACTATTAAACCTCTGCAATCCAACTGATGTAGGTAGACACAAATACCATAAGGATGGGACTACAAAGTGTCGAGCTGAATGAACACAGCAGGCCAAGCATCATCAGAGGAGCAGGAAAGCTGACATTTCGGGTCTCGACCCTTCTTCATCCCGGCCCGAAACATCAGCCTTCCTGCTCCTCTGATGCGGCTTGCCCTGCTGTATTCACTCAACTCTATACCTTGTTGTCTCAGATTCTCCAGCATCGGCAGTTCCTACTATCTCTGTAACATTAGGAAGGGGTTTCCAGGATGTCAACCCAGTGACATTGAAGGAACAACAATATATTTTCAAGCCAGGGTGGTGAGTAGCTTGGAAGGGAGCTCACAGGAGATGATGTTCTACCCTCGCCCTTCTCGAACGTAGCAGTCGAGGGTTTAGAAAGTGCTGTCTAAGGAGCGTGGATGAATATCTGCAGTGCCTCTTGTAGATAGTAATTCTTCCAGTTACTGACCATCGGTGGTAGAAGGAGTGGATCTTCATGGATGTGATGCTAATTAAGCATGCTGTGTTGTCCTGGGAGGTATCAAGCTTCTTGAGTACTGTTGGAGTTGTTCTCATCCAGGCAATTGAGGAGTATTGCATCACAATCCTCGCTTGTGCCTTGTGGACTGTGGACAGGCTTTGGAGTTAAGAGATGAGTTGGATTCTGTAAGATTGCTAGCCTCTCATTTGTTCTTGTAGGCAGCATTTATATGGTTGGTCCAGTTCAGTGGCAACCCCCAGAATATTGATAGTTTGCTCCAAATAGCTCATAAAGCTCGTGCTGCCTTTAAGGTAGTAAGTTGTAGTCCTCCAAGCCATATATTTACAAATGCAGTCAAGCTGCATGGACTTAATTAGTCCCTATCAAAATTCCAGGCACGTTTAGGAAGGTTTGGACCTGCAAACCTGCACCAAGCCTACTTAAAGTTAAGCAAAATGCTTTGAATGAAAGAGAATATCCACTGTATATTACAGCAACATAAACACCACAAATGTTCATTGGAGGCTCTTAATCTTGGGATGTGTTTCCACATCCAAATCAGGCAGGTTGCTGAAGAAAGCAAAGTTTCAGAGGGCTTTACCAAAGTGATTCACAGGATATTTGCTTTTTCAAGAAGTCATACGTTGGTAGAGTTTCATCTTGTATAATGTGAAAAATGGGTAATGTCACACTTAGCATATATTACACACCATCTCCGCTCCAGCCCCAATACCTGCTCAATTGAAGATGGCCGGCATGTAACAGTCTGACAGCGCAATGTCACTGAGGAACACTACTACCCAGCAGTTTGCACTCCAAAGAATTAAACATTAGCCCTTTATTTCTCAGACTTTTGGTTCAACTTTATCATTGACTAATCAGGTAGATAGCTCTACTGCCTTCCATATAAGGCTTCTAAGTCAAATACATGTAAACAGTCTTAATCCAGTTCTGACTGACTAGGTCCTGGAGCCCAGCACAATTTGGCACTAATTGGTCTTTAATTACAATTGTGCTTGGCAAAGCCACCAGATATTTGTCCTGGGAAAAATGCGCAAGTCAACATGAAAACTCTACTGAAGCAGAGAGAAGATTACTGCTGGAGCAGAAAAGAGAGTTTTTTAAAAAAAATAATACATGCAACTGTGTTGAACCGATCCAAGAGAAAATAATGATGCCACTGGGTAGCCAAAGTCATTTAAACCGAATAAACATTCACACAAAATACGATAAAATTTTAAAAATCTTTCCATCTTTTCCATTTTCTTTCTAAAACCTTCCCTATAAAAACGCCTTCACAAAAACGTATATTCCATTTATCTGTGGTTTAATGCCCTATTCAGAGTTCAGAAGGGAAAGCCTTCAATCTCTTACAGCAAGTGATGGGTAGACTCGAAGGGCATTCAAATATTTAGTTCTTCTTGAGCTTAGTTAAAGGGCTAAAGGCTCCAAAATTGAAAACGTTACCAGCCTTGAAAAGATTCACAAAAGAAATTTGTCAAGCCAGACTGCAAATGCTGAGAGACAGTAAGATGAATGAAAAGCTGTAAATAAAACTTTCTCATAAACAAGAACAAATATTAACTACTGTCAGTGGCTCAAATTTCATTGTTGTTACATTGTCTGATAAATGAATACCAATAGAAACTCAGGTCGAATGCCACAGTAATAACGAACAAAGTCTGGCACTCAAATAACATCTCATCTCCCAAAGCAGTTTACCACAATTGGTCACTTTTCAAAGTGTTTTTCCTTTTGCATAAGAAAACATGGATGTTAATTTGTCCACAATAAGCTCCTAGAAAGTGAGATAAATGGAAATGGTGTTTGTGGGGCGGTGACTGAAGCAGCAAAAACAATCAGTGGAGCGTGCCCAGGAGGAAGCTGACCAAAACTCCAGGCCAGGGCGAGGCCCAGAGAGAAAAAGAAACATTAAAATCAGGACTTTTCCCGTTTCTTTTCGATTAGGATTTTAGGATCTGGATGTTTTTCTTTTTCTGGAACAAAAACAAAGTTGCTGGAAAAGCTCAGCAGGTCTGGCAGCACCTGTGAAGGAAAAAACAGAATTTTCGTTTTGGGTCCGGTGACCCTTCCTCGGAACTCTGAACAGAGCTGAGTTTTTCCAGCAACTTTGTTTTTGTTCCTGATTTACAGCATCCACAGTTTGTTCGGTTTTATTTTTTCTTTTAACTATGTTGCTTTTATTTCTTCTCGTCTTTTTTTAATTCTGTTTTTTTTATTTTGTATTTTAAGATGTTGCTGTAGAATGGCGACTTTGTACACATTTCACTGTACACCCGTATCAATGGACTTGAGTACACATGACAATAAAAACATAATTCTAATTCTAATTCTGAATGTTGGGCAAGACAACAAAACTATTTGTTACTATTCTTAGAAAAAGGTTACGTTCCATTTTTACATACATGAGCACACCTCAGTTTAGCTTTATATTCAAAAAAATTGAACTTACAACATTTCAGTATCTCATCAATAGATTATATGCTCAGTTGCAGGAAAGGGGGTCAACAATGTAGTCTTCATACTCACAGAAGAGAATGCAATTTATCCATCAATTTTGATGGTTATAGATCAAAAATGAGACCTTTTGTTTCTTTTTGGCCTGCCGAAAGGTTTCTTCATGAATAATTTGCTTATGTGAGCGTGCTGGAATCATTTGTATTTTAAGATGGTGACATTTGTTGGAAAAATAATCAGACTTGATGAGTCTTTTGATGACTATTACGACCAGAGAAAGAAAGTGAGTTTCTCCTTCAGGTTTCACAGCTCAACAGACCATCTGGTTCCAACCATGGTTTTATTTCTGTGGCTGCAGCTTCTCCTTTAGGAGATCTACAAATTCTGAAGTTCTGGTGTTTTCTAGATGGCCAACAAGGGCTTTGGTCAATGCAGATGTGAGCTATCAATAACGCTTCAATGCAAGAGATTTCCACACATGATATAACAGTAATTGTTCACAGGCTATCATGTTGGTTTTATTGCCTAATTAAGGTCAGGGATCAAGGTTTGTAAGATTTGCAGCAAAATTGTATGACAGGATTAATAGGGATTTTGCTGTTAAACTGTAATCACCATGAAACAGGAATGACAGTGGTGATGTAAAGTTTCTAATGCAAATTTCAAGTCAAAGGAAACATGTTTATCTAAACGTCGTGGGCTCTACTTTATGAGGATTGAAATCATTTTGCAGGCCCTGATTTTAGTCTGTTGTTTTCTTTTCCAAATAATTGTCCATAATTAAATATGAAAACAAAGAGGAAGGTTCGTTGGACCTGAGGAGAAAAAATGTTAGTATTGGTGTTATTACCCTTTGACAGCAAGTAATGCTTATTACACATGCAAGGACTTCTGATTTGAAGTGCATTGACCATCACCTTCGTAAGAACACTGAAAGAATGTAGAACATGCTATTTTCATTTATGGGATCTGATTGCCACTGACTAGGCCAACAAGTGTTACCTATCCCTACCTGTCCTGGAACAGGAACTATCTCACAATGTCTTTACCGTTACTGTCAAAACCCTAAAACTCGATGCTTAACAGCAATGTAAGTGTATCTACCAGTCATGGACATCAGTGGTTAAAGAAGACACCTCACTCCCACTTTCTGAGAGCAGTTAAGGATCCCAGAATGAAATCTGGCCGATACATTTCATATTTTGACTTTTTGTAAAGTAAACAGTATAATGCGGTAGACTTTCAGATAAAAGAAACTGTAATTTTTCATTGTAATTAGGGGAAACAGCCATAGCTTGAGAAAAATAGTATCAGAGATAATGGGAACTGCAGATGCTGGAGATTCCAAGATAATAAAATGTGAGGCTGGATGAACACAGCAGGCCAAGCAGCATCTCTGGAGCACAAAAGCTGACGTTTCGGGCCTAGACCCTTCATCAGAGAGGGGGATGGGGGGAGGGAACTGGAATAAATAGATAAATAGGGAGAGAGGGGGAGGCGGACCGAAGATGGAGAGTAAAGAAGATAGGTGGAGAGAGTGTAGGTGGGGAGGTAGGGAGGGGATAGGTCAGTCCAGGGAAGACGGACAGGTCAAGGAGGTGGGATGAGGTTAGTAGGTAGCTGGGGGTGCGGCTTGGGGTGGGAGGAAGGGATGGGTGAGAGGAAGAACCGGTTAGGGAGGCAGAGACAGGTTGGACTGGTTTTGGGATGCAGTGGGTGGGGGGGGAAGAGCTGGGCTGGTTGTGTGGTGCAGTGGGGGGAGGGGATGAACTGGGCTGGTTTAGGGATGCAGTAGGGGAAGGGGAGATTTTGAAACTGGTGAAGTCCACATTGATACCATATGGCTGCAGGGTTCCCAGGCGGAATATGAGTTGCTGTTCCTGCAACCTTCGGGTGGCATCATTGTGGCAGTGCAGGAGGCCCATGATGGACATGTCATCAAGAGAATGGGAGGGGGAGTGGAAATGGTTTGCGACTGGGAGGTGCAGTTGTTTGTTGCGAACTGAGCGGAGGTGTTCTGCAAAGCGGTCCCCAAGCCTCCGCCTGGTTTCCCCAATGTAGAGGAAGCCGCACCGGGTACAGTGGATGCAGTATACCACATTGGCAGATGTGCAGGTGAACCTCTGCTTAATGTGGAATGTCATCTTGGGGCCTGGGATGGGGGTGAGGGAGGAGGTGTGGGGACAAGTGTAGCATTTCCTGCGGTTGCAGGGGAAGGTGCCGGGTGTGGTGGGGTTGGAGGGCAGTGTGGAGCGAACAAGGGAGTCACGGAGAGAGTGGTCTCTCCGGAAAGCAGACAGGGGAGGGGATGGAAAAATGTCTTGGGTGGTGGGGTCGGATTATAAATGGCGGAAGTGTCGGAGGATAATGCGTTGTATCCGGAGGTTGGTAGGGTGGTGTGTGAGAACAAGGGGGATCCTCTTGGGGTGGTTGTGGCGGGGGCGGGGTGTGAGGGATGTGTTGCGGGAAATGCGGGAGACGCGGTCAAGGGCGTTCTCGATCACCGTGGGGGGAAAGTTGCGGTCCTTAAAGAACTTGGACATCTGGGATGTGCGGGAGTGGAATGTCTTATCGTGGGAGCAGATGCGGCGGAGGAGGAGGAATTGGGAATAGGGGATGGAATTTTTTCAGGAGGGTGGGTGGGAGGAGGTGTATTCTAGGTAGCTGTGGGAGTCGGTGGGCTTGAAATGGACATCAGTTACAAGCTCATATTCCGCCTGGGAACCCTGTAGCCATATGGTATCAATGTGGACTTCACCAGTTTCAAAATCTCCCCTTCCCCTACTGCATCACTAAACCAGCCCAGTTCATCCCCTCCCCCCACTGCACCACACAACCAGCCCAGCTCTTCCCCCCCCACCCACTGCATCCCAAAACCAGTCCAACCTGTCTCTGCCTCCCTAACCGGTTCTTCCTCTCACCCATCCCTTCCTCCCACCCCAAGCCGCACCCCCAGCTACCTACTAACCTCATCCCACCTCTTTGACCTGTCCGTCTTCCCTGGACTGACCTATCCCCTCCCTACCTCCCCACCTACACTCTCTCCACCTATCTTCTTTACTCTCCATCTTCGGTCCGCCTCCCCCTCTCTCCCTATTTATTCCAGTTCCCTCCCCCCATCCCCCTCTCTGATGAAGGGTCTAGGCCCGAAACGTCAGCTTTTGTGCTCCTGAGATGCTGCTTGGCCTGCTGTGTTCATCCAGCCTCACATTTTAATAGCTTGAGAAAAGATTTTTTTAAGTTTCAGAGTAATATTTTTTCATAAGTCTTAGCTAAAGCTAGGTATGCCAGACATTTGCTCCTGAGAAACAGAGATAGTTTATAACTGTTAAGAAGATTACCTCAGTTTGGGGAGTTTAGTTTAAAAGCGTCTATGTAGAAATGTTTGGTTCAAACCCTGAAGGATTATGTGAAGCTGAGAAATTTTAAGCTTTGTAATATGACAAGTCAATGAAGAGGTTATCAGGTTCTCATTTATGCGAATTAAATGACAGCTAAGTTAAACCCTATGCAGAAGGGCATTCTTTCTCATGTTTCAGTACTATAATCGGCTTTTGTTGGGTTTAATGGGATTGTTGTTTTATCATAGTTTATTTTACTCTATTTTATCTTAATTTATTTTGTATAATATATTTCTGTTCCATTGTTAAAGCTAAATTTACAGCATTGTGTACTTACGTTTCAGTGGAAGAACTCCTCGATCAAACAATAAGAAAACAAATTATGACCAATCAAATCAGATTTGAGTCTAATCAGCTTTTCTGATGAAGGGTCTAGGCCCGAAACGTCAGCTTTTGTGCTCCTAAGATGCTGCTTGGCCTCCTGTGTTCATCCAGCTCCACACATTGCTAACTTAGAGCGGTAGGCATTGTTTACTTGGACTTTAGTAAAGCCTTTGATGAGGTTCCACATGGCAGACTAATTAGTAAAGTTAGATCAAATAGGATTCAGGGCGAGCTTGCCAATAGAATGCAAAATTGGTTTTATGGTAGAGGCAGAGGGTGATGGTGGAGGGTTGTTTTTCAAACTGGAGGCCTGTGACTGGCAGTGGTCCAAAGTAATCAGTGCCAGGTCCACTTTTGTTTTCCATTTACATAAATGGTTTGAATGAGAATCTGGAAGGTATAATTAGTAAATTTGCAGATGATATTGAAATTGGACTGTGAAGAAATTTATTTAAGATTACAAAGAGATCTTGATCAGTTGGTTCAATGAGCTGAGCAGCAGCAGATAGAGTTTAATTTAGATAAATGTGAGGTATTGCTTTCTGGTAAAAGAAACAAGGGCAGGACTTATACAGTTAATGGTAGGGTTAATAGAGACTGAAGGATTTAGGCACAGAATTCTTTGAAACTTGCGTCACAGGTAGATGGGGACATTAAGGCACTTGGCCTGCTTGCCTTAATTGCTCAGGCCTTTGAGGTTTGGAGTTGGGATGGCATGCTGAGGTTATATTGAACATTGGTGAGGCCTCTTCTAGAGTACTGGGTGCAGTTCTGGTTACCTTGTTATATGAAGCATATTATTAATCTGGACAGGGTTCAGAAAAGATTTATCAGGATGTTGCAGGAATAAAGGGTTTGAATTACAAAAATAGGCTGGCACTTTTTTCACTGAAGTGAGGGGTTATCTTATTGAGGTTTATAAAATCATGAGAGGCACAGATAACGTGAATAGTGAGGGTCTTTTCCACAGGTTGGGGAGTTCAAATCTAAGGGGCATATTTTTAAAGGGTGAGGAGAAAATTTTAAAAAGGACAAGAGGGACAACGTTTTTACACAAAGTGGTTTGAATGTGGAATGAATTCCCAGAGGAAGTGGTTGATGTGGGTACAGTTACAACATTTAAGAGCCATTCAGTGAAATTTATGAATAGGAAATGTTTGGAAGGATATGGACCAAATGCAGGCAAGTAAGATTAGTTTAGTTTGGGAGCATTTTTGGTATGGACTAGTTGGACTGAAGTTATAATTAGTAATTAGTTTCCATTTTATATGACACTTTGACTCTATATTTTAAGTTACTTTAATAATTCTCACTTAAAGTGTTTGTTTCTTTTGGTACAACAGCTTTTTAAGGAATTGTTCTTCCTTTCTTTTCAAGTTGGTTATTATATGCTCACAAAAAGTGTAGACACTTATTGACTCTGCTGTTTTCGGGTTTATAGCTTGAAGGATCAATCACAGTTACTCTAATAGCTAGAGGACATCATCAGTAAAGTCAGTTAATCTCAGGTCACATGGAACTGGGACTTGAGGGAAAAACACTCTAATGGCACCTTGCTGAAGCATATTCCTGGCTGCGTCTGTGTCCAGTGCAGATTCGTGGAGATGTTGGTGGCGACGAGTTTGAGCCCAGCGTTGGCAGTGACTGCATCGGTGAGGCGGACTTGAAGTGGAATCATCATGGTGGCAAGAGTCAAGTTTGGGCCAGTGTAGTACCCAACCGCATCAGTGGCATCGACATTGGCAAGCTCCGGTAATGACTCACAGCGGCGAGCCCATTGGTGGAGGTGAGATGGCACTGGAGTGGCACCTTTCATTCCAATGACAGTGGCACAGTAAAGGGGACTTGACCCTGGCCACAAGACCCATGGAAGAGCACTTACCAAACATAACTGTTAACTTCAACTCTTCTTTTGTTTATTTCCTTATTCTTCTGCCTTCTTGATCTAAGTTTTAGTTTATTTTTTCTGTATTTCAAGAAGGAACCAGAATGGTGACACTATACAATGATGTTCACTGTATTTTGTAACAGAATGCATATGACAATATATAAATCAACAAAATCAAATCTTTGTTAATAGAGAAAATCGTTAATTAAGAGGGAAAAACATACTTGGCCGCATCCTTACAAATCTGCCAGCTGCAGATGTATCCCATCTTTACATTAAGAATACCCTCTATCATGTTCTATGGCACTGTCACCATACTGAATAGGGCAGACTTCAAACAGACCTAGTAATACAATATGGAGCTGGAAGAACCACCTAGCTTCCCCACGCTCACCCCTCCTCTCTCTATTTATTTCTGAGCTCATTTCACCGCCCCCCCCCCCCCATTTCTGAAGGAGGGTCCCGACCCAAAACAACAACTTTCCTGCTCCTCTGGTGTTGCTGGCCTGCTGTGTTCCTCTAGCTCCACGCTGTGTTATCTCTGACTCCAGCATCTGCAGTTCTTGCGATCTCCCAGTAACACAAGCCTGGGTATCCATGAGGTTGCTGAGGGGCTTCAGCAGCAGTAGAATCAGACTTTAACACTATCTACAACCTCATGGCTGGGCTCCATATTGTATTACTAGGTCTGTTTGAAGTCTGCCCTATTCAGTATGGTGACAGTGCCATAGAACATGATAGAGGGTATTCTTAATGTAAAGATGGGATACATCTGCAGCTGGCAGATTTGTAAGGATGCAGCCAAGTATGTTTTTCCCCCATTCAACCATTACCATCAAGCCAGGAGATCAAGCCTGGTTCAAAGGAGAAGGTGCAGGAGGTTATACCAAGAATAGTATCAGGCATATGAAGAAGTGAGGGTAATTTTAAGACTGTGGATAATCAGAATTAGAAACAAGCAATAAGTGATCCCATAAAACCAATGAATCAGATTTAAGCTTTGCAGTCCTGCCATATCCACTCATGAATGAAGGTGCACAATTAAACAACTCACTCCACAAATATCCCCAGCCATGTTGAGTCAAACTCCTAGAACTCCCTTCCAATCACATTGTGGGTCAACCTGCAGCAGGTGGACTACAGCGGTTCAAGAAGGCAACTCGCCACCACATTCTCAAGGACAACGAGCGATGAGCAATAAATGCTGACCCACCAGTATCGCACATATCCTGTGAGTAAATTTTCAATAAAAATGTACATTCATTGAGTTCCACTTTCCCAAAAGCATTCTGGACTGAACTGTGATATTTGTGCAGGCTTAAGAGCTAAATCTGTAACGTTTTACTTTGTGAATAAATCTACAATGAAATAAAAATTGATTTCTGGTTAACTTCTTTCATCAGCTGGCTTTAAGAATTTCGTTCTGTCAATATCTATTTTTCAGTGCCATTTGATTTGGCCCATTCGGGATTCTGATGCAACACTGCATTGGGGTGAAGGGGTTGGCAGTGTTGGAATATTTAGAAGTACATTATGAACACTGATGGAAGAATGCAATTATGGCCTGATAAATTTACACAAGCAGTTAGTGTCATATAAGAATTCATAACAGCAAAGTTGGCACAAAATCATGTCAACAGGAACTAAGCTTTTGTAGATAGGAAGCATCTGTCAGCCCAAGTTTCTTTCTCATAAACATAGATTTGTAATCAGAATGTTTGGGCAGTTCTTTTCTATTTATGAACAGAGTTTGCATCAAAATGCTCAGTAGAGTTTCAAATGTGCAGAACCTTAATCAACACCACACTTATGAGAAAGTTTAGGCATATCATCCTGACTCAAAGAATAGCGATTCAGATGAGTGCCTAACTGTTAATAAGATTCCCTTACTAAATGTTATCCATTTTCGATAAACACAACTTTTCTTTCATCTGAAATATACCCCTCTCAAGCCTAGCAATTAAATAATGTATTGTTCATCTTGGCCATCTTAAGCCCTGAGTTAAGAGTTAAACAAAAACAATAATAATTTGAAGCCCACAGATGCTGGGAGAATGTCTGGCAGTTGCTAGGCAACAATGGAACCTGAAGCCAATAACATGGAAGAGACTTATTCCCTTTATTATGAACATGGGTAGCACAGCCAATTTCTCTGATATGAGACCTGCATCTTGCACTGATAACTAGCACTTCAGTTTGGTCAAGAGTAATGTCAGAATTAATTATATTTCCTATTTGATAACAATCTCATTAACAAAAGTTCTAACTCCTGGCTGACTAAACAATAGCTGTAACCATAGCAATGGGATGTTTCGGCTGGATGTATTGGAGTAATTTGCATATAACTCTTCATCTTTCCACTGGACTCATAATAAAGCAATTATGGTTTCACTTTTAATGCACTACAATAATTCTAACCATTAATTGCCATGTCTCACAACTAGTCATTGTTGTCATGCTAGTAGGATATTACTGTATTAATATTCTCCCATTTAAATTTGAGAGTTTTGAATCCAACTTCAAACAAATAAATCTGGAAATAAAAATGTTTGTATCATAAAAGTGACCACAAAGTTATCAGATTGTTATAAAAACCCAACTGGTTCGCTAGGAATAGGAAATTTGCTATCCTTAGCCTAATTTGGCCAAAGCATGATTCCAAATGCACACCAGTGCATTTCACTTGGAACCAGCTGCTCAAACAACCTAGCAAACTATTCAGCCACAATAAAGTGATTTTAGAAGATGGCTTCTGAATTCACTCTTGTCAATGACGACCCTATCTGAATAGGTCTTTACTAAAAGGAGGGAACCTATCAATCTGTCAATCAACTGTGCCCAAACGCCACACCCATGTGTAGTCTAGACTTGCTACACTTTAGGACTGGCGAGATGGACCGCAGTGAGACTATACAATACCATATTGAGCAAAGTCTTCATACTTTGACCTGCCAACAAGGATTTGTAGAAGTGATTCAATAACAGAGGGTATAATAAGTCATTAATGCAAAGCTGCCTGCTTTGAAAGAAACATTTTATCTCAATTTCTTCCCTTCTGCATCGGGTTAACAGTCTCGAGTAACAGCTGTCAGACATTATGGAATTAATTTTAGGATTCACTGCTCCCAATTCAATGATTTACATCTGCCATATTGAGGCTTTGGATGCATGTCAAAATGACTTACCACAGAATGGCCTTTAATCAAATAATATTGGCACTTAGAAAGGATTTGTATTTATATAACACATTTTGCAACCTCCAAATGTTCAACAATCAAGTACTTTTTGAAATGATGGGTCCTATCTTCTCATCCCCTAACAGTTGGGAGCATTGACAAGTCAGTTTGGAGAATAGGGCAAGATTGGTAAGAATTAGATTCAAGAGCAAAACACCTGATTCTCAAACCATGCTTTGAATAGGAAGATGGGAATCTCATTAGTGTGAGGTGAGAGGCTTACTTACATTCATGAGCATGCATTCGCCTATTATCATTGCTAATCTCATCTCATTAACATGCAAGTTTCCATTCTGCCACCCACCAGGTGGAAACTAGGCAATGACAATATCCAATGTGACTCCATGTAACTCCAGCTTGAATATCACTCCTCAGCACTTCATCTTGGATAGCATTCCCTAACAGCCATCCTAGGGTCCTTAGCTATGGTGTGGAGTTTTAGTTGAGAGACCCCAGGCGTATTTGTGGCTTATGGGCCCAAACGCGCTGAGTGAGCCCTGCCCAGTAATAGTCTCATCCTCCTCAGCTTGAACTCCAACAGGGTTGAGAGGAGACTTCGAGAAGGCACCCACCTCAGTCTGCCTGTCAAGTTTGGCACCACCTTATTGCCTTGTGAGGAAGAGGAAGTGAGGTCAAGGCTTCGCACGTTGTTGGTGCTGAGTACTAATGGTCATAATGATAGGCCTCTGTACATATCGTGCAGACATTGAGTGTGCTGGACTTGGCTGTCCATGGCAGACCTGTCCATGAAGCAGCCAGAAGTCATATGCTTGAGGGTGGTGTGGTTGATAGAGCTGGTAGAGTCCTTCAGCTTTCAAGTCAAATTGCGCAGTGGCTCTGTCGAACCTGCCCTGCTGCTCCTGGGCCTCCTGCTGCTTTTTAATGTATTTGTTAATTACCTGACACCATGGGGATCCTTTCCTGCCTAGGGCTGAGCGGGTACCTTGTTTCTGTCAGCCCCCTGAGTGCCAGTGACCTGGGCCATTTCTTCCTTGACCAGCTGCAGAGATGTGGCAGTGATGTTCTCCAGTCAGTATGTTCTCCAGTCTCTGTTTGAGTTAAAAAGCCCAGTAAGATGACAGTATCTGAGCTGGTAGAGGATCCAGGAAACAGCCATATCAATGCATTGTTGGAGAGATCTCACATGTACTACTTGTAACAAAGCTTTTCACAGTATTTCTGGACCTGTGACAATAAATCAATATATCAATCAATGGTGAGGTGGAAAATAAGAACAAGGGAACCCTGTCCTGCTATCTTCCCATCTCTGTCTAAATTAACTCAGTGGCAGGAAGGATCATGAACAATTGTCCAGCTCCAACAGCAATTGAATCTCTTCAGGAGGCAATTAAAGTCCTTCTTAGGACTTCATCCCACTTGGGTTTATATGAGAGATTCTATCTAGAAGCGAAACCTGAATGTTTTCCTGCACGATCCTTCTCTAAAAGGCATTTGGTACTTGACCGAGGATCCTGTCATCTGGAAGAGAAAGAGTTGACTTTGAACTAAACCACTGCCCATGTCTCCAATCCCCTTAACCCCCATCTCTGTGGTCACCTCTGTGGCTCTCTGTCCTGGGATCCACAGCCAAATGTATCCAGGCAGTCTTTAGAAGAAGTTAAGGAATTACTGACTATGCCATATTCAGTAGGTTAATGAGAAGATCTCTGTTTGGGACATTCACAGATTTCTAAGTGGGTCAGAAAGTATTTTCAAACTTTTCCATGCCTTAAATGCCATGCTTATTTCCACATGATTAAATGTGTATCATAGAAACCCTACAGAGTGGAAAAAGGCCCTTTGGCCCAACAAGTCCATACTGACCCTCGGGGCATCCCACCCAGACTGATCCCCCATAGCCCACCTAATCTACACACCCCTGAACACTACGGGCATTTTAGCTTGGCCAATCCACCTAGCCTGCACATCTTTGGACTGTGGGAGGAAATGGAGCACCTGGAGGAAACCCCTGCAGATACAGTGAGAATGTGCAAACTCCACACAGACAGTCGCCGGACGGTGGAATTGAACTGAGGTTTCTGGTGCTGTAAGACTGCCCCACTGAGCACTGAGCCACCATGCTGCCCCATCCATGGGTTTTGTCACAACCATTCCCATCAACCTCCTCAAGTTACTGTAGTCACAGACAGGGTGTGCCAAGTTGGCAAGTACCCAGGTAAGGAGGGACAAACTGACTGCCCATCTTTATTCACCTAACCATTAGCTGGTCACAACAATATTGGTTTAAAAAGGATCCCTTTCCTTCTAGGTTACTTTCTCCCAGACCACATGAATGCATGTTCTAAAATGAGCCAGTTGAGCCAGGTTTTCTTAAGCTTGTAAAAGAAGGGTTTTAATTATTAAATGCAAGAAGAAATGAGTGAGTAACACATATGAACACAGATTAGAAATGAGAGTTGAACCCAAAAATGTGAAAATGTATACATGGACCAGTGAACACTGGTTGATGGGATGTCGTAGCTTGTATTTTCAGTGCCACCAAGAGTATGGATGGTGGTAGGTGAAAGGTTTATTTTGATATATTGGCTTTGCAGGCCAGCTGAAAGCATTTTGTTTTGTTTCCTTTAATTCGCTTTCTGTGAAGATAAAAGGAGTTTTATTTGTCTTTTACCTGCAGTGCAGGGATGATCAGGAGTTTTCTTGGCTGTGGCCTTCATAGTGCACATCTTTACCTACTAAGCACACACGGACTGGGGTGAAGATAACAGGTAACCCCTGTTATTGTATATATCGATAGAGGAAATCAGAAACATGTCTCTTGCCCAGACTGCTGTGTTTTCTGTGTTCACTGTCTCAGTTGACTCACAGGAGATTGCATGTCAGAATGCAGCGCACTTCTCCAGTGGAAGTCCTTCGCTTTGAAACTTCTTTGATACCCATCAGGTGGGACATTCCAGGGTCTTCCTCTGGGCTGGAGTTAATCCAAACTTGCATTCCCAATAGTCACGGAATTATTTTTCTTGGAAATTACATTCCCACTCATGGTGGTGCCTTCTGGCTGTATGACCTGCACACAACGGAAAAAAACAGATGATGTGTTAAAGATTCAATATGTCAGCAAATGATCTGATCTGATTCGATCATTCCCAAGGAAAGAATAGCTGCTGAGTTTTCCATTAAAAAAGGTGCTGTTTCCATCATCATAGGATATGGAACAATTGCTGTAGTTATCTCCAGAGGGCCATTGACATTTGTAACTCTCCAATAGGTTACAAAACAGTCATCAAATCAAATCAGAGCAACCATTTTGACATGGATATATTCCTTTAAAATTAAATCCTTCCCCTTATAACTCATCTCAACAGCAATAATAGTTTCAAGAAAGCTGACGATTTGTGCTTTACATTAAATCTTCGCAATACATCTTTTGTCATGTCTTCTCCATTAGTTTTGATTTCTAAATCAGACTCGTTGCTTTTCAGCAGAGCTGCAGAGTGCCTAAATAATTTGCCTGTAAGAATATATTCTGTCTGTCATTTTCATTATTTTTACAGTGTTATGTAATAGTCAGCCTCCCAGTCTTTTCACTTGGTGTTTTATTAAAGCACATAATAGAATATTTCACATGGCTCTGACAAAATCAATCTATTTTTGCAGAGTATTGTCGTTTGATTCAGGCAAACAGTTGAATGTGGGTTTGGCATGTTGAGCTTTTCCAACTTTTATCGAGATGTCACATTACAGTGATAGAGCAGTTGATTGGCCCAGAAAATGGATGTGGGGATCACATTAATTATATTATAGACAGCACTCTCATCGTAAAGTTTTCAGATGCCGTGCAGAAGGCTTCAATCGAGGAAGTAAAATTAGGAAAAATGCCTTTTGTGTTCACAGGCCTCCAAAAGTTCCTCCACTCACAGATGCAGAAGTTACAGGTTGATACAAGAAGTTGGATACAGAAGCTCAACAATTTCAAAAAAGTGGTCAAAGCCAGCGCAAGCAAATTCAACTAACATAGTCACCAACTACACTGTTATTCTCAGACATTGCTCAATCAAACATACTCATATTGTTATCAACCATATCCAGCAGTCAGACTCATAGCTTGCCTTGAGATGTTATTTTGTATCCTCACACACTTAACATTGCTGCGAGCCTCATACAGACAGATCACGGCTTGTATATTCTGCCAGCTTTTCGACCATGACAGCCAAATTACCAAACCAAACTTCACAGCATTCACAGACACCTTTCCAGTTCTTTTGATGGACCAGGGGGCACATGGAGTTACCAGAGCTTGAGCCAGTGATACTGGCTGAGGGTATCACTGAGTGTGGCGCTATCCTTAAGCCTCACGTTCATTAATAGTGCTATTCTACCCTCCCCTTTTCTGCCTTCCTTTCTGCTTTATAAACTGAACATCAGTATAGATTCCTTACTTTCTCATTATAACCTCAGCCTTGTGTCTGTCTTTTCTGTTTGCAAGAATTCAATCTTGCCAGTGTTATAATCTCAGCTGATATTTAAACTGGTTAAGTCAGTACCAGACTGAAACCTGGTCCAAGAGATCATAGATAATAAAGTGTGAAGCTGGATGAACACAACAGGCCAAGCAGCATCTCAGGACCACAAAAGCTGATGTTTCGGGCCTAGACCCTTCATCAGAAAAGGGGGATGGGGTGAGGGTTCTGGAATAAATAGGGAGAGAGGGGGAGGCGGACCGAAGATGGAGAGAAAAGAAGATGGGTGGAGAGGAGCGTATAGGTGGGGAGGTAGGGAGGGGATAGGTCAGTCCAGGGAAGACGGACAGGTCAAGGAGGTGGGATGAGGTTAGTAGGTAGGAAATGGAGGTGCGGCTTGGGGTGGGAGGAAGGGATGGGTGAGAGGAAGAACAGGTTAGGGAGGCAGAGACAGGCTGGGCTGGTTTTGGGATGCAGTGGGGGGAGGGGGTGAGCTGGGCTGGTTGTGTGATGCAGTGGGGGGAGGGGACGAACTGGGACAAACAACGCATCATCCTCCGACACTTCCGCCATCTACAATCTGACCCCACCACCCAAGACATTTGTCCATCCCCACCCTTGTCTGCTTTACAGAGAGACCACTCTCTCCGTGACTCCCTTGTTTGCTCCACACTGTCCTCCAACCCCACCACACCCGGCACCTTCCCCAGCAACCACAGGGAAGTGCTACGCTTGCCCTCACACCTCCTCCCTCACCACCATCCTAGGCCCCAAGATGACTTTCCATATTAAGCAGATGTTCACCTGCATATCTGCCAATGTGGTATACTGTATCCATTGTACCCGATGTGGCTTCCTCTACATTGGGGAAATCAAGCAGAGGCTTGGGGACCGCTTTGTAGAACACCTCCACTCGGTTCGCAATAAACAACTGCACCTCCCAGTCACGAACCATTTAAACTCCCCCTCCCATTCTTTAGATGACATGTCCATCATGGGCCTCCTGCAGTGCCACAATGATGCCACCCGAAGGTTGCAGGAACAGCAACTCATATTCCGCTTGGGAACCCTGCAGGCCAATGTTATCAACGTGGACTTCACCAGCTTCAAAATTGCCCCTCCCCCCACTGCATCCCAAAACCAGCCCAGCCTGTCGCTGCCTCCCTAACCAGTTCTTCCTCTCACCCATCCCTTCCTCCCACCCCAAGCCGCACCTCCATTTCTTACCTACTAACCTCATCCCACCTCCTTGACCTGTCCGTCTTCCCTGGACTGACCTATCCCCTCCCTACCTCCCCATCTATACTCTCCTCTCCGCCTATCTTCTTTTCTCTCCATCTTCAGTCCGCCTCCCCCTCTCTCCCTATTTATTCCAGAACCCTCACCCCATCCCCCTCTCTGATGAAGGGTCTAGGCCCGAAATGTCAGCTTTTGTGCTCCTGAGATGCTGCGTGGCCTGCTGTGTTCATCCAGCTTCACACTTTATTATCATGGATTCTCCAGCATCTGCAGTTCCCATTATCTCTCCAAGAGATCATATTCAGATTTAGTTTGGTTTTAATGAAGTGGGTCTTTTGCTGAAACATAGTCACACACTATCGCAGGTTTTGCTTTAACAATAAAACAGAAGTTTATGAACAAAAGAAAAAGAAGGTAAAATAGAACAAATCATTGATTGTGATACCAATTCAAATTTTTTAAAAAATAAACAGTACAAGTACATTCTCATCAACTCTCATTGCAAATTAAATGCAAGAGAAACAGCATTTTTATAATTCCCAATACAAGTCCTGTACAGTACCCAATCATACTCACTAGTGTCCCTTTAGCCAATAGGAAGTTATAGACTTTATAGAACAGGTAGCACAGTAAACAAGCTAAATGGGATAGACTGAATACGTCTAGCAGCACAAGGCTGTTAGGGGTCTGTTCTGTAGCAGTGATAATTAGACAGGCCCTTACGGCCAGCATAGAAAGCATGATCTGTGCTAACAAACTACCCCAACCATAATCCACGAGTAGCTGGTGGATAAAGTGCAATGTGACACAGAAAATGCATTGAAAACTTTAATATCAGGGGCTACTGAAGAGTCCTGGAGGATGTACACGTTGAAATGCATGGTGCACAGTGAAACTAGCAAGAAAGTACTGAATTCAATGCAAGGATTATGGAGGAATCTAGCACCAACTTGACAGAAGGCTTTCAATAGAGTTTGTGACTCATTCTCTGCAGAAATGGTTTTGTTTGCACAATTGTAGATTCATCCATGATGGCCAATGTTTCTAAAGTGTCATGGTTTCAGCAGACTCTCAGAATTGGGATCAAAATTTGTCAGTCTAGGTAAGTCTTCCAATGATTGAGGAGCCTCATTTTGGATATGCAAGTTATTTTTCATTGTGAGAGATCATTGCTGTGTGTGGGAAATGGAACCCAGATTCTTGGGTTGGCTTCCTCCTTCTTCCTGTACTACCACCATTCACAGCTTGTCTTACATCACTAAGCTTCAAAGTGATTTGCATCTTGATCTTTCAGGAGATGCCAGACCCAGCAGTCGCAGATTTTTCATCCCATTCAGTGGTGCCAATGCCACTGTTCTTTAGAATATATCCTTGTACTTCTCCTTTGGCTCACCTTTGAGAGTTGGCCAACGGAAATCCAGGAGCATAAGAACCTGTGGAAGGAGACAGTTTTTGGATATCTGGGTGCAATCGCCCATCCATCAGAGTTGGTTCTTCAGAAGAAGGGCTCTCATGCTGATGAACACAGATTCACGAAGGACACTGACCCTGCTCTATTGGTCATTTGATTTCTAGCATTTGACTTTTGAAACTCCATGTGTAGAAGCTCTCATTGATCTTAATGTGACGTAGTTAAAATGTACAGATTTCACTACAGTGGAGGAGGGTGCGGGGCAGAATCTCATGCGAGATGGACAAGAGGAAAATCCCTATGTAGTTTTCACAATCAGTTAATGTCTCTTCTTGGAGCCTGTCATGATCGTTAGATTAGAGAAATTCCTTGAAATGCCCTAGAGGCAGACAATGAGCTGATAGTGTTGTGATATGAGTTGATACGTGCTAACATGGTTGACCTTTGTGGGTATACCATCCGGCTCTCAGTTTTTGTTTACTTTCATTTGTTGGGTGGCCCGTTTAAGCTCAACAATGATTGGTGGATCACTGACGGAATTCTGTGCCATATGTTGAGGGAAAGTTGGTGCAGTCCCCTCCAATACAGCAGATTCCCAGTTGAGCAAGAGCGTGAGTACTCCTTCCAGCACTGAAGGATGGCATCACCATATGTGAGGAGCTGGGAGCCATCCTGTGGCTTGAGGCGATTTTGTTGAATATGGCCCATAGATCACATTGGGAACCTGTAAAAAAGCATAGAATTCCTCACACACAAGTCATGGCCATTCAACCTATTGAGTCCATGCTGACCTTTGGAAGAGCACTCCACCCAGACCCAACACCTCAACTTGTCCCCGTGACCCCACATTTAGCATGGCCAGTCCACCAAACCTGCACATCTTTGGACCAATGTGGAAGTACAGGACTGGAGTCGACAAAGTCAGAAGTCACATGATGCCAGATTATAGTCCAACAGGTTTATTTGAAATCAGAAGGTTTCAGAGTGTTGCCAGGTGAAGTGGATAGAAGCACAAAGGCACAGATATTGTGGGCAGCGAGATAATTGCAAGATAGTTCCAAGTAATTGAGAGTGCCAAAAAATAGTAAAAAATGGTGTGAGAGTCGTGTCGAAAGGCCGAATAACAAGTTTTGGCAGGTGATCAAAAATATCATCTTTGCACTGTGAGACAAAACCAAACTACCTGGAGGAAACCCATGCAGACACAGTGAGAATGTACAAACTCAACACAGACAGCCGCCGAGACTGGAATTAAACCTGGGTTCCTGGGGCTGTGAGACAGCAGTGCTGACCACTGATTCACTATTCTAGCTCCCAAGCAGCACCCCCAACCGCATGCAAGCAAGCCTGTTATATTGATCAGCACAAGCCTGAATCTCATGCAACTTCCCTACCCTCCAATTATTTTTCATGTGCTAGGCCTAACAGGATGTAAGGTAATGATCTGCCTGATGGCCACTAAAAAGCAGGAGAGATTAATGACAAGATACGGTGATAGGATATAAGTTGGGGTCAGAGACACAGGGACAACAAAGGCAGCTTCAGGGGAGATGGAAATGCAATTTGCAGAATTTTCACCAACAGCTGCACAGGTTATGATCTGAATTGTACAACACAAAGTGGAATGAAGACAGCAGTTCAGGGCTCAATGAAAATGAGGCTCAGTTTCTCAAGTGTCTGTAGAGCAGTCAGAGTTGCGGTGAAGTAGAGAATTTAACAGACATTTGTTTGGAAGGCTGATGCACTGAGTGGTAGTGTTCTGAGTGGCAAAGAGCTCATAAGACTGCATGTAATCTGTGCAAGGGCCTGCATCATGGTATCATGGGAAACATTGGGATCAGGAGCAGTGCTGGAGGCACAGAGGGCTATAACTCCCAAGAATCTTCAGCAACCACAATCTCTGCCATCCAGAAGGACAAGGGCTGCTGTTACATGGGAACATCACTACCTGCAAGTTCCCTTCCAGGCCATTCACCATCCTGACTTGGAAATATATCACTGCTTCTTCATCACTGCTGGATCAAACACCAGAAGTTTGTTGCTAATGACATTGTAGGAGTACCTATACTCTGAGAATTGTAGGAGTTTAGCAGGAGAGCTGGTGGCCTTGTGCCATTGTTTCTGGGCTAGTGATCTATTGTACCGATGATGTGGGTGTGAATCCCATCATGGCAGGCACTGAAATTTCAAAGCAACTTCTTTGAAAGTACTAGCCTAATGTAATGGTAATAATGTGACCACTGTTGATTGTTGTATGTTACTCTCAATGAAATGTGGATTCCAAGAGGAAGGCTTCAGATGTGATAACATTAACTTCAGCATATAAGTGAAGGGCACAACATTTTCACCATAGTTGAGTTAAAGTTATTAAATAAATACCCCTTGTTTGAATCATTGCACATCAAGGATATGAGGAATCAACATGGGCAACATATACACCCATTGATGCCCAACAACTTTTGAAAGAACCTATCATTATCTCTGAAGCAACGTATGTTCTCCACATTGTGGCATGCCTCATAGCGAGTATATTAGTTACCTTTAAGGATTATGGTCATGATCTCTTCACTATATCATAGTATATGGCACAAGGGTATAAAGGTCTTAGACTCTATCATAATTGGGTCACTTGACACAGTGCATATTAAGGGATGAATTCTGCTCCTTGAAATGAAATAACTAAATATTAGCCCCAAAGTAATAGCATGCTGTTGTGATTAAAAAAAACTAAAACAAATGTCCACTACAACATAACTACAAAGCTTTTCGAAAGCAAAGTGCAGCAAAAACAAAACATTTAAAATCTATTCTGTACGCTAGCATGCTTTATCCGTGTCCAAAGATCATTTCATTTTCTTTCCCCACTTTGGCACCAAAGGCTTCTGTTGTCATGAAAGTTCCCACAATATCATTCATTCTCATTCGATATCACTATCAACTAGTGTCTGAAACCTGCAATGAAAGGCTTGTCATTTTTGAACTACATGCTTTCAGTTTCTCTGAACAATTCTTACAGGAACCGAGGCTAGGAAAGGAGAACCAAGAAGACAGAAAAGCGAACAAAGCAGTGAAGGGAAAAATACGAAGTGAGGGAAACAGAATCAGCTTGTCAGTAAGTTTGATTGCCCAGACTTAATCAGAAGAATACAAGAAGACAGCAGATAATCTACCATGCACCTTGCCACCTGATCAAACAACTCCCTCCCCTCATCACTTCTCACTTCTGTGACACATTATATTCTGCCCATGGTTGACATGTTTAACAAATTTATTTGAGTATTTTGAAAATGATTTAGTAATTTAAATAAAGGGAAGCAATTGATATGCTGGAATTTCCAAAAGGCATTTGATAAATTGCTATGCTAATGGGACTTATAGATGGAGGGTTTATTGAGTAAGAGGTAATATCTTAGCATTGATGGAGGAATGGTTAATGGATAGAAAGTAGACTGGGAATAAGCAATGCATTTCCAAGTTGGCAGGTTGTGATGAGATTGCCACAGAGTCCTCAGCTATTTACAACCCACATCAATGTCTTAGACGAAGAAACTCAGAGTAATGTGACCACGTTTTGTTGATGATATGAAGCTATTTGGAAATGTAAACTGTGCTGAGGATAGAAAACATCTGATAATAGACAAATTAAGTGAATAAGAAGGTGGTGAATAGGGTACAATGTGGGAAAGTATTCACCTCTGTGCTAAGCTTACTTGCATTATGTTCCTTTCTGTTTGGAGCTGCCATCCCTGTCCTGAGTTTTGCCCACTTACCTGAGTACCCGCTTTTTTGACCTTACGCTGCCAACCAACACTTGACACCTCCATTATGCCCTCCCAATTCTTCAGACTTTGTACTGTGAACCATGTTCCTGTACCTTGACCAAAACGGCAGAAACTCAAGCCTTTCCACATCTAAACCCAACAAAAGAAGTCAAGTGTGTCAATTTGCCAACAAGGGACAAATACTTTGGGCATGAAAAATCTTTGTAGTACAATCCTTGGCCTGACTTAGTAATGTTGGGAGCACTGTTGTGTCACAACAGGTATAGGTGCATGTTACTGAGTGTTGCTTTTCATAACATTAAAGATGTGGTATAACTGGGTCCCTGGTTTTTGGGATGATCATTACAAGGCCAAGGTGAATATATTTCCCAATGGACCTTTAGTTCTCCCTGAATTTCTAAGCATTTAACTTTATTTTCTAAAATGCCAATGTATTTTATATTCAAACATCTAGAACTAGGTAAGAAATTCCAATTGACAGTGTTGTGCAGGTTTTGAGTTCCAAAGAAAGGTCATACTGGATTCAAAACATTAACTTTGTTTCTCTCTCTACAGATGCTGCGAGACCTACTGAGTTTCTCCAGAACTTACCATTGTTGTTTCAGATATTGAGCTTTTGCAATGTTTCATTTCTGTTTTAGATATTAGGGTTTCTGTCTTTGGCAAAACACCACCGTCATTATCAGTGTAACAAAAATTCACAAGCAACCAGTAAAGTCCTTGAAATATCTACCCAGACAATTTCATCTCATTTTTCAATTAATTGGATTCCTTTTACATGTACTAAAATTTCTTTTGTGTGATTTGTTTTATATTTATTTCTTTCTTTGACCTAGAATTGCTTCCGTTATAGACAAAAGCTAACATATCCTAACATGATAATTTATTTTATTATGTTGCAGAATCAATCCCATCAGCGAATGTGCTATGTCTAAATATGTGTTCATAAATGTGAAACCTAAATAGCTGCAAATGCTCCCACAATATTCTGCAATGAATGATGTACTGAAAATCAATGTCCTTCATAACTTATTGAACATTAACCAAGATAAAGGCAGCTCATTTTCTGACTCACTGACTGTTGTATCTGTTGCATCTCAGGTACCACTGCAGCAGGAATATCTTCAATAGAAGCCTCCTGTTACCCCTGGAAAACATTTAAAATGTTGCCAGATATACTTGGACCTAATGTGGGTCACCAGCTCCTCTCATTGACCTTTGTCTTGGATTTTTGATTAGAATGCTCGATTATTCTCCTCTTCCTATGCTTGTAAAGGGGTGGCTTTATTAAACCAGAATTAGAATTACTCAGGCACAGGAGTACAGTGAAAAGTGTACAAAGTAATCTTTCCTGATGCCATCTTAGATATAAAGGTACCTAGGTACAAAATTTTAGGTACAATATAGAAAAAAGAAGGTTGTCTTGAAGGGAGAGTTTAGATTCTGGAAGAGAACCTGAAAAATAGGACTTCGGAAAGTAGTCCTCTCCTGGGGCCATGTGCAGGTGAGTACAGAAATAAGAAGGTAAAGCTGATGAATACTTAGCTAGAGAATTGGTGCGGGATGGACAACCTTAGATTCCTGGGGCAATGGAGTGGGGCCTGGACAATCCAGACTGGTTGCATCGCAACAGTGCTTTAGCTCAGTTGGCCAGATTTGTGACACAGGGTGATGCTAACTAATGTGGGCTGCACTTTTTGAGATAAAAGGACTCGCTGTCTCAACATCTTCTCTCACCTGAAGTGTGACGATCCTCAGATTAAGTCATGACCAGTTGTCCGTTTCTGATGAGAGGAAGCCCTATAGGTCTGGTAAAGCTAATGGTGACTTTTACTAGCATGGCTGAAGCCTCTAAATGAGGTTAGACCACTGTTCAGTTTGGGCAAGTGTCTGGCCTGGCTCAATGTGCAGCACTCTTACCTCTGAAATAAAAGCTTTGAGTTCCAGGCTATTCCACATATCAGAAATACAATAATTTGAATGAGACATTAAATCAAGGCCCCATCTGTTCTCTTAGGTGTATCTAATGGACCTGTATCATTACCTTGAAGAAGAGCAGGGCAACTATCCCAGTCTCTTGACTGAATTTCAAATTGTCATATAGTTATCTCCAGACTACACAGTAAAAAATGAAAACTGGCCTGATGGCATTCCAGTCCATTGATTGTCCACGCTGGCCAATTTTGAATGTGCCCAGTTTGCCAATAAGAAGGAAATATAAACCCCCTGTAGTTGCCAGTTCAATTAAATAGTGTAGAGTCTTTGGGATAATCCTTCTCTATTAGCTGAAGGTCATACAAGACCAAAGAATGAAAAGAATAACTATTAAAAGATAAAATCTTAACTTAATCTCTTAAACAGGATTTGTTTCTGCTGGAAGATAAATCATATTTGAGTCAGTTATAAAGCTCCTGTCAGAATCATAAAATAAAATCATTGAACGGTTACAGCACAGAAAGAGGCCATTGAGCTCATCATGTTGATGTCATCTCTTGGAAGATACCATTCCCCACCTTCTGCCTGCAGCAGTGCACATTCTTATTTTTTAGATAATGATCCAACTTACTCTTTAAATCTTTACTGAAACGAGCTTCCAATAAAATCCCAGCCGGTACAACCCCAAACCTAACCGCTTGCTTGTGTAAAAACAATTTTACTCATGTCATCATTGTTTCTGTTACAAATTACCTTGAGCCTATTCTCTCTTTTCTTGACCTGTCCACCAACGGGAATAGTTTCTCCCAATCCACTCAGTCCAGAGCACTCTTAATTTTGAAAACCTCTATAAAATCTTGTCACTACCTACTCTCCCCCTAAGACAACAGCTCCAACATCTCCAATCTATCTAATTAACTGAAATTTCTCATCCCTGGAATGACTTACTTGCATTTTGTCTATACTCTAACTTCACACTCCTCTTAAAGTGGACAATCCAACCTGCACTCAATATTCCAGTTAAGGCCAAACCAATATTTCATACAATATAACTTCATTGTGTTTGTCATTCTATACTTCTATTAATAAAACTCGGGATATTAAATTCTTTAGGAACTTTTCCCTGAACTTTCCCTGCCACCTGTAACTGATCCCTCTGCTCCTGTCCCCTTTTATGTACCTCCTATCAAAATGCATCACTTCATGCTTCTCTGCATTAAATACATTACACTTGTCAGCCTATTTCACCAACCTGGCTGTTCTTTCGATGTTCCGTACTACTCTCTTCTTGGTTCAAATTCCAAACTTTGTGTCATCTGCAAATTATGAAATTATGTCTCTTACAATGAGGTCTATAGTATGTTATTAGCTTTACAGTGATGTTCTTTTAAGAGTTTAACATGCAGATAAAGCAACAGATGGCAGGCAACAGCCTTTCTGCACTGTGGCATTCAAGGTATTTCACGTTGTATATGGAGATTTCTCCATACTTTTATATCAGGTTATCCACAAGTAAATCCATAAAAAGAATCCATAAAGCCTTTGTGCCATATTGAAAATGTGGTCAGAATAGTTAAGTGATTGATTGTTTGTGACTGGCACACTCAATGGTCTGAAGGGCCCGTTTGTGATGTAGACCTCTATGACTCTATTTAGATAACTCAAGAAGATTATTTCATTGTGGTCTAGCTGGGATTTGTGTTCTAAGCTAAAATAATGGTGAGTGGCACAGCGGTACAGTGGTTAGTACTGCTGCCTCTCAGCACCCGAGTCCTGGGTTCGATTCCTCCCTCAGATGATTGTCTGTGTGGAGTTTGTACATTCTCCCAGTCTCTGCTTGGCCTTTTTCTGAGTGCTCTAGTTTCCTTCTGCAGTCCAAAGAGTGCAGGTTAGGGGTATTGGGTGTGCTAAATTGCCTGTAGTTTCTAGGGTGAGATATGCAGGGGTAAGGTAGGGAATGGGTCTTGCTGGGATGCTGTATGGAGTGTCAGTGTGGACGCAATGGGCCAAATGGTCTGCTTCCTCACGATAAGGCTTCTATGAAAAGCAAGGACAATTAAGAATTATACTGAAGCTAAGAAGAAGAGCACAATATTAAATATAAATAACGGAAAATGACAAAAGAACACCAGAAGGAAGGATGCCAAACACTCCTTACAATGAACTGGGAAGTCATGGATATGTAATGTGAGTGAAAACTATTTAAATAAAATGTGTAGCATCATTTCATCGACCGAGTAATTGCAGAACCTGTTAGACAGACTGTGAAGATATTGATAGCAGAAGGTAACGAAGGACTTGCACAGAGTCAACTCCCCCGGCTTATCTGGAGGACCAGAAAAATACTGCAAATATATGGAAAGCCAGCTTTAGAATTCATGGCTTAGAATTGATATGCTGTGGGCCATAGGCCACAGAAATCAATAGATTAACTTGTCAGTAAAAAGTAATGTCAATGTACAGCATTCCCACTAACATCTGGGAATCACTGGCCCAAGATTGTTCCAACGTGGAGGGGGAGCACCCAGGAAGGCACGTAGCATCTCACAACTTGCCGTCAAAAAAAAAGGTGGAAGCTAGGTGAAAACAGTGTAAGGAGCATATTGCCACGCCAATGCAGTTCCCATCCACCCACCTGTTCCCATGGCACCTTCTGCTCCAAGTGTAACAGTGTCTGTGGAAGCTGCTTTGCTCTGTACAGCCATGTACAGACTCAATCTGAGAGTGGAAGAGAGTCATCCTCGTCTGCAAAGGACTGCCAATGATGATGATGAGTCATTTAAGAGAAGCTTTGGCCACCATCAACACTATTTATAAAAAAAATCTAGTAAACACACCCTCACAACCAAAATTCACACTGGAGCTAGTGCAAATATCCTACAAGTCTGAATCCTGAAGGACATGTACCAGGATTGTTGAAATTTATTAGGACTAGTGACAACTGTTAAATTAACTATTAATGATGGGTGGCCAACCATTGTATTGAGGCACCAACAATGCAATGCTGCTGCGGCAATACAACATGGAAACCATTAATATTTGACTTGGCAAATATGAGTGGAGCAGCAGTGGCAGAATGCATGTGGCTCTTAATATTGTGAGTACCCTCAAGATCACCAAGATATCCAGGGCGGCGTATGTTCAAAAGGTCAGTCAATCCAGGAGTTAGAACAGCTGTATTCATAAAGGCTCAACAATACAGGAAGGCTCAAAGGTAATGCCATATTGCACATCAAAGAAGATACAATCCATCAACTGACCTTCCCAAAAGGAACAGCACTCACATACAAGAAAAGTTTAAATCCAGGCTGATGACATGGAATGCAATGGAATCTACTGTTGTGTGTATTACCTCGCAGACTAGTGCAGTTCAATTATGTGCATGCTGAAGAAAAACAACACAATGACTAGATTCAAACTGTCCAAACCTGTCTCAGAAGGAACTCCCACACCAGATTCCAAAATTAGAGGAGTTGAATTCCAAATTCCGAGGAGCCAAACTCTCCTCCAAGTGGGCTGCTAAACATAAATATTGGTCAGTCCACTTAGCAAAGGAATCTCAGTAAGTCATTATTTTCAGAAAACCATTTGGAAGTTTCTGCTTCCAGAGACTACCTTTGGGTTTATCTATCAGTCATGATCTATTTCAAGACCTATTCCAGCAACTTACGTTCAGAATTGCAGAAATTCTGCACGGATGCAAATGCATCACCAATCATATTGTGGTAATGGACAAAACCAATGAAGGGAACCAGAATCTTTATTCCCTGATAGCCATGGCTCACCATGAAAGGTTCACAATCAGCAGCCTAAAGGACCAAGTGAATATAAGTGGGATAATTGTGTTCAGATCTATATCTCCAGGTAACAGAATCTGTCCTGACTCAGGTAAAACTGAAATTGTCAGACACACACCTCCCCCTCAAGACATGGAGGACTTGCAGAGATGCATTGGATTCTACAACTTCTTACTTCAAACTTTCTGATGAAGCATCATGACAGAGAGCATTGTTAAAGAAAGCTGCAACATTTGTATAGCAGGGGAGCAATCAACATAATTTTGAGTCGATCAGATGGGCATTGTCAGCAGGAAGCTGCACATTGCAGTGCTACAACCCAAGGAAGAAACTGAAACTTCACTGAGAGGGCCAAATCTTTGCATTGCGCTACATGGCAAACCAGCACATTTGAGTCAAACAAGCACAATCCAATTATTTTCATTGAGACATTTGCTTTTGTATTCAGTAACACCAGATTTCATATGTACCTATTTGCTAAGCAATTCACAGTGGAAACTGATTAGAAACTATTGGAAATGATTTGCCTCAAGCCAACAAGTGCACCATTTGGATGGCAATGACTGTTGCTCAAAGAACAGGGATACATTTTGACGTTGGATACAAGCTTAGCAAAAGGGTCACTTCAGATAGATTGAGATGATTGCTGAACTTCAACTGAAATGTAAGTGTTCCACTGGATTTAGAAATAGGCAGCATGGACATCAATGTGGAAGATGCACTTAAAATTGATCTATTGCATTTGGATCAATAGAAATGTTATCCGCTTCAATCAGAAACAGTTAACAACACAAAGGCACTGTGGAAACTTATAATTGAAGGGAGGCCTGACACAATAAAATATATGTGAGGTAATCTTAGATTCTTTTGATTATTCAGAGATGAGCTCAGTTTCTTTCCAATTTAAGAGCTTTGCCAAGATATAGTAAAAGACACAACACCATTGACACAAGGGTACAGAGCAGATATGATTCGCACACGAGTCGGTCTGTTGGCTAGGAATAAAAAGTTAGCATGGATATGCAAAGCATGCCAGAGTCACCAATGACGGCAATATAGAGGAAGCGTATACCTGCATAAGATTCAATCAGTTCCTTGGATGCACTGATCTATTTACTGTGAACAGAGATGACCTTACCTGAGTCACTGAATTTTTCTCAGAATTTCCAGTTGTCAAACAAGCAAATAAGTCTTTAATCCTGTCCCTGGCAAACACATTCAGATCTCCTGAAGAAATTGTTTTGGATAATGGGCTACAGTATACAGCCAGACATCTCAGGGGCATGTGTGCCAAGTGGGGCATAAGTCATGTGACATCCCAGAGCAAATGGCCTCACCAAGCAAATGGCCTGCATAGTTAAATAGCTCATTCTGAATGAAGGAAAATGAAGCAGGAATTTTGTGTTGCCATGGTAGCTGTTGAAGTGACACCTCTGTATGCCTGTTTCCATCACCAGCAAAGATCACGTTGGGAAAGTAAAATAATGTGATCATGTCAAGCCACCATCTATCCAAATACTCTGAGATGTAGAATGCACTTTGTTAAACTAGGGAGGATGAAGATGGTGCATGTACAGTTTTGAGATCTTTGTCATGAAACACTGTGTTCCTTAAACTGCTAGAGGCTTCCCTGGTAACAATGTTGGATTTCATTGTCAATATCTTCTGTCATTATCAGGAAAGTAAGGGTAAAGTTGTCATTGTTTTGTCAGACCATAAAGATGCTGTCCATTAGTCAAAGACTGCTGGTGGTAGTTTAGCCTGAGGGTCACCATGCCACAAATGAGGGGAAAAGTTGAGAAGGAGAATCCTTCATAGTAACATCAGCCAGATTGGGAATTGACCCCGTGCTGAAGGTGTAATGCCGCAATGCAAACGAGCTGTCCAGCCAACTGAGCTAACTGACATCCCATCATAAGGAAGCTCCCAAGTTATGAGAATATATTCACGTTGACCATTGGCTCATCGTGGATCTTGTTGGTTAGAGAACAATACCACACTGCTGAAGCAGGCTAGTGCAGGTCTTCGAATTTTGGGGCATTTAGCTTAAGGCCTATTCTCTCATGTGCCCCATTGAATAATTAATAATCATTTGGAGTGCATATGCACACTCACAAGTGTTACCTGAGAGCTGAAGCTCGATTACAGATGGCCTTGGTTCTCAGCTGGAGGTGATGTCAAGTTGAACAGTTTCTTGCTCATTCCATACAGAGGCTTCATTCAAGTGGGAAGCTTTATAGATATGGGGTGGAGTGTTGTAGACAGCAAGGTGGAAAACAGCATTAGTGCAATGGCACAACTTTGCTTGACCCCAAACTGCAAATGATTAGATTTGTTGTGGACCTGTTGGGAAGGGTCATGGCTTGTGTGACAAGTCACAAGTATGCAGTATCCTTACAAAAGCTTCTGACTGAACGTCCTCTGTTTCTTAAGTGAAACCAGTCAATCTTGCATGAGCTATCATTTGCAGTTACCCAATATTCAGGATCAACGAAGAAAATTACCATGCAAGGATGAAGCAGTATTTTAGAAATATAGAAATGTTAAAATAAGAATGAGAGAAGACCATTTGACACTTCTAGCCTGTTCTACCATACAATATAATCATGGCTAATCATCCAACTCAATACCCTGTTTCTGCTTTCACCCCATACACTTTGATACCTTTAGCTCTAAGAACTATCTCCATCTCCTTCTTGAAAACATTCAATGATTTGGCCTCAGCTACTTTCTCTGACAGAGAATTTTATTAATGTTAATTCTAGTTTGTCCCACTATCAAAACTATCTGTTTATACATTTCATCCATAACGTCTTAAAGCATTCTGGTGATTCAATGGCACGTGTGCGAGTTGTCACTAATTGTGTAATTTGAGAGGAAATTGCTCTATTTTTCTGAGTTCCAAAAGCACTGTACATCTTTAGCAGTGAGCTCGGGTCTCTAGGTTCACAATCTGACAAATTAGGGAACAATTCAGTCATTCGTACTACTTGTTCACATCTTTTAGTCACTGCATTGCTGCTATACTTTTTACCTAGTTCAAATCCAAAAAAAGTCCCTTTCCTGTTAGTACATGTCCTATACTACAGCAAACTTTGTTTTAACTGACAACTTACGAACCAGCACTCTCAATAAAATGACAAAAATTATATACCCCAATACTGCAAAGTTTACTATTTTATTCTGGTCAATTATTACAGTTTGTTTTGAATGCATTTACTGTATATTTGTTGTTAAATTGAATGACTACAAAATACCAACAGCTGATTCAATTTTGAGTCAGTTTCTCCTCAAATACCACGATCTACTGCAATGTCTGAGTCGTCAGTTAAGGGTGCGAGTGAGAAAGCTCAGTGATGGCAAGATAACAAAGTGTGAAGCTGGATGAACACAGCAGGCCATGCAGCATCTCAGGAGCACAAAAGCTGACGTTTTGGGCCTAGACCCTTCATCAGAGAGGTCTAGACCTGAAATGCTGCTGCGTCTGCTGTGTTCATCCAGTTTCACACTTTGTTATCTTGGATTCTCCAGCATCTGCAGTTCCCATTATCTCTGATCACTGATGGCAAGTGTTGTTTAAGGCAGAGTTGCATCGTTAGTTTAATGATTCCCGGTGAAAATAAAGTATGATGTATATACTTCTCGCATTATATTTCCATTGCGTAGTGTGCTTTCCTGTAATGATTTTGTGGACCCCTTGATTATCCAGAATATTGGATCAATCAGCACACTCCTGATCCAATAGGTGTCAGATAATAAGTTCACTAACTTCAGGCATCTTCCTTTGCATATTTTTCTCGTTCAGTTTCAAGTTTATCAAGCAGTTCTCTCTAGCTGTTGCACAAGGCTCTGATTCTGATTATGATCTGAGATGGCTTCTTCCATTGCACCGCCACATCTTTCGACCAGCAGATAATTCATAATGATTTTCTATACTCCTATTATTTTGTATCTTGAGTACATGTGACAATAAAACTAGTTCTACTTCTAATTCTAAAATCGCTGACTAACTTGTACTCTACACATTTGATACACTTCAGAGTCATGCAAATGCTAAGTGGTGACCAGAATGTAGTTCCAAACAGCTGTTTTCATCCATTTTCACTTGCCAGTACCTATCCTTTTACCCAAGATAGTAAAGATCTCTGCCTAATTAGCAAATTGTATCTTCAAGGTTTGAAATGAACGATAGAGATCTCTTTTAAGTTCTATTGAGATTCTTTAAGTTGATGCACGCTCTGTTTTCCAGATTGCATTCTTGCTACAGGTCCCTCTCACTGGAGACTGTGCCCCTTGCTTGAAAGCAGCTACTTAGCAGCACATTTAACACTGGGCTGTACATCACAATTATCTATACGTGTGTAGCAGGGATCCCTGAGCCCAAGTGGAATTAGGGAAGAGGCAATATCCTAATTGGATGAATACTTCAGTGGGTGCAGAGGGAAACAAGTAGCCATGGGGTTGGAGTTTTGTGGCATGCAAGTTGAAATAAAATTCTGAGTAGAAAAACATATACCTCAATTCTGACTGACTAATCTTTAACCTCTGGTGCTTGATATAAGTATTATGTGGCACCGAGTAAGATGGGCTAAGAAAATTAAACCAGCCTGCTACTTGAATTATCTTTGTTCATGAGTAATTGCACAATCCACACTCAAGAAAGGACCAGATCCAGTGCTTATTCCAATATGTTTAAGGACAACTACTGTGATTACTGTGAAAATGCCCTCATTTGATGCCCATGGATATTCAGGAAGGTGTACATGACTGGAAAATTGATCAGAGTTATGACTGAACAAAAATTTAGCCCGTTTTGCACTAATTCTTCACTGTTACTTTAAATACTTGCCCCAGATCAATACCACTTGAGAGAACTAATTATTGTTTCATGTCATCACAAACATACAATGAATTGTTTAATTTCAGGGACCTTGAAATCAGGCAATTTTATTTCATATCAATAGCAATGGGCAACATTAACTTATTTCTAGAATTGTGATACAGACGGACATCTCAAAGCAATTTCAATTTCCAAGGAGCGACAGAGGTGGACACAAATAAAAGGTGAAGTGGAGGAGCAGCAAATACCAAGGTTATGATTCATGAGATAATTTTTTTTAAGGGATAAGGAGAGGTTTGGGAAAATCAAAGAAACAAACAGGATGAGCTGAGAGAAAAAAAATGCATATAAAGTGCTTTAAGACTGAGAAGGATTGAAAGACAAGGGTTAAGACCCAAAACCAATTCAGTGCATAAAGAGAAACAACAGAGTTTAGTAATAAACAAGTCATGACGAAATGCATTTCAAACAAATACCAAAGGATGTAAGCAAGAACTCAGGCATAACTATGGAATTGGGAAAAGTGAGCTTGGCATCAATTAGAAACACAGTTTGGGCAAATAACATTTTCATCATCCTCAAGTCTCCCACAGTTACTAATGTAACGGCCTGTAAAAAGGCTTGTGGGTAATTTACAGTGTAAAATTGACTTGTTGTTATCGTTATAGGTACTGTATAACACATCTTGGTATCAACCTTTGCTAGCATTTTGGAAACAGCAGAGGTGTTACATCAGTAGAATGGCTGAAGAGGAAAGGTTAGACTTTGTGGCAGGTCTATGTAGAGCAAGTATGTCTGACTGAATTCAGTGTGATTGTATGGGAGACAGGTGGCATAAACTGAGCATTCTAATGTGAAGAGAGAGCACGTTTTTCGCAATTTCTTTTTCCTTTAACGTCATATTTAGTTGCAGTAAAGTCTCAGTCATTCAGTTACTTGAGCACATAGCCAGAAATAGATGTGCTTAACTCTGATATGCTTTACCATATTTTCACCTTCTAAAACTGATCAAAATGCATACCGGGCAGAATGTAATGAGGATGGTGGGTCCAACCTCCAAACTGGTGACATCTTGCCAAGCAGACCTCTGGAGATTCTAATTGTGAGAGGGAACCCTGCCCCTGGGTTTCTGTTCCCGTGGGGTCAATTAATAGCTGCACCTTCCTCAATAGAAGAGAAGTCACATCCCTGAGACCAACCTGCCCATCGATCAATCAAGGGTACAGCTCTCTGAGGGTGGTGGTCGCTGCTGGTATTACACTTAGAGCTCATTATTTGATCCCCATAGAAAAAGAAGTGAGATGAGGTCGCAGGGAGGACAAGAACTGGCTGTCAGTGACCACCCACCCCCATCTTTCCAGATGCCCAGTCCTTCAATCAGCACTTGTCAATGAGAGCCGGCTCATCCAATTATCTAAGGGTTTGCTTGCCAGTGCCTTTGGGTCTTCCACCCACCATTGGTTGTATGCCATCAGTAATGGGATGATGCTTTTAAATTGACATTAATCCCCCTCACATCTTGACTGAGACAACACTGGGTATCAGGCAATCAAATGATTGTCAAAATCAAGTTAAATAAACATGTAGAATGAACATTCATTACTAATAGTGGAACAGTACATTGCCAGACAAGATTAAAAGCTTGTGAGAACGAAGATTAATGTCGTGTCCTTGCTGGAATGGTGATATTCTAGGGTAACTCTTTCAAAATGGTACAAATGCTGGAATAAGGAAAATGTAGAAGGAGGTTTTAGGAAGTCAGGAAGAAGAAACAAACAGGCATAGGAGTAGGTCACATGGCTTTTTGATGCAACTGCACTATGCACACTCAACTCCACTCTCCCTTCTTATTCACAGATCCCTCAATTCCTCTGGTGTCCAAAAACAACTGATCAGTCTTCATTATTTAATCATTTAGTGCGATTCTACACCTGAGTTTGGGTTAAGTCCAGACTGATCAAGGTGGAGGAAAAGTGAAGAACTGTCTTCAAGCTTTAGGTAAGAATTAATCTGTCTTCTGCATGTGTTCAGGCATATGCGCTGAAGTGAACCTTGCAGGGTACACTATTGCAGTCTGCTCATTTTCATCAAAATTATGCATTGTGTTCTAGCTCCCCCCATACTGTGCTATTTGTACTCATTGATCTGCAGATCTGAGCCATCGCTGAAAGTTTGCTCCAGGTTACTGGAGTCTTTACACAATATTAAATATATTCAATAACTGAATGTCTGCAGCTCCCTGGGATAGACAATTAACCATCCCTGGTGAAGAATTTCTCCTGAACGGCTAACACCAAATATAAAAATTAAATTCACAAGAGCAGTGGACTGAGTATCTTGATGAAATAAACAGATGAGAGAAAGAAATTATACGTGCAAGAAAGGAATTAACAATTGGCTGACTGTTACGGGGTCAGGATTCAACCAAAATCCTGCAACTCCCTCCCTGATTGCAGTGAAGTAGTGTATGGACAATATGGGCCGCAGCAGTTCCAGAAGAGAGATCTTCACTACCCCTCTCAGGGGCAATTAGGGATGGACATAAGCCAGTGATAGTCAAATCCTGTCAAAAAGATTTCTTGTAGATTGCTCAAGAGTGTGAAGGTGATGTAAGTTACTTCTATGGAGAATTTTCTCCTGGGTAGATGCTCCAAGCTCATGTCAGTTCATGTATCAGGAAATCTCACATCTCCCATCTTGGATCTCCATGCCTTTAATTCACAGGATGAAAAAATGATTTCCTGGATGTGTGCTATACACTGATGTACACTCCCAGGGAAAAATTACACTACAAAATTATTATTTTAATTACTCACTTCACCTTTATTGAGAAAGGACCCAGTGTCTTCAGGTCAATATTAATCCAGCAGTTGAAAAAGTCAATATTCACACCACATTGAAGAAAAGTAACAAGCTGATACCAGAATGTATAAATTTAATATGTATAAATGGTTTATTAGAGACTAATGTGTTTTGTACAAGTTGTGAAATTATTTCAGAAACAAAGTAGAACTAATGTCTAGTTCCTGCCACAGACTGGCAGATGGTGAGAAAGATGGAAAGCCAAAGGCAAATTACAGTGACCATTTTTCAGAGAGCTAGCGTTAATTCAGTGCATCTGGCCCATATTTTACACCAGGGACTATTGCCTGCAAAACCTCATACACAGACTTCCACAGAACTGGCAGGGTCAGAGCTAGAAAGGCAACCTTCTTAGCAGTACACATTTAATATGATTTCAAAACAGCTCCTCATCAAAAAAGTTTAATTCATCACTGCAATCTATATCGGAGTTATTCTTTGATATGTCAATAGATATTGCCTTTTTTCATGAAAGGACAAATTTGTCACCAAGCGGAGATCCACTATGTTGGTTCGTCTTGCTGAAGGCCTTTCAAATGATGTCCCACATCATTGTCCTTTGAAAATAGTGAGATCTATGACTTAGAAGCTGCTTGGTAGTTGATTTGGAGTCTTTAGTACTGAGTAAGACATTCTTCTGGGGGAAAAAAAGCATTCTCTTAGAATTCTTGTGAAACTAGTTAAAAGAAAGCCCTGCAAAATCTGTCACACAAAGTATTTGGATATTGTGGGACATATTTTCCCAGAAAATCATTGTCCCAGAGTCAATTGAAGTCTGTATAAAGGTGTTAGATAGTAACTAGAGCAAAGACAAACATAAAGAAATGTTCCAAGACTCCATGGCTACAAACATGATTATTGAGAATATTATGCTCCCTTTATAGCAGATGTCATGGACAAAGTGGGAGTGGAGGTGTATTTAAACAATGATGGCTTTTTATCTCTTAAACCTGAGATGGTAAGGTATTGTTTAACTTATTCCTTCTCCTGATTACTCTCTTCCCTTGCTGAGGTAGGTGAAAGCCTAGTTTTTGGGTTCTGATATTTGAAATAAACTCATGACAAAAGCATGTAATTTGAAACCAAAGATAGAGTTTATTGACAAAATGCTTAAAATGCAAAGGAATTACTTTTCAACTTCACTCACATGCACAGCCACTCAGGAGATGAAGGGGAAAAAAGCAGCAGAGAAGGAAGATTATAAATTACTAGCATTGGTAAACCTTAAAGTATTTTAAAAATCAAATCATGTGAATGTCACCTTTCCAGAAGTCAACGTCCAGTAATAGTATCCCCAGTGATCTGAGCCCAGTAGGCTGCAGCTTCTGTCCAAAACAAATAGAAAACAGTAAAACTTGAAAAGAAGACATACTGATTTGACCATCTTATTTATTTCAAGATCCATTGCTGTTTTTTGAAAAAACAACTTTTTTCTTTAGGTTTCCATCCAGCAGCTTAAGAAACAGAGAGCGATTAGGCTGCCAATTTAGTCTGGGATCCTATCGTCTCTCTGGTCATCAAACAGCATCTGAGGTGGAATCCCAAAATTCTAGTGTTGAACAATTCAGTGAGCTCAGTCATGATTTCAGTCATGTGACAAGGACTGAAATATCAGGTTCTGGTGGCCGAGTTTGCTGGGAGAACTGAAAGTCATCCGTTTAGCTTTACCTCTCCAGAGTTGCCGTTTTTAACATGACAGTGTAAGTGCAAAAGCATTGATCACAATGTCAGTAAAATGGGTTTTGATATTTATCCTCTGTCCAGAGCTAGCTGGAAGCCCCTTTGCGTTGACTTTAACTGCAAGTTTTATGCAAAGCAGATTAGACCCTTCAGCAAATCTGATAATGTAATCTGCCTTGGTCATTTTAGAGTCATTTTAGAGATATTTCATTTTCAAAAGCTCAGAATTTTAACCCAGACGTATCATTGGGATTTCCCTTCACAGCTCCTGCTGTTATTGCAAACATTAGGCCTTATATAATGATGATTTCAGTAGCCAAGGTGACATGCATTGAGCAAAAGCCTTTGCTTCAAAATCAAAATAAGATCAACCTTTGAACGAGACCCTCTGTGTCAAACAGTGAGTTGTTCAATGTTTCATCAAGATTATAGCATCATACAGCATGGAAAGAGATTCTTCGGTCCAACCAGTCCAGGCCAACCACAATCCCAAACAAAACAAACCCAGAGATAATGGGAACTGCAGATGCTGGAGAATTCCAAGATAATAAAATGTGAGGCTGGATGAACACAGCAAGCCAAGCAGCATCTCAGGAGCACAAAAGCTGATGTTTCGGGCCTAGACCCTTCATCAGAGAGGGGGATGAAACCCACCTGTCTGCACTTGACCCACATCCCTCTAATTATTTCTCATTCATGTACTTATCCAAATGCCTCTTAAACTTTGTGACTGTGCCCACATCCGCCAATTCCTCGAGACATTTGTTTCGCTCTCGAACCATTCCCTGTGTAAAAAAAACCTGACCCTCATGTTGTTTAAAACCTTTCTTTTCTGACCTTATGCCCCCTAGATCTTGAAATCCTCTATCCTGGGGAAAAGGCTTGATATTCGCCTTATTTGTACCCCTCATGATTTTATAAACATTTATAAGGTCACCACTCAATCTCCTATGCTCCAATGAAAAGAGTCTCCGTCTATCCTGCCTCTCCTTATAACTGGAACCTTCTATTCCTGGCAACACCCTGGTAAATCTTTTCTGAATCCTTCCTAGAATAGGCCAACCAGAACTGGACACAATACTCCAGAATAGGCCTCACCAATATCATGTACAACCTCAACATGAAGTCCCAACTAGTTCTTTGTGACTTTGCATTTCATTTTCCTGCCGTTCCTTTTACTTCTACCTACAATTGTATGTTGTACAGATTTACACTCTTGCTTTACGTCCATAGTGTATTCTGCCTCTACCAGACTATATTTACTGAATGTGGCAATGTTTATGTTATCCTTCGGCACATAAGAAACTGGAATGTGAATAATATAGTACTGAAAGACATAACATATATTTTTGACAGCCCACTAGTATATATAAATATTACATTCGCAGTCACATCAGTGTCTGGGCTATCATGAAGCTTTTCAATACTTGGTGTGACATACGTTCCACAGTTTGCCATACTTCAACAATTCATTGCAACCTCAGGTGATATTAACAGCATTTCTTTTACAGGTACACAGTGATGATACACAACACAATTTTTTTCCAAAGATAAACACTTATTTCAAGCAGACACGTGGCTGTACAGTGACATAGATTCTTATTTTTATCATTGTACAGACAGGTAAAAATTGTATTTCAACTATTAACAATTCAAATTTTAATATAACATTTTGAAAGTTTGACAACTCATCTTCATCTGATGACCATGTACTTGGTTGCACTTGTTTGACACCTCAGTTGCCCTGACGTTGGTTGCTGCCCTTCAACACCACCAAGACAACCATCATCATCAGAAGTTTCCTCCCCACTCTCTTCATGGTTGATTGGTAGACTGTATTGATCTAAACTGGCTTCTGTTCCTTTGCAATGCAGCACCATGATAGTAATGATTTTGTGCAATCTGGCTGGTTACATACTCAAGAAACTCGTGCTGGTAGCCAAATATTTGTACTGGGATTTCCAACTCAAGTACCCTGCCCAGTGCATATTCTCTTCCTGTAGTCATCTATCTCTTTCATTCTCTTGTCTCTTTGAAGAAGAATATCCTGCACCTAGGAGTGTTCAGCTAATTGATTTCTGGACAAAGATGAGCTGTGGATAGTAACCCATGCTCCAATGCCGTTGCTCAAAAACAGAGCAATGCAGAGTTTTGCTGTTCAACAATGATTGATCATTAATATGATAGTGCAATATGCTCACCCAGATTGTTTGAGCAAGGATAGTGGAGTGGTGATAGGATAGGGGCTATCCCCCATTAAACACATTTGTTTTCAAATGGTTTGCATTGAATTACCATCCATTGTCACATGCTAACCATTTTGGTATACTGGATAAACTGCAAATTTTGATCGTTATATCATCAAGATTTACAATCATTGTGATATCAAGTTCTCAAACAATGGAACATTATGAAAAGTAATCCATAACAAGGATGCGATTTTCTTTGTGTAGTGGAGCAGATGGAATATCATGTCAATGTAAAGGTTCCCTCTCCCTCTACTAGTGTTGACATGTTTGGCTTACCTCAACTCATCGGATACTCTGATGAAACCCTGCAGTGACAGCTGTCTTCTGTCTTTAATATCTTTGTATCCATGGTGTAACATGGACAAGACATATTGGCAGAGATAGCAAGAACTTCACATGCTGGAGTCAGAGACAACGCAGTGTGGAAATGGAGGAGCACAGCAGGCCAGGCAGCTTCAGAGGGGCAGGATAGTTAATGTTTTGGGTCGGGACCCTTCTTCAGAAATGGGGAGGAGGAAGGGAACTGAGAAATAAATAGAGAGAGGAGGGGTGGGGCTGGGGAAGGTCGGTGGGATGGTAATGGGTGAGAGCAGATAGAGTGTGGTGGCGATTGGTCAGTGAGGTGGGAGGGGCAGATAGATGGGAAGCAAAGATGGACAGGTTGTGTCAGGTCAAGGAGGTGGGGGTGAGGAGGAGGGGTGGAAATGGGATGAGGCCGGGGTGGGGAGGAGTTTTTAAAACTAGTGAATTCCATGTTTAGGCTCCCAAGTCGGAATATGAGGAGTTGTTTCTCGAATTTGCGGGTTTCCTGAAGGTGCCTGAGGAGCCAACAGCCCAATGCCCTAAACATGGAATTCACCAGTTTTAAAATCTCCCCACCCCCAGCCTCATCCCAGGACCAACCCTCCCTCTCATCCCTGCCTCCTTGACCTGACATGACCTGTACATCTTGTCTCCCAAATATCCACTCCCCCCACTTCACTGATCAATCCCCATCACTCACCTACTACCATCCCACCTACCTTCCCCAGCCTCACCCCTCCTCTGTATTTACCTCTGAGCTCCCTTCCCTCTCCCAATTTCTGAAGACATATTGGCGTAATGTTTTTAATATTAACGATCATGCATGGTTTGTTCCCCTACAAAGGAGATGATTTGAATGTCATAAATTGGATCAGTGTCAAGATCCTTCTTGTAGGCAATCTGCCACTGGTATGTCGCAGGTAGAAGGTGTTTGAAGACTAGGATGAGCTTGTGTATTGGCACTGCATTGTGACCTTGCCAATGCGTAGAATTGGTGAACTATTATATGTTGTGAAATTGTCTCTCAGAGGCTGTATTGTGGGCTGTTGCATGTTGAGGCACAAATTTTCCATTATGCATCATGGTAATGTGCTTCTGTCTAGATTTTAGTTTTCATTGAGTATCATCTCGCCTTTTCTGGATGATTGTTATTAATGGCTGGAAAAGCTTCTGACCACCTTACACTGTCTACTGAGGTATGAGGCTAACAATACGTAAAGCTACCCCTCTTCTGACATTTCCCTATACTTGCTTGACTCTGCACCTGGTTGATGTGATTCTGTACTTTATTAGCAGTTTCCTTGTTGCCAGTCATACACTGTTACACTATCATGGTAGCCTGTGTTTTGTTCTGGGGTCTGCTTTGTCCTCTGAATTTAGATGTGCTTCTCACGTGTGCACAAGGTTTCTTCCTACAACATGCCTTGCAGGGATGAAGAAAAGCTGAGCAGTTTTTGGGTAGCTGTGATAAACAGCTCCTGTTAGCTCCTGGCTGTAACAGTAATGTTGACTGCACCTGAAGTATATAATTGTTGTTAGCCTGTTACTATGGCTTCCCACTTATGTCTATCTTCAAGTAATACATCAGGCCTTCTCCTTGCCTAGGAGATGATTTCTGGAGGCTTTAATTTGCATAGAGGTATATTGGGCTTGATGTCTTAAGTGTGCTTCTGTCTCTCCAGACGTTGCCACACCTGCCGAATTTGTCCGGCAGTGTCTGTTCTGATTTCAGAACACCCTACTTTTATTTGAATGCTACAAAGTGTTATGATCACATCTTATGTGTCAGATCCACTTACTCACTTTCAATGATCTCCATGGCCTTTCTGAACCCTCCTTCAATGATATCCAACAATATGTAAACCCCAACAAAAACAGAAATTGCTGGAGAAGCTCAGCAGATCTTGCAGCAAAGAAATTAGAGCTAACGTTTCAGGCCCAATGAACCTTCCTGTAAACTCTGCTTTCCTCAAACTGGCCTAATCCTTTATCCCCATGGTCTCCTCTTCACTCTCAATAATTGTACCTTCACTCCATTGTGAATGCCAATCCATTATCTCTCTTTATTATCAACTTTGTAAGTTCCCTTCCTTCATTTTAAAAGTCACCTAAAATCCCTAATCTTTGTACTTGCTTTGAAGCTGTTAATATATAATCTTTTAATTCTGATGAAAAGTCATCAGTTCAAAATTGTTCACTCACTTCATAGATGTTACTTTATGACCTGAATACTTCCAACACTTTCCATTTTGATTTTCTGTTCTTTGACTATTATTAGCCTCAATATAAACTATAAATTAAAGTTCTGAGGAAGGGTCACCGGACTCGAAACATTAACTCTGTTTTATCCTCCACTGATGCTGCCAGACCTGCTGGGCTTTTCCAGCAACTTTGTTTTTGTTCAGTGTAAACTATCTTTCTTTAGTCCTTCCGGCTCAGAACCATCTCTTTAGTCCAAAGTCCCATGAAATGCTCTTAGGCAATTTTCTGCACATGACATATTTTTCATGACGTTCCTGAAGAAGTACCAACACGTTATTTAGTAACATGGAATTTCATCTGCTCCAATATATTCAAACCATGCACTATTCTCTTTGTAGTGCTACCATTTTCAGTGTTTTTACCTACGTGAATGAGATTGCCTAAAGTTATTTAATGTGGATTTTGATCTGTGCTTTTTATTCTGTGCTCATGCTGGAAAAAGTTTTAGGCGGTCCATGTATTTTCAAGGCAATTTGGTCATTATCAAGGGAAAGTGATACTTAAGCCATTTATCTGATTTGGACTGAAAACTGGCTCCCCCAGGAAACGTAGTCAAATTTGAATCTATAATAAAAGCGAACTGAGGAAAAAGAAGCTGCTGGAGAAACTCAGCAGATCTCAGATTTTGCAGAACAGATCGTGCGGAATGCATAGAAAATAGAGTTAACGTTTCAGGTTCAGTGGACATTCTTCAAACTTGAAATGTTAACTCTGCTTTCTCTCCACAGATGCTGCCAGACCCGTTGAGCTTTTCCAGCAATTTCTGTTTTTGTTTCAGATTTGAACCTGGTGTTCGACACCAAAGATACAAGCAAGGAATAACAGTGGGGCACTCAGGCATTCAAGCTGCTCCGCTATTCAATAAGATCATAACTGATCTGATTTTAACTTCAACTTTACATTCGTGCACACCGCAATGATGCTTCATCTCTGTCGCGAACTGATCAAGGACCAAGTGGATCTCATTGACTATTGGGTTGTTTACTTGGGCCAATCAAGGAGCCCTGGCTGACAGATATAAAAAGGATATTCAGAGAGTCTCCTCATTCTAGGGTTTAGCTTTGAGCTGGCTGGTCAGAACCTTTGAGCTGTGCACATGTAAATAATGGGTGACTTGGTGATGGGTAATCTCTGTGCAGTTATTTCTATCCCTTTGGTAATAAAAAAATGTACTTCTGCCTTAAAAATATTTAAAGATTCTCTGCCCATCGACCTTTGAGGAAGGAAATTTAAAACACTCACAATCCTCTGAAAGGCAAAAAAAAAGTTTCCCCATCTCTGCTTTAAATGAAAGACTCTTTTTCTTTCAAACTATGGAGCCTAGTACTGGATTCTCCCAACTAGTGAGGCTAGAGTCGAAAAAAAATGGATCATATTACAATTTGCTGTTTGCGACAGTGTCAAACCACAATTCTTACACCCTCCATAAGAGGGTCACTCATTGCATGCTTACTGCTCTTCTTAGGCAGTCCTCTGAGATCAAGGATGACTTTTGACGACTCTGTGTGTGTGGGTCCTGAAGCGACCTTACTGCTATTACACTGGTTTACACATTTGGTTGAGGAACGATCAATGTTTGAACTTATTCTGAAATCCGCTCCAGAGACGAGCCTTGAATATTATGGAACGCCAGCCTCTTATTTCGAAACACAGTGGCCTCCATCCCCGTGCTAAAATCTGACACAGGTTCCAACACAGGAATCAAACTTTCTTACCTTAATGCCCAGTCCCTTGAAAGCGTTCTCCCATGTGGGCAATAACCAAATAAACATCGGTGCATTGTCACTTCAGGAAAGTCTTTTATCTTGGTAAAGTGCTTCGATTTTGCTCGCTGTCCTGATTTGTGCAGCTGTGATCTGTGTAAGTGTACATCCAGACTTAAATCTTTTGAATAAATAAGTTTCATTATCCTTTGAAAACTTTGCTGCTGTTTATGGGAATGAATTCATTGTTAAGTGTGGTTTAAAAATTATCATTGACATTCATTCTTGGCACATATTATGTACGATAATAGGGGAGCTACTTAGAACCCAGCAGTCCTTTTGAGCTTCACTGAATGTTGATACCAGAGAGAATTGCTTGAAATGATCTGAATAAAAAAAAACTTGCCCCGTACCACTGCTTTCAATATATTCACTTTTCCTTAACCAATGATCCTCGTTTGCTGTGGTTGACTGAACTCTCAACTGTATCTATTCCATTTCATGTGCTTCTGCCCTCACCCATTCCCTTACTTCTCAGAACTATGATAGGGTTCGCCTTCTTCATCCATTCCGTCTCACATATTCAATGGATCATTCTCCACCAATTCTATTATCTCTAGACTGATGTACCACCAAACACACTCCTATACCGCTTTCAGCATTCCCACATTAGCATTTGCTTTGTGGTGTACAATTTCAAGTTAATAAACTGTATTCCCTGCTCGTGATTGGCTCTCCTGCATAACAAAGTAAACAAATGCAGATTCTTTGACTAGTTTACATGGACTTCATTCAGTCCAGACTGTTTGGTCACCCGCTGTTTTAATTCACAACCCCACACTGAATTCTCTGTCCTCAAACTCCCAACTGTTCAAATGATATTCCAGCATAAACTCAACAGCCAACACGTCACCTTTGGAGTCAGCAACTTGCAACATACTAGGTTCAATATCGATATCAACAATTTTCAAATGCTAGTTTCTGCTCCAGTTTGTCAGACAGGCAACTCTTGGTGATGACTCTGGTGCTCCTATTTATATTGAATCAAACCCATCTTTACCCCTCTCACTACCAAGGAGAGGCAATGGTCTTGTGGTATTATTGCTAGACTGTTCATCCAGAGAGCCAGCCAACCCAGACTTGCCTGAACCATGTCAAAATGGTACAGTCTAAAACTAGGCTTTCCAAACTTAGAGCTATTTCAGATTGAACTTCAAGAGCACTTGTAGTCTCTTTCATGAAATGGTAGCAGCTTTTTACCTGATTTGATGCAGTAAGTGGAAAAATACTGGTCAAAGACAAATTTTTTTTTACATTTGTTTCTGAGATGTGGGCATTGCTGGCTAGGCTAGCATTTACTTCCCAGTGGGCAGAGTCGGCCACCTCACTTTGCAACTGGAGACACGTGTGGGCCAGCCCAAAGAGGGAGGCAATGGCTTAGTGGTATTATCACTGGAATGTTCAACCACAGGTAATGTTTTGAGGACTCGGGTTTGAATCCTGCCATCACAGATGGTGGAATTTGAATTCAATAGAATATGCGGAATTAAGAGTCTAATAATGACCATGAATCCATTGCCGTTGTCAGGAAAAAAGCCCATCTGGTTCACTAATGTCCTTTAGGGAAGGAAACTGCCATCCTTACCTGGCCTGGCCTACATGTGAGTCCAGACTCACAGCAATGTGGTTGACTCTTAATTGCCCTCTGGGCACTTAACAATGGACAAGAAATACTACCTAGCAAGCGACACCCTCATCCAGTTAAATAAGTAAATGTACTTTCCATGCCATAGTTTTCTATGCTAGCTTGATTTGCTGACTAAGCAGAAACCAACTTGAAAATTGGATGGTCCAACTCAGAAGGATTCACCTTATGAGAAATGGTGGAACACCTTGGACTTTATCCAAAGGAGTTTAGAAGAATGAGAGGTGGCCTCACTGAGAGGTTTTGGTAGCTTCCTCTTGTACGCCAGTTAACTGCTTAAGGACAAAGTTTAAAAGATGAAGATGAGAATTGTTTTTATCTCTCACAAAGAGCCGGTAGCCTGTGGTACTTTCCTCCTCCAAAACAATGCAAGCTAGGGCTGTGGGAGAGAGAGCAGGCTGATTTGAGACTGTAGTTAGACAAGGCATGATGTTTTTGTACAGCAAAACAGGCTCGAAAGGCTAAATGGTCAACTTCACTCTTTTCCTAAGTTCCCAAAATCTGATGACCTTAGGCCATAGATTTTCAAATTGCAGGGAAGTGTTCCTTTATTGGGTATAAATATAAATTAAGGCAATGTTTCTTTTGAATAATTAACTACATTTGACAGATTAAGACACAGGGTCCTGAAAGTGTGTCAATATTTGCAGAGTCACTTCAGAGTTGATCAGTATGAGATCATGTCAAATATTTGCAGGGTGTTCTCATGTATTTGACAGTTTTTGTGCAGTAATCCTGAGCAAAGTGACAGTACTTGCAGGGATTCCCAGGAGATTGGTCAACATTTTCAGGGATCTACTAAAGAAGGTCAATATTTGTATATGTGAGTCCACACAGAGAAGTATGAAAGCTGCAGCCCTGTCTGGGCAAAGTGTGGTACATCTGACTTTTCAACACGCTGTGCCTCACATAGGGAATTGCCTGCATCATTTTAGTTGCTCAGAAACAAGAAGTGTTTCTAAAGGCAATGACCTTTCAGCATGTACATGGTGCAAAGGGTCAAGTAATGTTCAAAGACCTCCCTATAATGGCTTGTTTTTCACAGAACAGCAAACTAGTGACATTTAGATTCCCTGTCATAGTGTCAATGCCTGGGCTCAGTGAGCTGAATGGAAGTCAAGCTTAGTTCACGAGACAAGGGAGCAGCCAGAATACCAGATGTCCATCAACAGGATACACGCATAAACTGAGTAACCAAACGTGGGCAATGACCTTTAATGGCTATCGCTTCATTTGAAGTGATCTTAGATCTCCTGCAATTGTATATAGTGAGTGGTATATTGATCAGTCATCTCTGCTCGCAGTATTTATTCCACACACTGGAAACTATTATTGGAAGTGGAGTTTACCTCAGGGTCAGTAACTACAAGCTGCCCCCTGTTTTACTGCAATCTGTCTTTGCAGTCATAGAAAATCAAACATTAAAGTTTTTAAGAGAACAATTTCTAAATCATTGCTGGGAGAAGTATCTTCTCTGGCCATTTCTTCCTTTTAAGTATGCCCCTTAAAGGCTATCATTTCTAAACCTGCTCCTCATTTCTTTCTCATTACCATTAATAAATTATGACCAAAGGCAGCCGATTTCAGTGCCTTGAGATAGTTTCAATTCCTGTGACAGTGAGACTCATTTTTGAGATTGCTCACATGTCTCCACTTATTCAAGATGCTGAATTCTGCCATTTAGTTTCAACACTTTTCAGTAACATCCAGCTGTCCTAATTTTCTTTGAGTTCTTCTGTGTTCTGTTCTCACTGTTCTATGCTGTCTGTATTTCCAAACAGGCTGCTGAATTGCATACCATCTCCGAGCATACTTTCATTAAGCTTGCCCTCCTTCCTCTGGGAGATGCCACACAGTTAGGGGTCCAAATTTCCCTATTAACCCCCTTCAATGTTTAGTTTTGAGCAATTGCATTTTAAGGTACACATTTGCCTCAATCTCTGAACCAGGTCATTAGCTATGATTTTCATAAGTTGGTACATTGGCATGCCCAGTCCAAATCATCTCCCCCTTGCAGTGCAAAAGCCCAGTGCTCAGTGCTTGAACTCTGTGTATCCACAAAATACTGTAGGTTAGTAAGTAAGTCAGCGATGGTTTTGACTGGTGTTTGTGAAGTAGATTGTTCAACATTCAAGTCATTCAGACGCAAGATTTGAATGAAAATGTCCCAAGGAATTGAACAGAGAAAATGTATCAGTAAAAAATTGTATTCAATTCTTTGCATGTTGAGTAATGCACTATTCAAAGCAAGCAGTGTGTAAGTGATGGACAGCAATCAGATGGAAGTTATTGTTGACACTTGTTGAGAACAAACTGACTATGAAATGAAAGTGACATCCGTCAGCCTAGAGACAGAAATAAAGTAGCATTTTTACGATTTTGTTTCGTTCAAAGTGATGCTGGAGGCTTACAAAGAAGAACTGTTTCCATTCAGCATCTATATTCAAACCTGCATTTTGCTGCCATGCCGTTCCATAATTTCTATAATTTCATAATAAGCTGAACATTGCACTGTGTTTGCTCCATGGCCCATCTCATCTCAAACATTCCTGCTTTCTGTTAACTGGAAACATGGAGATTTTCCACTATAACTTCATGCCTTACACTTCAACTTTGTTCTTTAAGGTCTCAAAGTTTACAAGCTCTGTAGGCATCAACAATCATCTCTCCAAATTACTCTTAAAAAATATTCTTTCATGGGGTGTAGATGCCACAGACACAGCTAACCTTTGTTGCTCCTCCTTAATTAAGGAAGAGAATCATAGAATCCCCACAGTGTGGAAACAGTCCATTTGGCCCATTAGCTCCACACCGGCATTCCAAACAGCATCCCACCCAGACCCACCTCTCTACCCTTTCCTTGTAACTCTGCATTTCCCATGCCCAATCCACCTAGCCTGCACATCCTTAGATATTATGGGCAATTTAATATGGCTAAACCACCTAGCCTGTGCACCTTTGGACTGTGAGAATAGCCATTAGCCATTGAGGAAGCTCGATTTCCATGTATCAATAGTGCCTGGTTAAAAAAAATGCCATGGTGCCAATTTTTACCGACAGCAGCATTGAGTAATATGGCAGGAAATAATTGAATAATGCTAATTTCTCAGGGCACAATACCTCTTGCATTGAAGAGTGGGAATGTATTTATGCCTGAAAGCATCCATTTTTCATTAAAAGCCAAAACCAACTGTTTACCCTTTTCAAAACATTTGTACAAAATTTTAAAATTATGACAAACAAGTAAGCACTACATCAACTATATTCTGAAATAGATTTCAGAAGTTACATCTATGCCCCTGTTCACTAAGCAAACACTAACTCTTCTTAAAGAGGCAGGAGACTGAGAAAGCTAGCTGGGTTGCAGGCTACTTATTAGGTATTCCCGGAGTGAAAGACTTTCTTTGTTAATTAATAAAGATGTCGTTGTGGGAAGCGGCATTTCTAACTTCCTAGGATGGATTCACTTCAGAGACATTGTAAGGAGTCTTGTTGATGGGGGAAGAAGAAGCTGTGGAACCAAGAAATTGTGAGCTTGGGAAAGGGGAGCCTGGTAATCTTTTTTAGATATTACTGTAGGAAGTCCCAGGTTCCACCACCAACTTCTGTCTGGTCATCGATAAATAGCCTTGATTGAGCCATAACTGAAATTGAATCATCTGTATTAGAGTATGGAAATTTGGGACGAACATTGTAATCCATGAGTGGCCTGTGGAATGGGAAGGTTTGCTGAACCCATTTCTCTTGCAAGCTTTTTGATGTACAAGTTTGGCATGTGCTATTGAAGATGACCCAGCATTCCAACCCAATCCAAACTTAATCCATTTTCAAATTAATCCACCAAAGGACAAGTGAAACATTTAAGGTAATAATTCATCTTCCTGAATGAAATATTTATTCATTCCAAATTAATATTGTACCTCCTGATACCATTACTGCAGTTCATTATGGAGATAAAATATATTATTAATCACTTTATTATGCAGTCGACATGGTGATGGCCTTACTTAGTTAATCAACATTCTGAAATTGGATAGCAGATTAAAGAAAGAATAGTATTGTTGCAGTGCTTTCTCATGTTTCTCAGAAATATTCCAAAGTACTTAACACTTGATTACTTTGAAGTACAGTGACTCTTTCTATGTAGGGCCACACATCCACCATCTTGAAAAGCCCTTCAAAACCAATGGGACAATAGCATTGATGGGAACCAAATTGATCAGGCCCACAGGAAATCCCTGTTGCTCAAATATATCCAAGGGTCCTTTCATGTCTACACTAATGAATGGATATTGGTTGAGAATCTCATCCGAAGGATATATGACTGGCTATATAGTTATGTCAGACCAATTCTGAGGCCTCCATGTCCCATGTGGTCCCAACAAAGAAGCGTTTTTTTTGCCAGTTGTTGCTGAATAAAGAGCTGAACTGCTTCAAATCACTTTGGATGTGGGTGTCACTGGGCTAGGCCAGCATTTATTGCCCATCTGCTGTGGCTCTGGAGTCACATATAAGCCAGGCCCAGATGAGGATGACAGTTTCATTCCCTTATGGACATTATTGTATCGGATACTTTTTTCCAAAAATCGACAATTGAATCATGGTCATCATTAGACTCTTAATTCCAGATTTTGATTGAATTCAAATTTCACCATCTGCCTTGGCAGGATTCAAACACATGATCCCAAAATGTTACATGGCTCCCTGGATTGACAATCTAGCAATCATACCATTAGACCACCACTTCCCTTGTGTTCTGGTTGAGTCTAAATGTCAAAATGCTGTGTATGCAATTTTAATACAATAACTGCTTCAATTAAGCTGTAAGAGTGATGCATGTTGGAATTTAGTTCAGACATCTCTGCCACTCTGAGATTGGTCAGGGGACTTTGCAGATTGGAATGCACTTGTCAGTTTCAGTTTGAAGCACAGCAGTAACATGGAGAGTTTGCTTCGTGTCTGTCATAGAGTGCGATATTTAGCAAGCGGTACCTGTGGGCACTGAAATATCTTTCTCATGCTTCACGTATATTTACAATAATTGGTAAGTAAATCGGGGAAAGATGAGAGGAAATGACTTCATGCAGCTGTTGTTTAATAATTTGTTATGACCGGGAAATTGTTGGCTGAAAGAGTTGTGGGAATAGATGCAATAGGAACTTTCAACAAATAAAAGGAAAAGCATTACAAATGAATCAGATGGCTGTAAGAGTAGAACAGGGAACTGGAACTAATTGGATAGTTCTTTCTAAGAGTTTGTCAAACTATGCTGTGCCTATTTGGTATTGTATGGTTCTCTGGTATAGATTACCTTTCATTATATCAGATTTAGTCTCTGCTCCTGCTAACAATGGCTCTCAGGAGGTTCCATTGAAAACTGAATGGAAGGTGGAGTGAGGACTTGCTAACAGAAGATCCTTGTGAGCAGTTCAGAAGATGAACTGTGATATAATTAATTGAAAAGGACGCAGTCCACTGAACAATGGCGAGCTAATTCAAGACTGTCATCCCAGAAGAGATATCACTTATGGAAAAATTATTTATTCTAATGAAGAGTTGGTTCTGGATGATACGAAAGTCAGCTGACCAATGAGTCAGTTTATGGGCTGCCAGTTTGAGCCCGAGGAAAAGGATCAGAATGAAGGAAAGATCTTGGATGAGTCTTGGCGAAAGTGAATGGTTTCAAGTGCCCAGTGGCAGAAGGAGGCAGTGTGGAAACAGAAATTAAGAAACAGATTAGCTCCAGTTGGAGTAATTGGAAGAGGTGTAGTGGAATGTTAAGTAATGGAAAAGTATCTATGAAACTGGAAGGAAGAATCTACAAGACAGTTATGAGACTAGCCTTGTTATGTCATGCAGAAACTTTGGATACATCAAGATGAGAGAAGAAGTAGGGCCATTAAGAAGGTAACCATGAAGAGGTTGGACATTTTCTGATCAGTTGGTGTGGAGAGTGAGATGTTATGAGGGGAGCGACACAACCAGAACTGACAGGGAGAAGGGAAACAGGAAGGCCCCAAGGCCAGCTGGCAGGATATAATGGTGAGAGGGTTAAATGAAATGGGAGTGAAAGATGAATAGATGACTGACAGGAGGAGATAGGGAAGAGTGAACTATCAGTACTGGCTCTCCCCAACAAAAAGGGGTGAAAACAAAAAGGAGCAAGTAAAGGAATGGATGTCCGTCACAGTGAAGCTTTTTTTTTACCTTATTTGTTCACAGGAAGAGGGCATCACTGGTTAGGCAGCATTTACTGCCCATCCCTAATGCCCAGAGGATAGTTATGAGTCAACCACATTGCTGTGGGTCTGGAGTCACATGTAGGCCAGACCAGGTAAGGATGGCAGTTCCCTTCCCTAAAGGACATTATTGAACCAGATGGGTTTTTCCAACAACCAGCAAAGGATTCATGTTCATTATCTCCAGTGGCGCAATTGGTCAGTGTGTCGTACTTATATATGACAGTATAGAGGCCGAGATTGTGAGGTCTAGTCTCATGCAGAACAGTTTTGGGATGGCACGGTGGTGTAGCGGTTAGCACTGCTGCCTCACAGTGCCAGGGACCCAGACTCGATTCCAGCCTCAGGTGACTGTCCATGTGGAGTTTGCACATTCTCCCCACGTCTGCGTGGGCTTGCTCCGGGTGCTCTGGTTTCCTCCCTCAGCTCAAAGGTGTGCAGGCTAGGTGGATTGGCTGTGCCAAATTGCCCATCGTGCCCAGGGATGCTTAGATTAGGTAGGTTATACAATGGTAAATGCAGGGGTAGGGGAATGGGACTGAGTGGGATGCTCTTCGGAGGTGTGGACTTGTTAGGCTGAATGACCTGTTTGCATACTGTAGGGATTCTATGATTAGTATCTTAATTCCAGATATTTAATAAATTCAAATTCCACCATCTGCTGTGGCAGGATTCGAACCCGTCCCCAAATATCGCCTGGGTCTCTGGATTTACAGCTCAGCATAATACCACTAGGCCTTAGTTTCCACTATAGTTCATCATTGGGATGAGCATGTTTCTGAATCAGGATGAATAAATGAATCGGGACATTGGCTAACATTCTTTCTCAGAGTTAGATATTTCATAAAAAGAAGCAAATCAGGCATTAATTACATACAGCATCCTGCAACCAGCAGATAAATCAATATTCCTCAATGCATCACACAACTTGGAGCAAGCACTGAAGTGGCAATGAATGTACTCTCCCATAAATGGGAATCAGGAGGAAAACTCTGTGCTGGTTGGAATCATACCTAGCAAAAAGGAAAATGGTTGTAGTTGCTGGAGGACTAGTATCTCAGTTCGAGGACATCATTGCAGGAGTTCCTCAGGATAGTGTCTTTAGTCCGGCCGTCTTCAGCTGTTTCACCAACGATCTCCCTCCAACATAAGATTAGAAGTGGGGATTTCTGCCAAAGTTTGACACAATCATGACTCCTTTATCAATGTCCAAGTTTCAAAATATCTGGACAAGATCCAGGCTTGGGTGACAATTGAATTGTAATATTTCTGTTGTACAAGTGCCAGGCAATGACCATCTCCAATGAAAGGTAATCTAAACATTGCCCCTTGACATTTAATGGAATTACTATCACTGAATCCTCACTATTAATATCCTTGTGGACACCATTAACCAGAAATGAATGGAGACTTTTCCCATTTTGGTCACCTAGTGTTAGCGTCAAAACCAATCAACATCAGGTGAAGCATAGACACTCCGTGTGTCTAGTTTTCTAGTAAATACACACTTAGAGCAGCAAATAAAGAGCCATAGGTATTAACCCTCAGAGAAAGAATGATATTGATCTAGAAAAATAAAATTTAAAAGATATGGACCATCTATGGAGATGCAGCTGCAAAAGCAGGTCAGGAGCTGGGTGAGTAACTCACCTCCTGACTCCCCAAAGCCTGTCCGAAGCTACAAGTCAGGAGTACGTGGAATAATTGCCTAGATAGGGAATGGTCCAATAACACTCAAGAAACTTGATACAGTAAAGGACAAAGCAGCCCATTTGACTGGAATCACATTGATAAGTAATTACTCCCTCCAACACTGGCACAGAGTAGCAGCAGTGTTAACCATTTCCAGGACACAGTGCAAAATTTCATCAAGTTTCCTGAGACAGCACCATCCAGACCCATAACTATGACAACCTAGAAGGACAAGAGCTGCAGATACATGAAAAGAGAGGTCCTCTCTCAGCCACTTAACATTCGATTTGGAAATATATTGTAATACCTTCAAGGTCACTGGGTCAAAATCCTGGAACTCCCTCCCAATGGCACTGAGACTAAGGACACTAAATGGACTGCAGCTCACCACTACCTTCATAAGGGTAATTAGTGATGGGCAAAAATGGTGGCCCAGCCAGAAACACCCATATCTCCTGAGCAAATCATAAGAATCAGATCCTTCTATATGATCCTTGAACAAAAGAAATGTTTTGCTTTTATTTATCTGTGATATTAATCTTTTATCTTTTAAACTTATGTTTTTCTGTATCAAAATCATTCTTTCTCTGAGGGTTAGTACCTAAGGCTCTTTATTTGCTGCGTATTTACTAGTAAACTAGACACATGGAGTGTCTATGTTTCACCTGATGTTGGTCTGCTTTGATGCTAACACTGGGGTGCCCAAAATGGGAAAAGTCTCATTTCTCAAGATAGGGAGAGAGGGGGAGGCGGACTGAAGATGGATAGAGGAGAAGATAGGTGGAGAGGAGAGTATAGGTGGGGAGGTAGGGAGGGGATAGGTCAGTCCAGGGACGACGGACAGGCAACCTCATCCCGCCTCCTTGGCCTGTCCGTCCTCCCCGGACTGACCTATCCCCTCCCTACCTCCCCACTATACCCTCTTCTCCTCCGATCTTCTCCGCTATCCATCTTCGGTTCGCCTCCCCCTCACTCTCTATTTATTTCAGAACCCTCTCCCCATTCCCCTCTCTGATGAAGGGCCTAGGCCTGAAATGTCAGCTTTTGTGCTCCTGAGATGCTGTTTGGCCTGCTGTGTTCATCCAGCTTCACACTTTGTTATCTTAGATTCTCCAGCATCTGCATAGAACATAGAACATTACAGCACAGTACAGGCCCTTCGGCCCACCATGTTGTGCCGACCTGTCATACCGATCTCAAGCCCATCTAACCTACACTATTCCATATACGTCCATATGCCAATGACGACTTAAATGTACCTAAAGTTGGCGAATCTACTACCGTAGATTCCAAAGTATTCCATTCCCTTACTACTCTCTGAGTAAAGAAACTACCTCTGACATCTGTCCTATATCTTTCACCCCTCAATTTAAAGCTATGCCCCCTCATGCTCGCCGTCACCATCCTAGGAAAAAGGCTCTCCCTATCCACCCTGTCTAACCCTCTGATTATTTTATATGTCTCAATTAAGTCACCTCTCAATCTTCTTCTCTCTAATGAAAACAGCCTCAAGTCCCTCAGCCTTTCCTCGTAAGACCTTCCTTCCATACCAGGCAACATCCTAGTAAATCTCCTCTGCACCCTTTCCAAAGCTTCCACATCCTTCTTATAATGCGGTGACCAGAACTGTACGCAATACTCCAAGTGCGGCCGCACCAGAGTTTTGTACAGCTTCACCATAACCGCTTGGTTCCAGAACTCGATCCCTCTATTAATAAAAGCTAAAACACTGTATGCCTTCTTAACAGCCCTGTCAACCTGGGTGGCAACTTTCAAGGGTCTGTGTACATGGACACCGAGATCTCTCTGCTCATCTACACTACCAAGAATCTTACCATTAGTCCAGTACTTTGCATTCCGGTTACTCCTACCAAAGTGCGTCACCTCACACTTGTCTGCATTAAACTCTATTGCAGTTCTCATTATCTCTAACATCAGGATCCTTTCAGGATCTGACGTGAAACATACTCCCAGAGCTTTCCTATTGGGTGGTGACATTGTTGCTACACAGTTCTGATGGGCAGAACACATTCTGCCAATCTGTGCCTGATGGTCGCATTAGGATCCCACAGAGAACCCTGAGTTAAATATTGCAGTAACGCTCTAACTGCACTGAACAGGAGCTATTATCGCTAATTTAGAGGCCCACTTGGAAAATTGTACCTGGGTGGCACAATGGACATAAAATTGACATAATTCTGTCAATCTCTGCAGTCAGATAATGTGACGACCCTGAGATGGTGCTCTCCAGCAGCACCCTGGCACAGGTGTAGTCTTGTCCTGTATATAGTTAGTATTTAACATGATTAAATACAAACTAAAGTTCACTGGCATCAAAAGACTCTTGCAATGTTGATGAACCAGAGAATAGCAGAGCAAGAAGACCAAAATCAGCTCATTAAGCCCATTGTTGTACCGGCAACAGGAAGCAGTTTTAAAGTTTTCTCTGAAAATGTTATAGAAAGCACAGTGTGGAGCTGGAGGAACACAGCAGGCCTGGCAGCATCAGAGGAACAGGAAAGCTGACATTTTGGGTCAAGACCCTTCTTCAGAAAGTTTATTTTCTGAAAAAGGCCCAGGCCCGAAACGTCAGATTTCCTGCTCCTCTGATGCTGCCAGGCCTGCTGTGTTCCTCCAGCTCCACACTGTGCTGTCTCTGACTACAGCATCAGCAGTTCTTGCTATCTCTGAAAACCTTATCTTTGCTTAAGGAATCACTACTACACTTGAGTCAGTGATAATGGGAACTGCAGATGCTGGAGAATCCAAGACAATAAAATGTGAGGCTGGATGAACACAGCAGGCCCATTAGCATCTCAGGAACACAAAAGCTGACGTTTCGGGCCTAGATGAAGGGTCTAGGCCCGTAACGTCAGCTTTTGTGCTCCTGAGTTGCTGCTGGGCCTGCTGTGTTCATCCAGCCTCACATTTTATACACACTTGAGTTAGCCTGGAATCAGTTCGAAGTGGTAACCTTCTGCCTCAGACGTGACTGAGGGACCATTGAACTAAAGCTGGCATGCATGAGTTAAATGAAGAACAGAAAGTCTTTGTTAAACAGACCTTTGCACATGCTTGGGACATTTGAAATCCTTTAAAAATAACAATCGTCATTGCAAAGTAGAAAGGCAGTGGCCAATTTGTTCTCATGACAACTCCCAGAAATAACAATGTTTCAATATTATAAAATATGGTGCTGTGTTGAATGATACAGATTGAGGGTTAAATATTCATAGAATTCCTACACGTTGGAAACAGGTTATTCGGCCCATCAAGTATACACTGACCCTATACACAGACCCGACCCCATTCTCTATTCCTGTAATCCTGCACTTCCTGTGGCTGGCTAACACACCGAGCCTGCACATCTCTGGACAGTATGGGGCATTTTAGCATGACCAATCCACATAAACTGCACATCTTTGAGCTGTGGGGGGAGAATAATGGAGCACCTGGAGGAAACCCACACAGGGAGAACTTGCAAACTCCACACAGACAGTCAGCCAAGGCTGGAGTCCAACCTGAGTCCTTGGTGCTCTGAGGCATCAGTGCTAACCACTGAGCCAATCATGCCCCCCCTCCCCCACAGCATTGACAATAATTCCCCTGTGCCTTCTTTTTACAGGGGGTCATGGGATCTTCTGTAGCAAATACAGATGTGTCCTCAAATTAACTGGAAAAGGTATCTCACACAATGCAGCACTCCTTGAGTAAAAAATTGAAGTATTAAACTAAGTTTTAGTGCTTAGGTTTTTAGATTGAGATAATTACCATCCTGTTTGTCCACATAAATGCACACTTACCATTGCACATTTATTAACAGGTAATTGTTGATGAGTATGTGAATTTTTGTGTGCTTGGCTAACAGAATGAGAACATGTAGGAGGAGAGTACAGGCCAAGGCTAGGATGGAAAACATTTAAATGAAGAAAGCAACAGAGACAGCGGGAATGAGGGAGGGTATGAGATAGACAGCAACAGAGTGAGACAGTATATTGTGTTAGAATGAGTAAGAAAATGACCAGTGAGTAAGTGAGGGAGAGAGAACATGAGATGTCATTCACATCTGAATCAGAGAAGAGGCAAATGAGGAAAGCATTGGAGTGAGAGATAAACAGGGGTACAGGAGCATGAGATGTAAGGTAGGAATGGTACAGTTGTACATGAGAAAGAAAGGAAGAGAAATAAGTCAAAAAGCAAGAGAAAAATGAAAATAAAACTGACAGGAGTTCCTTTACAAGTCTCAATTTGACAGAATCTATCCCAGTTGGGCATTTATTCTTCAGGGAATCAGGAAAGCCCCAAACTGAAGATTTTCTGGGATCATCAGCAATACTGAGAAATATGTTTTAATGATAGAAGCAATTCAGCTCCAAAAATGGAGTCTGTTTCACACCTACACATACTTCACAAGCATAACAAAACCAGCTTGTATTCTCTAATCTGCAAAGTTATGCGTTGTAAATGATCTTCCCAAACAGACCGTATCCATTGAGAATCATCCACTACTTATGAAATCATTGAACAGAAATGTCTCTGAGCCAAAGTATTTTTATTGCATTTCTGTAAAGACTGGGATTCCTGCCACTTTCAAAACACTGAATTTTCACATCTCCAGGACTTCATGATTTCCATCCCAGAGTATTAAAATTAATAGGTGAGGAAATTACAGAGGCATTAGTCATAATCTTTCAAAGCCTTCTTGTTTCTGGGATTGTCATTCGACTGGAAAATTAATAATGTCACTCCATTATTTAACATTGACAAGACAGAGAAACTAGGAAACTACAGACTTGTCATTTTGAAGTCACTTGTCGGTCGGCTAATAAAATATTACATCAAAGATAATAACAGAGCTTTTGAGTTGATCAGAAAGAGTCACCTCGGCTTTGTTCGAGGTTAGGGGATAACTAATCCCATTAAATTCTTTAAAGAGGTCGGTCATAAGGTAAATATGGAAGGGTTCACAGACATTACCAAAAAGAATTCTCAGAAGCTATTTGAAAAGTTTCCAAACCTGAAAGGCTGGGACTGCTTATATTGAAGGCAACCATTTGACAAGATTTGGACATTGGAGAGAGAGAATGGGAATAAATGTCTTCTTGTAGAATGTACCAAAGGATGGTTCCCTTTCTGTGATTTCAACTTTTCAGCACATTGAGTGATATACAATATATCAATGGGGATCAGGAGTAGACTACTTGACCTCTTGAATCTGCCGTTCGATCAAACACGGGCAGATATTACCCTGTTTGTCGAGAGTCTATCAATCTACCTCAAAAATATTCAACAACCCTGCTTTCCTTGGTGTCTCGGGAAGGGATTTCCATAATCCCATGACCCTCTGAGGGGCCTAATTCTCCTCTTCTCCACCCCTTAGGAGACCCCTTAATTTAAGACTTCATTCCCTCATTCTCTCCTCTCCAACAAAGGAAAGCAGCCTTTCAGCATCCATCCTGTCGAGTTCCCTCAGGGTCTTTTATACTTCAGTCGGATCACCTCTTGGATACAGGAATAGAAAGCTGCAAATATAAACTTCTAGACATCATTAACTTAAGACATTCAGTATATGAAGATGATAGCTGGAGGTTGCACTGGGAAATAGATTGTGAGTGGACAAGGTAGAGTTCAATATAGGCAAGTGTGAGGTCTTCTATTCTGGATTTAAGAAAGGTAAACCAGAGCATTTTCCATACAATAAGAAACCAGGACCCAGAGGGGGCCAATAGATTTGAGAGTCCAAGCAGACAGAATATTAAAAGCTAGTAGATGGGTACAAAAAACAATTAAAAATTATAATGGAATGTTCGTCTTTAGCATATGGGAGGTGAAATACAGAGTTCTAGTTATACAGAGCCTCTATCAGATCCTGTGTGGAGACCTGCACTTAGCTTTGAATGCTATGCCTTAGGGAGGACGTATTGACTGTGGGGAATGTGCATCACAAATTCACTAAGAACCAAAGGGGTAAATTATAAGGGGAAGTTGCATAAACGTATCTTCCTTTAAGTGTGAAAGATCAAGGTGGCTAAAATATTAATCGGATTGGATGTCACCGATGGAGAAACTAATTCACAAGGAGGGATACTGAAACAAGAGTACATTGTCTTAAAATTAGGTATGGTTCAGTCAGGACTGACAGCACATTTCTTCCCAGAGGAGGGGTTTGCAAAGCCCTGGGACGTTCTCTTCAGAAAAGACTCTAAGTGCCAAGACAATTTGAGGTCTCAAAATTGAGGATAAAAGAGAAAACCCTTGGTCATTTGGAATTCAGATGCAGTACAGCCATTATCTACGAGAGGGGTAAAGTATGTTAAATGGGCTGAATGGCCTGTTGCTATGTAAATATTACATAAGCTAATTAAATTATTCTTTTCAAAAATTGCTCACTCAATATTGACAGCAACATGTATTCATAGAACATCTGTAAATCAATAAAATACCCGAAGGTATTGTTCAGCATCTATATAATGAATAAATGGCACCAAACTGCAAAAGAAAGCTTTATGTCTGATGATCAAAACCTTGATCAAACTGGTCAGTTTTAAGGAGTGTCCTGAAAAAGGGAAATGAAGCGACCAATAATTGGAGCAATTGAAATTGGTGATTAGACCTCGAAAAAGGAACAGGAGTAGTCTGTTTAGAACATCCAGTAGAATCATGGCTGATCCAATATTTCTCATGTCTACTTTCCTGCATTTTCCATTTAACCCTAGATTCCACAACAGATTGAGGATCTGATGAAGGGTCTCAAACCCGAAATGTCAACTTTCCCACTCCTCAGCTGATGTCTGATCTGCTGTGCTCCTCCAGCTCCACATTTTATTGACTCTGTCATTCAGTATCTGCAGTCCTTTCTATCGCTGACAATCTATCTATTTCATCTTTAAATACACTTAAGGATTAAATCCCCCACAGTTCTCTGTGGCAACGAGTTCCAAAATGGTGCCTCTTCATTCTGAAACTAGGCCCCCTAGTCCTAGACTCTCCCATGAGGGGAAGCATTCTGTCAACAGTTGCCCTACCAAGCCCCCTAAGAATCCTATACATTTCAACAAGATTATCTCTCATTCTCCTGAACTCTGATGAGTAGAGTTACATGACACGAGTAGGATCATCACAAAGCCAGAATTAGAGGATTGCAGGTGCCGTGGAGAGTTGTTGGCTGAAGAAGATTACAGAGGTCAGGAGGGATGAGGCCATGGATGCATTATTAAATGAGAACATTAAAGTCAAGGCATTCATTGATTGGGAGCCAATGCTGTCAGCAAACACAGTCAACAGGTAAATTCGACTTAATGTCAATGTTTTTTCTATTAACTATGAGGGTGTCACTGTCTTGGACAGCACTTATTGCCCAGAGGGTAGTTAAGAATCAATGATATTCCTGTAGGTCCGGAGTCACATTTGTTCCTGACCAAGTAAGGATGACAGTTTCCTTCTCTAAGTGAAGGCATTGAACCAGATGGATATTTCCAACAATCAACAATGGAATCATGGTCATCATTAGACTCTCAATTTATGACTATTTTAAAACTCAATTCAAATCCCACCATCTGCCATGGTGGGATTCAAACCTGGGAACCTGGACCATCATGTGGAATGTTGGGTTAAAAGCCCAGCAATGATACTGCTAGACCATACCTTCTCTCGACTATGACACACGGCAGCAGAGTTTGGATACCATCAAGTTAATGGAGAGCAACGTTTGGGAGACCCACCAGCAGTGCTTTGGAATAGTTAAGCTGAGAGGTAACAAAGGCATAAACGAGGATTTCTGCAACTGGGGGTGTCAATTCTTGCTCTGTTGGAAGCCCATAGATAATAACAATTCTTTAGCCTCCAGCTTGTTTATCCAATCAGGCTCTACAACCAAATATTGCAGTCTATATTTATAAATTTCAACATCCATCCGACTTGAAAATCGAAATACGGTAGATGCTAAAAATGTGAAATGACAACAGGAAATGCTGGGAGGCATCAGCACCTCAGGCTGCATCTTTGAAGAAGGAATAAATATTTAGGTTGATGTTACAGTTTGCACATCCTTTCCCAGGCAATAAAAAATCATAGGCCTGAAACATAAACTTAAACTATTTTGTTTCTCCACAGGTTTTCACCTAACCTGCTGCGTGTTTCCAGCAACTCAGAATATTTTTCTTTTTTGTTTTTATTTTACATTTGCCAGCTGAGGAGTGGGATGGTGGAATGGGAGAGTAGTTACATTAATGTAGAACACTGACTCATTTTTATTTTCCTGCGTGACAGCATGAGTTTGAACAAACCTCTCATGGAGGGATCGGGCTAAAACATGCATCAGGTCAAGGTAACCTCTACGTGGGGGAATTAATCAAATTCAGATATGGCTGCATGAAACAGACACAGGGCGCAATAGGTGCCCAACAGTGCACGATAATGCCAGTTTTCCCTTCCTATTCTGAGATTTGTGCATCTATAGATGTATACATGCATACTAGCAGCTGCTAATGTCTCTCCCTAAAAGCTGCGCCGCTCTTGTTGGCCTTCCAACTTCTGGGGCTTTAGGGTAATGGGAATCTGTTGAACACAGAGTTGATCTCTTGTGACTTGAGCTCCTTGCTGTTCTGCTACGCTTTTGCTTGTTGTTCCCATCTGTCGTTGAGTATCTGACATCTGTGCCACCAAAATCAGAACGAAAGTGATTCAGTGGAAGTCACACAATCACCAGCTAAATCTATGTATAGGTTTGAGCAGCCCATCTCTTAAATGCTATTTACACTCTCTCACTGTCATTTGGCCTTTTGTTCTGTTCCTTGTCCATTTCGTGTTCATGATCTGTCATTTCTCTTCCTCATTCCCTCATGCCCTCTTTCTTTTCTCTTCTGACTCATCCTCCTGTCACCTGCAGAATTCTTTGTCTCAATTTATTTAATTCTTTCTTGCTGCCTAATTTTCTCATTTTCTGCAACCTCTCCCTTTTGTTTCATTTGTCCCCTGTTTTTCTTTTACATTTGAGCGTTTCATTGTCTGTTTCTCATTTTTTTTATACTTCCCTCTGTCTTTTTTCTCTCCTCTTTATCTCTGCCTTTTTCTTTCCTCTGGCACTCTCTTGTCTTTCCCCTCTGTCTTTCTCATTTACATTCATTTTTCTCTTTCCTGTCCTTGTTTAGCAAAATCCTGTTTCTTGACAGTATTGCACGTTACAAGTGACCTTGCAGAAAGGAAGAGTAACTGGAGTATTGTTAATCTGGTGGGCTAGAGTTCAGAAGCACTGAAGCCTGCTGTGAAAAAAATCCTGAGATTTGAAAGTGCCATTAAACAGCCAACGAGACAGATCTGATCAATTCGAGATGTGTTAAAAAGAAAGCGCCAACTACTCATCTCCATGTTATTCAGTGGCAGTGACAGGATGTCAGTGCACGTATTCACTACAAAGTTAACAGGTTGCAAGATGACTTCGTCATGACTGTGATAGATATGTTACCCACTGACACCTGCCTCTACTTGCATAATGCCAGAATTTTAAATGGGATTTAACTCATGCTTGTGTGCCTGTGTGTAACTCTTAAATGCCGTTCTGTGCTGGGGAAGAACCACTTCTGTTTCAAAAAGCACTTTATTATCTGAACCTCAGCCCCTCTATCATGTTGTAAGGTGCTTTTATCTGGAAAGGAATAGCTACATGCTGGTGCGGACTACATTGATGGGCAGCTGCTAAAGGCCAACAATTCACTCCTGCAGCCACGTGGACCAGTCCTGGTCATGGCTTAAAACTAACCCCACACGTGCATGGCTCTTTCTCTGTTTGTGCCAGGCCTTTCTGGTTTTAAAAGGATCAATTTGTGAAGCCATGATGTATTGCTGATCAACTTCAAGCAGAGGGCTGTGGTAAGTAATAAGGAAAATAGAGGTATCAAACTGACAGGATTCAGACATTGGGCACATCAATCACCACCTTACACATTCACCTCTCCACCACTGATGTGCAGCCCCAACAGTACTTATCAACTTCAAGATTCACTGCAGCAACACATCAAAACTCCTTCGGCAGTACCTTCCAAACACACTACCTTGCCCAACTAGTGCAACAGGCATATAGAAACATTAGCACCAGCAAGTTCCCCTCCGAACCCACACACCTTCCTGACCTAGAATTATACTTCCATTTATTCCTTTTTTCTGAGTCAAAATCCTGGAACTGTCTATATAATAGCACCCTGGGTGGACATACACCACATGGATAGCAGGACGTCAAGAAGGCAAAGCAACCATCTTCTCAAGGGCAATGAGGGATAGGTAACAAATACTGGCTCAGCCAGTGACTCTTTCAACCCTTGAAGGAGTGAGTAAAATAATTACAATGTGGCTCGTTTCAAATCATCTGCATCGTGTCACTACCATTTGTGTAAGTAGCAACTACAGCTTTTGTCAGGCTTAAAATGTAGCAACATATAATATTTCCAATCTTCATCATTGATGGAAGAATGTTAACACAGAATAGGAATATAGACAAGGAGGCTGAAGCATGAAGCTACAGAATTTGCATGTTGGAGGCCTATACAAACAGATGGGTCTGCATTGAGGTGGAAAGTGGCCATTTAAAGATAAATAACAAGAAAGGAGCAAAAATATAGAGTAAAATGAATAAAAGCAAAGAGATATCTAAAAAGAAGGAGATGAACCAGAGTACAATCACACTGAGCTAAGATTGTGAAGGAGTTAAAGGAGACAAACATGAGCTCTCATCAAGTCACTTCCATATGTACATCATCTGATTTTTACATATGAACAGTTCAGACACACTCCTGGAGCGCTAATGGACAAAATGCAGAGTGAAGCCAGTTGATTGACATCAAATCAATCCCAATAATCAGGGCTGAGCATACTGATCGTTCACTCCAATCCCTCTGCTCCCAAGTGGACAATTAACCAATTGTCAGCTGTTCAAGTGCATAATGTCAGCTAATGTCCTCTTTCACTTCCTTGCAATTTGTTTTTCCTCTCCCAAGGTCTGATGAATATAAAATTCCAGGCAGTACCTCCACTGAAATTTTACAGCCTGGTGCGCCAGTAAGTACTTGAGAAAGGCAGTAAAGACAGTGCAATATTTAACCCTTTTACTTTATCTGGTACTCTCAGGAAAATGTTGCCATTTCACAGATTTGTTTTATGGCTTTAAATAAATTAATCTGTATATTATCCAGGAAAATCGTGACTTTTTCATTCCCAACACTGAATGCTTGAATGAAAGCAAGTCAGACAATCAACATTACAGAATTATAGCCTGATCCCTCTCCCCCTTTAATTCCTCAAATCAGACTCTTAAATTCCACTCAATTATTCCTTTTAAAGTGTTCATGTTATCTCTCAGCCGTGCGCTGTAACAGCCCACTTCTCCAATGAGAAGCCATAAAACAAAATTGCCACAATTAGTAATCCTACTTTGAAAAGACACAGGATTTTTTAAAATTAAATATTCATTCATGGAGTATGTTTATTGCTGGCTTGGTCATTATTTATTGTTCGTTCCTAGTTGCCCTTGAGAAAGTATTATTGAACTATCTTCTAGAATCACTGCAGTCCAATTACTGTAAGAAGATTCACAATGCTGTGAGAGAGGGAGTTCCAGGATTTTGACCCAATGACACTGAGGGAATGGTGAAATATTTCCAAGTCAGGATGGTGTGTAGCTGGGAGGTAAATTTGCAGGTGATGGTGTTTCCATGTATCTGCTACCCTTGTCATTCCAGGTGGCAGTGATTGTGGGTGCTGTGTCAGGATCTTTGGGTGAATTTCTGCAAAACATCTTGTAGCTGGTACACACTGCTGCTGCTGCTGCCGAGCATCAGTTGTGGAGGAAGTAAATAAATATTTGAGAATGTGGTGCTGGATGGCGTGAAGTTCCTGAGTATTGTTGGAGTTGCACCAATCCAGCAAGTAGAGAGTAACCCATCACAATCCTGACTTGTAGATGGCAGATAGGCTTTGGAGAGTCAGGAGATGTCTAATTCCTTTAGCATTCTTAATGTCTGACCAGCTCTTGTAGCCTCCTTACTTATATTGCATATCCAGTTGAGTTTTTGGTCAATGGTCACCCACAGGAGGTTGATAGTAGGGGATTTCCATGATAATAACACCACTGAATGTCAAGGGGTGATGGTTGAATTCCTCCTTCTTGGAGATGGTCATTGCGTGACACCTCTGTACTACTAATGTTTCTTGTCACTTGTCAGTCTAAACTTGGATGTTGTTCAGATCTTATTGCATTTGCACATGGACTGCTTCGATATCTGAGGAGCCACAAATGCTGATCACCAGTCCCACTTTTAACTTAATGGTTGAGGAAATGTTATTGTCAATAGTGCTGAAGGTGGTTGTGCCTAGGATACTACTCAGAGGAACTTCTGCAAAGATATCCTGGAGCTGAGATGACTGACCTCTCATACAACCATCTTTCCTAGTGCCAGGCATGACCCCGTCAAAGGGAAACTGTTCCCTCTGATTCCTGTTGTTTCCAGTTTAGCTAGGACTCCTTGATGTCACATCACTCACATGCAGACTGGCGTCAGGGCAGTCAACTTTCACTTCACTTCTGGAATTCACCTTTTCTGCCCATGTTGGAACTAAGTCTAGGATGAGGACAGGAGCTGAATGGCTCCATCAGAATATAAACTGAGCTGCAGTGATCAAGTTAATATTGAGTGAGTTCTGCTTGAGAGCACTGTTGATGATAAATTCCATCTCTTTATTGATGATTGAGAATAGACTGAACAGGCAGAAATTGGCCAGGTTTTTTTTTGTATTTAGGACAAACCTCACCAGTTTTCCACATTGCCAGTTAGATGCTAGTGTTATAACTGTTCTGGACCAGCTTGGCTCGGGACATGAGTAATTCTGAAGCCCACATCTTCAGTACTATTGCTATAATGTTCTTAGGGCCCATAGTCTAGTATGTCTAGCTTGATATAATATGGAGAGTAGTGATAGCTGAAAACTGGTATCTGTGATGCTGGGGACGTCTGAAGGATGTGGAGTTGGATCATCCACTCTGCACTTCTGGGAGGAGATTGCTGCACAAGCTTCAGCCTTATCTTTCACACTGATAAGTTGGGCTCTTCCATTGAGAGTGGGGATATTTGTAAAGCCTTCTCCTCTGGTTAATTACTTATAACCATTCATGACTGTATGTGCAGTTTAGGTCTGATTAGCTGTTTGCGGACTTTCTTGGTTCTTTCCATCACTTGGTACTCATGCTGGTTGGCGTGCAACTATTCCTGTTTGGTAGCTTCACCAGGTTGACTCCTCATTTTCAAGCATGCCTGGTTCTGCTCTTGGCATACCCTCCTGCGCGCTCCATTTAACCAGGGTTAATCCACTGGCTCGATGGTAACAGTAGAAAGGGGTATATTGAGCCAGGAGGTTACAGAATGTGTTGGAGCATAATCCTGCTGCTGTTGATGGCCCACAACATTGATGTCCAGTTGCTAGATTTGTTCAAAGTCTATCCCATTCAGAACAGTGATTAAGCCACACAACAGGATAGAGTGAAGCCTCACAGAGAAGACAAAGACCGTATCTCCACAAGGACTGTGTAGTGACCTCTCTTAGTGATACTGTCATGGACAGATGTCTCTGCAGCTGGCAGATTTGTAAAGATATGGTCAGATATGTTATTTCCTCTTTTTGGTTCCCTCCTTACCCCAGTCCTATCCCCGCTACCACACCAAGTGAAGCTCAGCACAAGCCAAAAGAATAGTGTTGAATATTCTGCCTGGTTACTCTGCTGCTTGCAATATCAAGTTCAATAATTCTAGGGCCTAAACATTTTTTTCCTGGTCCTTCTCAAGACCACCCACATCCCAGGCCTGTCATGACATGATAATAAAATGTGAGGCTGGATGAACACAGCAGGCCAAGCAGCATCTCAGGAGCACAAAAGCTGACGTTTCGGGCCTAGACCCTTCATCAGAGAGGGGGATGGGGAGAGGGAACTGGAATAAATAGGGAGAGAGGGGGAGGCGGACCGAAGATGGAGAGAAAAGAAGATAGGTGGAGAGAGTATAGGTGGGGAGGTAGGGAGGGGATAGGTCAGTCCAGGGAAGACGGACAGGTCAAGGAGGTGGGATGAGGTTAGTAGGTAGCTGGGGGTGCGGCTTGGGGTGGGAGGAAGGGATGGGTGAGAGGAAGAACCGGTTAGGGAGGCAGAGACAGGTTGGACTGGTTTTGGGATGCAGTGGGTGGGGGGAAGAGCTGGGCTGGTTGTGTGGTGCAGTGGGGGGAGGGGACGAACTAGGCTGGTTTAGGGTTGCAGTAAGGGTACCCCGCCCACGGCCGACGGTACCCCGCCCACGGCCGACGACCTCATCGCTCCGGCCACAACCTCCACAGCCAGCAACCCCAGAGGAGACAGCCACAATGAGCCCTGCCGCATCTTCACCATCCCCCCAGACCTCCCGCTGACTGAGGACGAACGGCCCCTTAGCAAGGGGCTCACCTTTGTCCCCCTACAACCACACATCAACGAATACCAGTCACGGTTAGACATAGAGCAGTTTTTCCGCCGTCTTCGCCTTCATGCCTACTTCTTCAACCGGGAACCTAACCCTCCTTCCACTGACCCCTTCACCCGCTTCCAACACAAGTCCTCCTCCTGGACACCACCCCCAGGCCTCCTACCCTCCCTCGACCTCTTCATCTCCAACTGCCGTCGAGACATTAACCGCCTCAACCTCTCCACCCCTCTCACCCACTCCAACCTCTCCCCCGCAGAACGGGCAGCCCTCCGCTCCCTCCGCTCCAACCCCAACCTCACCATCAAACCCGCAGACAAGGGTGGCGCAGTGGTAGTATGGCGCACTGACCTCTACATCGCCGAGGCCAGACGCCAACTCTGCGACACCACCTCCTACCGCCTCCTCGATCATGACCCCACACCCGAGCACCAAACCATCATCTCCAACACCATTCACGACCTCATCACCTCAGGGGACCTCCCACCCACAGCCTCCAACCTCATTGTTCCCCAACCCCGCACGGCCCGTTTCTATCTCCTTCCCAAAATCCACAAACCTGCCTGCCCTGGTCGACCCATCGTCTCAGCCTGCTCCTGCCCCACCGAACTCATCTCCACCTATCTGGACTCCATTTTCTCCCCTTTGGTCCAGGAACTCCCCACCTACGTCCGTGACACCACCCACGCCCTCCACCTCCTCCAGGACTTCCAATTCCCTGGCCCCCAACATCTCATATTCACCATGGACGTCCAGTCCCTGTACACCTGCATTCCGCATGGAGATGGCCTCAAGGCCCTCCGCTTCTTCCTGTCCCGCAGGCCCGACCAGTCCCCCTCCACCGACACTCTCATCCGCCTAGCTGAACTCGTCCTCACACTCAACAACATCTCTTTTGACTCCTCCCACTTCCTACAGACTAAGGGGGTGGCCATGGGCACCCGCATGGGCCCCAGCTATGCCTGCCTCTTTGTAGGTTACGTGGAACAGTCCCTCTTCCGCACCTACACAGGCCCCAAACCCCACCTCTTCCTCCGGTACATTGATAACTATATCGGCGTCGCCTCTTGCTCCCCAGAGGAGCTCGAACAGTTCATCCACTTCACCAACACCTTCCACCCCAACCTTCAGTTCACCTGGGCCATCTCCAGCACATCCCTCACCTTCCTGGACCTCTCAGTCTCCATCTCAGGCAACCAGCTTGTAACTGATGTCCATTTCAAGCCCACCGACTCCCACAGCTACCTAGAATACACCTCCTCCCACCCACCCTCCTGCAAAAATTCCATCCCCTATTCCCAATTCCTCCGCCTCTGCCGCATCTGCTCCCACGATAAGACATTCCACTCCCGCACATCCCAGATGTCCAAGTTCTTTAAGGACCGCAACTTTCCCCCCACAGTGATCGAGAACGCCCTTGACCACGTCTCCCGTATTTCCCGCAACACATCCCTCACACCCCGCCCCCGCCACAACCACCCTAAGAGGATCCCCCTCATTCTCACACACCACCCTACCAACCTCCGGATACAACGCATCATCCTCCGACACTTCCGCCATTTACAATCTGACCCCACCACCCAAGACATTTTTCCATCCCCTCCCCTGTCTGCTTTCCGGAGAGACCACTCTCTCCGTGACTCCCTTGTTCGCTCCACACTGCCCTCAAACCCCACCACACCCGGCACCTTCCCCTGCAACCGCAGGAAATGCTACACTTGTCCCCACACCTCCTCCCTCACCCCCATCCCAGGCCCAAAGATGACATTCCACATTAAGCAGAGGTTCACCTGCGCATCTGCCAATGTGGTATACTGCATCCACTGTACCCGGTGTGGCTTCCTCTACATTGGGGAAACCAAGCGGAGGCTTGGGGACCGCTTTGCAGAACACCTCCGCTCAGTCCGCAACAAACAACTGCACCTCCCAGTCGCAAACCATTTCCACTCCCCCTCCCATTCTCTAGATGACATGTCCATCATGGGCCTCCTGCAGTGCCACAATGATGCCACCCGAAGGTTGCAGGAACAGCCACTCATATTCCGCCTGGGAACCCTGCAGCCATATGGTATCAATGTGGACTTCACCAGTTTCAAAATCTCCCCTTCCCCTACTGCATCCCTAAACCAGCCTAGTTCGTCCCTTCCCCCCACTGCACCACACAACCAGCCCAGCTCTTCCCCCCCACCCACTGCATCCCAAAACCAGTCCAACCTGTCTCTGCCTCCCTAACCGGTTCTTCCTCTCACCCATCCCTTCCTCCCACCCCAAGCCGCACCCCCAGCTACCTACTAGCCTCATCCCACCTCCTTGCCCTGTCCGTCTTCCCTGGACTGACCTATCCCCTCCCTACCTCCCCACCTATACTCTCCTCTCCACCTATCTTCTTTTCTCTCCATCTTCGGTCCGCCTCCCCCTCTTTCCCTATTTATTCCAGTTCCCTCTCCCCATCCCCCTCTCTGATGAAGGGTCTAGGCCCGAAACGTCAGCTTTTGTGCTCCTGAGATGCTGCTTGGCCTGCTGTGTTCATCCAGCCTCACATTTTATTATCTTGGAATTCTCCAGCATCTGCAGTTCCCATTATCTCTGTCATGACATGAGTTACTTCCATCTCTTTGTCTGCCTACGTGTCATTCTCCGTCTCTAATTGGGCTCCATCTCTGCCTGTCGACTCCGTTCCCCCAACAAACCCCTATCTTCAGAATAAATACTACCTTTTCCAGGAGTCAAAACATAAACTCTGCTTCCTCTTCACAGATGCTGTCAGACCTGCTGAGTATCTCCAGTAATTTCTGTTTTAATTTCTTAATCATCGATGCATCACCTTTAAGCCACACTAAGAAGATTTCTTACAGTTGTGAGACCAGAGCAGGACTGTGCTTTTGCGTTCTTTCACATCATCTGTCCTCGGCTAAAACATCAGCTTTGATTAAATAACCTGCTGGGATAGAGGGCATCTCACTCCCCATCCCTTTGAAACTTGTTGGAGAAGATGCCAGTTTCCTGAAAACCAGCATTTTGTATATTTCTCTTCCCATTGTATATCTCAACAATCAGGAAGTTCAAGGTATTGATGATGCAGTGGAATGATAGTAATCTCTTTTACTAAGACCTCAGTTGAGCCTTATCTTATGAAGAAAGAGAATGTGATCCACAACAGGTAACATAACTGCTTAGCCTCTCCCATTCTGTACTGTACAGAATGTTAGTTGCATCTCACTTCATTCATTGCTTTTCAACAAAAATGAGGATTTAAACCTTGACTGGCTGTTTACATTGTGAAGAAACATTGCCCAACACTGCAGCTACCTTGTGATTTTTAAAATCCTTTATAGTTAAACGGTTGTGGACAATTTACAGTCCAATAAAATCCCCACGTGTGGAAGCAGGCCATTTGGCCCATCGGCTCCACATCGAACAGCATCATGCTCAGACCCACTCCCTCTCTAACCCATCCCTGTAACCCTATATTTCCCATGGCTAATCCACTTAGTCTGCACATTCGTGGACACTATGGACAATCTAGCATGGAGAGCCTACCCAACCTGCATATCTTTGCACTGTGGGAGCAAACCAGGTCACCTGGAGTGAACCCATACAGGCACAGGGAGGATGTGTAAACTCCATACAGACAGTCACCCAATGGGGGAATCAAGCCCGGTATCTGGTGCTGTGAGATAGCAGTGCTAATCGCTGAACTACCATGCAAGTGTGAGATATAACTCCACTAGCAGCAACACGTTCTCCAGGGTGACAGGAAGAACAAAGAAAAGAGAAATGATCAGGAACAGTTTCAAAAGAAAGGGAATGGAAGATCAAAAGATTAAAAGGTCACTGTAAAGCTGGGAGGCAAAGGCCAGGAGTAGGCTTTTGCCTCCATGGTCAAGAACTTGTCTATGGGTTAATATACAATATAACCATGCAATATTTGTAGAGGTCAGCTACTAATTGGCTGAAGACCAAGTTGGGAGCTCGAGTAGCTGGCATAACAGCTCAGTGGTTAGCACTGATGCCTCACAGCCCCAGGGATCTGGGTTCGGTTCCAGCCTTGGTCAGTTGGAGGCAGAATTTATAATATGGTTCAGTTCAAATGCTGCACAACAGTTATTACTGAAGTGGTGCTTGAGAATGGAAATGCAGGGCCTAGGGTAGCAGGAGAAGAGGCGGAGGCCCAGCAGCTGGATTAGGGCTGCAGCTCACATCAGTTATGTCTCCCTTGAGATGCTCCTGTACACTGAGAGAAAGAAGAGGAAGATCATTAACTTACTGACTCCCTACTTCTAAATCTTCCAACATTTAAAATCATTGCATCATAAGTGTTACAGATGGACAATAGTTTTATAATCCAAATGGAGAGACTCCCCCATCTCCTGACCCTCAGCCACACAGTAGCTATGGCTGGTGGGAACTGAAATTGTCAGCAACAAGAGTTTAGCGAGGAGAAGCTGGGTCCAACACAGCAGAAGGTTCAATGATCGTCTTCTCTCTGGCAAAGGTGGGTGCAATGTGAGAGCTGGAAAACAGCGAAGTGCCTGGGTTTTCACAGTCCATCAGAAACACCAGCTGAGACGCCTGAGGGGCAATCCTGCTCCCTTATGTGGGAGGAATGTGTGCCCAGGGTATTTATACCAACCCGTCTCTGGGCCTCAGATCCCTCACACTTTTGAGAACGTGGCTGCAATGGAACAGGCAGTGAGTTCCTCAGTTCTGTCTTGTAACCAGACCCACCCCAAGAATTGAAGGTCAATTTCCCCAGATGTCTATTACTGGTAGCTCTTGGTATTTACCACCTCTACTATCCTGTGGTGCTGGGCAAGAGTTGTTTGAGGTGTACGCTACCACCAATCCTCCTTTGCCTTTGCTTTGTCTTGGGCCTATCGAATGGCAGATGATACATCACCACAGAGTATATGCAGAAAAGAACAATCCTTCCTAAATAACCAAAACGGTCTATTGCAGGATACCCATCCGTATAAGTTCATTGGTCAGGCTAATTACGAGGACTTTAGGGAGCCGGCACACATATATGTACTCCATCTGAAAGCTCATGTCAAACTAATAGGGGGAGGCAATAACCTAATGATTAACCTAGAGACCCAGATAACATTCTAGTGACCCAGATTTGAATCCCGCCACAGCAGATGGTGGAATTTGAATTCAATAAATACCTGGAATTACCAGTCTAATGATGACCATGATTCCACTGTCAGTTGTTAGAAAAACCGAATAATTTCCTTTACGGCAGTAACCCGCCATCCTTACCTGGTCTAGCCTACATGTGACTCCAGACCTACAGCAATGTGGTTGACTCTTAACTGCCCTCTGGGCAATTAGTGATGGGCAATAACTGCTGCCTGGCCAGTGACACCTTCATCCCGTGAATGAATTAAAGGGAAAAAGCTTCACCAACGACCTTCTCTTCATAATAAGCTCAGAAGTGGTGATGTTACTGGCAATTGCACAATGTTCAGCACCATCCGCAATATTGAAGTTGTCAATGTCCATGTCTCTTATCTAAGATCTGAACAATATCCAGTCTTGAGCTGACAAGTAGCAAGTAGCTTTCACACCATACAAATGGCCAGCAATGACCATCACCAACAAGAGACAATCTAACTCTCACCCCTTCATGTTCAATGTTATTGCCATCACTAAATTCCCCACTGTCCATACCCTGGGGTTTACTGTCGATGAGAAGCTCAACTAGACTTTCCATATAAATACATTGGCTACAAAAGCAAGTCAGAGGATGGGAATACTGTGTCATGGAAGTCATTTCCTGACCCCCCAAAGCCTATCCATGATCTACAAAACACATTAAAGTGTAATGGAACACTTTCCATTGCCTGGATGAGTGCAGCTCCAACAACACTCAAAAAGCTTGACACCATCCAGGATAAAGCAACTCACCTGATTTGGCCCAAATATCCATAAGCATCCATTCCCTCCACTGCTACCTACTTAAGATGCACAGCAAATATTCACCAAAGATCTTTACACAACACCTTCCAAAGCCATGACCACTTCCATCTAGAAGGACAAGGGCAGTAGATAAATGGGAATGCCACCACCTCCAAGCACCCCTCCAAGTTACTCAACGTCCTGACTTGGAAATATATCACCGTTCCTTCATTGTTGTTTGGTCAAAATCCTGGAATTCTCTCACTAATGGCATTGCGGGTCAATCCACAGAACCTGGATTGCATCAGTTCAAGATGGCAGCTCATCACCACCTTCTCAATGGCAACCAGGAATGAGCAATAAATGCTGGCCAACCAGCGATGGTGCATTTCATGTAGGAATATTTGATTTCCAAGTCTTTTCCTGCAGCCTCTGAGAATCGAGAAAATATATCTTGATCAAGTCAAAGAGGAAAAAAAAATCAATTTGCCCTCTATTTCCATGAAAAAAATTATTATTGCAGTGCATTTGTTCTGAAGCAGACCTGAAGCAACAGACACATAATTGGGGGGTCAGAAATAGTCGTTTGTCAGTAAGTGGCAGCTGATTAGTTATCTATTTTTTATACTAATGTCCTGTGTTGTTGTGTATTTGTTTCCTGGATTTTGGAGAATGATCACCAAATCTAGCTGGCAACAATGGCCATACTTTAATCTGGCCCACCCCTTTAAGGGTACAACTCCGGCAGTTCCCATGGGATGAATTGTTTAAAGGGGCACAGTGTGAGGTTAACTACAGAACAGTTGATGTTGTGTCCTTGGAAAAGACCCAGGTTACAAATCCGACAATGTCATGTCAACAAAATGACAAGCTTTCTTCCTCAACTTGTTTAAGATTTTTGGCATTTTAAAACGTAGCATCTGTAGTGTTACATACAATAGATTTTTTGAGGAAAATAATGTTGCTATCCAAGTATGAGAAAAGCATTATAATTTGCCACAGGATTTACGATATGTGATGGCGGGTAAGTGGTAAATTACTCCGATAATTTAAATATGGATGAGCTTGCTGTCGAAACAGGTATCGGGGTAGCCCACAAACCAACACCCACCCTGCACCAGCTACTGACGAACAGAAAGGATATCAAACCCACAACCAATAAAACTACCGTAATATAGAAAATACCATGCAAGGAGTGTGAGAAGTATTATGTAGGCCAAACTGGAAGAAAACTAACAATAAGTTACACAAACACCAACTCGCCACCTAGAGACACGACCAGTTCTCATTGGTCTCAATACATACCGACAAAGAAGGACACAAATTTGACTGGGACAACACACCCATAATCACTCAAGCCAAACAGAGGCATGCCAGGAGGTCTGGCATTCCAACCAGCACCCCATCAACAAACACATTGGACTGGATTCGATATATAAACCATTGAAAAACCGAACTGGAAGTAACACCGACCATCCCAGCAAACCGAGACATATAAAAAACAAGCAGGACAGAACACCGACCCTTCATCGGACGCGCACTGACGATGTTACCTAGCAGGGTGATGACATGTCTGCAATCAAACCCACCAGCTCGATGAGCATGTCTACAACCTCATCCACAACCCCAGCCATAAAATCTTCTCAAAAACTTGAAAAGACCTTACTTACAAGACTATCTTTCATCCCTTTCAAGGAGATCGCACACTGTACAAGTGGAGGCACAGTCAATAGGAGCTTTCAAAATTAAATTAAACAAGCCTTTGAAGGGAAGTAATGTTTAGGGCCATGGGAACAGAGCAGGGTTGGAAATAATTGAATAGCACTGGGATAATTGGCCAATTGTCTCCCTCTATGCTGCATTATTCCATATTCTACATTATCAGAAAACCCACAGCAAGTGCCAGACTTTCAAATAGGATCAGGTGAGGTTTGCCCAGGTCTTGCTCAACCCACAAATAAACAGTGTGTATCTATTGTGTCATGTCAGAAGTCACAGTTGTCATGGAAACTCTGGTTTCAAAGCTTATTTATTTTCAAGACAGGCTCTAATTGAAAAGGAGAAACTTAGAAAGTTTCTGATTTCTGAGGAAACTAAGGACAAGGCCTGGGTTTTTGAGGAGCCATGGTGTTTCTGCAGCTTATTCAAATAACAGATGATCCTGGGTCCTGACGATTCCACCCAAAACCGCCTCCCCACTTCACCACTGTCTGGTAGCCTCCAAATTTCTTTTTCCTCAGGGAAGACAGAGTAGGTGCAGGGCCTTATGCCCCATGAAATCCTGAACAGCTGGTTTCAAACAGATCCCATGTTTGCTAGGCCACAATGCGGAGGTGCCGGTGTTGGACAGAGGTGGACAAGGTCAGAGGTTAGAGTACTCTAGGATATAGCCCATCAGGTTTATTTGAAATCACAAGTTTTTGGACCATTGCCCTTTTGTCAGGTGAAGTGAGAGAGATGCGCACAGGCATAAGAGTTACAGAACTTTGGTTGGAGAATCTAGAACCAGGGAACACAGTATCAGAATACAGTTAGAGATAATGGGAACTGCAGATGCTGGAGATTCCGGGATAACAAGGTATTTAGAGCTGGATAAACACAGCAGGCCAAGCAGTATCTTAGGAGCACAAAAGCTGGCGTTTCGGGCCTGGACCCTTCATCAGAAAAAGGGGCCTTTTCTGATGAAGGGTCTAGGCCTGAAACGTCAACATTTGTGCTCCTAAGATGCTGCTTGTCCTGCTGTGTTCATCTGGCTCCACACTTTGTTATATCAGAATACAGTTAGACCATTTAGGATTGAGATGAGGCAAGATTTCTTCACTCAAAGGATAGTCAACCTGCAGAATTCACTGCCACAGAAAACTATAAGAGGTGGAGGTAGTGTGTACGTTGAAGAAAGACATTCATGGATTTGTAGATATTTATGTTATCAAGGGGCATGGAAAGAAATTGGGAATATTTAGAATTAGAATTAGGTTTATTGCCATGTGTGCTCAAGTTACAAAAGAACAGGTGCAGTGTGCAAAGTGTACAATGTTGCCGGCACATATCACCATCTTAGGTACAAAGTACCCAGGTATAAATCTTAAGCACAGTATAGAGAAAATAAAGAAAAGATTTACACTACTTTACCGATATACATAGTATGCCTGAGTTATAAAAATAAGAAATAAAGCTAAAACAGTAGACATTACAGTCTTTTTATTTGGACTTCCAAGTGGTCTGACTGAGTTGTGCCAGTTCCCAAAATGGAGTCATTATCGCTCTGGCCCACTGGCCACCAGCCCCCACTTATCACATTGAAACAGATGATCAGCCATGATAATACTGAATGCTGGATCAGACTTGATGGACAGAATGGCCTACTCTTATTCCTAGTGTCTGTGAGAGGGTTGCCACAGTGATGCAGTAAGTATTTAATGAGGTGATTTTGCGATGATAGTGCAAGAAAATCTACTCGGCCTCACTGAGTAAAACCTCCATGAAACCTGATGAAAATGATAATTCACCAAAATATGATAAGATCCAGCTTTTTCAATCTCTCTCAAATGTTGCCAGACCAGCTGACTGTTCCAGTCTTTAATGCATTAGTTCAAATTTCTTGCATTTGCAGTATTTTACTAATGCATTGGTTTGGATTAATTAGCTTGGTTGACCTCGGCATATTTAATTGAAATTTGGCCCTGCATTAAACCTCTCGATATGAGATGAATTCTTAGCATGGCAGCACAAATCAGATGGAAGAGGCTGAAGCATGTCAAATACATGCTTGGTGACAACATAACAAGGTTAAAAAGCTAGAATCTCAGGCTAATGTTCTGGGGACATGGGTTCGATTCTCCCTCATGTCAGATGGCAAAACTTTAATTCAGTACGAATCTGGAATTAAAAGTTAGCCTGAAACTGACTGTCAATTGTCTTAACAACTGGTTTACTGATGTCCTTCAGGGAAACAAATCTGCTAGTCTGGCCTGTATGTGACTCCAAACTCACAAAGATCTGGTTGATTAGGGACAGCAATTAATGTTAGTGATGGTCACATCCCACAAGCAAATGTTTTTTTTAAAAGTGTGTTGTGAAGAATTCCCTTTGACCATATAAATTAAAGGAAAACTGGAATTCTCAGCAGATTTGCCAGTGACTGTAAAGAGAAAGAACAGATTAACAAATGTAAATCATACACCATAGATTCCCTACAGTGGGCAAATAGGTCCTTTGGCCCAATGTGACCACATTGACCCTCACAGCATCCTACCCTGGTCCAACCCCCTAGAACCCACCTAATCTACATCTCCTTGAACCCTATGGATAATTTAGCATTGCCAATTCACCTAACCTTCACATCTTTGACTGTGGGAGGAAACTGGAGTTCTGAGAGGAAACCACACAGACACAGGGAGAATGTGCTAACTCCGCACAGTCAGTTGCCTGAGGGTGGAATTGAACCCAGGTCCCTGGTGTTGTGAGGTAGTTGTGTTAACCACTGTGCCACCCTGAAATCTTTCAGCAGCCCTGAAAGTAGCACAAGAGTTTTTATGAGGATGAGCTATAGAGGAGCAGCAGGTAGCCCAATCGCAGAACAGAAGATGATAGGCTGAAAGACAGGGGCAAGATGTTATGTGAAGAACTTGCAAGTGGATAGCGGGTGAAAATATCAGGAAAAGTCTGGGATAATTCAGGGAATTATGAAAAGGTGAGGAAAATCTGCCAGCTTGGGAACTCTGTAGATGAAAGCAAAAAAAGAAAAGAATTTAGCATCAAAATAACAAAACGGAAAACAGGCCTGTGAGTTGAGGAAGAATTTATGCCCTAACTCGAGTAACTGACCATCTCTGCATCCACAGCAGCCCTTGTCCAGTGCTTATCCCATTGCCTCCATGGTAGGACGTTCCTTAATAACACCCTAAAAGATAAGAGCAGGAGTAGACCATTTAATCTATCAAACCTTGCTATTCAATGTGACTGTGGCTGTAGTGGAAAAAAATGGATTAGAAATGACGCTATCAATGGAAATGCTGATGACCAATTGAGTTGGTGTATGGCAGTGTGCATCTTGTGGTGTGAACTTCAAACAGCTTGCTGGTGCAATGTCCTTTACGTGGGTAAATTGCTCTGAGTAATTTCTTTTGACACAAAAGTGCGGCTAATATGGCTCTCTTCTTTCGCATTTTCTGAAGCCTGACACACATCGGAGCTCTCTGATCAAGGGGTTGTAATTAATTGTTGCACCGTCAATGTGCTGAGTAAATGTCAAAAAGAATCCGCAAGTTTGTGGTGCATGAATGAAGTGCCTACCTCCTTAAAGTTTTAATTTCAGGCCTTGCTCCTGAAGGGTGAATTATGGCACACACACTTCACTGAGTCCCTAGATTGTCAACCCCTCATGTCTGCCATACCATCTGTGTGCACTCTGGTTGCAAGCTACAGCTCTCTAGCACTAAATGGCTGATATTTCAAAGCTATTTGAGCGATAAATTATGTTGTGTATTTCGCTTCTGAGGCAGCGACACCCCCAAATGGGTTGCTGTGGCTATGCATTTCAATTTCGCCTGATTTCGTCTCACTTGCTCTGAGCAAGTAACCCCGAGCTGTGATAAGGATCAAAGGCCCCTCCTGTTTTCTGCTTGTGCTCATTGTTGAAGGAAGAGCAAGTCCAACCATGCGAGGATAGCATTAAATGAGAAAAATTGTCGCACAAGAACTTTGTGGCTATGGTTCTCAAATCAGTGTCTATCTGCTGGGGGAAAGAGCGATCCTCTGCATTTGTTTAAAGATAGAAGACTCAGAGAGCCTCATGCTTGCAGATGGAGACACCAAGGCTCATTCGTAATATATTGATCTACACTGCAATTAAACCAATCGGCAGTGACCAAGAAGATCCTTTGAAGTCAAGTCACAGATAAATCCACTTACAGAGCTGTGCATGGTACATATCTGAATAACTAGCTAGTGAAAATGGGGAGGCAACATTACAGAGATGAGTCCACACTGCCTTTTCAGTTCCTGGTAAACAGCACTCGTGATGAAACACACTCTACCATACAAATTAGTAGCTTGATTTGGGGCAACTCATCCCCGATCCAGAAGGATAATGGTTGGATTGATAGTTTTCTATCCATTTCCACATGAACGGCAACATTTCAAAGACTCTGCAAATGTCAATAAATGCCCAGGGAGGCTGTACAGATATCAACACACACCCACTGGCCACCTGTAAATATCAATACAGGCTTAGGGGCCCACTGCAAATATTAACATATACCCAGGGAACCTCTGTAAATCACCACATACCAAGAAGTCTCTCTAACTATCAATACACACTCTGGGACCCTCTGTAAATATTAACACACACCGAAGGATGGTCTGCAAATATCGACACACACCCAGGGACTGTCTGCAATTATAAATGCACACCCAGGGACACTGTAAATATCAACACACAAAATCTGTCCTTGCAGGCAATGTCCTGGACTACATGATCACCACCCCAAGCAATGGCCTAGCCCACTGACAGTGCTGATCCACTAAAGTTTTTGGCACAGTGTTATATACTCAGGAGGGACTTACCCCGCAAGTTAAATATTGTATTAGACCCCGCAAAGTGTTGTGACATTGAATCAGATCTGAGCAAGGGCACTTTCTATTGATCACCACCTACTATCTTCCTTCAGCTGATGAATCTGTTCACCACATTGTACATAACTTGGTAACTGCACTGAGAGTGACAAGAGCACAGCATGAGCTCAGGTTGGAAAACTTTAGTGCCCACCATCAAGAGCAGTTCAGTGACACCTCCATTGACTGAACTAGCCAAGTGCTAAAGGACATTGCTGCTAGGCTGGGCCTGTGGCATTTGGTGAGAGAAAACCTTACTTAGCCATGGCATCACCAATCTACCTATAGCACTTACAACTGTTCATGGCCATATTGGTAAGACTGGCCTTTACATAGTTCTTCTGAAGTTGAAGTCCTGTCTGCACTTCGAGGAAATGCTCCTTTGTGTTGTGTGGCACTGTTACAGTGTTGAATGGGATTGATTTCAAACAGATCCAGCAACACAAGACTGGGCACCCAAGAGTCTCAATGGACAGCGTTCAACCATAATCCCATACTCCACCATTAACACCAAGTGAGGGGATCAGCCATGGTTGATACAGAGTGCAATCTAGTGGAGCTTCAACAGAGGGCTGCTTGCATGCTAAAGAGTGGAAGGAGCAATTGATAAACAGGGCAAAGCCATCCAGAACCAATGGAACAGATCTGAGATTTGCAGTCTTGCCATAGACCATCATGAATGGTATTGGGCATTTTAATGTTTGTTGAAAGATAAGCATCCACAACATCCCTATTCTCAAAGATGCAGTGGGCCCAGCACATCAGTGTAACAGGTAAAGCTGAAGCAATTACAGGAAACTTCAGCAAGACATGTTGAGTGGGCAGTTCATCTAGGCTTCCTTCTGAGTTAGACTTTATAGCAGGTGCCAGCTTTTAGCCAGTATAATTTACTCCACATGGTATGAAGAAATAGCTGAAGGCACTGAATACCGCAAAGCTCATGAGCCCCACAATATTCTGCATTAGTAATGAAGATTTCTTCTCCACAATTGGCCATTCCCTTAGCGAGGCTGTTCTATGATAGCTACCGCATTAATAGCTACCTGACAATATAGAAAATTATCCATTTATATCCTGTCCAAAACAAAAACAACACAAATCCCCCCTGGCCAATTCCCACACCAATAGTGTACTCTCAACCATCACCAAAGTGATGGAAAGTATCATCAGTAGTACAAGCAAGCAAAACTCACTCAACAATAACCTGCTCACTGATGCTCAGCTTGGGTTTTGTTGGGGTAACTCAGCTCCAAACCTCATTACAGCCTCAGTCCAAAGAAGGACAATGGAGCTGAGCCCCACATGTGAGGTTCGAGTGACTCCTCTTGACACTGAGATATTAATTAACTGAATGTGGCATTAAGAAGCCTAGAAAATACCGGAGTTAATGACAATGTGAAAGAAAACTATCTGATAGCTGGAGTTATACCTACTGCAAGAAGTCTCGGATATTAATGCTTACTGATGATTGCACAGTGTTCAGGGCCATTTGTGATTCCTCGAATATTGAAGGAGCCTGTGTCCAGATTCTGCAAGATTTGCTCAACATTCATGTTTAGGCAGATAAATATCAAGTCAAATTTACATCATCCAAGGGCCAAGCAATAACTATTTCCAATAATAGAGAAACCAACCATAGCCTCTTCATATTCAATAGTATCACCGTCCCAATATGTTTCAGTATCAACATTCTGGATAATGCTTCCATTGACTGGAAAACTGAACTGGTCCAGTCCTGCAAATATAGCGACTATGAAGCATGTTACGGGCTGGGAATTCTGCAGCGAGTAAATCACCCCCTGTCTCCCCAGCACCTGTCCACATCTACAAGCCACAGGATAGGGGGTGCAGTGGAATACTCCCCACTTGCCTTCAACCCAAACAACACTCGAAGAGCTCATTGAGGAAAAAGCAGCCCACTTGATTGGCACCACATCTAAAACGTTTAATGTTCCCTTTGTCCACCACTGATGAATGAGCAGCAGTGTGTACCATCTACAAGATACTCTACAGAGATTCACAAAGTCTCCTCTGGACAGTACCTTCCAAACCCGTGACCGTTATTGCTTCAAAAGACACAGGCAGCAGCAACATAGAAATACCATCACTGGCAAGTTTCTGTTAAAGCCACACCATTTCCTGATTTGGAGCTCTATCAGTCTTCCTACTCTGTCTCTGGTCAAATGCCTGGAGCTCCCTCTCGACTAGTGCAGTGAGTCCATGCTGCAAGGACATCAGCAATTTAGGCTTCTCACTACTATCTCTGCCAGGGCCAATTTTCAATGGGGTAATAAATGATAGCCTTGCAATGCTCATTCCCGGGAGCACATTTTTAAAAATTGGCAAGGGCTTACTCTGGTATCTAAGCTGGTACAAACAGCTTTGGAGTGTTTGATGCACACATGCTTGAAATAAGGAAATATTTCATTCTCCAACATTAACCTTAATTTGGCAAGCAGGGTAACATAAACAAAGACCTGAAGCTTCAAGGAATTTGTGTGGAGTTAACTAAATAAAGATTCGGTTTGAAATAAATCTTTCCACCTCCTGCTTTCCACCATCTCCCCCCTACCATGTAACTTCAGCTTTGACCCTTGCTGTCCTATTAAATGTGTTAAAAGAAAATGGCAAGCAGCCAGGCGAAGGAAGGAAAGACCAATTATAGTTAACTGTGCAGTTATTATAGCAGCCAACACAATGCTGCCATAGTTAAATGCTGGCATGCTATGCAAATTGGAAAGAATCTAACTGTCAGCCTCTCAGTAAACACCATTAATTCAGACCTTTAGAGGCCTCAGGTTGTCGAACTTTTGCAAAATGTCTGCATTTAAGCTTCAATATAGATATACATTGTGCTCCGTTGGCTGTCAAGGTTATATGCAAATTAATTTCATTGCATTCATTTTTGTAAACAAGAGAAAAAGTTTACAGCTCCCAGCCCTGAGTTTTGTTTCAGACTCTAAAGACTGTCAAGTGCGTTGCTTTTATAAATGAGGGGTTCTAAATCAAAGCGGGCTCCTCTGCTAAAACCATAGGGAGAATCTGTACCAGTGAGGCTTCTACTCTCTGTGTAGGATGACTAACTAGTCATGAACATAATGGAAAAGATGCACTTGGGAAAACCGGACGAGCAAACCACCAAGACCAGGGTGTAAATTGAGACTCTGAATTGTTCCCTTTTCCCACCAATTTCCCCAATTTAAAGTAAGGAGCTTTGGGAATTTTTACTTTTTGGCTCCCAAGGTTTGGATGTCACTGACTGGGTTAGCATTCACTACTTCGTAGAATCATAGAATCCTTACAGTTTGGAAACAGGCCATTCATCCCATCAAGTCCACTCCATCCCTCTGAAGGCCATCCCATCCGGACCCATCCCATGCCTTGTCCCTATAACCCAGCATTCTCCATGGCTAACCTACCTAGCCTACACTTTCCTGGACACAATGGGCAATTTTGCATGGCCAATACATCTAACCTGCACGTCTTTGGACAGTGGGAGGAAACTGGAACACCCTGAGGAAACCTACTCAGACACAGGGAGAATGTACAAATTCCATACAGTCATCTGAGGGCAGAATCAAACCTGTCTCCCTGGTGTTGTGAGGACAGCAGTGCTAAATAGTGTGCCCTCCAAACTTGTGCTTAGCAAGGTAGTAGTGCGATGCTTTGTGGGATTGCTGCACACCTTGAGGTACAACTCTTTCCATACTGATGCTAGGAAGAGTATTCCAGGATTTGGACCCACCTGATAATGTAGAAAACATGATTTAATTCCAAATCAGGCTGGTGGTGGATTGAAGGGGAGTTTGCAGGTAGCAATGGTGTTCCCAGATATTTGCCCTTTAAGGTGGCAAGCATCACTATCTCTGCAAGCGTTGTCTAAGCAGCCTTGCTGACTTGCTGCATTACATTTTACGGATGGTACATATTGCTGCGATTGAGCATTAATGGTGGGAATGGAAAATGATGAAAGAATGGGACATGACTGGCCAGTGCTTATTAAATTCCCTTGAAGAGGTGATGTTGAACCAATTAAGACAATTGACATTGACATGCTAACTGGAGAACTGCTTTGTTCTTGGATGGTGTTGAGCTTCTTGATTCTTGTTACAATAGCAGTCATCCAGGCAAGTAGACTTAACAGAAGTTCTCAAAATCATGAGGGCTTTAGTAGTTTATATGGGGGGTAAATGGTTTTCGGTGGTGGATAGATTGGTAACCAGAGGGCATATATATAAGATCCTGTCAAAACAACAAAGTGGATACACAGGGACAGAGGAGGAATTTGGAGTTTTTTTGCAATTAGTTGATATGAGACTGAGAATACCATTTTTGCTAGTGAGTTTTGAGAAGATTTGTAGCTCAGGTTGAGGCTCTGGATGTGAACATCCAGAAACTCACATCCAGAATACCATTTTTCACACCCTTCCTCACCAGTATCCTTATGTTTCTCCCAACACCATCCTTATCCTCATTTCTATAAATGCCTCAAGTACCCGCAATCCCTAACATTAACTTCACTGCCTCTTCTGTCAGTGATTCTCCATCACTGCCATTACAGGGTCCCCTCTGAATCCTACTGAAGATTGGCAGATAGACAGCAGGGACTATGTTCATCTCAAAGCTCTAACCAGACCCCTGATTGCGGTGGGTACAGTTCTCTGAATGATGATACAAGAAGTTCCCTAATCGCTGATGCTGACCCTGCAGGACTAACCACTGCTCACTCTCCGGACTGGATGTCCCAAGTGAACGATAAGTGAGGCAAAGCCCTTGGGCCATCTTTGTGGATGTAGCCCATGACTGATGATGCTGTGGCCCTCTGACAGTGGTGATCATAATGAAGTGGACATCATACAAAAACAAAAATAAAACTGCGGATGCTGTAAATTAGAAACAGAAACAGAAATTGCTGGAAAAATTCAACAGATCTGGCAGCATCTCTGGAGAGAAATCAGAGTTACCATTTTTGGTCTAGTGATCTTTCCTCAGTACCGGTTGTGAGGAACCAGTCCTGAGGTAGGGTCACTCGACCCAAAGCATTAACTCTGATTTCTCTCCACAGGCATCCCACACAGCCTGTCTCTGTCTGTGCAAAAGTGCACCTCCAGGTGGCAGTAGTGACAGCCTTTGGCTTCAACTGAAATAAGAACATCAGATAGTAAGAACGAAGAGCAAGAGTAGGCCATCGGGCCCCTCGAGCCTGTCCCGCCATTTACTAAGATCATGACTGATGTTTTTGAGACTCAGCTCCACTTACCCGACCACTCACCATAACCCTTAATTCCTTTACTGCTCAAAAATTTATCCAGCCTTGCCTTAAACACATTCAGTGAGGTAGCTTCACTGGGCAGGGAATTCCACAGATTCACAGTCCTTTGGGTGAAGAATGTTCCTCCTGGCCTCAGTCCTACATCTGCTTCCCTTTATTTTGAGGTTATGTCCTAGTTTCACCTGCTAGTGTAAACAACCTCCATGCCTCCACCTTACCTATTCCCTTCATAATCTTATATGTTCCTATAAGATTTGCCCTCATTCTTCTGAATTTCACTGAGTATAATCCCAGTCTACGCAGTGTCTCCTCATAATCCAACCCTCTTAAATCTGGAATCAACTGAGTGAATCTCCTCTGCATCCCCTCCAGAGCGAGTATATCTCTTCTCAAGTAAGGAGACTAAAACTGCACCCAATACTCCAGGTGTGGCCTCACCAGGACTCTATACAGCTGCAGCATAGCCTCCCTGTTTTTAAATTGCATCCCTCTAGCAATGACAGATAAAATTCCCTTTGCCATTTTAATCACCTGCTGCCCCTGCAATCCCACCTTCAGCTATTCATGCACAAGGACACCCAAGTCCCTCTGCACAGCAGCATGCTGTAATTTTTTACCATTTAAAATATAGTCCATTTTGCTGTTATTCCTACCAAAATGGATGACCTCACAATTATCAACATTTACTCCATCTGAACAGAGAACATGCTAACATAAAACAGCCGTGGCGCAAGGATGAGGCACAACATGAAGCTCATTTGGAGCAACCAGTGAGTGAATCCTCCACATGCCCACTCTGTTTTCCAAGTTGGGTTTTGTCAATGGCTAGTTCAGTAAGATAAAAATGAGACAAGTTGGGCCAAGATGATGTGTTTAACAAGCAGCAATCCGTTTCAATTTGTATCTTGCGAAGCTGGTCGTGAGGTACACAAAGACAGGTCCTATGGTGCAGTGATAAGAACCTAACTTTCCTCAGGAGACGTGGGTTCAAGTCCTGACTTGCACCAGAGGTGTGTAAAAAGATCTTTGAGTAGGCTATTTCGGAAAATTCACAAGATGGTGTAAGTTCCTCCCAGAGATAGTATGAACTGCCGATGCTGGAGTCAGAGATGACACAGTGTGGATTTCTGAAGAAGGGTCCCAACCTGAAATGTCAACTTTCCTGCTCCTCTAATGCTGCTGTGCTCCTCCAGCACCATACTGTAGGTTACTCCCAGCATTGAGATTAACCTCACTGCACTCTACACCCAATTCTGCCAAACATCTCACCATGGCCCACCCCATTCAAACCCCAATAAGTTTCTGCCCCATAAGTTTTCAGAAATATTGTATTTTTACAGTCCTTGTATTAACTATCACATCTACAATGGCAGCTACTTTTACATGCCTCCCTGCTATTTTCAATAAAACACAGAAGTAGCCTTTAACATCAATATTTTTGAACCAACAATCTCTTTAAATTTTCACAATTGTACATTTGGAATATTGGTTTCTTGCATGTAATGACGACATTAATTTAGATTTTTACTCACGCAAATTAAGACAATGTGAAGGTAATTCTGAATTAACATCCAAGAATTGACATTCTGGTATTTTCCAGTAGGCATTTTCCCCTTTGGACTGCTGCCCGACTCTACTGAACATACTAAGTCCCTCTTCCTTCACAGTTCCAGCAAATTTAGGCGCTGTCCAGTACCTCACCCAAGACAGCACTCTCCACATTTGAACCTGCCCGAGACAGTAGGCATTTGATTTGATGCCTTTCCCTGGAGTCTAAATTCTCCAGGTGCATAGCAAGTGCTACAAGGCATTACAAATATGTGGAGCAGGCAGGGCATCCTGTGCCTGTCTGTCTGTCATTGCTATCAACACAGCCAAAACTAATGATCCTACACTCACTGAAATTCTTCATCTGTGCCTTTTCTCCAGACATTAAGAGATGACGGAAATGACAACTAAGGTGGGTTTTATCTCTTGCTGTACACTGAGGCTAATCTTATCCCTTCTGTTGATGACCTTAAGCTTGATATGAACCAGCAACCAAACCTGGAGCCATCACAGCCCAAGTGATTCAATTCTATACTGAGCACCTTGTTGTTTCCTGAGTTGTTATAAGAATTCAGATTATCATAGAATCCATACGCTGCTCGTAGAGGTCACTCAGTCCATTGAGTCTGCTCCGACCCTCCAAACAGCATCCCACAAAGACCCAGTCACCCACCCTATCCTTTAACCCTGCATTTAGCATGCACATCCCTGGACACTGTGGGGCAATTTAGCATGGCCAGTCCAGCTAACCTGCAGGACTGTGGGAGGAAACGAGTATCTGGTAGAAACCCTTGCAGACACAGAGAGAATGTGCAAAGTCTACTCAGACAGTCACTCAAGGAATCCAGGTCTGCGGTGCTGTGAATGCTAACAACTGTGCTGGCCTTTTACACATATACAATTGTGTATATACAAACCTAGCTGCATCTTCCAAAGGTTCACATTTTACTATGTAATAAATAAAATTATACTTATAAATTCCTGCAATTATTTAAAAGTTCTCAAAAGGCGGCCAGGCATTGCATTGAGCATGACAGAACAATCTGACTGACCTCATACTATAAGCTATATTTTAAGGCTATGTGCAGGGAGATAGGAGGAAAGTGAATGGTCATCTCACTGCTGCTCCATCAAGTTGTCTCAGCAAAGAAAACATTAAGAAGCCAATTAGACGTGCAGACCATGTTTCTGCATCCAATCAGTCTTCCACGAAAGGATACCAGGCAGGAAAAAGATTAGACCTTGGACAGATTTACCATTTTAAAGGCCCTTGGGCTTTTTCCTCCTATTCCTTGTTCAAAACAGTGAATAAATCAAGAAAGAAAGGGCGCAATTTTCCCCTCCCTGAGCCAAGCATATTGCTGAGCGCAGTACAGCAGCGTAGTGGCTCAGGGTTTAGCACATCTGCTTCAGAGGACCAGGGGTACAGGTTTGATTCCAGCCTCGGGTGCCTGAGCAAAGTTTCCACATACTCCCCTGAGTGTGTGTTGGTTTCCTCCAGGTGCTCTGGTTGCCTCCCACAGTCCAAAAATGTGCAGGATGATAGATTGGCCATGCCAAATTGCCCATAGTCTCCAGCGATGAGGTGGATTAGCTGTGGGGAAATGCAAGGCTACAGTGATGGGGTCAGCCTGGGTGATATGCTCTTCAGAGTGTTGGTGTGGACTTGATGGGCCAAATGGCCTGCTTCCGCGCTGTAGTAATTCTATGATTATTCATAATAACTTACTTGCTTGCGATTGCAGAAAGCAGATTTTCACAATTAGATTTTCCTTTTTATAAGTCAACCTGTTTGGACAAGCTTTGATACACTTCTATAGCAAGAGGAACTTGAACCTGGATCTCATCCAGAGGCAGAAACATCATTAATGTGCCAAGACAATTGGTTCCATCTTTGATGGAAAGATCAAATTCTCAGTAGTAGTGAGAAACCCAGTTAGCCTATTAGGTGGTGTGAGTATGGAGCAAGCTACAAGAGGAAGTGGTGGAGGCTGGTAGAAGTGCAATGTTTAAAAGGTATCTGGATGGATATATAAATAGGAAGAGCTTATAGGGATAAGGGCCAAAAAGTGGCAAATGGGACTAGATTAATTTACGATATCTGGTTGTCATAGATGAGTTGGACCGAAGGGTCTGTTTCTGTGCTATACAACTTTATGACTATGACACTAATTACACAACTCACCCCATTAACTCCCCCTTCCTGATTATTTTCTCCCTTGATGGTTCAAAAACTAGACTGTTGAGCTTGATCTTCCGAGTTAAGGCTGAACAGGTTCACCGCGATACCAGTCATCATCCTTTTCTTAACTCAGAACCTCTTCACCTGCTGCAGATACCTCTAGAGTCAATGGCAATGATCTCCCTAGACTCTCCATCCACACAACTGAACAGTGGCAACACACCAGCGTTGGAACAACCGTTTCCTTCTCATTGATCAGGCTAAAGTATGATTAACTGTCTCATGGGAGCATTAGCATGCAGGAACTCCGAGGTGAGTTCTGAGGAAGGGTCACTCAACCTGAACCATTAATTCTGATTTTTCTCCAAAGATGTTGCTGGACCTGCTGAATTTTTCCTACAATTTATGTTTTCTGTCTCTAACTTACATCATCCGCAGTTTATTACTGTTTTCCTGGCTGTTATCTACTGCTTTTGCACAGAAAGCTTTGCGGGTACTGTGTGACCTACAGATACTGGCTGAGCTCATAGGGAGCAGGGGGACATCTGAGCATTGCAGGATTCAATCAGCCAGCAATCTGAATGTGATAATGGGAACTGCAGATGCTGGAGAATCCAAGATAACAAAGTGTGGAGCTGGATGAACACAACAGGCCAAGCAGCATCTCAGGAGCACAAAAGCTGATGTTTCGGGCCTAGACCCTTCATCAGAGAGGGGGATGGGGAGAGGGAACTGGAATAAACAGGGAGAGAGGGGGAGGCGGACTGAAGATGGAGAGAAAACAAGATAGGTAGAGAGGAGAGTATAGGTGAGGAGGTAGGGAGGGGATAGGTCAGTCCAGGGAAGATGGACAGGTCAAGGAGGTAGGATGAGGTGGTAGGTAGGAAATGGAGGTGCGGCTTGAGGTAGGAGGAAGGGATGGGTGAGAGGAAGAACAGGTTAGGGAAGCAGAGACAGGCTGGGATGGTTTTGGGGTGCAGCGGGGGGAGGGGACGAGCTGGGCTGGTTTTGGGATGCATAGCTTTGGCCCATGGGTACCTGCATGGGCCCCAGCTATGCCTGCCTCTTTGTAGGTTACGTGGAACAGTCCCTCTTTCACACCTACACAGGCCCCAAACCCCACCTCTTCCTCCGTTACATTGAGGACTGTATCGGCGCCGCCTCTTGCTCCCCAGAGGAGCTCGAACAGTTCATCCACTTCACCAACACCTTCCACCCCAACCTTCAGTTCACCTGGGCCATCTCCAGCACATCCCTCACCTTCCTGGACCTCTCAGTATCCATCTCAGGTAACCAGCTAGAAACTAATGTCCATTTCAAGCCCACTGACTCCCACAGCTACCTAGAATACACCGCCTCCCACCCACCCTCCTGCACAAATTCCATTCCCTATTCCCAATTCCTCCGCCTCCGCCGCATCTGCTCCCAGGATGAGGCATTCCACTCCCGCACATCACAGATGTCCATGTTCTTCAAGGACCGCAAATTTCCCCCCGCACTGGTCGAGAACGCCCTTGACCGCGTCTCCCGCATTTCCCGCAACACATCCCTCACACCCCACCCCCGCCACAACCACCTCCAGAGGATCCCCTTCATACTCACATACCACCCCACCAACCTCCGGATACAACGTATCATCCTCCGACACTTCGACCATCTACAATCCGACCCCACCACCCAAGCCTTTTTTCCATCCCCACCCTTGTCTTCCTTCCGGAGAGACCACTCTCTCCGTGACTCCCTTGTCTGCTCCACACTCCCCTCCAACCCCACCACACCCGACACCATCCCCTGCAACCGCAGGAAGTGCTACACTTGCCCCCACACCTCCTACCTCACCCCTATCCCAGGCCCCAAGATGACTATCCATATCAAGCAGATGTTCACCTGCACATCTGCCAATGTGGTATATTGTATCCATTGCACCTGGTGTGGCTTCCTGTACATTGGGGAAACCAAGCGGAGGCTTGGGGACCGCTTTGCAGAACACCTCCGCTCAGTTCGCAACAAACAACTGCACCTCCCAGTTGCGAACCATTTCAACTCCCCCTCCCATTCTCTTGATGACATGTCCATCATGGGCCTCCTGCAGTGCCACAATGATGCCACCTGAAGGTTGCAGGAGCAGCAACTCATATTCCGCTTGGGATCCCTGCAGCCCAATGGTATCAATGTGGACTTCATAAGCTTCAAAATCTTTTCCAATGCTGGAAATTCCATCAGTCCTGTACATGCAATAAGACTGCAGAAGATACTATAACGATGTAAGCAGATACATATTTTAAAGAGTGTTGTTTCATATATTCATTTGCAGGCTATGGGCATCATTGGCTGGGCCAGCATTTATTGCACGTCCCTAGCTGTCCTTGAGAAGGTGCTAGTGAGCTGCCTTTGTGAACTCTTGCAGTCCATTTGATGTAGGTAGACCCAAAATGCCGTTAGGGAGGGAGTTCCAGGATTTGGACCTAGCGATCTTGAAGCAACATATTTCTAAGACGGGATGCTGATTTGCTTGGAAGAGAACTTGCAGTGGGTGATGTTCCTTTGCTTTGTCTTTCTAGATACTAGCAGTCATGGGTTTGGAAGATTCCCAGCTATTTACTATTACACAGAAAAGACATCAAACCACTATTAATCAGAATTCCTACCAGCAGAGTCCTAATGCACTGATGGCACTTGCCTCCCATTGCTAACCATGTCGGAACTTTGGGGTCTTGGTAGTTCAGCTCTCTACTCAGAACACATCTATTCTAGTTTGCCATAGAGCAGCTGAGGACTTTGAACAGAGCAACTCTTTCAGTTTGAATTGTGTCCACTGGTGCAGTTAGCTGGGCATTGGATCTATCGGGTAAGTACCCCCAGTTTTCTGTACTTTCTGTTGGTTTGGCGAACCTGGTTTTCACATCAGGTTGTGTCTGAGGGCTTCTGGTATTGATTTGAGCTGGTTGTCGTTTTGAGTTGTCAGTCTTTGGTTTTGACGGCTGTTGAGATTTTTGCCGTTAGTGTTCTTGGTTAGGAAAGGCCCCATCTTCAGCGAACCCTTTGCTAGGAAGCTGGTTCAGCCTGTACTGTAGTGGATTTATTGGTTGGCTTCCCTTCTTGGGTGTCCTTTGTTCCAATGATGTTCTTGGTTCGGCTTCTCCATTCAGCTTCTCTTGGGTCTTGGTTCGGAAGATCCTCAGGTTAGATCGGGGGCTGACAGTTATACTGACAGCGGGCCCCACTATCTCAATGCTAAAGCTGTAGTCTCATTGTTCAGTTGATGTTCTCCTTGGAGCTAATTGGCTTTCTGATTGTTAGACAAAGCAGAAATGGTCTTTAAAAACGAAAAGAACTGCGGATGGTTTAAATCAAAAACTAAGACAGAAGTTGGTGAAAAACCTCAGCAGGTTTAAAAATCAGCATTAACATTTCAGGTCAAGAAACATTCTGAGGAAGGGACATCAGACTCGAAATGTAAACTATATATTTTTTCTTCACAGATGCTTCCAGATGTGCTGAGCTTTTCCAGCAACTTCTGTTTTTGTTGTTGTGAATGGTCTTTAATTGATGTTGGATGCCGAGGCCTTTCACATCACCTCTGTAGGCTCCACACTATCTGAGCCATGTGGCCAGAGGTGTGAAAGCCATCTCAGGATTAAATCTTGTTAGCTTCCGGTCAATCATTGCAGAGAGGTGATGCGAATTGGAAAAGCAAGTTGAACAATGTTTCCAGGCCTGCTGGTGGCTTTTATTTATTCCTTGCAGCACGGTTCAGTGAAAGTTTTATATTTTTTAAAAGTCCAGGGCTCTGTCCAAAATCCAGAATTCTGCCCATAATACTGGGGAGTTTGCATCATATTACAGGCAGCTGAAGTGATTGGAAGATCATTTGGCTCCCTGGCACTTTACCGTTGATGTTGAGTACTCATGACCTAATCAAGGGAGTGCCAGGCCAAACACATGCCTGGCAACTACGGAACGTTTCGATGGAATGAAAATAGAAATTACTGGAAAATGTCAGGAGGTCTGGCAGCATCTGTGGAGAGAAATCAGAGTTAACATTCAGGTCATGATCTGAAGTGAAGTGATAGAAGGAAGGGTCACTGGGCCCAAAATGTTAGCTTTGCTTTCTCTCCACAGGCACTGCCAAGATCTGCTGAGATTTTCCAGAAATTTCCATCTTTCTTTCAGATTTCCAGCATCAGCAATTGTTCCATCTTTTTTGCCGACTGTTCTGCTGGAGCCGGGGCACAGTAATGTGCTCACATACTGGATAAACATCACTGGAGTGAGAACCTGGGATGGATTCCTCAGTCACAGCTGGCTCCATGGGAAATGCCCAGGGAATTTCAAACTTCAAATAAGCAAACATTTGATGTTTGGAACTCCCTGAAAAAACCCTTTACTCTGGCCCAGAGTTGATGATTTCAAATAGCTTGCACTGACTGAGCTTATTGGTTACTCTGAATAAGTTAGAGAAATTAAAATCTACTCTAACACTTGTGGAACTATTAAACTGGCCTCTCCTCACACATCTCCCCACCAAGACCAACACAGACATCCAACACAGTATCCCTGGGCCAACCTAAAAGACCTGGACCCTGCCACAATACACCACCCCAGAACTAGATAGATCTGTTCCAATGGTTACCTGCTGTTCTGCACCAATCTATTTTCATGTTGTTCATTGCGGGACAGCTGTTGACAAGAATTCCAAAAATAACACCGATTTACTTTGACAAAACAATACCATGGGGATTTTTTTACATCGCGCTGAGAGGGACCTCAACTTAATGTCTCTCGTGAGGAGGCAGTGGCCTAGCGGTAAGGTCATTGGCCTGGCAATCCCTGGCTAAATTTCTGAGGACACAGGTTCAAATCTGATTGTGGCAGATGGTTAAAATATGAATTTAATAAAAAAGGATGGCCATGTAACTACTGTTGAAAAAAGCCCAATGGTTTTCTAATGCATTTCCAGTTAAAGAAAACTGCCATTCTTACCTAGTCTGGCCTACTTTTGATTCCAGACCCACAGCAATGCGGGGTTGACTCTTAATTATGCTCTAGGTATTAAATGCTGGCCTAGATACAAACACCTACAACCCACAAGCAAATAATGGGAACAATCTCAGCCAACAGTGCATCACTCCTTCAGCTCTGCACTACTGTTTTTGCTGGGGGCACTTTCTCAAGTCTCCACAGTGGTGCTTGGGGCCACAGTCTTCTGACTGAGAGATATAAATGCTGCCACTGATCCAAAGCCATCACTGCAGAGACATTGCCCTCAGAAGAGATAATGAAGCAGCCTAATGAGAAAATCATACGAGCTGTTATACCATGCCTCAGATGGCATAATATTCCAAGGACCATTTGCAATTCGGGAGATTGACCTGGAGGCTCATGTTTATTATGAAAAGCCACACTTTTAATAAAATTAGGCAGTTTAAAAAGAGAATAAATTAACATGCCTTGATGTAAAACTTTTCCATAAATAGACATTTTCTTTACAAAAATATTAATGAAGTAGTTAAAACACCAAGCAGTGATTAATCAGCAGATGGAATTGCCTTTCTCTTTCTCACTCTCTCACTCTTTCAGTATAAGATTTATTAAGATATGTTTTATCCCAGAACCAGATCGGTTTGAATCGAATGTAGCAGAGACCCGATTGCAGGAGGGTAACCAGATTTCTCCCAGGAGATGTCTCACTTATTCAAATACTTTATTGGAGCAACGTACTTCAGGTTTTATCTCTGTTTCAGGCTTATCACTGGCCAGCAAGTTTTCACAGGTTAATAAAATGTGAGGCTGGATGAACACAGCAGGCCAAGCAGCATCTCAGGAGCACATTGTGATGCTGCTTGGCCTGCTGTGTTCATCCAGCCTCACATTTTATTATCTTGGAATTCTCCAGCATCTGCAGTTCCCATTATCTCTGATACTAAGTTTTCACAGGTCTTGGGCATTCTAGCTGCTGACAGGAGGTGAGGTTTGCACGGGACCAGGGCACCATTTTCCAACACTGCTTGTGGAGCAGGAAGACCAGAAATACTTCCTCCATGCTCCCCTTCGAATTTCCCTGTTCACTTGCCCACCACTGGAGTATCCCCACAACCCTGATTGGACCCTACCTTCACAATTGGAACCATCCACTCTCCCCCGCAACCAATCACTAATCCCATTCTCTTGTTGAAGCCCTGCCAAGCTTTTTGTGAATCGTGTCTCCTTATCTCTCATCCAACCACTCCTCGAGCTCTCCATCACTCTCAACCTTTGTAACCCACAACACCACCCAGCTGAGTCCAGCCTATACATTCCCTACTGCAGGATCCACAAAATTACTGACTCCCAGATTGCAGCTTTGACCCACATGAAGCCAAGCCTGTCAATCAAGGTGGTTTCCAGCTTAAGAACTTGAGAAAAGAATGACATTTTATGAAGTCAATGTGCCACGGCAGTTAAAGAATTCATCCGCCTGCTTGGAATTCTTGACCAGATACAATGATTCGGTGGGAAATTTTCTTGAAACGATGCCCTTACTGGATCAGCTGGGCAGAGCTGTCTCCTTTATAGACATGCACTTGGACCGAGCTCATATCCGCTCCGGCCAACCCAGAAGAAAGGAAAGGCTATAGGAAAGATGTGTTTAAATTTGAAAGGGTGCAGAAAAGATTTACAAGGATGTTTCTGGGGTTGTAGCATTTGAGCTATAGGGAGAGGCTGAATAGGCTGGGACTATTTTCCCTGGAGCGTCAGGGGCTGAGGGGTGACCTTATAGAAGTCTATGAAATCATGAGGGCTGTGGACAGGGTGAATAGTCAAGGTCTTTTTCTCAGGGTAGGGGAGTCCAAAACAAGTGAGCATAGGCTTAAGGTGAGTGGGTTACGATTTAAAAGAGACCTAAGGGACAACTTTTTATTACAGAGTATGGTGTGTGTATGGAATGAGCTGCTGGAGGAAGTGATGGAGGCTGATACAATTAGAACACCTAAAAGATATTTGGACAGGTACACGAATAGGAAGGATTTAGGTGGAAATGGGCCAAATGCTGGCGAATGGGGCTGGATTATTTTAGGATATCTGGTCAGTATGGATGAGTTGGACTGAAGGGTCTATTTCTGGGCTGTGCATCTCTATGACAATGACTCTCAAATAGTAAATAAACAGTAATACTTGCAAATGGATGTATTGACCATACAGAGCTCCAGTTGAGGTGAACCAATATGTCATTTGCAAGCTTTACTGATTATGTCCTTTTGGGAAACATCAATGCACTTGTATTCTCACACAGAAAACATATCCTTGCATATATGAGCCCTAGCACCCTTGCCAGAACATCATGGTTTCAAGCTACACACAAAACAGAACTGAGTGCCTATGTAGGACTTTGAGTTTGATTTTATTGTTGTGTGTATTTTCCCGTAAATATACAATAAAATACAGCAAAAAGCTTTCAATTGTTGCCACAAAATGGTACCACCTTGAATGAAGGAGAAGAAGGAAAGATATACCTTGGAATGCCAAAACTTAAACCCTGTACAAGAACATAAGAATGAGGAGTGGGAGCAGACAATTCAGCCTTTTGAGCCCGCTCTGCTATTTAACATGATCATGGCTGATCTCACCTCCACTTTCCTGCCCACTCCCCATAGCCCTTTATCCCGCGTTTCATCTGAAACATATCTATTTCTTCCTTGAACCTGCTGATTGATTCTGCTTCCACTGCACTCTGGGGCAATGAGTTCCACAGATTCAAGGCCTTCTGAGAGAAACAGTTTCTCCTCATCTTAGGTTTGAACCTACCTCCTCACACTCTATATCTATGCCCTCTTATTTGAGACTGGCCCCCAAGGGGGATCATCTGATCAATGTCCATTTTAACTATCGATGTTTAACTATTGCCATCCTCACAAAAACAAAATCAGTAACTGAGAGGAAACGGAATGGAGAAAGTATAGAAAGTTCTGCAACACACTGCTCAAAATGCAGGGGCTGGTAAGCGAACTCACCATGAAAGCTCTGAAAACAGCAGAAATTCAATCACAGAGATGACAAGTTAGAGAAAAATCAACACTGTAATTAGAGTGGACAGAAACATTGAGTGAGCATTGGGTAAACAAGTAAGAAAATAGTGGGGAGATTTTTTTGACCAGGTGAGGGCTGGAAAACTTTACGCTGGGACTGAGGACTGTATCTGCAAGGAATCACATCGGACAGATACGGCCAAATGGCCATTTGCAAGAGGGAGAAGAAGGCTGCGAAAGGTGAGAGGTGCTACGGAGGGATTGAAAGCAGAAATGGACTGTACCAATTATGAAGAGCAGGTCGGTCTGCGGAGTGACAGATCATGCTGGGAGCAGGTTTTTACTCTTGGGAGCATCATAGGCTTTTGCCAACATTCACTGACAATTGTAAATTGCAAGGTAGTGTTGCTTCCCAGAGCAGCATGTTGACGTTGTTAAAGTTATCCTACACTCCTTTACATTCACAATCCAAACCCAATAATCATCAAGAATTCACAGGCAAATTACGCCCAACACAAGCTATATATTATGCACTGTATAGCTGAACAGATTCAACCAAGATAGATCCCAGGGGATCATTAGGTCATGCATCAATTGCAGCCACAATATCCCAAAAACCTCTCAATGTCCACCAGCAGAATTCGAACTCTAGGCATAACAGCGTCAATTAAACTGTGTTTCAAGGACAGGGTCTTCACCAAGATGCACATTTCTGCAAAGTCTTGTCAGCTCTGTTCACAATAGTTTTGATGGCTTGGAACTATCAATATTATCTGTTCTTCTGAACACTTAGTGATATTTTTAGTGCCATTTGCCAGTTCTAGTCAATCAATCCCATTAAATAATAAATGTAGCAACAGTAATTTTATGCTTCCTAGATGCAGGATTTGTGTCCACCTTGCTCCACAATCTTGTCTCCCTTTGGTTATGGTACCTCTAGGTGATGTGGGCCTTTTGTTGTGCCTTCCGCACTTCTCCACTGGCATTTTGTCTTTGGAATTGGCAGAGACACTCCTATCATTCCACCCTCTTCTAACCCTTACTCCTCCAAAACCAGCAGTCCATCATTTCTTGGGGCCACAGTGGTTGGTCTTCAGCCCTTCCAGACCTCTCAAGATACAGTATCCTTCAGACTGTATAAACACAAGTCTTTCTTTTGCAACTATACATAATGGGGACCATTTACTTGCTGCAGAAATGGAGCACAATAGCCTCTCTAGGGGTGCGCTAAGAGTTGCTAACAAATTAGCAATGAAGAAGGTGATGACAGGCCCATTGGAGATATATGAAAAAGTAGGTAAAGAAGCACGAAGAGTAATTCAGTGATTTACACTTTTGGCAGCTTTTGCAAGGTGCCTGACCTGCTCAGACAACCAGCACAAAATGTCACCATCTTTATTTCTTTGTTCAATAACAGGTCCTTCTGTATTCTACTGCAACTGCATCTGAGAGAGGTATTGATAAACAGTCTATTGATGTTGGAAGACATTATCTTTTATTTAAACATGATGAATATTAACCAAATGCATGCCACGACCTCACTTCTATAATGAGACTGCTAGAGAGAACCACCTTCTGGTAATCATGTGATCTTACATTCCTTCCTCATGGTCATGTAGAGTATCTTGTTCACACATTTGCATTAACCCTTCGCACTTAAGTTTTTACTGAGATTCTAACTACGGTTAGGTGCAAAGAAATGAAAAAGAGGCATCCGTCAAATGTATCTGAACCAGAACAGAGACTGAACTCTGGGCAGTTGGAATTGAGCTGATCCATATGGTAGTTGTCAAGCTGACTGAGTTAATCATCATTGTTAAGTAAAAATAGACACGTAATGAAATCAAATGGAAAAATGTATTTGAAAGCTTTAATGATATTTATCCCAGTTAAACTCGAAGTTATAAATATTGTTCCTGTACTGTAGTTTGATTGTTCTCTTCATTCAAGCTCAAGCATTTGGATTTATCAAACTCTGTATTTTTATCATCTGCTGACCTTTGTGCTTTCACAAGAAGGTAGACCTCAGCTTAGGAAATAAAGGAGAATATGGGATTTTATTTAATGCTCCAATAATTTTTCTCCTGGGTTGCTACAATACTGACCCAGATATTAGTCTTCAAATTCTTGAAAATTTCAGAGAAATCGTGGAGGGTTGGTAATGCTAAGCTTTGCCCTTGTAAGTCAACTAAAACTCAATGAAAACTTTCAGGGATATGGGTCAGTCTGCAAGGTATCTATACTCACACGGAGCAGGAGACTTACCAACTTGCCTGCTCAGTGTTCCCTGTTTGATGAAACTGTGCTGATAGTGAGGCTCCAGAGTGCTTTGGTGCAGAGCGATCAGGGTGTCTGTGTGCATGAATTGCACAAAACTAGTCTGTAGGTATAGCAGATAATAAGGAAGGTGAATAGAATTTTGGCATTTATTGCATTTGTTGCTGAAAATGCCTAAGGTATTAATGAGATTGCACTTGAAGTATTGCATATAATTTTGGAGTCCTGTTATTTGAGGAAGGATACAGCTCTATTGGAGACAGTTCACAAGAGGTTGATTCCAGAGATGGGGAGTTTGTCTTATGAAGGGATCTTGACCAGCAGATCTTTGATCAGTCACGAGTTAAAGGGTTATGGGGAGCAGACAGGAAAGTGGGTTGAGGCCAAGATGTGATCAGCCATGATTGAATTAAATGGAACAGTAAGCTTGAGTGGCTGAACTGCCTACTAATGTTGCTACCTCTTACGGTGTCATGTGGACATGCCTGGCCCCTGTGATGCCACATCTCAAGTGGCTGACCTGTTTCGGAGCAGACTGAGGTTCTACCCAACTAATGCCTTACAGAGATTACCTGAGGGTAGGCAATGGGTTGCAGTGTGCCGAGGTTCTCATTGAAATTTGGGGGTTTCTGCTGCACTCCAGCTGCAATCTATAAGGGAGCTGTAAACTTTAAACTTATTTAACTCTGACATAGACAGAGATCAATATTTAATCAGTAAGGTCTTAAGAGAAAGACAGGAAGATGGGCTTGAGAATCATCAGATTAGCCATGATCTCATTGAATGACAGAACACATTCAATAGGCTGAATGGCCTATGTTAGAATGCCTACAGTGCGGACACAGGACACGCAGCCCAACAAGTCCATACTGCCCCTCCAAAGAGCTTTCCCCCTACCTTTTCCCTGTAACCCTCCCTTTCCCATGGCTAATCCACTTAGGTTATACACTCCTGAGCGCTATAAGCAATTTTGCATGGCCAATCCATGAAGGCTAAAAATCTTCAGACTATGGAGGAAGCACCTGGCAGAAAACTACACAAATACAGGACGTGCAAACCCCACACAGACAGTCACCCAAGGTGAAATTGAACCTGGCTCCCTGGTGATGTGAAGTAGCAGTGCTAACCTCTGAGCCACCATACCACCCATATTATTTCAGTCTAGTTACACAGATGTGATATCTTACCCTAAATATGTTTTAAGTATCTTTCGAATCCTGATGCAGACATGATGGGCCAAACAGCTTGCACTGTAACAAACCTGTGACTGTGTAATTCCATCAAAAAGGAAAGTGCTGTTCTATCCCTCAATAGTCTAGTGAAGAAATCTAACCTTATTCAATCCCACCCAAATTTCGCAACAGTTATTGTCATGGTTTCGCAATACAGTTTTACATAGAAAAGAATATCTAATACTTTGGTTGCAATCATTGGAGCTCAACCACTAATATTAGAAATGTCGGATCATGGACCTCACGATTAATAAATCAGTGAGCTGTGGACATCTTGCAGCCAATTTCAGCAGCTTGGCAGTGAAGAGCAATGAAAGATTAGGACACTGTCGCAGTGTGATAATCAGGCAAATGTTGAAAGAGCACTGAGAAAGGTAGTCACTGAGAGGTCAGGTAATTGAAAAGTCCTGTATCAGGAGAGAGGCTGGCTGTTGTATTATTTCATAGGTATTAGACCAGCCTGGCCATGTAATTTTGAGACATGTCCTGGACATCACGGCATGTAGGATTTCAGCATAATGGTCCTTCCTTTCAGCCAAACCCTGCTCTGGACAATGGTGTCAGTATTGCGTGCCTAGTTAGTCAGGGGTTATTTAGCTCATTTGGCTGGACAAGTGGTTTGTGATATGGGGGAAAAGTGCCAGTACATGGGTTCAATTCCCACGTTTGCTGAGGTTATCAGAAAAGTTCCAATGTATCAATTTTACCTTTCACGCAGGCGTGGTGACCAGTTCAAATCATCACCATTTGCCTCTCTCAGGTGTACAGCTTGATAGGAGAGTTTACCTTGCCTTTTATGCAATGTAACAGCTGGTAAGCACAGAACAAGAACTATGGCTAAATTTGAGATATCATAAAGTTGTAAAGATCACAAGGCCTCAGGCTACTTAGTCCATTGAGTCTACTCTGTCGATGATTGCTTTCACAATCTCATTCTTTAAGGGCGTTCACTGCCTTTGGCCTCTTTCTTCATTTTTATATACTTGAAGAAGTTCTTATTATTCTTTTACATATTGCTTGTTAGTTCGCCCTCATATTCTATCTTTTCCCTTGTTATTTTGTTTTAGTCATCATTGTTTTTTGGTTGTTGAGAATTTCCAAATCATCTGGATTGCCATAAATCACTTGCATATTCATAGAATTCCCACGGTGTGGAAGCAGGCCATTCAACCCATCAGATTCACACCAATCTTTTGAAGGGCATCCTATCCAAGCCCACCCCTCTACCTTATCCCTGCATTTGGCTAATCCACCCAGCCTGCACATCCTTGAACACTATGGGCAATTTAGCATGGCCAATCCACCCAACATCTTTGGACTGCGGGAGGAAACCAGAGCACCTGGAAGAAATCCACACAGACCCAAGGCTGGAATTGGACTTGGGCCCCTGATGCTGTGAGATAGCAGTGCTGACCACTGAACCACTAATCGAGGCATTTACGTTGTTTTCTTTTGATTTGATACTCTCGTTATTAATGAACTTCAAGAAGTCTGTTTCAATCACAGTAACAATTGTATTATGTGAACCATAATTTCGGGAAGCACTCAGCCAACATCATACTGACAATGAGGTTGGACCCAAGAAACTACATCAGTATCACTCAGCATTATGAGGGACCGGTTACCTGAGGTAGAAGTGCTGACGTGGGGGTTGGGACGGGATGGCTGCAGGTTTCACAACTGTTGACATACTTTCAACATGTGAGCAGGAGGATTGGTCAAGTGTGGCTTTCGACCATTTATTTCATGTGGTCTGATAGGCAGTGGCTTTGAAGGGCTGGATGCTAGGTCACACTACAGGAGGTCTTGTGGCGCGGTAAGCTGGGCCACTGCTACTGAGCCAGAAGCATTGCATTTAAAAGCCATTGCAAAAAATTATTGACCAGAGAAGGCACATTCCAACAGGTTGACTATCAACCCACAAACGCAGACATACAGCAGGCAGTAAGAATGGCAGGTTCTCAAAGGGGAATATTCGGGAATAATTATACTGATTCTCCATGTCAGACCGGTACGTATCATTCACCAGTATTATTTGATTTGATTTATTGTAGTCGCATGTACCTAGGTACAGTTAAAAGCTCTGTTTTGTAAGCAGTACAGGCAGATTACAACAAACAAGGACATACAGATCATCGGGTGCTTAGACAGAGTGAGGCATACGAGGTTAAAGCTGCACAAGGGGTGCACAAAGCAAGCTCAATATTAGCAGGATCAACATTATTTGAAGTTAGAGAGGTCCAATCAACAGTCCAATAATGGCCAGGAAGAAGCTGTTCTTGAACGTAAAGTGTGAGTATTCAAGCTTCTGTATCTTCTGCCTGACAGAAGAGGTTGTGAGAGGTTAGGATGGATCTTTGATGATGTTGGCAGCCTTCCTGCAGCAAGGAGAAATGTAAATGGAGTCCATGGATGGAAGGTTGGCTTCCGTGATGGTTTGGCTGTTTTACCAGATTTTTCTTTGGTCCATCCAGCCTCTCTTGACAAAGAGTCGCGTAACTCAAGGTATGCAAGCTGGTAACCAAGTTCCGGAAAATCTAGCAACATGAGTATATTCTTTGTCTAACTTGGGCATCATCAGACAAGTGGAAAGCTGGTAAGTTAGGTCATATGTAGACCTGCTTTTCCTGATGAGGGCCTGCTGTTACAGTCATTTTACTTCGGTGAAAAGTCCGAGAAACTCTCAGTGACAAATCACCAGTTTTGTCCTTCAGTAATGTTGCTTGGGGGAAGAATATTGGCCAGAGCACTCACTTCTTTAAATAGTACATAGAATGTGTGATCTTTAATGTCCACTGACACATTGGAATAGTAGCAGGGCCTGAGTTTAATATCCCTTCTGAAGGAACTGCTGCACGCTCAAGTATTATTGTAAATTATTTATGGCTATAAGTGTAATCAAGATCTGGAATATCACACATTTATTGTCAGATCAACTCTTATACCGTAAAAGTGGCTAATGCGTTTTAAAGAAATAGATTAGGGCGTATTTATCTCAAAGAAAAATCTCGTTATCAAGGAGATTTTCTTAGTTTGTTATTTGCAACAAGCTCATAAACCTGAGAATAAAAAACGCTAAGCATTTCACCTTCAGTGAGAAAAATCGCCTCCCTGATTTATTAAATTTTATTGCTTTCAAATTTAATTCCCCTCTCCACCTTTGAAAAATGCTTATTGCTTTTTTTCATTATCCTGAGGGTGTAAGGAGTCTTGTTCCATGCAGTCCTGGCTGGAGAAAGTCATTGTGAAGGAGTTGGGTTTTTAATGGCAATCCAGCAGTTACCATGGCTATGTTTTCCCCGTACTTGCACACAAATGACTGCATTTATTTTCCTCACTTTCATAAGACTTGGACCAATAACCTCGAGCTTCCTTAGGCCAGTGCCATAATTACTTGACTACCATGAAAACAAAAGGCTGGAAACCTAAACAACAAAGTGCTGGAAGTACTCAGCAAGTATGACAGCCTCTGTAATGTGAGAAACAGAGTCAAGTCTGCACAGTCACCTTTCTAAAACTGACTTATCTCCTCGGAAGCACTAAGTTCTATAGACTTTCTGTTTGTGTTTCACACACAACTGGCTCCCTCCTCTGTCCGTTTCCTCCTTCGACTTCTGTAGTGATTGGAACCAGGTGGACCTTGTTGACCATGAGATCATTAATTGGGTATGTTAAACTGGGCCAATCAGGAGGCACTGACTGATCAATATCAACAGAAGGTATGCCTTTTGGGAGAAGTGGGCCCTGTGGGGATGTGGAGTCCTTTATTTCCCCACCAACTCTACTTTGCATTGATCCTGACCATCTCCCTCGCTTTTTCTCTCTTGAGTTACATGGCTCCTCATCAAGAGAGGGTGGATGGACCAAAGAAAAATCCAGTAGAACAGCCCAGACCATCACGGAAGGCAACCTTGCATTGGTGGACTCCACTTACATTTCTCGTTGCTGCAGAAAGTCTGCCAACATCATCAAAGACAAGAGCTCTGCTTGATACTGATGCTTTGGTCACATGGATGCTTTTCCTGGAAGTGGTACGTTAATAAAGTTATCTGCACAACTGGTGGTTTTTACTGTGTCTCACGCCTGCACACACACACACACACAACAAAGGTGCTGGAGGAAATAAGGTCTACTGCTGGATGGCACTAGAGTCGGGGTTGGAGGAAAAGACAATAAAAAGAAACTACAACTGGGAGATTAGAATCTCTTCAGTTCAGGTGACTGACTCCAAGCTGGCTATTAACAGCCAGTGTTCTGTGCACAAGTAAATAAAGTGTGACTTGGTGATGGGATACTGGCCTCTGTGCAATTATTTCAGGGGTGCTGAGAGAGAAAACAGGTTGCGCCTGAATGACATTCACTTGCTACAATCTTCGTGAAGTGGGATCAGCATTTCTGACACCGTGCCTTTATTTGGGAAGCTTGGCTCATTTGAACCTGCTGTCGAAGACTAGGCTCAGTATGTGGAAAGAAAGCAATATTTTTTCCAGGCTAGTGACAGTGGGGCAGATGAAAAGCTACATTGGGAAGGCGTGGTGGCTCAGTAGTTAGCACTGCAGCCTCACAGCACCAGGGACCTGGGTTCGATTCCAACATCCGGTGACTGTCTGTGTGGAATTTGTACATTCTCCCTGTGTCTGTGTGGGTTTCCTCCCACAGTCCAAAGATGTGCAGGCTAGGTGGTTTGGCCATGGGAAATTGCCCATAGTGCTCAGGGGTGTGTGAGTTATAGGGGATGGGTCTGGGTGCGATGCTTCAAGGGGCAGTGTATGCTTGTTGGGTCGAAGGGCCTGTTTCCACACTGTAGGGAAACTAATCTTTAAAAAAAATATGTAATCTTGTGGACCCACAACATTTTTGATTATAAGGGGCTTAACTTTCCCAGAGACACCAGACATTAACGCCTTCGAAGAGTTGACAGAACTGGTTAAAGAATATCATGGCCCCAGATCTCTTCGATTTCTGAGATGCTATTGGTTTTATGCAGCTGTTTAGAGAACTGGGGGATATCATATCAGGATCTTTGACAGGGTTAAGATGACTGGCAGAGGCATGATTTTGGGTTAACCCTGAAGGAGATGCTGTGAGACCATTTGGGATGTGGAATTGATGATGTAACCATGCAGAAGTGCCTATTAGTAGAGGCCCAAATGCACTTCAAAAAAACACTGCAATTGGTTTTGTCATTAGAAAATGTGGCAAGTGAAGCATGGGAACCCCAGAGCACCCCAATGGAAGTGGACTCCCCCCCACCCCCCGCCTCCAACTGGGCTTGGGGAACACTACATGAATGTAGGCAATTGCAGACCTTCACGCAGGGCATATCTGAAGAAGAGGGACCCCAGGCCAGCCCACAGCAGGACCCCACAACAAATCCAAGCCTTGGTCATGTGGCTGTACAGTTCTACAGGATCAGGGCCAGGAAAGCATTGTAGTTGCTGTTTGTGTGCAGACTGGAGACAGTAATGGAGTCCCACAAGGACTGATTTGAGTAAGAAAACTTGTAGGCTGGTACCCTGGAGAGCACACACCCTGGGACGACCCCCACATGTCGGTTGGAACAACTAAACCGCTTAGCGAAGTCCAAATCAGAACCAATTAAAATTGACGGTGGGTTAAATGGTCACCCAGTTCCCATGGAGATTGAGAATGGTGCAGCTGTACCTGTGGTTGCGGAATCAGTCTTTAACAAAATTCACTCAGGACACCAATCCTTAAGATTGTGCAAACCTGCAGCCAGGCTGAGAGCGTACACCAGGGAATGGTTGCAGATTAAGGGTATGACTTCAGTTCCAGTCTCCTGTGAGAAGCAGCTGATGCAACTACCACTGATGGTGGTAAGAGGCTCGGGCCTAAGCCTCTTGGGTTGGAATTGTTTGAGAAAGATTCACCTGGATTGGCTCAACATCATTTGATAGAAAATGGCTGCCTCAGTGAAGTCCTAGTGAAATACCCAGGAGTATTTCAGGAAGGGCTTGGGCATGTCAAAGGGACCAATGCCAATTTACATGCTGACCAGGAATCAATTCTGAGATTTTGCAGGGCCCACCCAGTGCCATTTGCCTAGCGGACAAAAGTAAAAGTGGAAATCAGGAGACTGGAGAGTGAAGGAATCATCAAACTAGTGCAGTGTGTAGATCAGGCAGCAGCGGTTGCACAGATTGTAAAGCATGATGGCTCGTTTCACCTTTGTGAGGATTTTAAACAAACGTTAAACTGCTTTTCACAGCTAGATAAATACCCAATCCCTTGTGCAGATGACTTGTACACAAAGTGGGCGGGGGGCTGTCCTTTACAAAGTTGGGCATGAGCCACACCTACCTGCAAGTATGACTGGACAAGGAGTCCCAGGCATACACTACTACCAATACCCATAAAGGTTTTCAACAATGTACAAGGCTGCCATTTGGGGTATCATCAGCCTGTATTCTTCTCCAGCAGACCATGGAGAACATTTTACAAGGGCCACCCCAGGTCACCATTTATCTGGATGATATACTTGGGCTACGAAGTTGACAAAACCGGGTTACACCTGTTGAAGAGAAAGTAAGGGCATTCAAAGGAACCCCAGCTCCCATGTCAGTGCCAGAACTTGGGTCTTTCCTTGGGTTAATGAATTATTACAGAAATTTCATACATATCGTGGCCTCCACCTTAGCACCCTTCACCTACTATCGGAAAAGGGTCAGCCTTTAAGGCAGCTATAGCCATCTAAGGTAAAAAAACACAGTTGCTGGAAAAGCTCAGCAGGTCTGGCAGTGTCTGTGAAGGAGAAAACAGAGTTAATGTTTCAGTTCTGAGGAAGGGTCACCAGACCCGAAACATTAACTCTTGCCTCCTTCACAGATGCTGCCAGACCTGCTGAGTTTTTCCAGCAACTTCTGTTTTTGCTCTTGATTTACAGCATCCGAAGCTCTTTCAGTTTTTATCATTATCTAAGGTCCAATCCAAAGCGAGAGGTAGTGTTGGGATGCAATGCCTCCCCGAAGTGTATTGGGGTAGTATTGGCTCACTGGTAGCCCAATGGAGAGGAAAGTCTGACAGTGCATACTTCACGAAATTCAGCTAATGCCGAACACATATATGCCCAGATAGAGAAGGAAGGTTTGGCAGTCATCTTTGGTGTGAGAAAGCTTCACCAGTTGCTTCACTCAACAGGAATTTGTATTAGTAACAGGTCACAAAGCCCTGCTAGTGCTACTGAAGGAAGATAAGGTGGTGCTGCCCATAGCTTCTGGTAGAATTCAGCGCTGGGCCCTTACCCTCAGTGCATATTAGTTAGAACACCGTCCAGGAAGCCAAGTTGTCAATGTGGCTGCCTTGAGCCACCTCCCACTGGCAGATTCTCCCCCAATGGTGCCTGCCCTGGAAGAACATGTTCTGGTTTTCAACCTCGTGGACATCCTTCCAGTCACCACTGACACCACTGACTGTGAACACAAAAAGATCCCATCCTGGCAAAACTTTAACAGCTGATGGTAATGGCGGAGACAGAAGAGCCATCGCAACCCAGATTGAAACTTGTCTGGATCCGGCGATGCCAGATCACCCCAGAGGGCACTATATTACTGGCTCAACTCCACCAGGGCCATCCAAGATGAAGATGCATGCCAGCAAAAAGCTCTGTCTGGTCACCAGGGTTGGATGCTGACACACTGGTGGGGCAGCTGCCCAGGGTGCCAACAAGGACAAAAATTGTTACCAGCAGCACCCCCACATTTGTAGGAATGGCTGGGTGAACCCCAGTCTCAGTTACATGTCAACTGGACTGGCCCTTTCATGAGCTCAAAGTTCCTGGTCATTGTGGATGCCATTCAAAGTGGTTGGCCATGCATAAAGTTTGTTCGGTAAACTCATGACAACTGAGAAGCTGCAAGCATCGTTCATAATACACGGACTCCTGGGAATATTGGTCACGGACAGTAGGATGTATTTCCTAAAGTCATATGGCATTCAACACTTAAGGACAGCTCTGTACCAGCCATTATCGATTGCCCTGGCAGAAAGACCGGTCGAAACATTGAAGGCAGACTTAAAGAAGCAGCCTACAGTATCCATTGATACCAAACTGTCCCAGTTCCTGTTTGATTATGGGACCGTCCCTCACACAACAACAGGAATAACTCCAGCAGAGTTGCTGATGGGGAGGAGACTCTGTACCAGGTTAGACCTGATATTCCCAGACCCTGGGGGGAGGGTGAACGCAGGAACGCCAATACCAGCCACATGCTGCCTCTAAGTGGGAAGGACAATTTAATTAGAGGGACGATGTTTGATGCCAGAACCATGGAATTAGACCTGTAAGAGCACAAGCCAAGATTGATGTGAGGTCAGGCATTGTCACTTACAAAGTTCAGGTGGGTGATGCAGTCCTGAACAAACACGTGGATCAACTGAAAGCTGTTACCTCACAAACTGGGCAGGAGCAGCTCGCACCTTGACCCTCAAAACAGCCAAAAGGCCAGTTGTAATATATAGGTTCTCCGCCTACGTCAAGCAAACCTCAGAGCCTGAGGTGGATGGAACTTCAATGCTGTTACCACTGGAAGAATAAGAGGAAACTCGAGATGTGAGAGGGTGGCTACAGTCCAGTACACAATGCCCGTATCAGAGCCCAAATTGGAAGAACCAGACTCGGGGCAAAAGCTTTACAGGAAAAGCAACAGGCCAAAGACCAGGTCTACATCCCTGCCCTTGGAGTGGGGGAGGATGTGGATATAGTGATTGGAACCAGGCAAGATCATTGATTGGTCCAGGTTAACAACACCAATCAGGAACGTCCTGGCTGATCAATATAACCAGGAGATGAGAATCTCCTCAGTTCAGGAGACTGACTCTGAGCTGGCTGGTCATAACCAGAGTACTATACACAAGCAAATAAAGGGCAACTTGGTGATGGGATTCTGGCCTCTGTGCAGTTATTTCGGCTACCCTCCCATTAGAAGTGGGCTATATATCTGGTTTATCTATCTATCTTTCACAGAACCCCTACTGTTGGAAGCAGGCCATTCAGCCCAATGAGTCCACACCGCCCCTCTGAAGACCATCCCACACAGACCTGCCCCCTTAACATATCCCCATAACCCTGCATTTCTCATGGTTAATCCATCTTGCCTGCACGTCCCTGGACGTTATGGGCAATTTAGCATGGCCAATCTGCCTAACCAACGCATCTTTGTCCTGTGGGAGGAAACCAGAGCACCCAAAGGAAACACACATAAACACAGGCAGATTGTAAAAATTCCACACAGTCGCCCAGGCTGGAATCAAATCCAGGCCCCTGGAGCTGTGAAGCAGCAGCGCTAGCCACTGAGCCACTGCACTGCACCAATCTATCTGTTTGTCTACTGATCTGTCTGTCTTTATATTTATTCATCTCATTTTCATAAACAGTTCAGGTCTGATTAACAAGATAACAAAGTGTGGGGCTGGATGAACACAGCAGGCCAAGCAGCATCTTGCTCTCCCCAACCCCTTTTTCTGATGAAGGGTCTAGGCTCGAAACGTCAGCTTTTGTGCTCCTGAGATGCTGCTTGGCCTGCTGTGTTCATCCAGCCCCACACTTTGTTATCTTGGATTCTCCAGCATCTGCAGTTCCCATGATCTCAGGTCTGATTAACAGTCTGGTATGCACTGTGCCCTCACAGCTAGGTAAGAGTGGAAATGTTGCAATACAGCTTCAGACCTCGAGGCAGTGAGGCAGTGACCACAAATGCAAATTGGGCTTTTCTAGTCATCAGATGAAGATTACATTGACGGCAGCAATAATGTCATTCACACTCAAAAGGTTTAGCCTCGAAAATTGTGTTCTGTCATGGGAAGCATCAATAGGCAGGAGGCAACTTTTGCTTTAACTTACTTTTCAGCATGTTGGTGTCGTTGACATAGCCAGCCAAATTTAATTGAAAAGAAGCCAAAGGAATCCTGCAAATCTTTTCAGTGTGTTTGATAAATGCACATTGTTTGCAAGGCCACTGAAGGGTCAACCATGTTAATTTGTGATCAGGATCATTCATGGTTAATGAAGGTAAAAACAGCTTGTTATGCTTCCCTAAAAGGACTGGGTGAACACAGTTGGAGGTTTGCAAAAATTTCAACAGCGTGAGGCAGCATCATGAAACAAAGGGCTTGAACTGATGTTTTAAAATTATTATTCTGGTACACAGCCTTTTGCGGCCTAAATGCAGAGGCAGTGAATGTTGCATAGGTGTCAAGGAATGTTAGATATAATAAGCAACTAGACAGAAAGCCTCTCGGAAAGCAGAGATAGCATAGGGTTAAAGGATTAATTCATTCCTTTCGTATTCAGCTTCTCTCTAAAAATAAAAGAGGATTAATCTTCATCACAGGCATCATTTTATTCAGGCAAAATGAAGCTTGAATTCTGTTTACGTGTTCATTCTACATTCTAAAACCACCAACATGATGTATCTGTAGGCCTGCAGATAATAATGATTTTTCTTCCTTGATGTACATGTTAAACATGTCATGTTCCCCCTTACATAACACTGTTAGACTAGTGTGGCCTCCAGTTCCATCATGTGGCTGTGATATGAATGAGGTAAAGTTTCTGATACAGGAATTGGAGAAACACCTGTGATACAGAACCAGCTCAATCTTCTACTGGCAATGTCACAGACAAATGCAAATGACTAATTTATCTGGCCTGGGTCCACAAATACCTAACCCTAACCTTATAGTAGAAGGTTGTTTGACCACGATGGTCATCATTTGTTTCATACTTCCTACTGACACTTTGAGCTGGATTCTCTGGGCAGCAATCAGAGCGGGTAATATATTCAGACTCTCATACAATATCTACTGTGACCCGATTTCTGAATTAAAATGCTTTCAGGAGCTGACTTGAAAGAGTTTCCCCAATCCATGGACAACATTGATTCATTTTAAACTAATAAGATGTCCTTCAATAGACGTAGCAATGGGAAACTGAACTCCAAAGGAGGGTGGCCTTGTGGAGGGAGAATGATAAACCTATTTTTATGGCTCAGCATCAGATCGCAAAACAGGAGGGCAGTCACCAAGAGAGTTGAGTGCTCCCTAGACTGCCTGCTGGGTCAATGGCAAGTCTACATTCCTGAAACAGTCCTGCTCATGGGTCCACATGTTTTAAACCATCATCATTATTTGCAGTCCCTCACAGTTGAGCACGGCTGTCTACCACTGTCAGGGTGAGTCTGCAGGTGGCTGTAAGACCTATAAAACTACTGCAGGCTCTGTTATACATGGGACAGAAGATGGTTGTGAGAAGGGGCGGGTTTGGTGTTGGTGGGGCGACATGCTCCTTTCACTGTTTACTCCTGGCTTTTGCATTTTCCCAACAGCAAGTTTCAAGGTGCTCAATGCCTTCCTGGATGTTCTCCTCCTCTTTGGACAGTCGTGGGCCACTAATTCCCGGGTGCCTGTTGGAATGTCATACTTCATGAGTGAGGCCTTGAGGGTATCACTGAAGCATTTCCTCTGCCCAACTGGGGCTCACCTGCCATTTCGAAGCTGGGAGTAGAACACCTGCTTGGGGAGTCTCCCGTCGGTCACGTGGACAACATATTCCCCATTGTATCCGATCAAGGGCGGTCAGTGCCTCAATGCCGGGGATGTTGGCCTGTTGGAGGATGCTTGTATCAGGGCATCTTTCTTCCCAGTGGATCACATATGGTCAAGACCCAATCTCACTGCTGGCCAAGGACCGACTGATGCTTTTCAATGACAAAGAAGTCATCAAACACCACTGGGGGCAGTACTTCAGAGACCTCCTCAACCAAGGATCTGCCATTGAACTAAACATCCTTGAACACATCCCACAGCATGCTGCATGTCACGAGCTCAGCAATACCCCAGCCCTGTATGAAGATTTAAATGTATTTGTTAAAAATGTCTTTACTTTTAGCGCCGTGTCTTTTTTTTTGGAGTGGCCACCGCAGGCACTCCTGTGAATTCAAGGTTAAGGTGGTCTGGGGATCTGATCTAGGTTAAGAACCATGATTTACAGAAATGCTTTAGCTCTCTCTAGAAGGTGGTGTGCAGAGCCCAGGCCACCATGAAAGCCAGCCTCCCATCCATGGACTCCATTTACACCTCTCATTGCTGCAGAAAGTTTACCAACATCATCAAAGACCCCTCCCACCTCTGTGATACTCTCCTACAACCTCTTTTGTCAGGTGGAAGGTACAGAAGCTTGAACACACACACCAGCAGGTTCCCTGCTGTTTCTAGACTGCTGAATAGGCCTCTCTAACTTCAAATAATGTTGGTCTTGTTGTTATTGCTGACATTGCTTCATGCATGTGCTGTGCAGTGTAACCTGTAGGCCTCACTGTGTCCAAGCTTTTTTACCCTACGATCTGCATGTCCTTATTTACTATGATCTTCCTGTACTGTCTGCAAACAAAGCTTTTCACTGTACTTCGCTACACATGACAATAAATCAATGTGCCTGAGCACTCAAGTATTTCAGAACAGCGTGGGGCGAGAGTGAATATTTAACAACCCTTCCCCTGTCATTACCCCACCTCCATCTAGTTTCCAGCTGATTGTGGTAGGATTGTCACAATTCCATCACCATCTCATGAACCCACCACAACCTATAAGCAGCAAGTTGAGATGTCTGTGATGGTTCGGAGCTCTCTTGGCTGGTCAGAGTCTAGTTGTTCCAGGGTAGATTTTGACCTCATTTCATTATCAAGTCCAGACTGAGCGCCAATCACAGCTGGCAAAAAACCCAACTAGAGAAGGGCTGGTTATAAATTAGCACAGACAAGTTAATCAACAGGCATTCAAATACAAACATAAATATCAGGGCTACTCACAGTTTCACAGTGTGATATTATTGATAAACGCAACATGCATCTCTGTGATATTTTAAACAACACTAAATTGCTTAAAAGGATGAGTTTGCATCAATGTATAGAGAGAGGATCTGCACAGTAGCATTTTAATCGTGCATAGTTATAAGCCAAAAATTAGGTCACTTTCAACAAACCTCACAGTGTAGCCATCCAAGCATAAGAGCATGAATTAAATGTGTACTTCTGTTTCACCATTTCATATTCTCCTTAAGTAAAATGGTAAACATTAAAGGTGATGCTAAGTTTTGATTCGAGCTAGGATTTGAGATTTCAGCTATCAGATAGAGTGAAACAGACCCATCTGGAATTGCGTGTTCAGTACTGGGCACTACATGACAGCTCAAAGAGTAAAATACTCATAATAGATTGTGCAAACAGGAATTGTACTTGCTTGAGTACTGCAGGTAGTAAATGTATTGTTAGGGTAGATATTGAAAACTAGCTCCTGTGATAGGCAAATCAGTAATGAGGGACATCATCATAAAACTAACAGGCCAGCCATTCTCGGAGAGAAAAAATAGGGAGCATGTTTCCATGGAAATTGTAATAAAACGTTAGAATTTCTACCCTAAATATTAGGGATGTGGTACAGTTGGACACCTTCAAGCATGGTTTTGATCATTTTTATGAAGTGAGGGATATTGAAGGTGAATCAATGAAGATGAGCTGTGGATCAGTATGAACCAATAGAAATCCATGTAAATTTAAGTTTCTAAATAGTTTGCTTCTCTTCTTCATATAAGCCCCCTTGAATCAGAAAGCTGTAAGTTTAAGTTCCATGACAGAGATATAATCCAGGCTAACATTTCAGCATTGAGGGAGCCTGTTCGTTGAGGGAACACTTATTTTTTGACTGAGAAATTAAACTGAGATCCCCTCAGCCCACTCAGCTGAAGGTAAAATGTCCCAAGACATTATTTGAACAAGAACAGAGGAATTATTAATTTGTGACTTGGTTCCACTTTTCCACTGAATCACAATCCAATGCCTGGATGTGTCTTCAAATAACTTATGGCCTGTTTTGTGTTTGAGCAGGCCCTTCTACTCAAGAGTGACAAAGGTGTGGCTGCAGTAGGGTTCTACAAAACTCCTGTAAGGAAACCATAGCGTCTTCTACACTTAAATGAAGTAAGTCTTTCTTTGGCACTCATTGCTCATTCGCTATTCTCAGTCACTAATGACTGCAGATGATGCTGCTTGGCCTGCTGTGTTCATCCAGCTCCACACTTTGTTATTTCGGATTATCCAGCATCTGCAGTTCCCATTATCTCTGATCACTGTTGTATCACCTTGTACATCACTATCTCATTATGGTTAGCCCTGTGTTCTGACCAGTATTTATCCTTAAGTGAACATATCCCAGAGAGCAAAGTATCTGGCCAATTTTCAGCTTTTTAACATTGTTTTCTTTATTGTTTCTGCTTTATATCAAGATTCTGTACCTCAGTACCTCTGACCCTAAGATGGCTGTAAGTGGCAACTTGGAAACTGTTCTCTGTACTAGTGAGAGTACAAGTGATCATAAAGCTAATTCAATTCAATTCAATTCAATTGCGCTTGGCAGACTCTGGGACCTTACCAGGGAAAAGTTAACTGTCATATTTCTGACATTACAACCGAACTTCCAACGTATTTTGCAGGATATAAGACAAAAAACCCCTTTAAGTTAATAGTGTATATAGATTGGAATCAAGGTTATAGGCTTACCTAAATTGGTATTTATTTCTAAATGTTGTCTGCACAAGTTTGAAAAAAAAACCTCATATCATTGAGCAAAATCTCCAAGTAATTTATGTTTGATAGGGCTACTCACTATCAAAATGAGAACTCACTAACTTGGTCAATTGGAGATTGACAGGCGAATTTGGGCTTTTGTTTCACTACAACTTTGAAGAATGTGAGGTGTTCTTATTGAAGTCTTACTGGTCTGATGTTTCTTCTAGGTGCACAGTCTTAGTCACAGTAAGAGGTAGGGTCATTTAGGGCAGCAATGAAGGGGGGGGGAGTCTTCACTCAGACAGCGGTGGATCTTGGAATTCTCTATCCCAACAGAGCTGTGGGAGCTCCATCATTAAGGATATTGAAGAGAGAGGTCAGTGTGGGGTTACACTCCTTCAAAGTATGGCATCTGTTTGGAGGCTCTGCCCATGCTGATTGGCATGCCAATGCCATTCCATGATTTGGCCTCTGGTTGCTGCCACATTCTAACCTCAAAGATCTTTGCAACAGAAAAAGAGATTAGGGGGATAATTAATGTGGGGATATTTCAGGAAAGCGGCATTGAGATAGAATCTCAGCCTGGATCAAGATCATTGGCAGAAAGGCTTGAACAGCCAAATAACTTACTCCTACTTTCTGTATTCCTATATATCTATCCACATTTTCCATACTGGAACTAAATAACCCTCTTTCACTCAGTCAGTCTCAACTGACTTTTGATATCAGACATAGAAACTGTCCTGCTGGAGATTGCAAATTTGGGGTAAGGCACACTGTTAGTGCAGAAATGAAGCTTTGCTCTGTCCATATTCACTGCTAAATGTGTGAATATTTAATGTTGACACTGGGAGTAGTGAAAAGTTCCATTGCCTTGCACTGACATTCTTCATCTTAATAAACAAACAGCAACAAAGCAGAGAATAATAAATTACTGATGGTCAGGCTCCCTGTCTAAACAATGAGAGATTACTTGCTCTGTTGCCTTCACAAGTTCCAGCAGGATCCTGACAGTTTTCAACACAGAATAATGAATGACATTTGACACCTGTCACAGTGCCGAATGTCAGGTAAAGCAATCAAATGTTAATCATATTTGGCCGATCTATCAATGCTGGGACTGGCTCACTCAGAATGACAGTGTCTAAGGGGAAGGGAAGGAACGGGCACTGAGAGGGAGCAGAGTGTGGGTCGATCTCCTCACCTTTTACCACTGATGTTGAGTGGGATACTATAAAGTACTGCTATTGATTCGGCCAGCCTGTATATTAGCTTCAGTTCTCTCCTCCTCCTATGGGCTGATAATTATTTTTTAAAAGTTAAGATTGATGAAATCTTCATTGTCTTCTTCCCCACTATTTTCTTCAACTTGCTCTTCAGCCCTAGGCTGAGAAAGAAAAGCTCTGCATCGCTATTTCTGCCAAGGTGGAATGAAAGAATTGACCAGAGAGTAAATGCTAATATGTAGAAGAGACCAATCATGACACGGGGTTAATGCCATCAGTATCTCCTGTAACATTGCACTGGGTCAATACAGATGGCCAGAGCTGGACACCTTTCAGAGCAAATCAGTTTGAACACACCACAGTGGTATTTGGATTGCTTTATGTTCAAACAGAGCTGCAACAGAAGGAACGTTATCCCTTTCATATACTGTGAAAGGCATATCAGATGACACAACAATACCTCTCCACTTATCCTGTCCCTACCTTCTCCCATAGCCTTAACAAGAGCATTTTGAGATTCATAGGCAGTCTACCAGGACATGATGAAGTTGCTTCTCAAGAATCATCATAGAATACCTACAATGTGAAAGCAGACCACTCAGCCCATTGAGTCCACACCAACAGTTCAGCCGATCCAGATCACCCCTTCTCTGTAACCCTGCATTTCCCATGGCTCATGTGCCTAGCCACACTCCTGGACACTCTGTGCAATTTCCCATGGACATTCCACTTAACCTGTAGATCTTTGGACTGTGGGAGGAAACCAGAGCACCCAGAGGAAACCCACACAGACACAGGGAGTATGTGCAAACTTCACACAGACAGTCAGTCAAGGCTGGAATCAAAGCTGGATCCCTGGTGCCGTGAGGCAGCAGTGTTAACCACTGAGCCACCGTGCTGCCCCAAAATGCTATCAAAAAACTTTGACACTAATCGTACAAGGGGATTAAATGCTTGGTTAAGGGATTTTTTTTAGAAGGAATATCTTAAAGTAAATTTGGTAAAAATGCAGAAAGAAGGGAATTGCAGACTTTAGAGCACCGAAGAATGGCTTTCCTCACTTCTCGACTAACCTGTGAATTAAAGGGTGTTGGGGGTCTGTGGGAGTGCGATGCTGAGGCCACAACTGGATCAGCCATGATCTCACTGACAGGCAGAGCAGGCTTGAAGAACTGAATGGTCTACTTCTGTGATAACAAGGTGTAGAGCTGGATGAACACAACAGGCCAAGCAGCACCAGAGGTGCAGGAAGGCTGACGTTTTGGGTCTAGGCCCTTCTTCAGAAATGATTTCTGAAGAAGGGTCTAGGCCCAAAGAGTCAGCTTTCTGGCTTTTCTGATGTTGCGTGGCCTGCTGTGTTCATCAAGCTCTACACCTTGTTATCTCTGATTTCGAAGCATCTGTAGTTCTTACTATTTCGGTCTAATTCTGTTCCTGATTTATATGTTCGCTCTATAGTTGGGTATATTTTTCCCTTCTCCAAGCCAATCATCCCATGAGCTTTCTAACAGAGACTGTCAACCAGTGGGCCATTCTGTACTTCAATCACAATCCCCGCTAAACTGGCTTTGCAGCCACACATTTTGAATATCTTATCTACTTCATTATGAAAAGAATTTCTTTGCATTACAAAATAATATCTTAAAAGAAATTACTTGGTCATGATATTTTTACTTTCTGCTTTCATCCTGCAGGTTTCCATCATTTATTTCACAATCAGTGTTGTAAAATTTAAACTCGAGAGCCCAAAGGAATCAGACTGAAATTAAGTTGAGAATAGATCTGAGAAACACTTGAATACTTTTAAAAAGGGAAAGAAGTGACTTGCCAAGGGGAAATTGCAACAACTGGTCGGTTCTTTCAAAGATCTGATACAAGACTAGGAGCCTCTCTGAGCTGTAAGGTTTTATGGTTCTATGATACAACAGTTGCCATTAAGTGACAATTACAATCTCAACCGAACATATAGGATGAAGTTTGGTTTTTCCATTTCAGAATGGCTGAGGGCTGGAGTGGAATGTGTTGGAGGCTCGAGGCGGAGTGCACTGAGGGCTGGAGCGGAGTGCACTGAGGGCTGGAGTGGAATGAGTTGAAGACTCGGGGTGGAGTGTGCTGAGGGCTGGAGTGGAGTGGATTGGAGGCTTGGGGTGGAGTGTGCTGAGGGCTGGAGCGGAATGGATTGGAGTGTCGGGGTGGAGTATGCTGAGGGTTGGAGTGGAGTGGATCGGAGTCTCGGGTGGAGTTTGCCGAGGGCTGGAGTGGAGTGGGTTGGAGGTTCAGTGTGTGCTATGCTGAGGGGTGGAGTGGAGTGGATTGGAGGGTTGGTGTGGAGTGTGCTGAGGGCTGGAGCGAATGGGTTGGAGGCTCATGGTGCTGTTTGCTGAGGGCTGGAGCAGAGTGGGTTGGAGGCTCAGAGTGGAGTTTGCTGAGGGCTGGAGCAGAGTGGGTCAGAGGTATGGAGCAGAGTGGGGATTCCTCTTTTTGTATCTAAGATTTCTACCAAGGTATTTAGTGCCTAAGATGACACTGTGAGAGGCAATATTGTAAGCTTTTTAGTGTTCTCCTGTACTTCTGTACTAGACAACACGTGACAATAAAGCCCAATTCTAATTCTAAATTAATGTCTTAATTATTGCTACCTTAAAGTACAACAACACAATCGTGTGAGTTGTCCTTAGAGGCAGTGAATAAATAACACAAAAGAACATTTCATTTGAGAATGGTGCTTAATGTTGACTGAACTAAATGCCAAACCTGACTGTGATGGGTGTTTGGCTTGGTATCGTATTTAACCACTCTCTAATTCCATTTCTTGCTTTGGTATAATTTTGAATCATTCACTTGTGAGAGAGGTGCTTATATCAGGCTTTCTTCATGCTGACAGATATGATTGAAGGTGACATATTCAGACAACTCATCAAATCCTGTTCCTATTGTGATTATTAAAAAAATTCCAGCGACTTAAAAAGTTGAGGCAAAAATAAAGCAAAAAGCCCAGACTCCTTACAGCAAATGTTAAGCACTATTCCGAAACACGAGAAGGGCAGATACTCTTCAGACTTTAGAGAGTGAATACTATTCTCGAATCAAGGGTTTTCTTGGATCATTGCCTGGAACTATCTTTATCATCTTACTTTTTCTGACATCCTCTTTGCTTTCCAGGTGCAGCTGTATAATATAGTGTGTTACCGTGGCAACCCCAGAATGAATCGTGATTGGATTTGGCCGCCAACGTGTGGAGGTAGCTAGGACCCTGAGGGGGCTAGGAGTCACTTGATTCACTCAGCAGAGCCCCTAGTACCCACACTGTCCAGTTGCAGCAATGAGACCACTTGCCAGCATCCTGGGTCTAAGGATTTACAGTGGCAGTGTTGACAGATGGCATCTTTAATGGTGAATCAATTGAAAATGTCAAGACAAAGTCAAGGGTCCTTTTGCTGATCACTTACTGTAAAGAGCAGCCTGCTGTCATCAACAGTGTGTCACTCAGCTTTCAGATTCCTCTTAAGGCTTTTACAATCAGAAAAAAATGGTCCAGGGGTTGCTGGCATAGTAATGATGAAAAGGACAGCATGGGCAATATTACACTTCAGAAATCGACAGGCACACACCATTAAGCATGGCAATCAAGTGTGGCTGTCAGGGATTCTCCTTGTCTCCAGAGAGTATGCTGATGAGGAGGCCCAGACTGCAATCAAACAAATGAAAATTTCCACTTGTAGTGTCTTAGACTTTTTGTAAAAACCTTTTAACAACGTATATTAGGTGGCATGAGGTGCAGCTGCGGTTTTAATGGCATAATAAATTGATAATTATTGCTAAACAGCCATGCTGAACCTGAATACATTTTACATTTCTTGAATATCGATCTGCTTCATTCTGAAAAGAAAATCTTTGCATTATAAAACAGTGCTCTTAAAAGAAAACATGTTACGGATATTTTTGCTTCCTACCTCATTCCTGCAGGTTCCTATTATTTATCTCACAGGCAGTGTTGTAAAATTTAAAACTGGGAGCCCAAAGGGATTCAGATGTCATTATGCTCCGGCTTGTAGGACTACACGACTGTCTCAATGCGATTGACTGCCTGCACTATTGAAAGGAGAAGCTCAGCAGATCTGCCAGCATCTGTCGAGGTTTCTTTATGTTGCATCGGGTAAGGGAGACCCGGAGACTGAGGAATGAAATGTGACTGTGAAGTTTTGGAAAATTCTAAGAAGAGAATAGAAACCAATGAAGATGAAACAAGCTGAAAGATTAAAATGGAAACCCTATCAGAGAGAACAGCAGAACTTCTTCAGGATGGGCCTATCTGGAACAGAAGTAGCAGTGAATTAAACACTCAAATAAAAGCAAAACACAGTGGATACTGCAAACCTGTGTCGCTACAGGTGTTGCCACACCTGCAGGCTATTAAATAATCTGGGAAGCACATAGAAATGGAGATAATTCAAATTTATTTACATTGTTGATAACCACGGTTTCTTGGAGCTTATGTACTTGTACCTTAGGGGTTTAGCAATGGATTTGCCAGATTTTCCTGTAGTTGCTGAGAGGTCTTTATCCCCTGTTCTTTTTGACAGGCCTGGAGTTACTGTGCACACAATGGCAAGATAGATTTGTGAGAATCAACCATTTCCAGAATGCAGAGCCACAGAATTCAGATTTTCCCTTCTATGTGTTTTGAAAGAATCCGAAATAATAATGATCACACCCAAGCAGTGAGAATGTGGCTTGAAAATAATTCCCCCAATTAGAAAGGGCAACTCCTTCAAGCCTTGGCATCATGGCACACAACCGACCCAAACAAGGGGCATAAGAACCTTAAAATGGTTTAAATATTGAGACAGATTCCTATCAAGCATATTAGAATTCAAACAGAAGGATCTAGAAATACAAAATGGGCCTTTTATTTCTTCATTCATGGGATGAGGGCATCACTGGCCAGGCAGCATTTATTGTCCATCCCTAATTGCCCAGAGGGCAGTTAAGAGTCAACCACATTGCCGTGGGGGAGAGTCATATGTAGGCCAAACCAGGTAAGGATAGCAGTTTCCTTCCCTAAAGGACATTGGTTGAACCAGATGGGTTTTTCCTGACAATTGGCAATGGTTTCATAGCCATAGTTAGACTCTTAATTCCAGATTTTTACTTAACTCAAATTTCACCATCTAACATGGAAGAATTCGAACCCGAGCCTCCAAAAGATTACTTGGGCCTCTGATTAGCAGTCCAATGATAATACCACTAGTGCGTCACTTCACTCTTTCAGCACTGAAAACAAATAAGTAAATGTTTCACGTTACGATCTTTTTTTGTCAACTTCGTCTTTCTCCTCTTTCCAGTTTAACTTGCAAGCCCTCCATTTTCAGAGTGCAATGCATTGGGGAGAAATCTGCTCCTATTAAAAAATGTTAACATCTAGACTACTTTATTCTTTAAAACACCCCACCACTGAGACTCATAAAGAATAACCGTAAATGGGAAAATCTCACACAAGAGAGATTTCTGGGTATGAGTTTGTTGAATTGAGTTGGGGTGTTATCCCATGGACTACATTTACTCCCATTGGTTGCAACAGTAAAAACAGTTAGAGGTGCTGGTATTGATAAGATGCCCCAGCTGGAAAAAACATAGCGAAACTTTGAAAACTGAAAGAACTGCGGTTGCTGTAAATCAGAGACAAAGGTCTCTGGAACAGCTTAGCAGGCCTAGCAGCATCTGTAGAGAGAAATCAGAGTTAGTGTTTTGGGTTGAGTTGAAGGGTCACTCACCCAGAAACATTAACTCTGATTTCTCCTCACAGATGCTACGAACCCCTGCTTTTCCACAGATTTCTTTCTTCGTAGTTAAATTTTGAGTTTGCTCTCATGCCTCTCATTGATCAGTGACAAACTGGTCGCCCCTCCAATAAATGCTCCCAAAAATTACATACCAGAGGGAATGCACAACAAATGTCTCCAGTTTGTATTGTGGGGTTTGGAAACGGAGAAGGACCGTGACGCGAAGGTTGGGAACCAATGTATTTCCAACAAAGGGCCCAGTCCCTAAACGTCAGTTTTCCTGCTCCTCTGATGCTGTTTGGCCTGCTGTGTTCATCCAGTTCTACACCTTGTTATATCAGAAGCGTATGTACGGTTGAAGAAGGAGTGGAACGATTAAAGAGTTTGTATTATCTACAAGATGTACTGTAGCAACTTGCCTCGGTTCTTCAGCATCTCCCTGGAAAACTCTCAAACTGTATCCTTTGGATGGCCAATACCACCACCTCAATTTTACACCCATCTAATGTTGGACATATTGTGTAATTCATTCGTTAGCACAATGTCCCAAGCAGTTCAGCAAAAATACTATCTTCTCAAGAGCAGCAAATAATGGACAATAAATAGTGTCTGGTGGTTTTATTAAGTCCAAAAGTATTTTTTATTTTTAAAATAGAGAGGCAGTCGATGATGATTGTAAAGATGAAGGCTAGAAAGGGACTGCATGTTAACTCAGTGGTTAGCACTGTTGCCTCACAGTACTAAGGACACAGGCTCAATTCCATCCCAGGGCATCTATTTCTGTGGAGTTTGTATGTTCCCACCATATTTGCATGGACTTCCTCCAGGTGCTCTGTTTTTCTCCTGCAGTCCAAAGATGTGCGGGTTAGGTGGATTGGCCTTGCTAAATTGATTGTCTTTTCCAGCTATGTGTAGGTGTGTGAATTAGCCGTGGGAAATGCAAGGATAGGGTAGTGGGTGGGATGATGGGTCAAATGGCTTGTTTTCACACTGTAAAGGTTTTATGAAAGGTTCCTGAGGTTGGTTGATAACTGAGCTCAACAGTAAGATAGGGTGGAAGGACACACATTAATGGTTGATACAATGTTGTGTCACACCCTCTAGTGACTTCTATCCTCACACTATTGATAAGCAACCAGTGTAAATTTACAATAAATAGTATTTTCCTCGCATATACAATCTTGAACAGTTGTTTGGAGGAAATGTGAACAAAAATGGTGAGTGATAATTCTGGTTCTGTTCAGTGCTGTTTGTGATTAATAAACCAACAAGATCTTTTATGTGCTTGATATTTTTCCAAAAGCTTCAAACTTACTACTTGGGATGCCTTTACTGTCGGCATCAATTTCACATTGAGGAAGATTTAAACATATGAGCCATATGATCAACAAAATTCCTGCTCACAAATATTACTTCATTTTGGTCTGATGCCACTTAAATTCAATGCATTCTGATTGCTAAAAACCAAACGTAATTAGAATGTAGGTGTTCTGAACACGTTTTCACTTGGAATATTAAAGCTCACTGTCTGCGACTCGCATATTTTATTTCTTTGAGAAGAGAAGATTGCTGACAGCACAGATCAAAGATCATTAGGTTTAAAGAGCAGATCACACGGCCACTCCTCTCTGTTGGCAGCAGCGTTAGGGGAATTCTGGAATAGGGAATGTTGGAAATTTCACATCCCTTTTACATCAGGGAAACCCCTGCCTCACTGAGCCTTCAGCTGATCAGTTGGCATTTGTGGAGAAACAGAGGTGATGTTTCAGGTCAATAATTTTCCATCAGAATTGGAAAAGATTCGAACAGTGACAGATTTTAAGCAGGTACTGAGCAGGAAGAAGGGGAAATGAAACCTGTATCATGGTGGACGATAGAAGAGCTTCAAAGAACAAAGACCGAAGAACAATGTCACACAGGAACAGGCCTTTTGGCTCTCCAAACCTGCGCCAACACAGGTAGATATATTTTTGGGATACTGATGGGATATATCCCAGAATATTGAGGGATGCAAGAGAACAGATTGCTGGGGCATTGACAGATATCTCTGTATCCTTTTTGGCCACAGGTGAAGTCTCAGACGAATAGGCAATGTCATCCCATTGTTTAAGAAAGGTAACAGGGATAATCCTGCAAATTACAGGTCTGTGAACCTCACGTCAGGGGGAAAGAAATTATTGGAAAAGATTCTCAGGCACAAGGCCTGTACGCATTTAGAACCAAATGCACTTTTCAGCAATAGACAGCATGGTTTTGTAGGGGAGAGGTCGTGCCTCACTATCTTGCTGATTTCTTTGGAGAGGTGATGAAGATGATTGATGAGAGAAAAGCAGTTGACGTTGCCTACGTGGACTTCAGTAAAGCCTTTGACAAAGGGCCCTCACAGCAGACTTCTCAAAATGTGAAGTCACATGGAGTAGTGATGGGCTGGCAAGATGGATACATCTGGCTTTGTCATAGGAGACAGACAGTAATGGTGGAAAGATAAAAATGATGGAGGCTCAAGGTGAAAGGAGGAGATAACTTTTTTGTTTGTGCTGCACAGGCAACTACGAACAGCTGATAGTTGGAGGAGAGGGAAGTGAAAGCAGTTTCTGCCTTGCTGGTCCTTGCCCGTACTCGACCATTGATTTATTACCCAACCATGATCACCATGTTGTAGAACCAGCCTCTACCAGTTAGTTGTTGCGGTAGAGTGCCCATCTTCCTTCCTGAATTATGTGTAAGAGTTGATTTATATATGGGCAGTAGAGAATGAACACTAGTAAGGAATAAAGAGAAGAGGCATATGTCTTAATGTGACATAGGTTATTGTATGATTGGAATAAGTACAAGTTACATTTGCAGTTGGACGTACTAACGAAGACTATGAGGAGACAACAATAACACATCTGTTTCTATCAGGACCTAGAACTAGCTAGATTTGTTTTCTTCCCCATCCGACACTACATGTCATTGTCAGATTAGCTGGAGCTCAACATTGCCAGACTCTCCAACATTTCTTCTGGGTGGCACTGCTGCCTTATAGCACCAGGGACCCCAGTTTTATTCTACCCCTGGGTGACAGTCTGTGTGGAATTTGCATGTCCTCCCTGTGTCTGTGTGGGTTTCCTCTGGCTGCTCTGCTTTCTCCCCACAGTCCAAAGATGTGCAGGTTAGGGCGGATTGGCCATGTTAAATTGCCTGTAGTGTTCAGGGATGTGTAGGTTAGGGGGAATAGGTCTGGGCGGGATGCTCTTTCTGTTGGTGTGGACTTGTTGGGCTGAAGTGCCTGTTTCCATGCTGTAGGGATTCTATTTTTGAAAAAAATTAACCCATTCAGAACCATTACCTTATGAAATAGTACGGGAATGAGTACAGAAACAAAAGATGAGTCAAGAGAAGGTTTAAATGACAATAACAGAATGTTACCAACACCTGTTGTTCCAAAACAAAACCAAAAGGTTGGGAACAACGATTAATGGCTGAAATTATTAATAAGCCTGGAAAGATATAAAGTACCTAATCAAAGGTTCAGAGATAATGGGAACTGCAGATGCTGGAGAATTCCAAGATAATAAAATGTGAGGCTGGATGAACACAGCAGGCCAAGCAGCATCTCAGGAGCACAAAAGCTGACGTCTCGGGCCTAGACCCTTCATCAGAGAGGGGGATGGGGTGAGGGAGCTGGAATAAATAGGGGGAGAGGGGGAGGCGGACCGAAGATGGAGAGAAAAGAAGATAGGTGGAGAGAGTATAGGTGGGGAGGTAGGGAGGGGATAGGTCAGTCCAGGGAAGACGGACAGGTCAAGGAGGTGGGATGAGGTTAGTAGGTAGATGAGGGTGCGGCTTGGGGTGGGAGGAAGGGATGGGTGAGAGGAAGAACCGGTTAGGGAGGCAGAGACAGGTTGGACTGGTTTTGGGATGCAGTGGGAGGGGGAGAAGAGCTGGGCTGGTTATGTGGTGCAGTGGGGGGAGGGGACGAACTGGGCTGATTTAGGGATGCAGTAGGGGAAGGGGAGATTTTGAAACTGGTGAAGTCCACATTGATACCATTAGGCTGCAGGGTTCCCAGGCGGAATATGAGTTGCTGTTCCTGCAACCTTCTGGTGGCATCATTGTGGCAGTGCAGGAGGCCCATGATGGACATGTCATCTAGAGAATGGGAGGGAGAGTGGAAATGGTTTGCGACTGGGAGGTGCAGTTGTTTGTTGCGAACTGAGCGGAGGTGTTCTGCAAAGCGGTCCCCGAGCCTCCGCTTGGTTTCCCCAATGTAGAGGAAGCCGCACCGGGTACAGTGGATACAGTATACCACATTGGCAGATGTGCAGGTGAACCTCTGCTTAATGTGGAATGTCATCCTGGGGCCTGGGATAGGGGTGAGGGAGGATGTGTGGGGGCAAGTGTAGCATTTCCTGCGGTTGCAGGGGAAGGTGCCGGGTGTGGTGGGGTTGGAGGGCAGTGTGGAGCGAACAAGGGAGTCACGGAGAGAGTGGTCTCTCCGGAAAGCAGACAGGGGTGGGGATGGAAAAATGTCTTGGGTGGTGGGGTCGGACCTCTCAGTCTCCATCTCAGGCAACCAGCTTGTAACTGATGTCCAATTCAAGCCCACCGACTCCCACAGCTACCTAGAATACACCTCCTCCCACCCACCCTCCTGCAAAAATTCCATCCCCTATTCCCAAATCCTCCGCCTCCGCCGCATCTGTTCCCACGATAAGACATTCCACTCCCGCACATCCCAGATGTCCAAGTTCTTTAAGGACCGGAACATTCCCCCCACGGTGATCGAGAACGCCCTTGACCGCGTCTCCCGCATTTCCCGCAACACATCCCTCACACCCCGCCCCCGCCACAACCGCCCTAAGAGGATCCCCCTTGTTCTCACACACCACCCTACCAACCTCCGGATACAGCGCATCATCCTCCGACACTTTCGCCATTTACAATGAGACCCCACCACCCAAGACATGTTTCCATCCCCTCCCCTGTCTGCTTTCCGGAGAGACCACTCTCTCCGTGACTCCCTTGTTCGCTCCACACTGCCCTCCAACCCCACCACACCCGGCACCTTCCCCTGCAACCGCAGAAAATGCTACACTTGCCCCCACACATCCTCCCTCATCCCTATCCCAGGTCCCAAGATGACATTCCACATTAAGCAGAGGTGCACCTGCACATCTGCCAATGTGGTATACTGCATCCACTGTACCCGGTGCGGCTTCCTCTACATTGGGGAAACCAAGCGGAGGCTTGGGGACCGCTTTGCAGAACACCTCCGCTCAGTTCGCAACAAACAACTGCACCTCCCAGTCACAAACCATTTCCACTCCCCCTCCCATTCTTTAGATGACATGTCCATCATGGGCCTCCTGTACTGCCACAATGATGCCACCCGAAGGTTGCAGGAACAGCAACTCATATTCCGCCTGGGAACCCTGCAGCCTAATGGTATCAATGTGGACTTCACCAGTTTCAAAATCTCCCCTTCCCCTACTGCATCCCTAAACCAGCCTAGTTCGTCCCCTCCCCCCACTGCACCACACAACCAGCCCAGCTCTTCCACTCCACCCACTGCATCCCAAAACCAGTCCAACCTGTCTCTGCCTCCCTAACCGGTTCTTCCTCTCACCCATCCCTTCTTCCCACCCCAAGCCGCACCCCCATCTACCTACTAACCTCATCCCACCTCCTTGACCTGTCCGTCTTCCCTGGAATGACCTATCCCCTCCCTACCTCCCCACCTATACTCTCTCCACCTATCTTCTTTACTCTCCATCTTCGGTCCGCCTTCCCCTCTCTCCCTATTTATTCCAGTTCCCTCTCCCCATCCCCCTCTCTGATGAAGGGTCTAGGCCCGAAACGTCAGCTTTTGTGCTCCTGAGATGCTGCTTGGCCTGCTGTGTTCATCCAGCCTCACATTTTATAATCAAAGGTTCACATGCTCTTCCTTGAGGTCATTTTGACGTCATTGGTCAGACCTTTGGAATGACAGATGAGGGAAGGTTAATGTTGTTCTTTGGACTGAATGGAGATGTTCTACAAAGAAGCTACCTGGTGTGCAATTCCTAATGCGGAAAATGGAGTGCAGTATATCAGAAATGGAGACCTTTGGAAGCAATGGTAGCGTCCCTGCCTTTGGGCAAGAAGATCCAGGCAAGCGTCCAGGCCAGGACTTGTTTGACATGGAAGGAGTATCCATGTTACTGTATGACAGATTGAAAATCAGCCTGGGAATGCTAGCACCACTTCTTTACCATTCCCCAAGAGGAGAACAAACTGTGCGAGCATTTTCTTTTTTCATATGTGGGATGTGTGTGTTCCTGCCTGGGCCAGCATTTATTGCGCATCCTTACTTGCCCTTGAGAAGGTGGTGATGAGCTGCCTTCTTGAGCCGCGGCAGTCCTCCTACTGCGGGTTTATCCACAATGCCCTGAGCGAGGGAATTCCAGGATTTTGACCCAGCCACAGTGCAGGAATGGCAATCTATTTTCAAGTCAGGATGGTGAGTGGCTTGAAGGAGAACTTGAAGGTGGTGGTGCTCCTATATATTTGCTGCCCCTCTCCTGAAGTTATGATGTAGGAGCATTTTAGGTTGAAATTGATTGTTCTCAGCTCACTTGCAAAAAATTTAATATTACAGTGATAAGTCTGTTCGGATGCGGCACGTCTGGTAGCTTTAAACATCCATTTATGTTGCCCCTTTCATAAGTTCATTGTGTTTCAAAGCACCTTTTAATCAATCATGTTTGTAAATGGGAAATATGGAGTGTAAGAAATTCAGTTGTATAGGTCACCTCCAACAGCATCATAGACTCTGTGTGTGCCAGAAGATATTTGATTAATGTTAATCTATGCTACGTCTCTAAACCAGCTGTGTGACTCCATGTTGCAAAACTTATCAATGGATGTTCAGGTCGCATCTTCAATGTCCAGTCACTTTAAAAGAAGCATAAAACTGCTTGATGGACCCTGCAGCAACATTAAACGGCCAGCTTTCTTGAATTCAGTTAAGTTACAAATGTGAAACTATGTCTACCCCATTACAATCTGCCTGACGGGATTCAGGCATGTTTTAGCCTGTTGTTTGACAAGCTCCTACATTTTCCAGAGAATGCAGTCACGTTCACACAGACATGACCAAAGAGTAGGAGCCCTGAAGACTCAATGGGTGCAAACAACAACATTGAACGTGCCACTGGCTTCATAGCCCTGCTGCACGGTAGAGGAGAAGATGCAAAGACAGCAGGATCGGTCTTATGTCTGCTATCAAGTTGTAGCTGAACTTTCCTGTGCTCTTTGACAGTGGCTGGAAGTTGATTGGTAGGCCATTGATGCACCCAGCACTATGGTGTGTGCGCCCTTTCAATGGTGACCTGTATTCAACAGTGCCCTGTCGACTCCTCATTGGAGTTATTTTCAGAAGTATTTGTCTGTCCCCAACCCTCCAGGGAGCTGTAAAAAAGCAACCAAAGTTCAGCACAAGCCTGATTGCGGCCTACACCTACCACCTGACTTAGAATGTGCTGGTCCCAACTCCACATTAGTCTCCGAGTGAGGTGCCTTAGCTTGAGGCTGTGAGCATCATGTCAAGTGATTGGGCCTGTTCATCAGTACATTCTCCCTCCTGGGGCTGCTTTAGCTGAAGACAGGAACTCTTGAGTGACGTGGTATGAGCAAAGTGGGTTACGGTGTAAAGCAAAAGGCTCCTGGTGACCAATCTGCAACTTGCTCGCCATGCCAGGTTACAGGATACACATTCACTGAGAATCGAGAAGGGGCATAAGTCAGGAACGTCTTGTCCTCCTCAATGTTCCCAGATGCCCCTCACCTCTGGCTCATGAATAAGTGGGCTGCATCCTTTGTAGGGCTCAAGAGAAGCAGGAACCCTTGTCCCATGCCCTCTTGTTATTTCCAGATTTTGAATCAATGGCACCTTCATTCTGTAAGAGACTTGCGCAGTGCTGTTGTATTGCTCATGGTCCTACCTCAGCTGAACAGCAGGAGGCCCAGAGGCGGTGAGAGGGGGTGTCGGGCTGGCAGTGTGGGCAGGTGTGTAAGAGTTAGATGGCATTCCTGGATAGTGAGTGCTAATCCTCGTTGCTGGGTGAGTAATGAGCACATGATGTGTGGAACCGTATGGGAAACCATGTGCTCGGTGAGAGATATCACGCATTCAGTAATGTTGAACCCGGTATAAGCTTGTGAAACGTCTTATGGGCCATCATGGATCCAAACTACTGAAGTTGGCTGACTTTCACTCACTTAAGGGTCCCCGTTCCACTCCCACTTAATCACGGGATGTCCCATCATGTGCAGCTACAACTTTACTACCTTGATACCACATCAATCAGTGAGGATCCCTTTGTCCAACCTGGTACTCTACCTGGGAGGCTTTTTGTTGGAGCGATCTTTCATTTTGAGCCCCCCCTTTAAGATAAGGCTGGCTTTCAAGGAGATCAAGCTGCATGTGTCATATGGGGTTAGATTTATTTAGCAACGACAAGTCTCTATCCAGCATTTGGGGCCGGCTGTGGCAAATCTCCCGCCGGCGATCAGTGTTGTCAGTGGCATCAAGAATGCAGCTCCTCCCAGCAATCGACGTGAGACTCACAGGCTGACCTAGACAGCAGGATGTGATTAGGCCCAGTCACCCAAATCCGTGGCTGAGCATTCCAAACACCTTTATGGAGAAAAGACTTTACACTTTAAGATCTGGGCATTTTCTTACTTTTTGTCTCCTTTTTAAAAAACTCTTTTCTATTGCTTCTTTCTAAAATTCTGGTTTTATAACTAAGATGGCACTGGAGAATGTTAACTCTGTTACCCTTCTCTCTACCATGTATTCCTATATTTAAGTGCAAGTAATAATAAAATCTAATTCTAATTCTAATTTATTGAGACACCATGGTTACTGCCCACTGGCCTCATGAGGGAAGACATCGATAATCTTTATGATTACCTTGCAGTTTTTTTTTAATATCAGGAGCTGTGTCAATTACTTCAAGACAAGATTTTTGCCTTGACTTCTGGAGGAAGTCTCACAATAGAGTGCTGCTGGTCAGTTGGTAGTGCTCTTGCTAAGCTGCATTGTTGAAGTGTCATCTATGCATCTTGGCGAACGGGAGGAGGGGTGTGTGGGGCTGGGTTCCAGATCTGTGGGCGGGGGGTGGGTAGAGATGGGGTTTAAACAAGGGGCGGTTTTAGGGGAAGTGCCAGTCACAGACCCCATGGAGACCGCAAAGGAAGTTGTTCCCCAGTTACTCGACAGCTAAAGCTGCTGGGCATCCTACCCGGTACTGTCCCCCCACTCACCCCTGCTCCCACCATTAGGACCTTATGTGACCATTAAAGAGCCACTTGAGAGCCTCCAGATGCCTAGGCCAGCAGAGCAGCCTAACATCTCCCCCTGAATTGCATCCCAAAACATTATCAGTTCTGGATTGGCAGCAGGTAGTTCACTGGCTGGGTTTACCCATCACTCCACACTCTCTTAGCGCCATCCGGCAGGGAAGCATTAAATGTAGCCTATGATCTGGAATCAGCAGACCTGAAGTCTCCTGCTGTGTACTGAGCTTGTCTTTGAGAGCCAGCAGAAGACACAGTGTTGGGAAGCACCAGTGGGTGCCATAATCCATCAGATAAGGTGGGCACATGAATTTCAAGTGTCATCTCTTTGGTCTGAATGGGCAGGAAAATATTATAAAAAGTCCCACAATTGAGGTGATTCAATTTTCAACCCAGGAATTTTCCTTCAATTATCACTGGGGGAATGTGATAGCAAACAAAAACAGAAATTGTTGGAGATCTGGTAGCATATGTGAAGAGAGAAACTGAGTTAACGTTTCATGTGCAGTGACTCTTCTTCAGAACAGATGCTGCCAGACCTGCTGAGTTTCTCCAGCGATTCCATTTTGGTTTCAGATTTCCAGCATCCAAAATTCTTTGTTTGATTCTCATGTGAAAGCATTCTGTTTGTAAGCGTTTAGCTGAAAGAGTAATATTGGCCACGGCCAAAGGCAGAGCTCCCCTGCTCTTCATTAAAATAGTGTAAATTTTTAAACAGACTTTTCACGGGCTTCATTGGCAAAGCCAGTGTTTGGCTGTCAATCCCAATAGCCCTCTGAAGTGATTGATATTTTAACCACTTCAAAAGGTAGTTAAGGGCCTACAACAGTCTCTAGAAACATGTTTCACCCAAAGTGGGTAAGGGTGGCAGATTTCCTTCTTTTAAGAACATTAGTGAACCAACTTTTTTTCTACAAGCCATGATAGTTTTATGGGTATCATTCCTGAGACCAGCTGATTTATTAATCGAATTAAAAGCGCTACCAGCTGTCAAGGTGGAGTTTTGAACTAATGTCTCCTGGATTACTAGCCCGGTGACATTATCATTATGTCATTCTGCACGGGATCTTATCATCTTTTACAAATAGGGAGGGCACACCAGGTCTCATTGTAATTTGGATTGCAAAGATCGCACCTCTGACAAAGCAGCACTCAGTCGATGCTGGACTGGAGTGTCTAAGGTTTCTGGTTGTGCAGATAGTAAAAGGAAGGCAGATTAAAGGAGGTAAGGAGTTGCATGATATGAGATACTGATAAGCTTGATCGAAGAGTATGATCAATCTTCAAGATGATGAGGCTGCACAAAGTAGAAGGAGCTTGTGTTTAGGCTTACAAGTGGAACAAAGTTCAGAAGATCAATGACTATTCTAGTGCTGATAGAATAGAGGTAAAAAAGCATTGTGATGGAGAGGGAGAGGCTAGAAGCTAGAGGTAACGAAAATCATCTATCAAGCTAACTAATCTCATTAGTCCTATATTAATGATGAGAAATAACAACAAGCTTCACTTCATTATAAAGCTGCATGTAAATGTTCATGTACTTTAAAAAAATATTGATTAGATTGTTGCCTACTGTCAGAACTAAGTTGCCTGCTGATATGTCAAGTCGAATTACTTAGATAATCCCATTGCATGATTTATGAGGATGCATCTTATTGCCATTACATTAAGAAAATGCACAGAATTACTCATTAAAATGTGACAAAATTACAATAACCAAGCCTCTAGGAAAAAAACCAATGATCTGGCGCCTCTATGTAAATAGGGCCAATGCATCACCATGCCAACAGACATGGTTCGGTGCTCGATAATGACTCATTTGAAATTGCATGTAATTTAGTTACATTTTAACATCTCATAATTAACATTCATGGAGGTCTCCCAGGTTAAATAAATTATGTAGAGGGCAAAATAGGAAGGAAAAGAATCCAAAAGCAGGAAGAACTATAATGGCAAAAAGGAGAACCTTTATTAAAACAAAGTCTACATTTTTTAAAACATAGATTTTACACATGGAATTTTTATGTGCCTGTTAATCTTAATGTTTAGATTTTGAAGAGTTCAAAACTGCTGGTGGAAATTATTTGCTTGGATTTCTTCAGAATTTCATTCGATTGCCTGTTGTAACTTCCCTGGAGAAAAAGCATGCTAAGCGTTTATAACAGTTGAGGGCATAGAGTTTCAGACCAAGTCATGTTGGAAGACTGTGAGCAGCTCCTGGAACATCTCCACCACCCCGTAACATCCAAGAAATTCAGCTAAAATCAAAAAACTGCAGATGCTAGAATCTGAAATAAAACCAGAAAGTACTGGAGAAACTCAGCAGGTTTGGCAGCACCTGTAGAGAGAGAGAGGCTCTTGTGTTAACTTCTTGAGTAAGTATCATGTTGGACTTCATAGAATCTCTACAATGTGGGAAAGAGGCTATTCAGCCCATTGAGGTGCACTGATCCTCTGATGAATATCCCACCCAGACGCAGCCCTTTCACCCTATCCCCATAACCTTGCATTTCTCATGGCTCATCCACCTAGCCTGTACATCGCTTGATACTACAGAGCAATTTAGCATGACCAATCCACCTAAACTGCCCATTTTTGGACTGTGGGAGGAGACAGGAGCACCTGGAAGAAACCTATACAATCACAGGGAGAACCCGTCCACATAGACAGTTGCCCAAAGATGGAATTAAACCCAAGTCTCTGGCACTGTGAAGCAGCAGTGCTAATCACTGAACTACCATGTCACCCATGAAATTGAAACTTGAAACACAACAGCACCTTCCAATTAAGTCACCACTACAACCAGGGAGGACAAGGATAATAGGTGGACGAGAATGCCACCATCTGCAAGCTCCCACTAAGCCCACATGCCATTCTGACTTGGAAATATATTGCCATTCCTTCCACGTTACTGGGTCTATGTCTTTAAACTCTATCATTAAAAGCACAGAATGTGTAGATATGCCAGATGCAACACTCTAAGAATGTCAGTCACCAACATAGAGCAACTAAGAATAAACAATATACATTTGCCTTGCCAGCAATGCTCATATCGTATGAACGAACAAAAACAAGACGCTTGATGAGCAATGCTTCCTGCAAGTTGTTAAACTTCAGTAGAAAAACAGCCCCTAACATCTAACCTAAATCTACTATATATACCTGGTAAACATAATCTATTTGGTTGATCTGGTTGTCACACATCCACATAAATCTAGTCTCCTCATTATTTACTTCACAATATAGTGTGGTAATTGCAACTTCCTGGAAAATAATGTTTACCCATGTTTGAGGTAGTTATCACCAAATCTAGGCCTCAACCCCGGTTGTCATGGGACGTTTGTCAATGGATGGACATATCCAGGAATCACGTAGCATCAACAATGATTAAATGCTGGGAGTTGAATTACACAGAGTAGAATTCACACCATCTGGTCACAATCAGATAGATTGCATTTAAGGTGGCAGCTTAGATATATCTAAAATTGAAACCGACACAAAAATTGTTTTTTTTAAATGTCAATTGCTTGTCATGTCTTCAAAGTCTCAGCAAATTTAAGACAGAAGTGAGGGGAAATGAGATCTTTCAGAGGGTAATGAATCTGTGGAACAGGGCCACTTAGGCTGAGTCTTTCCATACATTCAAAACTGAGACAGACAGATTTTTAATCAGGAAGAAATCAAGGTTTTGGGAGAAAAGACAGGAATGACTACATCTTATGGCTGTGAAATAACTCCACTAAGGCCAGTGTCCTATCACTAAATCACTCTTTATTTACATAAGACTTGGCTTTAATACTTCCTCAGACAGAATCAGGCACCAAAGAGTTAATCTCTCAAGCCTCTCTATGTGAGTTTCAATCTGAAATGTTCTATAAGCCAACATGGCCGTGAAAGTATACATCAGGCTTTAAGGTATTGTCTCACATCCTGTCTCTGCCCCGGCTAACTCCTTGTCCAGATTTGGCTTTGACAGAATGTGACAACTCAAAAGCGTTCATAAGAATAATAATTTTTCTATTGTAGTCCAATCCTGTCCATCCTTAATCCTCTGTTCAAAGCTGTTCCTCTGCTTCCCAGCATTCTCACTGTTTTGGTGGCTCCCGTACCTCAAAATCCCTTGGGTCATCATTTTTATTAGAACTTCCTTTCCATATCGTTGCCACTAACTTCATTTGTTTCCATGTGAAAATTATATGATTGCTCTTAATTTCATAGCAGATCTTCCATTTTCCTGTTTGAAAGGCATTGATATCTTCATGGGGATCCAGACACGGCAATTGGCCTTCAATGCCTCATTTAAGTGGTGATAAATATTAGCAGGTTCTTTCCAGCCAAAGTCATAATGAATTCTCTTCCTGTTCCGGTCGGATACCCGCTTCTGCCTATTCACAGTTGCCTGTTTTTCTCTTACCACCCAAGGGCCTGAATTAACTTGAGGTCGTCTAATGATTCACTGAGCACATACTTAAATTTAACCTTGGGCCTTTGGGCCCACCATGACATTTTTTAATACAGTTATGTGATATGGCTGTTGCTAACTGAACCACCATTTATTACCCCTCTCTGTGACCCTTAAAATGTGGGTGGTGAACTGTTTTCTTGAACTGCTGCATGATATTTGGTGTGGGTTGACACATAATTTCATGATTTGGTTGTTCTACGATTTGACCCGGCGGCAGTGAAGGAATGCTGGTATATTTCCAAGCCAGGATGATGTGTGGCTTTGAGGGGAAAATGTAGATGCTGGTCATCTCATTAATCTGCTGCTATAGTCCTCCTACATGGTGGTGGTTGTTTTTGTGGAAGATGCTGTCTAAGGAGCCTTGGTGAGTCGCTGCAGTGCACCTTATAGATAGACCACACTGCTGTTACTGCGCATTGGTATTGGAAGGAATGGATGTTTGTGGATCTGGTGCCAATCAAGCGGGTTACTTCGTCCTGGATGGTGTCAAGCTTTTTGTTTTATTCATTCATGGGATGAGGGCATCACTGGCTAGGGGGACCAGCATTTATTACCCATCCCTAACTGCCCAAGGGGTGGTTAAGAGATGTGAGGGTCCAAAATCACATGTAGGCCAGTACAATTAAAAATAGTAGCATCCTTTCCTAAAGGGCTTTAGTGAACCAGATTTTTTTTTCCTGACAATCGATAATGAATTTGTGGTCTAGATAGTTTTTTTTTATTGAATCCAAATTCTACCATTTGCTGTAGTGAGATTTGAACCCTGGTGCCAGGTCTCTGGATTAAGAATCCACTGATAATACACGAGGCCAGCATCTCACTATTCTTGAGCCCTATTGGAGCTGCACTCATCCAGGAAAATGATTGTTCCATCATATTCCTGGCTTGTGCCTTGTAGATTGTAGACAGGCTTTGGGGAGTCAGGAGGTGAGTTACTTCCTGCAAGATTCCTAGTCTCTGACCTCCCCTCATAGCCAGTATTTAAACGGCAGGTCCAGTTCAGTTTCTGGTCAATGGTAACACCAAGGATGTCAATTGTTGAGGGTTGGGTTTGGGGCTGGGTGGGGTGGGGGGCACTGTGGGGAGGTTGTTGAACATTGGTAACATATCTGAGTGTAAAAGGCTGATGGTTAATTCTCTCTTGATGAAAATCATTGCCGGGCAATAGTGTAGTGTGGACTATAATAGCCACTTGGATCAGCCAAAACCAAAGCATTGCCTACATCTTGTTACTTTTGGACAATTACTACTTCAGTATCTTACTTAACAGCTGCCTGCTAAATATATAGGGAAAGAACTGTGAGATGATGTGACAGACGGAGTTAGGTTTCGTGCTCGCTCCCCTGTGCCTTAAATAAGTTCAGATCAGCCTCACAATTCAGAGGAGATGAATTTTGTCCTGTTTTCCCCGAATGCTCCCTGCTGTTCTCTCTGTCACTGTAAGAGTAGGTGATACTTTAAAACATGACCACACTGGTGGAGAGTACAATACCAAACCATAGATTTACCATCTCCAGTCTCAATCCTATCTTTTTCTTATTTGCATAGGTGCCCACCATGCAATCAATACTAAGAGAACAGGGACACACTAAGCCAGATACTTGTAACAAGACAGACCATTATAGATCGCACTGCAACCACTCAGAGATACAGCACAGAAACTGACCTTTCTGTCCAACCAGTCTATGCTAACCATAATCCCATACCAAGTCCCATCTGCCTGCATATGGACCATATCCCTCCAAACATTTCTTATTAATGTACTTATCTAAATGTCTTTGAGATGTTCTAACTGTATCCACATCCACCAATTCCTCTGAAAGTTCATTCCCCACATCAAACTCTCCGTGTATAAAAAAATTCCCCTCAAGTCTTTCTTAAACCTTTCTCTTCTCACCTTAAAAATATAGTCTCTGGGTTTGCAATGCCCCACCCTAGCAGAAAGACACCTGCCATTCACCTTATCTATATTCATGATTTTATAAGTTACCCCCCACCCTCCTACACTCCAGAGAAAAAAAGTCCCAGTCTACCCAGCCTCTCCTGATAATTCAAATCCTCCATTCCCAGCAATATCCTGGTAAAAGGCAGGAAGAAAAGGGAGAACAAATAGCTCCAATGTCTTTCGGCCAAATTAGATCCCAACAAAAGTTTGTAGGATCCAGCCTGCGACTCATTTATTTCTTTAAATAACCTTCAGCTGTGAAGTGAATAGCAAAGGAGAAGGACTTGCATTTCTTATAGCCTTTCGCAAGCTTGAGACCCCAAGTTACATTCCAACCAATGAAGTCCTTCTGAAGAGAACCTACCGTTTCAATTTAAAAGATGCATGTACACAAGGTCCTATGAATAGCAACCAAGGTATTAACCAGTTTATCTGTTTGCTACGAGGTAGTAAGAGCCGGAGTTAAGACAGTTTCGAGCTAGAGGAAGACAGCAGGCCAGGCAGCATTAGAGGAGCAGGAAAGTTGATGTCAACTTCCTTGTTCCTTTGATGTTGCCTGTCCTGCTGTGTTCTTCTAGCTCCACACTGTGTTATATCTGTTTGCTTTGTTGTTTGAGACATCAAAGAGAATTCCCTTACCACTCGTCAGCCTGGATCCTATGACTTGACACCCAAAATGGGGTGTCAACCAGTTTACTCCAGAATAAGATATGCTACTACTGAGCTATGCCTGACAGAATTGTACTTGCTCACGGCTAGTGGAACTCCTTTAACTTAAAACCTTCTTGAGAAATCCCTTAAAAGAGGCAAGAAGCAGTTACAAATAGATGAGATAGGGACATTGGAGAAATCAACCTTTTGCAGAAGGACAGGAACCCTCCCCTCACCTCCCCTCTTTCAGCTGACTGCCTGAAACTTAACACTAGATGTTTACAACAGCCACTGATTGACCAGGACAGACAGGCACCAGCTAATTTCAAAGTCTGCATTTATAGTGCCACTGTGACAACAAATTAACTTGGTTGGCAAATGGCTGGTAAGAAACTGACCAGTCAAATTGGAAATATAACAACAGGGGATGACTGGCAATTAATAAGTTGGAACTGAGCAGCTGCAAATGTTCTGCTAAATTGGTACATTGAGGATTTCATTATTAATGTACATACTACTCATTTATAAGAAAGTGAGAGTCACAGTTAGAGTTTGAATGAGTTGAGTTCACTTGCATTGAATAATGGAACTTAAGTTGTAACTTTTCTCCTTTGTTTATGATGGAATTCTCTCTCGGGTGTTTGAGAAATGGATGAACTTATGCATAATGATGTTTTTGAATATTTCAACACAACAGAATCAGATACTATGGACTTGCAATTTCTCAGTTGCAGCAAGGAGATTTCATGATTTTACTTGGGGCTTGTGCATTTTGTAATGCACCTGCAGTGTTGCCACAAGGAGATTTCTGCCTTTCAGCTCATGTAGTCACAGTGCACATTGTCAGTCAAGCCCAAATCTAACCCTGGGTAAAAGTGCTATGAGTATCACTGGAATTTCTTCCGACACTTTTCCCTGTTCCCACAGGCATTGTGAGATAACTTTAAACTGGAGCCTTTATCCTATAGACTATGTCAAGTTGGAGGCAAATCTACGCATAGGGAGGCTGTTTGCGTAGGGAAGGGGTCTTAAAATGAGTGCTAGTGAGTGTCCACTTTGCTCTTTACCTGATGGGGCAGGGTGTGGACTGATTGCATATCTGTCATTGTACATTTATGGCTACCACCTAAAATTAGCAAACTTAACTCGTCCAGGGAATGTCCCTGGCTAGGCCAGCAGGGGATATTTATCATCCATCTCGAACTGCCTTTGAGAAAGTGATTAGCTCCTTTATCATGCTGTGGGATCCATTAGGTTAGCTACACATTCAATACTGTGAGAATTGATTTCCCAAGATTTTGAACAAACAACAGTGATGGGGTGGCATGACGCAAGTCAGAAACTCAAGGAGCAGCACCTTATATTCTGCCTTGGCAGCCTTCGACCTAATGCTCTAAATATGGACTTTATTTCAAAATCTCTGCACGTCCAGCCTCATCCCATGACCAACCCTCCCTCTCGTCCCTGCCTCCTTGATCTGACACAACCTGTTCATCTTCTCTCCCGCCTGCTTCTCCCACCTCACTGACCAATACCCACCGCTCCCTACCTGCACTCACCTATCACCATCCCACCTACCTTTCCCAGCCCCACCCCTCCTCTCTGATTATTTCCCAGCTCTGTTCCCCCTCCCCATTTCTGAAAGAAGGGTCCTGATGCGAAACGTCAGCTTTCCTGCTCCTCAGATGCTGCCTAGCCTGCTGTGTTCTCCAGCTCCACACTGCGTTATCTCTGACTTAGCAGCTCTTACTACCTCTGAGTGATGGGGTGGCAATAGTTTTCCTGTCAGAATTGGGTGCCTGGAGGAGAACCTGCAGATGGTGCTGCTCCAGTTATCATCTGCCCTATTCTTCTACGTTGGAGAGAACACAGATTTGGAAGGTGCTGTTAAAGGAGCCTTGGTGAGCTGTTACAGTGCATCTTACATATAGTGCATACTGAGACCAAACTGTGTCTGTTAACAATGGAGGAAGTGAATGTTTAAGGTGGCAACTTGTCCTAAATGGTATTAAGCTTCTTGAATGTTGTTGGAACTGCCTTCATCCAGCCAAGTGGAGAGTACTGCTCATAAATCTGAACTATGCCTTGTGAAGTGGGTTATTTACTGCAGAATTCCCACTCTCTGTTTCACCCCCAATATTTCAGATTACTAATTGCCCCCTCTTTCTTTCAACCAGTGGAAAACTTGAACTGTTTGTCATAGCCTCAGAGATCACAAGACCTGCAGATATTGGAGTCAGACACAACACAGTGAGCAGTTAGAGGATTACAGCAGACCAAGCAGCATCAGAGGAGCAGAAAACTTGACGTTTCAGGTTGGAACCCTTCTTCAGAAATGGGGAGGGGGAAGGGAGCTTTGAAATAAATAGAGAGAGGAGGGGTGAGGCTGGGGAAGATATGTGGGATGGTGTTATGTGAGTGCAGGTGGGGATTGGTCAGTGAGGTGGGTGGGGTGGATAGTGGGAGAGAAGATGGACAAGTTTTCAGGTTGAGGAAGCAGGGATGAGAGGGAGGGTTGGTCATGGGATGAGTTTGGGGATGGGGAGGTTTTAAAACTGGTGAATTCCATGTTTAGGCCATTGGGCTGTATGCTGCCAAGATGGATTATGAGATGTTGCTCCTCCAGTTTGTGGGTGGTGTCATTGAGACACTGGAGGAGGATCAGGATGGGCATGTCACCCAGGGAGTGTGAGGGGGAATTGAAATGGCTGGTGACTGGAAGGTGTTGTTGTACAGAGCGTAGATGCTCTACAAAATGTTCTCCCAGTCTACGCTTGAACTCACTGATGTAGAAGAGGCCACATAGATGGATGTGCACATGAATATCTGTCTAATGTAAAAGGTTTGTTTTGTGCCTTAGATAGAGGTGAGGGGGAAGGTGTAGCACTCCGTGCGGTTGCTGGGAATGGTGCCGGGGGTGGTGGGGTTCGTGGGGAGTGTTGAGCAGGAGAGGGAGTCACAGAGAGTGTGGTCCCTACAAAAGGCAGATCAGGGTGAGGAGAGAAACACCTCTTTGGTTGTGGGGTCAGAATGTCGGTGGTGGAAGTGGCGGAGAATGATACATTGGATGTGGAGGTTGGCGGGGTGATATGTGAGGACAAGGGGGTCCTGTCTTTATTTTTGTTGGGAGAAGGGTGTGTGAGGGCAGAAATGCGGGAAATGCAAGAGATGCGGTTGAGGGCATTTTCGATCACCGGAGGTGGGGAAGTTGCGGTCCTTGAAATAGGAAAACATCTGGGATGTGTGGGATAGAACACCCCGGTGTGGGAGCAGACACAGGAGGAATTGTGAGTATGGGAAGGTGGGTGAGTGGAGGTGTAGTCCAGGTAGCTCTGGGAGTCGGTGGGCTTGAAATAGATGTCAGTTTTGAGGCGGTCAACAGAATTGGAGACGGAGAGCTCCCAGAAGAGGAGGGGTGTACCAGAGAGGTGAATTTGAGGTTGGAGTGAAACGTTTTAGTAAAGTTGATGAACTGTTCAACCTCCTCATGGGAGCACGAGGCAGTACCGATACAGTCGTCGATGTCGTGGAGGAAGAGATGGGGTGTAGTGCCAGCATAACAGCAGAAAAGGGATTGCCCCACGTATCCGAAGAAGAGACAGGTATAGCTTGGTCTTATGTGGGTGCCCATGGCCACCCCTGCAGGAATGTGCTATACCAGTGATTCCATGTACATTGCTTACTCTTTAGCCAGGACTTAGATAAAACAGTCTTTGTGAACTTGCACAATGATTGATGTAAGTGTTTGCTTCCCCATTTTAGAATGCCAAACAGCCTCGGGGGTCAGCTCTTTGAGTACTAGAAATGCCATTTTGTTTCAAAAGGTGTTTGTAGCTTTTGTGCACATATCTTGCGTGCACCATACAGGACGCTGTTTTGAGTGGGAAATTCATAAGTGTGCAGGGAATTTCCATGGGAAATGCGGGAATCGGCAGATCAAAAAGTCAAACATTGTGTGTTTGAAGCCAGTTGAAGCTTCATCCTGAAGCCAGCAGCCCCTCTTAAAGACAGACACCCATAAAAACCATAAGGGGATCATGAACCTCATTCAGGTTAGTCACTGATGCATTGCTACTGGCTTTTTCAAAGTCTTTAGTGGAATGTCTAGTTAATGGAATTTGTTGAAGAAATAAGAATTCTGCACAAACCATTTGCTCACAGGTATGTGTGCAGAAGAAAACATTCCCCTTCAGATACAGCATGACTGGAAGAACAAATAGAGACAGCAAAGAGCAGATCAAGTTCCTGGAAGAAGGAAGAGAAGTAGAGAAAAAATGGTCATTGATAGGATGGACATCAATGTCCATCCAGTATTCAGAGGGATATTTTCCAATCTGAATCTCTGGCAGTAACAGTATGTTGATTGTCTCTTGCCTCAGCAAGAAGGCCTTGCAGAAATCTGCCAACTGATGTCACCACAACGACAATATGAAGCCTGGCGAGAATAAAATTGCGAGTAGCCAGTTCTGCAATCACAGAAATGGCTACACCGTCATAACGACCTCCGTTAGAACTGGGTGGCCATTTAATTAGAGACAATGGGGACTGCAGATGCTGGAGAATCCAAGATAACAAAGTGTGAAGCTGGATGAACACAGCAGGCCAAGCAGCATCTCAGGAGCACAAAAGCTGACGTTTTGGGCCTAGACCGTTCATCAGAGAATGTGATCCCATACTCACAATTCCTTCTGTGTCTGCTCCCACACTGGGGCGCTCCATCCCACACATCCCAGATGTTTTCCTATTTCAACGCTCTCTGATAAAGGGTCTAGGCCCAAATCATCAGCTTTTGTGCTCCTAAGATGCTGCGTAGCCATTTAATTAGATGTTTATTTTGATTGGCTCTGATTTGGATGTTGGTTAGCAATGTCTCTGTTCTAAGTCAGATGTAGATGGGCTTTCCAGGGGTGCACTCTCCTGGATACTGGCCTTTGAGTTCTCTTACTCAATGTAGGCTTAGTGGGATTCTGTTTCAATCGCGGCTCTGCATATCGGCCCAGATCCTGAAGAAAATGTTCACCATTTGATCAAGGCTTGGCATTTTTATGGGGTTTTTCTGTGGGCTGACCTAGGGTCCCTCAGTTCAGGACATATTCTGAGTCAGGCTATGCAATTGCCTTCACTGAAGTAGTGTCCCCCAAGCTCAGTCGGATTGGCGAGGGTATCCACCTCCATCAGAATACCTGCAACTCGCATTCTCCACTTGACTCATTTTCAAATGATAAAGTAAGTTGTAGTATCTGTTTGAAACCCATTTGGGCTTTATCTAAAGATGATTTTGCACAGTTGCACCATTAATCCCACATGCCAACTGGTCTCTCAGCATCTCATTCAGGGTTAAACCAAAGTTACAGGCCTCTGTCAGTCACCTTAACTTCATCAAAAAAATCCCAATGTGGATTCTCCTGGTTCTCAAATTGCCGAGTAAAACCGATAGCGTCTCAGAATTAGATGAGGCTTGGGGGGGTCATAATATTCCTCAACTAAATCCATCAACTCTTGAAAGGTTTTGGTATCTGGTGCCTCACGAAACATCCTAATAACCAAAAAAGATGCAGATCCACAAGCTATCAGGAGAATTACCTGTTCCTCTTCACCCGCCCCAATGTCATTTGCCTGAAAACAATAACGCTTTATTTATACACGCTGGGCCCATTCTTCAAACAAGTCAAGTTCCTAAACTCCAGCATGATGCCAGAAATGCTAACTCTAACTCTAAAATGCGAGGTAAATTTCTTCTTGTTGTTATCTAAATAATTCCACAGAAGCCAGTATCCCATCACTAAATCAACCTTTATTCACACATGGAGAGTCCTTGACACTGATCCAGCTACCTCAGAGCCAGGTGTCGGAGAAAACAGAATGTCTGACATTCCTGTTCATATATGTCAGCCAGGGCTCCCTAATTGGACTAGATTAACAACTCCAATCAGGGAACATATATTCTATGAGGTCCACCTGGCTGACCTTGTTACAATCGCTACAGTTTCGGGATGGCAGCCAGGATAAATACTGTCCACATATTGCTTCCTCTATAACATTATCTCATATACATTTTCACAGCACATTGCCACAATCTATGGCAAATGCCCATCTATCAGTTGCATAGCAGTGCCCAAGTTTTTAAAGGGCACTGTGCAATGCTGCCAGGACAATATTTTTGACATCATCGCTTTAAAGACAAACAAGCTGCGAACTCAGTGTCAGTACAGAGCTAACTTTTGCGTCATTAATCTGAACAAAAACTGCAAATGGTAGAATTTCAATACGAAATCAGCTAATATTCAAGATGTATAGGAGATTAGTTGCCATCTATGAACCAGTCTTCAGAAGCGATGAACATATTTCACTGGGATGAGATTTTTTTTTAAAAAGTACAGAGGAAGGAGAAGGACAAATCTCCAAGCAGAGACTTAATGACCCAGCGACCTGCAATCTGCTGAGGATCGTATCAGTCAGACAGCAGGCATTAACGACATGAAAGATGTTAGAGGAGCACAAGGACATGTTTAATAGCTGACACATGCAAAAATATAAGTAAATCAGGAAAATTAATAAATGAAAGCATGGAAAAGAAACTGCCAATCAGATGGAAGTGAAAGTAGAAAAAATGTGTTATCAGAGGGGACAGAGAATTCATACCACCCCCAGACTCAAACTCACTGCCTGTACTATTGCCTGACACAGCAAGTGCCTGTCTATCATTAAACTTCCTACCCCTTGCCCAAATACTGATTCATCCCATGTCATTAACTCTTCCCACAAAAAAACAATGGGATGCGTATTGCTCTATAAATAGATTCTTTTCTCTTTCTGTGGGATTATCATTGTTTAACAATGACATTTGTGGGTGCACCTATAATACAAGGACTGCAATAATTCAAGAAGGCAGCTCACCTCACCAGTATCTTCCTAAGGGCAGCTAGGGACAGACAACAAATGCTGGCCCAGCTATTAACTCCCGCATCCCTTGAATTAATGAAACTTAATGGGCCACAGTGAAACCACGTCCCCAGTATGGCACAGGACAGTGATTTTGGGCAGTCTTTATCTAAAACTTTGGAGGGACATGGACCAGGAACAGACAGGTGTTTGAGAGAGATAATGGGAACTGCAGATGCTGGAGAATTCCAAGATAATAAAATGCCTCTCTGATGAAGGGTCTAGGCCCGAAACGTCAGCTTTTGTGCTCCTGAGATGCTGCTTGGCCTGCTGTGTTCATCCAGCCTCACATTTTATTATCACAGACAGGTGTTTGTTCAGTTTGTTCAGCAAGGACTGGTTGGACTGAAGGACCTGTTTCCACGCTCTATGACTCTATAAAATATTCTCAGCCTAGCCCAAACCCCAGATTAGCATTTACCTTGTGGGAATTCGATGAAAATTCTTCCCCAAACTTTGAAATTTGTAATTTGAACCCTTCGGAACAGTCCAAATCAGTTTCTGTCATTTCCTTCGGGCCAACCTCAAAATGGAATAAAATTGGGGAATTCCCACAGAATTCTAACACTACCAATTTAACTGCTGGAAAAGGGGCTTGACTGGTGCTTGCAAGTGGAGGTGACTCTTTATTTAACGGACAAATTTTTAAAATTGCTGATTGACTGGAATTGAGTGTGCATTGGGATCCAAAGCACTTGATTTCTGATCTTGATTAAGGATGAAAAATTGAGCTGCCAGACAAATACTGTCTTCAGTTTGACCTGCCTCGCAGGCTTGAGTCTTGCAGGCTTGATTTCACAGGCCTCAGGAAACTTGGCAAGCAGGAATGGGCTGAGGACAGCCTGACAGAGGCGTTTCGATATACCTCTGGAGCAGTTAGAACTTGAATCTGGGCCTCCTGGATCAGAAATAGGGACACTACCACTGCAGCAAAAGAGCCCTACCATTTACTAACTCTAGAAACTTCTTTAAGCAACCCATTCAGATATGACACAGCTCTAGAAGTCGGTGGGACTTGAATCTTGTTCTATTCGCTCAAAGGCAGGAATACTGCCACTTCATCACAAGATCCTGACGATTACCAATCCTACTCAAATTAGGCAATACATCTGCAATTAGCAATTATCAATGTAGCATTAGGCAGTTGACATGGCAATGGGGCGCGGCAGTGGCTGGGGCCCAGGGCAGCGGTGAGGGGGCAGCTGGCAGTGAACAATGGCGGCAGCAGCGATCGGTTGCAAAGCCTGGCAGCAGCAGCGATTGGGGCCAAAGTCTTATGAGCGACAGCAAAGCCTGATGTCCCCAGTGAAGGTCAATGGCAGCGACGGCAGCTGGAGGGCATGAGTAGGTTTTAGCTCAGCACAGGAGAGAGCGTGGCCTCTTGGGAAAAGACCAACTTGGAGCATCTGCAGGCCCATGGCTTAAGAAAGGACTATAATATTTGACTTATTGACTTTATTTATTTATTTGCTTTCCTACTTTTATACGAAGAAGACCGTAGTTGTGAACTTTTGAATTAGTATCTTTACCTTTCTACTTCTATAACTAAGATTTTGTACCTAGGAACGTTGTATCTGAGATGGTGCCATGTGTGTTTAGATGGTACACTTTTCACTGTACTCTTGTACCCCTGCACGTGAATACACATTACAATAAATATAAATAACCAATGCTCTGAAATTGCAGCCAGTCCACTAATCCTTTACTTATATACTTTATTCCTGATTCAGGTGCTGAGTGCCTTCAAACGAGTAACGTCAGATACCACCAGGAGTCAACTTGGGGATTATCCCCACTCACTGCTAATTGAATACCAACAATGTCGGGATAATGCCCTTAAGTGGGGATGCATTGCATTAAAAGCCACAATTGAAGAAGGGCAAGAATGTCATTCACAAACATTTGTAAGTTAATCGAAGCAGAAGTGGTAAGGTGACAGGATCTGACTGAACACCTCTCTTCAAATTATATGCCTCACACCACCAAGCACATCTCATGATGGACAAGTAATAAATCCCAATCAGAGTGATCAAATCATGGCTTTGTGTAAACACATATATATGGAATTTGCAAAATCCTTACTTAAGCAAACACATGCACATACTTCAGTGTGTCTGGATGAGAGCGTAATCCCAATATCAATGCACCCCATTAAGTTTGGTTCTACTAACCAGAAGCCTAAGAGGTTCTTTTAGCACAGTGGTAATGTCTGTATCTCTGAGTGAGGTGAATATTGTTCAGGTACTACCAGCTCGAGTGGTATGTAATAATATCCCTCGACAGGTCGTTTGGATAATATATGAACCAGCACCCTTAAAAATAATTGCATAGTGAAAATTACATTGAGGGGATTAAATTGGTCCTAAAATATTAGTACTAACAGCAATCCTGACTTCCCGACAAAAGTTAGGGTAAAATCGACCACAATTCACAGACTTGACATGTGTGATTCATGGTGCAGATTTGCGAGCAGTTATATTTTAACCACACAAAATAATAGTTTTAGAGTTTCATCTGTTCTTTTAGCAGTCTCCTTCCATTCAATATTGTGAAGAATGAATCTTTCTTATCAATAATCTATTTTTCTATTACCCTCTTGTTCCTTCCTAATGTACATTGCAATTGTCTACAGCTGACTTGCTTGCAACTCATGGTCCATACTGCTTTTGATTTGTTTGTGTCCTCAGGAGTTGCATTGAAATGAAGAAAAGGGGATTCATGTTACAATCAGTCTTATCCCTTACAATGCACCTAATGTAAGTAGGTGACAGCTGTGCCCAATGACCCTTACAATAAGGGATTATGGATGATGGCATTAAAATATGCCCATCAGCCATACATGCTGCTTCCTGCATTCCATCTCCTTTCCCCTTTGGCAGGTCAATGATAATTACTTGCAATGCTACTCAGTGTACAGCAGGTAACATAGTATGCACTGACATCTTGAGGGTTGCATTATATTCAGCTTCTTGTGATAGCTAACAAATGTAATCTTCTTTTTAATTCTCCCCATTTCATAGTTTTTGACAGAGTGCACCCTGATCATATGAGAATCCAACATTCTGACCCAGAACCCAATTGAACAGCTTGGTAAAATATTGGATTAAAGTTGTCATGTTAAAATGCTGACTGAATTGCTACTTGGCATTGACAAGTGAAGGAGTTGGACATGGGCTAAGCCTTGACCTTTGAGTTCCCACTCCCCTGATGCAGAAAGGTTTCACTTAAAGTCTTGAAGTTGCTGTGTAAGTCATAGGGTCTGTGCTGGTTGCTTGGATGGCCCTTCGAGTGGTCTAGGAACTGTAAATGTCTGAACTCTTGAAGTTGGAAAATTGAAAGCAGTTTTATTCAGGGTAGGTCTACTTACAGGAGACCAGAAGGACTACCTGCATGAAGTCTCAGAGGAGGGGCATATCTTAGCATATGTTATTCAATAATGATCAAGAGCTAGAGTTTCTTGGTAGAAGTAGAATTGGCAAGTATCTGGGATTCATCAGGCAGCCAAATTTTCTCATGCAAATGAGATGCTTTCCCACAGAAACCCTCTGCGGTTCTTCTACCTAAAGGTGTTGGCTATGTATTTGATGTGAAGTACAGCCATAGAACCCTAGACACCCAGAAGCCCTTTCTAATCCCATCTTGGAGACAGGTACAATCATGTCATTTAAAAGACATCTGGATGGGTACATGAATAGGAAGGGTTTAGAGGAATGTGGGCCAAATACTGACAAATAGGATTAGATCAGTTTGGGAAATCTGATCAACATGGATAAATTGGGCCAAAGGGTCTGTTTCTGTGCCGAATAACTCTATGACTCTATGACTTCATGGTGCATGGCCCATAGTCCCGCGGCTTACACACTTAACATGCAGATCCAGCTACATTTTGAGAGAGTTTACGGCCTCTGCCTCCAGCGCAGACTCAGGCAGTGAAATACAGACACCCACCATCTTCTGCCCAATAATCCCTTTTGACATTTCAGCTTGAATCTATGACCACTGGTTTCTAAACTGTATCCCTCAGTCAAGTCACCTTTCAGCCTTCTCTGTTCCAAGGAAAACAATCCCAATCTCTCCTCATAAAGTCGGGGGGCGGGGGGGGGGTGGGGGGGGGGGGTGGGGGCGCGGAAGCAAGGTGATGACCTAGTGATTATTATCATTGGACTGTTAATCCTGAGACTCAGATAACGTTCTTGGGAACTGGGTTGGAAATCTGCCACAATAGACGCTGCATAACAAAGTGTGAAGCTGGATGAACACAGCAGGCCAAGCAGCATCTCAGGAGCACAAAAGCTGACGTTTTGGGCCTAGACCCTTCATCAGAGAGGGGGATGGGGTGAAGGTTCTGGAATAAATAGGGAGAGAGGGGGAGGCGGACTGAAGATGGAGAGAAAAGAAGATAGGTGGAGAGGAGAGTATAGGTGGGGAGGTAGGGAGGGGGCAATAGACGGTGGACCTTGAATTCAATAAAAATAATCTGAAATTAAGAATCTGTTGGTGATCATGAAACAATTGCCAAAGAATGTCTACAGTGTGGTAACAGGCTCTTTGTTCCAACAAGCCCACACCTAACCTCAGCGAATTCCACCCAGACCCATTTTCCTGATCTACACATCCCTGAACACTACAGGCAATTTAGCATGGCCAATCCACTTAACCCGCACATCTTTGGACTCTGGGAGGAAGTTGAGCACCCAGAGGGAACCCTTGCAGACACAGGGAGAAAGTGCAAACTTGACACAGACAGTTGTCTGAGGGCAAGATTGAACTTGGGTCCCTTGTGCTGTGAGGCAGCACTGCTAACCACTGAGACACTGTGCTGTCCAGGCTAATTGATGATTGTTGAAAAACCCATCTACTTCACAAATGAACTTTAGGGAATAAAACTACCATCCTTACCAGGTTTGCACTATGTGTGACTCCAGACCCACAACAATGTGGTTGATTCTTAGCTGCCTGCTGGACAGTTAGGGATGAGTAATAAATACGAGCCAGCAATACCCTCACCTTGTGACTGAATAAAAAAAACATGCTACTATCTCTAGCCCTGGCAACACTTGTCCAGTAGTCATTTAATAGCCTCTTTCCCTTTCTGTTTCTTATGCTATAGCACTCTATAGTCATAATAAAACAGCATGCCTGCCAGTAACTTGCAGGGTGCTGTGCGAAGAACAGAAGTGTTGACTTGAGTCAGTCGGTGTGGAGCGTGGAGCCTGCTGTAACAGGCCTGAATGTGTTGAGACAGTAACCAACATGGTGTGTTAATGACATGCTCTGTAGCCCAGGCTGTAAATTGTAACGCGCTCATCACTGAACCAGCTGTTCTGTTTTCTCCCAATAATCCCCCCCCCATCTGAATATTGGAATAAAAAGAAGAAAAGATTAGACTTATTCCCCAACCCATCCCCTGCCCCGAACTCAACAGCAAAGCAAATAGATTTTGAAAAGTATCGTTTGTTGACCATTTTCCTCAAGCCATGATGATTAAAAAAATCAAGCCTTCCTTCTACTGTTCCACAATAACAATTGCAGCCTGTATAGAAATAGTGCTTTTCATGTAAGAACATCCAAAGGTAAATTCTTAGAAATGTGACTCTTGTTCTTCCTAGGCAGCTCCTGAGGATTGAAAATTACTCACTTATACTTAAACTTCCTACAGCGTGGAACATGCCATTTGGCCCATTAAGGCAGCATTAACCCTCCATATATATCCCATCACTACGACCCAGCATTTCCCATGGCTAATTGACACGTCCCTGTATACTACGGGGAAATTTAACATGGCCAATCCACTTAACCTGCACATCTTCAGGCTGTGGGAGGAAACCAGAGCACCCAGAGGAAACCCACGTGGACACAGGGGAGAACATACACATTTCACATAGGCAGCTGCCCGAAGCTGGAATCAGGTCCCTGGTACTATGACGAAGCAGAGCTAAACACTGAGCCCCCCTGCTGCCCCAGTTCAGTTTGTTGGATTCAGAGGTGATTGATGGTTCTAATACATGATTTTGTCACTCTGCCATGTGCAGACCAGAGAGTTGGAGGTTCAGGTAGATGAGATAGTTAGACATTGTGTGCTCTTCCCAATGCCTGAACTTTACCTCTCAAAGTGTTCAGTGCCTTCCCAGTGAGGTTTCACCATTTGGTTGGTCACATGCCAGGGTCTAGGCCCGAAATGTCAGCTTTCCTGCTCCTATGATGCTGCTTGGCCTGCTGTGTTCATCAGCTCTACACCTTGTTATCACTCTTCTAGGAGTCAACAGGTTTGATGGACCTTCCTATCTTATGTCTCACAGACAGCACACAATATACCTTTAGGTGATGTGCTCATGATAACATCACTTGAGATCATAGCCATGTCATGTCACAAGACCTGATGGTAAAAAGTCTCAGACTCCATCTTCCTGGGAACACAGGCAGCATGACACACAATAGTTTGTATCAGAGCACTAGACCAGTCAAAACAGTAACTGTAGCATAAGTAGACACCAGGAGACAGTTTAAAAGTCAACTGAAAATCAAATTATATAACCCACACTTCATTCTTATGTTATGGGAGCTAATGTAGGCATTGCCTCATTAAGGCCAAACACCCTGCTGGAGATGAAAGGACACTCACTACACCACCAGTGGATTTTGAGGACAGATCAGATCAGCCCTCTTCAGGAAAGCTTGATGGACATTATCAATATCTGACAATGAACCACACAGAACATACTAGAGAGGGCGGCCCAGGGCTTGGTCAAAGACACAGGTTTTGACAAGGGAAGTTGGAGAGATCTGGCTATTCATCCTTCCCAACCAAAAGACATTGCAAAGGATTTTCCATTTAAAATATGGCCACTGCTTCAATGTAGGAAATGCAGCAGTCAATTTCCATACAGCAAGATTCCATAAGCAGTAACATGATAGTCACCAAATAATCATTGTTTTTCAATTCATTCATGGGATGAAGCCAGCATTTATTGCCCATCCCTAATTGCCCAGAGAGCTGGTAATAGTCAATCACATAGCTGCAGGTCTGGGATCACATGAAGGTCAGGCAGGGTAAGAATGGAAGCTTCCTTCCCTGAAGGACATTAGTGGCCCAAGATGGGGATTTTTGTGAACAGTCGACAATGAATTCGTGACCATTATGAATCATGAATTTATGATGTTGATTGAGAGATAAATGTTGGCCAGGGATAACTTTACTGTTCTCTTTCAAATCATGTCATCTCTTTCTAATTCCATCTGAGAGGGAAGATGGGGCCTCAATTTAACACAGGGCCTGAAAGAAAGCACAGCACTACCCCAATGCTGGACTGTGGAGTCAACCACGCTTGGAGTGCTTAAAGTCTGGTGTGCTACATGGAATCACAAGCCTCTTATTCAGAGACTGGAGAGCTACAGCTGCAAAATGTAGGGAAGGAATTGTGGAGCTTAGGGCTTTGATAACCAACAGTAAAGTAACAAATGGTGGACCAATTTAAATCAAAGATAGAATCATAGGAATCCAAAAATTTAGAACAAAAATAGAACAGAATGAGGCCATTTAGCATATAAAGCCTCTGCTGACTGTCTGGATGTGCCTCACTCCATCACTCTTTCCCTGCATCATTTTCCTTCATGTGCTTATCTAATTCCCTTTTGAAAACCATAAATAAATATTGTCTCCACTACACTCTGAGGCACCAGTTGCTGCACAAATCAACATTCCTCCATGTCACCCTTAGTTGTTTTGCCAACCACTTGACATATGCATCGTCTGGTTCTCAGTTCTCCTCTGCCAATGGAAATGGCATTTCTCTTCCTACTCAGTCTCAGCTATCATGATTTTGAAAACTTCTTTTGAATCTTCACTCAATATTAGATTTATAAGAGCAGTAGCCAAGCCTCTCCACTCTATCCATGTAATTGAAGCCTGTCATCCTTGAAAGCATTCGCTCCAAACATTTCTGCACCTCTAAGGCCTTCAACTCCTTTCCAAAATGCAGTGCACGGAACAGAATATAATGAGGGGAAACGTGTCTAGCCCAAAATGACCTGGGTACATGAGAGATGTGGAGTAAGGCATTTCTGGCTTCATCTGGGACGTGGACACAAGGGTACTGGCAGTGAGCAGTGAGGAGGTGAAAGAGTAGTGAAGGTATGCAGGTAGCCAGAGCAGCCATGATCTTATGGAATGGTAGAGCAGGTTTGAAGGGCCCACTCTCGCTCCTTGTTCATGTGTTCATACTTTGCAACTCCATCTCATCATTTAGTGCTCCATCTTGGACAGCTGGCACCGATATCTCAGGGCACATGCCACGGGTGGCAGCCTCGCACATTAGACCATTTTCTGGTTGCAGCAGCAGCACGAGCGGGAGCTTGGAGCAGGAGCCTGTCGGGAAGCTGGTGAGTCACTGTTTTTGAATCTTTAAAAAGCTTACCTCGTGAATAGGTGGAGGTACGCTGAGCAGGAGCTGACACGGGACTCGTGAGTGAGTGAGGTAATATATTTGTGTGGAGCTGGATGAACTTCGGATCATTCGGCAGGCAGAGGGGGTTATTGAGAGGAGTTACATGGAGGTAGTCACTTCACAAGTACAGGAAAAAGGCAGATGGGTTACGGTCAGGGGACGGAAAGGGAACCGGCAGGCAGTGCAGGGATCCCCTGTGGCCATTCCCCTCAACAATAAGTATACCGTTTTGGATACTGTTGGGGGGTACGATTTAGCAGGGGAAAGCAGTGGGGCACAGGTCTCTGGCACAGAGTCTGTCCCTGCTGCTCAGAAGGGAAGAGGGAAGAGGAGCAGAGCAGTTGTCATTGGGGACTCCATAGATAGGGGGACAGATCAGAAGTTCTGTGGGGACGAGAGAGATTCATGGTTGGTGTGTTGCCTCCCAGGTGCCAGGGTTCCTGATGTCTCTGATCGTGTTTTTGGGATCCTTAAGGGGGAGGGGGAGCAGCCCCAAATCGTGGTCCACATTGGCACCAACAACATAGGTAGGAAGAGGGATGGGGATTTAAGGCAGAAATTCAGGGAGCTAGGATGGAAGCTGAGATCTCAGACAGAGTTGTCTCTGGTTTGTTGCCCGTGCCACGTGCTAGTGAGGCGAGGAATAGGGAGAGAGAGGAGGTGAACACGTGGCTACAGGGATGGTGCAGGAGGGAGGGTTTTGGATTCTTGGATAATTGGGGCTCTTTCTGGGGTAGGTGGGACCTCGACAAGCAAGATGGTCTTCACCTGAACCAGAGGGGTACCAAAATCCTGGGGGGGGTGGAATTTGCTAAGGCTATTCGGGTAGGTTTAAACTAATTCAGCAGGGGGATGGGCACCAAAATTGTAGTTCGAGTTTAGAAAAGTTTGAGAGTAGGGTGGTCCGAAATAAAGTTTCAGGGACGCAAGATGGCACTGGCAAGCAAGAAGTTGGTTTGAAGTGTGTCTACTTCAATTCCAGGAGCGTCCAGAATAAGGTGGGTGAACTTGCAGCATGGGTTAGGACCTGGGACTTCGATGTTGTGGCCATTTCGGAGACATGGATAGAGCAGGGACAGGAATGGTTCTTGCAGGTTCTGGGATTTAGATGTTTCAGTAAGAACAGAGAAGATGGTGAAAGAGACGGAGGTGTGGCATTGTTGGTCAAGGACAGTATTACAGTTGCAGAAAGGATGTTTGGGGACTCGTCAACTGAGGTAGTATGGGCTGAGGTTAGAAACAGGAAAGGAGAGGTCACCCTTTTGGGAGTTTTCTATAGGCCTCCGAATAGTTCCAGAGATGTAGAGGAAAGGATAGCAAAGATGATTCTTGATCGGAGTGAGAGAGACAGGGTAGTTGTCATGGGGGACTTCAACTTTCCAAATATTGACTGGGAACACGATAGTTCGAGCACTATAGTTGTGTCAGTTTTTGTCCAATGTGTGCAGGAGGGCTTCCAGATACAGAATGTAGATAGGCCAGCAAGGGGCAAAGCCACATTAGATTTGGTACTGGGTAATGAGCCTGGCCAGGTGTTAGATTTGGAAGTAGGCGAGCACTTTGGTGAGAGCAATCACAATTCTGTTATGTTTACATTAGTGATGGAAAGGGACAGGTGTATACCACTGGGCAAGATTTATAGCTGGGGGAAAGGCAATTACGATGAGATTAGGCAAGATTTAGGGAGCATAGGATGGGGAAGGAAACTGCAGGGGATGGGTACATTAGAAATGTGGAGCTTATTCAAGGAAAAGCCCCTGTGTGTCCTAGATAAGTATGTAACTGTCAGGCAGAGAGGAAGCTGTAGAGTGTAGGAGCTGTGGTTTATGAAGGAGGTGGAATCTCTGGTCAAGAGGAAGAAGAAGGCTTATGTTTGGAGATGTGAAGGCTCAGTTAGGGCACTTGAGGGCTACGAGGTAGCCAGGAAAGACCTAAAGAGAGAGCTCAGAAGAGCCAGGAGGAGACATGAGAATTTGTTGGCGGATAGGATCAGGGTAAACCCTAAGGCTTTCTATAGGTATTTAAGGAATAAAAGAATGACGAGAGTAAGATGAGGGCCAATCAAGGATAGTAGTGGGAATGGGAAGTTGTGTGTGGAGTCAGATGAGATAAGGGAAGCGCTAAATGAATATTTTTCAACAGTATTCACTCTAGAAAACGACAATGTTGTTGAGGAGAATACTGAGATACAGTCTACTAGACTAGGTGGGATTAAGGTTCACAAGGAAGAGGTATTAGAAATCCTTCAGAGGGTGAAGATAGATAAGTCCGGTGGGCCGGATTGGATTTATCCTAGGATCCTCTGGGAAGCCAGGGAGGAGATTGCCGAGCCTTTGGCATTGATCTTTAACTCGTCACTGTCTACAGGAATAGTGCCAGATGACTGGAGGGTAGCAAATGTGGTTCCCCTGTTCAAGAAGGGGAGTAGAGACAACCCTGGTAATTATAGACCAGTGACCCTTACCTCAGTTGTTGGTAAAGTGTTGGAAAAGGTTATAAGGGATAGGATTTATAATCATCTGGAAAAGAATAAATGGTTTAGGGATAGTCAGCACGGTTTTGTGAAGGGAAGTTCATGCCTCACAAACCTTATTGAGTTCTTTGAAAAGGTGACCAAACAGGTAGATGAGAGTAAACTGGTTGATGTGGGGTATATGGATTTCAACAAGGTGTTCGATAAGGTTAGGCTATTGTACAAAATGCGGAGGAATGGGATTGTGGGAGATATAGCAGTTTGGATCGGAAATTGGCTTACTGAAAGAAGACAGAGGGTGGTAGTTGATGGGATATGTTCATCCTGGAGTCCAGTTCCTAGTGGTGTACCGCAAGGGTCGGTGTTGGGTCCACTGCTGTTTGTCATTTTTATAAATGACCTGGATGAGGGCGTGGAAGGATGGGTTAGTAAATTTGCAGACGACACTAAGGTCAGTGGAGTTGTGGATAGTGACGAAGGATGCTGTAGGTTGCAAAGAGACATAGATAAGCTGCAGAGCTGGGCTGAGAGGTGGCAAATGGAGTTTAATGCAGACAAGTGTGAGGTGATTCCCCTTTGGTAGGAGTAACCAGAAGGCAAAGTACAGGGCTAATGGTAAGATTCTTGGTAGTGTAGATGAGCAGAGAGATATCGGTGTCCATGTACACAGATCCTTGAAAGTTGTCACCCATGTTTACAGGGCTGTTAAGAAGGCATACAGTGTTTTAGCTTTTATTAATAGAGGGATTGAGTTCCAGAACCAAGAGGTTATGCTGCAGCTGTACAAAACTCTGGTGCGGCTGCACTTTAAGTATTATGGACAGTTCTGGTCACCGCATTATAAGAAGGATGTGGAAGCTTTGGAAAAGGTGCAGAGGAGATTTACTAGGACGTTGCCTGGTATGGAGGGAAGGTCTTACGAGGAAAGGCTGAGGGACTTGAGGCTGTTTTCGTTAAAGAGAAGAAGGTTGAGAGGTGACTTAATTGAAACATATAAAATAATCAGAGGGTTAGATAGGGTGGACAGGGAGAGCCTTTTTCCTAGGATGGTGATGGCGAGCACGAGGGGGCATAGCTTTAAATTGAGGGGTGAAAGATATAGGACAGATGTCAGAGGTAGTTTCTTTACTCAGAGAGTAGTAAGGGAATGTAACGCTTGGCCTGCAATGGTAGTAGATTCGCCAACTTTAGGTACCTTTAAGTCGTCATTGGATAGGCATATGGACGTACATGGAATAGTGTAGGTTAGATGGGCTTGACATCGGTATGACAGGTCTGCACAACATGGAGGGCCGAAGGGCATGTACTGTGCTGTAATGTTCTATTCTATTCTATTCTATGCCTCTCCACCTATCTTCTTTTCTCTCCATCTTCGGTCCACCTCCCCCTCTCTCCCTATTTATTCCAGAACCCTCGCCCCATCCCCCTCTCTGATGAAGAGTCTCGGCCCGAAACATAAAGCTTTTGTGCTCCTGAGATGCTGCTTGGCCTGCTGTGTTCATCCAGCCCCACACTTTATTATCTATTCTATGCTATTAGACATCCATGGATGCCAGCATCTGACATGTGCCCAGCCTAAACTTGCTCATGTGGCACATTTCTGATCCACCTACAGTGCACATCTGCAATTCAGTGCTGCACTTTGGAGTATACTGGCAAACCTTCCTTGTAATGCTGCTGAAAGGACACTTCCTGGGGAATGCAGGGACAGGCACCCAGCTCAAGGACTAGACCGGTGCACATTTCATGGATCCTCATTAGCTCCTTTAGCGCGCACTCACTTGGCACCTATGGTGATTCTCACAGCATCTCTGCCTTGCTTGGTGTTTCAGTGAGTCATGGAGTCATTGAGCCATACAGCACAGAAACAGAGCCTTTAGTCCAACCTGTCCTTGCCAACCAGGTTTCCCAAACTAAACTAGTCCCATTTACCTGTGGTTGGCCCATATCCCTCTCAATCTTTCCTATTCATCTGCCTGTCCAAATATCTTTTATATGTTGTAATTGATCCTGCATCTACCACTTCCTCTGGCAGTATATTCCACATATATCCTACTCTCTGCATGAAAACGTTGCCCCTCAGGTCCCTTTTAAAACTTTCTCCTCTCACATTAAACCTCACTTCACAAAGGGAAAGCTTGTGATTTCAAATAAACCTCCTGGACTATAACCTAGTGTCATGTGACTTCAGACCTTGTCCACCCCAGTCGAAGGCTAGCACCTCCACATCTTAAACCTCTAGTATTGAACTCCCCTACCCTGGAGAAAAGACCTTGCTATTCACTTTATCTCTGCCCTTCATGGTTTCATAAACCTCCATAAGTTCACCCTTCACCCTTCTCCACTGCAGGGGAAAGAAATCCCAGCATATCCAGCCTCTCCTTAGAACTCAATCCTCCACTCTTGGTAACATCCACTCACTTTCCACTTTAATAACATCCTTCCTATGGGAGGCTGACCAAAACTGCATGCAATAATCCAGAAATAATCCCACTACTGTCCTGTGCACCTGCATCATAATGTGCCAACTCGTATGCTCAATGTTCTGACCAATAAAGACAAAGGCCCCAGTACCTTGTTGTTTAGTGCAGTCATAAAGCCAGGAAGCTTAGAGGTTGAACAAAGAGTGGAGACGGAAGAGCGCAGCAGGCCAAGCAGCTTGAGAGGAACATGAAAGCTGCCGTTTCACGCCAGGACCTTTCTTCAGAATTTTTTTCTGAAGAAGGCTTCTGACCCGAAGTGTCAGCTCTCATGTTGCTCTGATGCTGCCTGGCCTGCTGTGTTCCTCTGACTCCAGTGTCTGCAGTTCTTGGTAAGCCAGGAAGCTTGTCATGTTTGTCAGTAGCTGTCAGTAAAGAGGATGGACATGTTGCTGTACAGTAATGTACAACATCAGTCTCACACTTACACCATGTGTGTGCTTCAAACAGTCATGTCTCCAATTCTGAGGTACTGAGTGCACTCCAGGGAAATAGCCATCAGTTAAGGAAACCTGGCCCAGTTAAGCAAAGGCAGAACCCACGATCAGCTCAGACACTTGAACATTGTCAGTGATTCACTTGGTCAGTCAGCGTCAGAATCCTGCCTTCTTAGAGTATGAGGAGTGTTGATTGTTGAACAACCCATTCCCTGGCTTGGTTATTCTGCACTGTTGTAGCCTTCTTTCTCTGGCTGGTGAAAATGGGTGGCACAGCAATTATGTTGGTGCAGGTGGGCGGAAAGATGGTGAGCAGCCCCAAGTGAGTGAATAGAAGGCCTAGAGGCGATGGTTTGAGGGGTTTTGGAGGTGGAGAGTGAGTGAGCGAGGGTGTTACATGCAATCAGAGTGGCAGGGCATGAGGAGGTAGGAGTAGTACATAGAACAGCACAACACAGTACAGCCCTTCGGCCCACGATGTGCCGACCAATTATCCTATTCGAAGGTCAAACTTTCCTGCATATCCTTCATTTTACTGTCATCCATGTGCCTGTCCAAGAGTTGCTTAAATGTCTCTAAAGTATCTGAGTCCATTAGCACTGCCGGCAGTGCATTCCATGTACCCACCACTCTGTGTAAAGAACCTACCTCTGATATCTCCCTTATACCTCCCTCCAATCACCTTAAAATTGTGCCCCTTTGTAATAGTCAATTCCACCCTGGGAAAAAGTTTCTGGCTTTTTGTCATCTTGTAAACCTCTATGAAGTCACCTCTCATCCTTCTTCACTCCAAAGAGAAAAGCCCTAGCTCCCTCAAGGTTTCCTCATAAGACTTGCCCTCCACTCCAGGCAACATCCTGGTAAGTCTCCTTTACACTCTCTCTAAAGCTCCACATTCTTCAAATAATGAGGTGACCAGAACTGAACACAATATTTGAAGTGTGGTCTAACCTGGGTTTTATAGAGCTGCAGCATAACCTTGTGGCTCTTAAACTCAATTCCCCTGTCAATGAAAGCCAACACAACATGAGCCTTCTTAACAACCCTATCAACTTGGGAAGTAACTTTGAAGGATCTATGGATGTGCACCCCAAGATCCCTCTGTTCCCCCACACTGTTAAGAGTCCTATCATTAACCCTGTATTCTGCATTCAAATTTGACCTTCAAAAAAAATCATTTCTAATTTTTCTGCGTGAATTCTATCTTCCACTTCTTTACCCAGCTCTGCATCCTGTCAATGCCCCATTGTAATCTACAACAGCCCTCCACACTATCCACAACTCCACCAACATTTGTGTCATTGGCAAACTTACTAACCCACCGTCCCAATTCCTCATCGAAGTTATATATGAAATTCAAAAAGAGCAGAGGTCCCTTGGATATATCCCATCTGGCCCAGGGTGCTTATCTATCCTCATGTTTTTCAAAATTTCTAGCATGCCCTCCCTCCTAAAATCTACCAGTTTGAGCATATCAGCCTGTTTCACACGGTCCTCACAAACATCAAGGTCCCTCTCACTGGTGAATACTGAAGCAAAGCATTAATTAAGGACCTCCCCTACCTCCTCTGACTCCATGCACAAGTTTACTCCACTATCTCTGATCGGCCTTACCCTCACTCTGGTCATACTCTTGTTCCTCACATAAGTATAGAACGTCTTGAGGTTCTCCTTAATCCTATCCTCCAAGGCTTTTTCACACCCGCTTCTAGCTCTCCTAAGTCCATTCTTCAGTTCCTTCCTGGTTGTGCAGGAATGTGGTTGAATCTGAACTGCCCTCTCAGCAGTTAGGGATGGACAATAAATGTTGGCTCAGCCAGCGGCATCCTTATCCCATTAACGAATAAATAAAGGATCAAAGAAAATTTAAAATCACGTGGACACACAAAGGCTATTAATGAAAGGCTGGCACCAATTTGTTGAAGATAAATTTTATTTAGCTGACTTGCTAGAATGCTTTAACAAGGTAACCAGGAGATTTGGTGATGGTAATGTGGTTCATGTTTCTTCCAAAAGACTGTTGGATAAAGTGCCATGGAACTGATTTGTCAGCAAATTTGAAGCCAGTGGAATAAAAGGGATAGTGGCAACATTGATTTAAAAAGTTTTCTGAGTGGCCCGAAGTTGTGGTGAATGGTTGACTTTTGACCTGGAGAAAGGTTACAAGGCATTTCCTGAAGGATGGCTATGACTTCTGTTTTTCTTGATATATTTCAATGACTCAGGCCTGGGTATACAAAGCAACATTTCAAACTTTGCACATGAATCGGAACTTTGTAATTATTAACTGCATTTTTAACAACATGAGTCTGACAAAGATAGCATGGGACCAACAATTGCTCAGATAATTGGCTCACTTGTTCAAAAGCCATTTGTTTGCTGCAAAAACTGTAAGTGACCCATTCCCAAATTCCACCCCATTGTGACCCATGACAAATATCAAGAGGAAATAGGCAGTCTGGTGAAAATGGACAAAAATGTGGCTGCTCAAAATTTAATACAGAGAAGTGGGAATATTATGGTTAGGTAGAAAGAAGCAAAAGCAAGATACAATAAACTAAATGGTACAGCTCTAAAGGGAGACAGCTGCAGATAAATGTGAACAAATCATTGAAGTTGGCAAGGCAGACTAAGGAATCAGTTAAAGAGGGATACAGTACTGCTGCTCAAATATTTTCCCACTGTGACCCCATACTGAGGCTTAAAAATTGTTATGACCTGTCAGTGAGGACAGTAAGAATGGGGTACAGGGGTGGTGTGTGAAAGCGGGAACCTTTTGGAGCAGGATCAGTTGTTATATAACTCCGTCAGACATTCTTGGTGGCCACAGTTGCAAACAAAGCAATCCAGCCCTGGACTGGCCCAGATATTCCAATTGTTGGAAAACTGATGTGTGTGCAGTTTAGTTGGAAGTTGTGTATTGGGGCACCACAAAACCCCAAATTAACTGACTCTTGGGTAATTGCCTGGGACATTGAAGATTCCATTGAGCAATTCCCACTGTGCCTGGAACCCTCTAGAAAGAATCCATTTAGATCCGAGAATTCAGAGGGTTTGGCTGCAATTTTTATGCAAGAACAGGTTTGACAATTAACCTGACCCCAAAACTTAACACACACGCCTCCAAATATACTTCCCAAGACCCTTTCCAAACTCTCTATCTCCCTTGGGCCAACAAACCTCTCTTCTTCCACCAGCCCCAACAACCCCCACTCATTGGGACCCTCAATACACACCCATCTCCCCTATTATGGACCCACTGCTCTCCACTTAATCTGAATTTACCCCAAACACCCCATCCCTTACCTGGCATCTTAGCATTCTATGTTTCTGACATCCTAATTTCAAACTTACAGTTACATTTTTTTAAAAATTACTCGTGGGATGTGGCTGACACTGACTGGGCCAGTATAATCGCACGTTCATAGTTGCCCTTGGTTACAACTGGTGGGCTTACTAGGCAAATTCAGATGGCAGTTAAAAAGTCAATTGGAGTCATGAGTAGGCCAGCAGTTTCCTTCCCCAGAGGGCGTAAGTGAGCCAGGTGGATTTTTACTGCCATTATTTCATGGCCATCATTAGACTGTAAATCACAGATTTTTATTCAATTTTCACCACTGGTCTTGGTGAGAAAACCATTAAAGTGGGGCTTTAAAAAAGCAAGCTTGGCACAAAGTTAATGGGCCAATTTTCCGAGGATTGGCAATCACAGTCAGAATGCGGCTCTGACATTTTTACGTTTTCTGGAAGGAGGTTTGAATGACAGCTCCTTCAGAAACACAGAACCATGCTTTAAATCTAACAAGCCCCTTGTACTGTAGGACAGTCAAACCATATGCACCTTTTCACAGTAGTGGCTGCCACAGTCAGTGATTTAAATATCCAGCAGCTCTGACCTTAATAGCTCATATGGAATGGTAAGAGGGATAACCTAGCGCTGTCGCTGCTAGACTAGAATCCAAAAACCTAAGTAATGCTTTGGTGAAGTGAATCTGTGCTTGAATGTCTCACCGAGACCAGTGGTGGAAATTGAATAAAAGTCTGGAATTTAGAGTTTAATGATGGCCATGAAATAATTGTTGTAAAAACCCACCTGGCTCACTGACAGCCCTGCATGAGAGGAAGCTGCTGGCTGACAAATGTCTCCAATTGAGTTTAAGTGCCATCTGAAATGTACGCCAATCAGTTGTATCCCAGGGTAACTAGGGATGCGCAATAATACTCTCGCCAATATCCCATGAATGATTTTTTCCTTTAAAATGTAAGGGTAGGTTTTGAAATCAGAGTGTCAGGAAGATAGAATGCCAAGGAGCCAGGTAAGTGATAGGGTGTTTGGGGTAAATTCAGAATAAGTAGAGAGTACTAGGCCCAGTGATGGAGGAGACGGTGTGTATTGAGTCCCGAAGATTGAGACTGTCAAGTTTGGTGAAAAAAGAGAAATTTGTTGGGTCCCAGGGAGTGGGAGATTGGAAGAGGTCTCAGGGCAGTGTATTTGGAGGCATATGTGATAAGCTGTGGGTTCAGTTTCAAAACATTTCAATTCCCAATTAACCAGAATATTCGATGAGCACAGATATTTCAGAGAGATGTAAAACAAGAAGGAAGTTACAGAATTGAAGGGATTTGAAAACAAAGATTTTTTTTTAAGTAGTTAAGGCATTGCTCAGTTGGTAGTGGACATCCATTGAATTCAGAGATTGAATTTCTTCTTCTCTAGGCTCAGATGCCCTTGGGATCAAATCCCCTCCACTCACACCCCACCCTACTCATGACTCAACATCCTCAGCGGAGGGATTGAAAACTCTAGGATCAAAACCTGCCAACCAGTAGTGATCAGACAGATCTAGAAATGACCCTTCCTCTCTTCCACCCACATGTATTGTGTCCTGCAGCATCAAAATCTCCCCACTCAACTGGTAGATCAGGGCTAATGTTGTATCAGAGATAATGGGAACTGCAGATGCTAGAGAATCCAAGATAATAAAGTGTGAAGCTGGATGAACACAGCAGGCCAAGCAGCACCTCAGGAGCACAAAAGCTGACGTTTCGGGCCTAAACCCTTCATCAGAGAGGGTCTCTGATGAAGGGTCTAGGCCCGAAATGTCAGCTTTTGTGCTCCTGAGATGCTGCTTGGCCTGCTGTGTTCATCCAGCTTCACACTTTATTATCTATGGTAGATCAGGGCTAATTGTCAGATCAACTAACTGGCATCTACCATATGAAATTCTGCAACTTTGCTGTTGATATCCAGATGACTAAGTCTGATATTCTCTCCAGAGATGCTGCTTGACTTGTTGACTATCTCTGATCTCGCCCAGTCTTTTTCTCTCACCTGACACATGCTCTACTTGTCCTATTATAAATCGATAGCCCACTGCTTCTTTTCTCAATGAAATCAGAATGTACTGCAGATTATATCCTGCACTTCAGTAATGTTCAGCCTCTCTTATCCTTTATTCTAATCATCTCTCTAGCTTGTATTTGAGTAACTGAAATCCTCTATAGTTCCTGCTCTATAATTTTTACAACTCTTCAAAATTCACCTGCACGTTTGGTCCTCTCAGTCTTCCAAACTATTTCAAGATCTATTTTCATTCTTTTTGATAAACTTCCACAATAGTAGCAGATCCTTCTCTGTTCCTTAACCGTAAACAAGAAGATTCCTTCTTTGAACAATTTATCACTCCCCCTTCAATCCCATGTGGAATTATCCTTGGTCAATGCCAACAACCTAGCTCCTCCTTGCACAGTCCTATTCCCACTGTGTTCTAGGCTCCAACTCCTCTCTACATTTAAGGCAGGCACACATTGTGGCCATGATGTCAGAATGCCATGAGGATAACCTACTCTTGTAACCAAATTATTTATTGTTGAGTTGCTGTTCGACCCAATTCTGAGCTCCTGTATTTTAAGACTGGATTGCCACCTCACTGCTTGGGTGTGAGCAAGTGTGAAATGTGCATAGCTTTGCACTGGCTTAGCATCTTGTCAACACCATCCTGCTTGTGAGCCATTTGGTCGGTGGCTAGATCGAGGTTGGACTGGCTGCATGCCAATAAGCAGCGGGCACTGAAGAAAAGGCTAATTAAGGTCAGGCCAATGGGCTCTCAATGCCTTACCAAAACATCAACTTTCCTGCCCCTCTGATGCTGCCCGACCTGCTGTGTTCCTCCAGCTCCACACTGTGTTACCTCTGGAAGGTTTTAAGGCTCCCCTCACCCCTGTGACCGCAGCCATAGGCACAAGCTACTGTGATGGGGTGTGGGTGTCAGGAAGAGTGTTAGGTGCAGCCCTTTTTTTAACCATAACAGAGCATCTCAAGTTGGAGCAGGCCACAGCTCCTCCTGAACTGGATGGCCTCCTATTGGCATTTGAGGTTCGAATGCCAAACTGCCTTTTTTAGTGAGAAAGCAGGCATTATTCTCAAGTCATTTGGAAAGCCCTAAACAGCATTTCTAAAGCAATCGGCTGCAATGGGCGGATGAGCTGGACAGGTGTTTTCCTGCATGGTTGGTCTAAGATGGGCCAAATAGCCTTCCTGAACAACCTCCATTTTGTAATCCTGGCAGGTGCCCGCTCTGCAGTAGCAGTAACACATATTTGAAGCGCAGAAGACAATAGGAAGCAATTTAACACTGGCAGACAGATGCAAATAGCTCTCCATTATCCTAGTCATTTATTGCCTGTTGTTGGGACTTTATGGTGAATATTTTATGCTTCATAATCTGACAAGATCTTCGTTATGTATTTTGAGTGTTTCTTGAGTGCATTTCACAAAGATTTGTTGTCCGTTGGACTTTTTAAAGGGCTAATATTTCTACTTGAAAGGAAATGCCACTGTTTGAAGTATTATCATAAATATTTGAACAGAGGAAACCTAAGTTACTACCATTAGTTTATGGTGTCATTAACATTCAGAGAGAGCATTTCTCAGCAACTAGCCTTAACACATCAAAGAGCTTACTCAGAATTGGAAAGACTTTTAAAACAAAACTCTTTATTATCCCACACCAAATTTCTGCGCCAAGGATTTTCAAAACAATGGCTTCTATTCAACTTGGCATAAGTCAAGGACAAATCCCAGTTGGGAAATTTCAGCTTGGCTGACTTGACAATACTGTCACCTCTCAGTCAGAGTAAGGATAAGCCATGCCCTACTTCACCACTTGAACACGATGAGAATCCAGCGCAGTAATGGACAGCCACAGCATTGTTGGAAGTACCATCCTCCAGAAGGGATGCTAAACACTCAGGCATCTGTCCATTCAAATGGCTGCTAAAAATTCCACGATATTATCAGTTTTGAAGAAAAGCAAAGTTTGAACTCTTGGCCAACATTCTACATGGCCCTATTTTAGTTTTTTTATTATTTAAATGTAGTATCTTTCTGTGTTCAGAGTAACTGCATTTGTCCAGAAAAACCAGACACAATATATTTCATAAGACACAAATTTAGACAATGTTTACACAAAATACTTCAAGATCAAAGATTTAGGTAGCACAGTGACCTAGCGATTAGCACTGCTGCCTCAAAGCATCAGGGACTTAGTTTCAACTCCACCCTCAGGCAACTGGCTGTGTGGAGGTTGTACGTTCTTCCCATGTCGATACAGGTTTCCTCTGGGTGCTCCAGTTTCCTTCCACAGTCCAAAAATGTGCAGGTTAGGTGGGTTAGCCATGGGGAATACCGGGATACAGAGATAAGATAGTGTGTGGGTCTGGGTGGGATTGTCTTTGGGAGGTCATTGTGGACTTGATGGGCCAAACAACCTGCTTCCACACTCTATGAACTTCACAAATAATAACCTTTGGACCACCCCAGTGCCACTCACCAGTGAATATAGAAATAAAAGGATAGAGTATGACAAATGTTTGGCTGGGATAATGGTGCAATAGAAACCTTGGACATGATTATGGAGGGAGTTGTACTTATTTTTCCCTTATCAACCTGTTTTTGTGATATTATTACACACTTTTGGAGCAGGACTTGAACCTGGGGCTCATGATCCAGGGTAGGAACATTACCACAAGGGAACCCCATGCAGAATATTGCCCTTGGACAAACTAGGTAGGTTGCCCCTAAATAGTGCCAACACCAAAGTCTGATTCGTTTGTTAGCTGTGTTGGGATGGGTTAAAACTATTTAACACGTGTGCAGGATCCAAAAAGCGTCACTGAAGAGGAAAATCAAACTGCTCAGAGAATTGGGAGAGACAAATAGCACTAGAGTATAAAGTACTAATCAGACCAGGTCAAAATAACAAGGAATGTTATAAGGTGTTAATTAAATTTATTGGACATGTGTGCGAATGTGCAGCAAGATGCCAATGAAGTGGCTGACCTGCAGGTGCTAATTGTCCTGTCGAAATACAATGTTGTAACAATAACTAATATCGAGATTGAGAAAGGACATTATCATTTTATGACACTGAAATAGACCTTTCTTGTTAATATTTCAAGGCTTGTGAGTGTCACTGTAAAGGCCAGCTTTTGTTGCCATCCCAAATTAAACCAAAACTGACTAGGTTGCTGGATCGCTTCAGATGGCATTTAAGAGTCAACCACAATGTTATGGGTATGGAGTCACGTGTAGGCCAGGCCAGGTCACCTTCCCTAAAGGCCATTAGGATCTCCCAAAAGTTGTTTCCACCTTCTCCTTGAAATCATGTCTCCTACATTATGGATTAGTTTCTTTGGATCAGAGAAAATGGGGTAGCTGAGCTGGGCACTAATTTCAAATGGCCCTGTGTGATTCACACCTCAACAACTTACCCCTCCCAAACAAATGATATTACTAAGAATTGAGGCTTCTGCACCAAATCCTCCCTGCACTCATCACCCCCCAACATTTTTTCAATGATCTCCAAAGTTACTTATAATACCATAGAAACCCAAAGTGTGGAAGCAGGCCATTCAGCCCATTGGGTGTACACTAACCCTCCAAAAAGCATCTCCCCCACACCCAGCTCCCCCCACCCTATTCCTGTAACCCTGCATTTCCCATGGCTAATCCACATAACCTGTCCAAAACTGGACTCAACGTGCAATTTAGCCTGGCCAACACACCTGTTGTCCAGACTCAGAGAAACTCTGGGCCAGGCCTCAGTCAGTGGGCATCAGTTGTCCCTGGATCAGAAAGTTTAAATTGATTTAATCTGAAATAAAAATAATTAAATGGGGGAAGCTGAACTTCAATAAGATGACAATAGAGCTAGCCTTGATTTGGAATCGAAGATTGAAAGGCAAAAGTATAACAGAACAATGAGCTGTCTTTAAAGAGGAGTAAGTAGAGATACAGTCAAGATATATTCCACAAAGTGGAAATATAGTACAGACAAAACTGGAGTTGCCAGATGGATGATATTTCCGATTTATGCAATCTTTCTTGATTGATATCAGTCCTGTTATAATTCTAGTGAATCTTCCTTGCACTTTCTCCTCTGTATCTGCCATCTACAGTTCTCAGTGTGGTCTCCAGCATGGGCAGAGACAAAAAGGCAGCTTGCGATTCCAACTCATCCAGAAGAAGGATTGAACAGCATGCCTTTCGAACTAATCTGATCCAGACCAGCCGCCAAGCCAGCTGGCACCTCCAATCGGGCTCAAGCTGCTGTGGTAACATGCATTTTACATGCACGAGGTAATCTAGAGCCTTGACTGGAGACAGTAGTTTCCTTTCCATCATAGTCAACAAGGAATTTCTGTACTCTTCCTGTCTGTCATTTGTATGTGTTGGAAAGATTTGCAGCTTTATAATCAATCTGTGTGCCTGCATTATGAATGCATCTTCCTCGCCCATCAAGCCCACAAGTGGGACTTGAACTCAGAATTTATGTTTCAAAAAGCAGAGACACTGTCCACCATGCCATAAGAGGACCCACTGTGCATTGATATTCTCCCTAAATTATGAGGAGCAGAACTGTTCAAAATTTTCAGGTGTGGTCTAGCTAAGGCTGTATATAAGTTTAAAATAACTTCTGTGTTTTTCAGTTCTAGCCTTTTAGAAATGACACCTTCTGTTTTGTTTAATTTTTTATTATATTATTGACTCATGCCTTTACTGTTTATGACTTCTGTATCTGTGATCCAAAATTATTCTGTTCCTCTACCCTATTTGGAAAATTATGTTTCATTTGAGTAAGTCACCCTCTAATGCTTTGTATCTCCAAAATATATTACTGGCAAATTCCCTGCACTGAAGGTTAGCTCTGCACAGCTGGTTTGCAATGCAGAGTGATGCTAACAGCATGGGTTCAATTCCTGCACTGCCTGAGGTTACCATGAAGAACTCTCCATCTTAGCCTGTCCCTTCACCTGAGGTGTTGTGACTCTCAGGTTAAGCCACCACCAGTTGTCTCTCTCTAATGAGAATGTAGCACAATGGTAGAGATAACAAAGTGTGAACCTGGATGAACACAGCAGGCCAAGCAGCATCTCAGGAGCACAAAAGCTGACGTTTCGGGCCTCGACCCTTTGTCCGAAAAGGGGGAGGGGGTGAGGGTTCTGAAATAAATAGGGAGAGAGGGGGAGGCGGATCAAAGATAGATACAGGAGATGATAGGTGGAGAAGAGACAGACAAGTAAAAGAGGCGGGAATGGGCCCAATAGAGGTGAATGTAGGTGTGGAGCTAGGGAGGGTATAGGTCAGTCCGGGGAGGACGGACTGGTCAAGGGATGAGGTTAGGAGGTAGGAAATGGAGGTGGGGCTTGAGGTAGGAGGACGGGATAGGTGAGAAGAAGAACAGATTAGGGAGGTGGAGACAAGCTGGGCTGGTTTTGGGATGCAGTAGAGGGAGGGGAGATTTTGAAGCTTGTGAAATCCACATTGATACCATTGGGCTGTAGGGTTCCCAAGCAAAATATGAATTGCTGTTCCTGCAACATTCGGGTGGCATCATTGTGGCACTGCAGGAGGCCCAGGCTGGACATGTCATCTGAGGAATGCGAGGGGGTGTTGAAATGGTTCGTGACTGGGAGGTGCAGTTGTTTATTGCGAACCAAGCGCAGATGTTCTGCGAAGCGGCCCCCAAGCCTCCGCTTGGTTTCCCCAATGGAGGTGAAGCCACACCGGGTGCAAAGTTGCACAATGGTAGCTTTATTTTTATATTGAAGTTGCTATTTAGACAGCAATTCTGCAAATGTATCAATGCCCTTCCTTAATTTTGTTGAAGGCATGGTATGTATTAACTCCACCTCTCAGTTTGGTGTTGGTCACAAATTTCTAAATTATAGTTCCAATTCCTGATTTTTTGTGTTAACACTGAAAAACAGTGGCTCCAGCATCAATCATTATGAAACAGCACTTTGTTTCAATTTTATTCTAATCTCCTTAATCATCCAAAGTACATCGTTACTTGATTATTTGTTCCTGATGTTTAGTAGAATGTATTTCTCCAGAACTGACCATTTTACACACTTCCTACTGTTGCTCTCATGTCTGTTTTCCAGTTAGTTTCTGTTTTTTTTGATCCATTCTGGTACCCATTCATTCAGCTTTTTAACCCTCAATGTATTACTTTGGCATTTATCTGATTTATGCCCTTTGCTATATTTTAAACCTTAATATGCTATGATCACTATTGCCTAGATGGTCACTTAAAGCTATTCCCATATCTGTTCAAATTCATTTTACATCACTACGTTTGACAATTATTTCTCCCAGCTTAATCTCTCAAATACCGCATTCAAAATACAAAAGAATCTGATACATAATTTAACAATTCTATTTCCTATATCCCTTTTACTGTCTTTTTCTGCAGTTTGATTTTGGTGGTTAATACTCTTTTGGTTAATAATATCTGTACTTCACTCAGTCCATATATTTTCTCACCTATTACTAAATCTCCTTTTCACAGCATACATTTCTAAAAATGTACTAAGTTGTATGTGAAGAATTCTAACCTGTGATAAGGTGTATCTTTAAAAAGAAAATTGGATACATATTTGAAGCAAGGGAATATACAGAGCAATAGAGAAATGCAGGGCATTGAGAATGTTAATGGATTGCAAAATTACTTGCTTTGGCAATGGAAACTTTATATTATGTCAAACAGATACAGCAAATGCTATTGTGACAAGTGCAATCCATCAGGTCACGCCAGTCGTTTCCATTGCTGCCTGAAATGCAGAGTATATTGACATCTCTAGAGGGCACAGAGTACATGCCACCTGACATGCCTGGCATCCCTTGGCACATTCTGTTAAATATGTCATACAGGGGCATTCCCATTACGAAACACGTACCATAAAATTTATGGCATGGAAGGGAAATGGTTATATCTCTTAATGATAACAGCTAATCAAAACCAAAGTCATCTACTTAAGAATACTTAATAATTATAATTTTCTTTGGAAGGATGTGCTAGGCAGGGGAAGTCTGCAGGGGAAATGGTTTCCTCTGCAATTATATCATGATAGGTGTGTTGTTCCTATTTCCCTTATCATCTGACCTTTTAACACCTTTGAGTGAGGGCAGGCTAATATTGAATTAGGACCATTTTATGCTGTAGCTTTCGCCAGCAAGAAGTTAAATTTAAAATGAACCAACTTAATTTCTCTAGCTAATTCTAAACAGCAAAAAGCTAAAAGCAAGGAGATATGATGATCTTGATTTACATTGCCAGGGCTGATGGGGTTATGTTAAAGCACACTGCCACAAGGTCCCTTATTGGAATGAGATCTTCGTTATCTCTGTGTGATCAGACTTCGATCTAAGAATCCAAATAAGAAAATGACTGTGCTAACAAGGTATGTCATGTTGCTCCCTGTCTTTTCTCTGCCGAAGTTACATTTGCCAAGCATCCAAGGTATTAGTAACAGGTTCAAATTGCTCTTAATTTTGTACACCTGTCATATTTACTCGGCTCTGTTCCTTCCCAGCTCAGACATTTGCACATGTGGATTTGCATCAAAACAGCCCTTGTCATGTGATTAACCATGAAGTTAGGCAGATGGAGGAGACTAGATGTTGCTTCCTGAACACCCATGGGTCTTTGTCTGAGGGTAGATGATTCCAGAAAAAGAGGGTATGGGTTTAAGGTGGGAGGGGAGAGATTTAAAAGTGTCCTGAGAGGCAACAATTTCGCTGAGAAGGTGGTGCATGTATGGAATGAGCTGCCAGGTACAGGCAGCACAATTACAATATTTAAAAGACATTTGCACAGGTACATAAAGAGGATATGTTTAAGGGTCATGGGCCAAATGCAGGCAAATGGGAATAATTTAGTTTGGGAAAACCAGTTGGCATGGATGACTTAGACAAAAAGGTCTGTTTCTGTGCTGTATAACTCTATGTTACAGTTCATCAGTAGATCAACACAAGTGACATTTAAACTTTGCTATGTCCTGAGAAATATTTCCACCATATTTTCTGAATTTGGTGTATCACCAGTTGGGGTAAATGTCAAACTATGCTTCTCTTGTTGAAATCATTTTTGTTTGTCATTTTTGGCACTTTTTTCAAATAAATGCAATTTCAACAATTAAGGGAAAATTTCACAAGCAACTCAATAGACTTTCCAGTCACTTTCTATACTTGGTTTGGAATATTATTTATGCATCGAAGATGTCCTGTTGCTGACAGCACAGTTGGCCAACATTTGTGTGTCAGTAAGTGAATTGCCATGGTATGCCTTGGTTTGGAATGGAGCCATTTAGATGTAGCCATCCCATATTCAATCACCAGCCTGCACTGAGTTAGGTTATCTCCCTTAGGATGGCAATAAGGATATTACTACAGATGTCCTCCTGTCACATTCAAGAGGGAGCATGAAACATGGCTTGAAAATAGGACCAAGCTGGTCTGCCCCACTCTGAAAGCATTGAGCAGCATTTCAACCCTCACAATCTCAGCTGCCTAGCTAAAAGAATGCCAGCTTGGATGATGTAGTGGAAGCTTGATGACATAAGTGGCACTGTGCCTGAGAATGATTCAGATTTGTTTAGACAGGACAGAAATTTTGAAACGGAAGGATAATTATGTCTTTTTTTAAAATGTGTGACATTCTATCATTATTAACATCTCTTAACCCAAATGATTGCTGAACAACCACGCTTAAGAGTTTGTGCAATTTCTAAAATATCCCTTGTCAATAATGGCTTGTTGCTCAGGTAACAATGCTTACATTTTCTTTAAAAATGGGCAGCTTTCACAACACTTATTGACTGTTTTCATATTATGATCAGTAATGCAAAATGGTAGCACGTCTGAAAACATTAGTTAGTGGTTTTTGAGCAGATTTCAGAACATAGTCATGGGAAGAGATATGGATTTAACCAGGGGAAAGAAAAGTGCAAGGTCAGTAGGTATTACAGAGGACCTGAAGCATCTGATGACTCTTCTATTGCAGGCTGGGGCATGGGAAGCAGGAGGACACCAAGAATAGAGTTCCAAGTTACATAAAAATTGGCATTCTCCTTCATTTAGACAGAGAGATGAATTTTGTATGACTTTATATTAACACTCCAGTAATTACTTTAAAAGCTGTGATTGATTTGGAGTGGGAGGAATATAGAGAGAGATTGACACACACCATTTATTTCGATCTCTCCGTGTATCAACATGAATTGTACATGTTAAAGCAATTGAACAATTTTAACTATTTGTTAGGTGAAGCACTGCATATAGAAAGCCTGACTAATCGGTGATTCTGCATCATTGTGGCTGGCATCGTGGCTCAGTGGTTAGCGATGCTACCTCACAGCCTTAGACAATGGTCTGCGCAGAGCTTGCATGGTCCCCCTGTGTCTGTGTGGGTTTGCTTCGGGTGCTCTGGTTTTCTCCAACTGTCCAAAGATGTGCAGATCATGTGGATTGGCAGTGCTAAATTGTCCATAGTGTTCAGGGATTGCAGGTTAGATGGATTAGCCATGGAAGATGCAGGGATAGAGTAGAGGGAGCGAGTCTGGATGGGATGCTCTTCAGTGGGTTGGTGTTGGACTGTGTGGCCTGTTTGCACGCTGTAGCGGCTCTATAAAATCATACCTCCAGCTGTTAAATGGCTTGGCTGCAACCCAAAACATTTGATACAACAGCTTAAATAGCTATAATGTAGTCCTGATCTCCATGACCTTCTGGATATTCATTTCTATCATTTATTTTGAATCTAGTCCCTAAAGTCTCAAATATATTGAAATAAAATCCTTAAGCACTATGTTTTGTAGGTGTTTTCTTAAACTGTTTTAATTGGTCTAATTAATGTATGTCTAAGCAATTTTCCATTGCAGTCAATTCAGACGTTGTTTAATTTCTTGAATTCTCTTACATACTGCCATCTCAATTACAATGCAAACAAAATTGAAACATGATTAGCTTTTCTCACACCACATTCCTCTCACACCGTGTGGTCATTTTCAGTTACAAGCAGCCTGTCCAAGTCGTCGTTCTTCAAACATAAACATGAGTATGGATGGCAGTATGGCATTATTATTCATTACAGTGCAGCAAGGAAACTCAAATTTGCCTGTATCCAAAATGCATATATATCCCCTTTCCTTCTGCAGTCTCTGGTTCAGCATTAGAGATAGCCAGGATCATTTCCAGCAGTGAAGAGCCTCATTTGAGGTAAGTGTGGGTTAGGGACTGTCCCACCATTCACACACTTGCATAACTACCCTTGAGAATTAGCTCTTTTAGGACCTCAAAGCTAGAGGTCTGTAAACGCGACTTATCCTGCACACCCACCACCCCAACACACTTTGAGGGTTGCACCTGTGACCTTCTGGTCTCCATTGTTCTGTATCACACTATATCACACACTAGGGGGGTGGCACAGCGGCTCAGTGGTTAGTGCTGCCGCCTCACAGCTGCCCGGATCCTGGGATTAATTCCACTCGACTGTCTGTGTGGGAGTTTGCATGTTCTTCCCGTGTATGTACGGGTTTGCTCCAGGTGATCTGGTTTCCTCCCACAGTCCAAAGATGTGCAGAGTAAGGTGCCTTGGTCATGCTAAATGCTTAACATTTCCATAGATGCGCAGGTTAGGGTGAAATGCAGGGTTACAGGGGTAGGGTAGGGTGTGGGTTTGGGTGAGATGCTCTTCAGAGAGTTCATGTGGCCTGCTTCCATGCTGTAGGGATTCAATATTATGTATTTACAGGTTGGGTTATCAATGCACATCTCAAGCATATTTTCTATCGTACATTGACATAAAATTGATACCTTCTATTCTTTCTCAGGATGAAGATGTTTCTGGTGAGGAAGCTTCTTATTAATCATTGTTAGTTACCCAACAGGGTGGTGGTATATCTTCTGTTTGAATCACTGCAATCTATTTAGTGATGGTGCTCCCAAAGTGCTGATATTCTTAAGAATATTCTAACATTTGTGAATGGTTTATTACACAATGTCAGCAGGTAGTTATGAGTCAAGCGTAATGAATTTCATACATGGGCTAGATTAAAGAATCATAGAATTATTGAATGGGTATTGAGAAAAAGCTAATTCGACTTGTCTAATGTTTGTTGGACCACTGCAACTGATATCCACTTATTGCCAAACCCCCCCGTATCCCCAATGCTCTGCAATGTCTTTGTTTTCGGATAAAACCTCTAAAAGCATGCTCCGTCATACTATCAGTCAATACAGTCCAGATTAGGGCCTGACGAAGACAGGCTTGCACTTTTAAGACAGCATAAATTTATTGGTAACACGGTGTAGAGCAGATGAAAACAGCAGGCCAAGCAGCATCAGAGGAGCAGGAAAGCAGATGTTTCAGGTCGAGACCCTTCTTCAGAAAAATGAATTTATTGGTGCAATTTTGCCTCCAGATGGGTATTTTGCTTAATGCAGCATTGTTTATGTTATTCCCCATAATGTAAGAAACTACATTGTGAGTTTCAACAGAGCTAACTTAACTGAAAAGATCATAGAACTGGTCATTGCCTCTACACTATTCAAATCCTTCAGAAAGGCACTTCTTTAGAAACCAATGAAGTACACCATTTAGACTCTATTAGAGGCAGGACAGAACTTTTAATCAGTTGTATCAGGCAGGTAACATCTGCAAGTATTTGACTGTGGAGCAACGACAGCAGTGGTCATGTATTTCTATTGAATATCTAAATCCTGTATGAGGCGGTAGCTTGTTTCACCCTCAAAGAGCATGGCATATGCAAACTGTGTTCCTAGAGATGGCATTGGATTAAAATGTGTGGGAAGTCCAAAGTACAATCCAATGTTTGACTGCAACGAATGAAGAAATAAGCCAAATCAATTTCTTTGATTCAATCTACTCATCAACCATATTAGATTTAATCCTAGTAACATTGAAGGCACATATTAGGTAAAGGTGACTGACAAAGGTGTTTCGGTTTGTTGACCTTTGCGTCTACATGTTTCAACAATACCACCAAAGACTTGTACTCCACAAATATCCACGCTCCTAGCTGAGCTGTGTCAATAGTCACAACACTGGCATCAATGCAACAATGTGGAAAATATCCCTGGTATGGCCTGTATGAAAGATCCAATGTACCCTAACAGTCTACGCTCGATCATCAGCAAAGTGATGGTTACCAATAATGCTATCAAGCGACACTTACAAAGATGTAATCTGTTCACTGATGCTCAGTTTGCGTTCTGTCAGGACTTCATGACCCCGATCTCATTATATACAGCCTTGGTCCAAGCATGGAGACAAAAGCTGAATTCTAAACATGAGTTTAGAGTCACTGCTCAAGGCAGCATCTGACTGAATGTAGTATCAGGAAGGATTGCAAAGATAGGTTTAGGGGTGGGTCTGGGAGGCATGCTATTCGAACAGTTGGTAGGAACTTGATGGGCTGTATGGCCTGCTTCCACACTGTAGGGATTCAATGATTCTAGCTCCTTCATGTGTAGATGTTGCAGCTGTGGAGTTACACTTGTGAGTGGTTTTTGACAGATCATCTCTAGCAGTTTGTCTTTGGCATCAGTAACAAAATGTTCACTGAATATGAACGAATGAAACTGTTGTACCCTGAAGATTAGATGAAGAGTCTCTCTTTCAATGTTGGAGTCTTTAGACTGAGCTGTTGTAAGGAGCTTAGAATCAAATGCAATGGGCTTGCTGTCATGTAATAGACATGCTCTGAGGCCTTGCTTATCTGCTTCCTTCATGGGGAGCTTGGAAGGATCATCATATTAATACACTCAATGACTGGATGGGACAGCATTTTGAGAGACTGAAAAATGAGCTGGTGACTTTCCTGCCACATGCATGGTGTGTTTTTTTCAGAGAAGGTCTCAAAGGGGAAATACCTTAGTTGCAGAATTCAAATATCCAGTGTCATCGATTTTGTGTACTGATATTATGATATTAGCACGGTGAATTATGTAGCAGAAAGCTTTCAGAGATTTACAGGGGTTTGTTTTGTAAATCTATAGTTTAACATTCAGATATCTGCTGAAGTTAACATGAGACATGGTGACTCTAAGGCTAAGCCACCACTAATTATTTCACTCTAATGAGAGAGCAACCCAGAGTTCTCTGGGATTATCACAACTTTTATAATTTTGCATTAACATCCCTTTCCACCTTTCTCTTCCAGACCCATTTCATGTCCAGAAGACGACACACACCTGAGGAAGAATCAAACTCTTTTTTTGTTCTCCTTTTTCTATTCAGAGATACTTTTACATATACCTGGACGTTTTGTCCTTAACACCACCAATGTTTCGAATTAAAAGAACAATTACCACCCGTAACCCATCTGATCTATGCAGCAATGAAGGGAAATAAAACACTCTAACCACTGAGATGCCCACCTCTTTCTGAAAAGAGTATTGGAAGGTACTGCATGCTTTGTCTCTAAGGACACCCAGGCACGACTGCAGCCACAGAAGATGAGTAGGCATCAGGAACTATAGCCTCTCAGAGATGGTAAGAACTGCAGATGCTGGGGTCAGAGGTAACACAGTGTGGAGCTGGACGAACACAGCAGGCTCGAAACAAAACATCAGCTTTCCTGCACCTCTGATGCTGCCCGGCCCTCTGTGTTCCTCCAGCTCCACACTGTGTAATCTAGGAACTATAGCCTGCTGCCTGAACTTATGCATCAGTGATGCTTTTGTGCACTTCTGAACATTTTGTTTTACTACCACCAAATCAACCATTTTACTTTATTGTCATTTTTTCTCCACCAGCAAGTCACCCTTGCCTCTAATTAAGTGAGTAATGTACATCTCCCGAGCCATGGTACAACATTGTGATATTTTCCAAGTCCACAGACATGACTAAATTCTGATAACTGACCACTTCACAAAATTACCTTCTGTGAGACTCATTGACTTCTATATTCAATATGTTCAATGTGTCTCAACAGATTGTGTTTGGCAATGATCTGTAGTACACTAGCACACCCTAGACAAGACGCATGAAGGAACAAAAACAAAGTTACTGGCAAAGCCCAACAGGTCTGACAGCATCTGTGAAGGAAAAAACAGAGTTAACCTTTCGGGTCCGGTGACCCTTCCTCAGAACATGTGCAGGAAATTGGGTGAATAACGTATCACCTGTTCCCCTGACTTGCCTTGGTTCAATATTCTTGCAGAATGCACAATCTATTAAATGTAAGTAGACATGCCAAGTGTATCAGTTAGTAATGTTAAATCTATCTGCTTTTCCTCTAGGCAATGGTTTACCTGCACTGGCATTTCTAATGTTTGGGAGTCGCACAATTCTCTCTTTCTCACCACCTAATTACATACGGACAAACCATTTTGTTGGGAAGAAGGGAGAAAATGGTACACACACATGCAGACCATTTTCACAACACAACCCAGCATATGAATTTGAGACTTACATATGAATACATGGGTCTGTTGCAATATACTTCATTGCTGTGCCCTGCCTCGGTTATATGACATTTTAATGAAAAATGGCCAAATCCTTTGATGAAATAGATGATACATCCAAACTGCATCTTATCAACCAGCTGCCAGACGGGATGATGACTGGGATACAGAAGATATAATGCCAGACAATAACCACACATCCATAAAATCTTTGAGCAATGACGGTTAGGAGACCTCAGAGTGAAGGTGCACAGCTAAGTCATAATAACTGTAAAAGGAATAGATTTGGCCATGTTGTGTACCCACCAAGGCATTATCTGAATCATATGATCTATTTTTGCACATGCTTAGTCAAGTTTGTCAGAAGAATTGTCAATCGTTACAGAGAACATGGAAATGTTGTTTTATGACAGAGATGCCAGACCAGATTGAACTGCACCTTTGAGGCAGGGATTAGTATATTGAGCACTTGTCTTTGACCAGACCATATTTGATGGGTTAAAGGATCTTTTCCTGTGCTGAAGACCTCTATGATTCTACGATCACTACACTTGACATTCCAGTATAAGGGTAGCCATCTCCACTGCTGTCATTCTCTCTGATTTATGGAGATAGTATAGTCAGTTAGCAGTGTGTGTATAAGGTGCTGTTGGATCATTAAACAGAGAACTAAGACTATATTAACAAGTCTGTAATACAGTAGCTGTGTGAGTAGTTAGTAGTGTAAATAAATTTCAAGATGTCTGGATCAAAAAGAAACCAATTGTCTAATGTATATACTTTGTGGAATAACATATGGAAAACCACAAACTGTATCAGTATCAGTAACTCTGATACTTTGCTCTACAAAACGGTCTCCGAGCCTCTACTTGGTCTCACCGATGTAGAGGAGGCCACATCGGGAACAGCGTTCAATAAACCATATTACGGATGTGCAAATGCACCTCTGTCTCATGTGGAAGTTTTGTTTTGTGCCTTGAATGAAGGTGAGGGGGAGGTGTAGCACTTCCTGTGGTTGCAGGGAAAGGTGCTGGGGGCAGTGGGTCTAGTGGGGATGTGGAGCGGAGGAGGGAGTTGCAGAGAGCGCGGTCCCGACGAAAGGTGTAGAGCTGGATGAACACAGCAGGCCAAGCAACATCAGAGGAGCAGGAAAGCTGACATTTCAGACCTAGACCCTTCTTCAGAAAGGAGAAGTTGTGAAGGGTTCCCCCACCTCTTCCTCTGCTACATCGATGACTGTACCTGTGCTGCCTCATGCTCCCATGAGAAGCTCAAACAAATCGACAAAAATAAAGACAGAATCCCTCTTGCCCTCGCATATCATCCACCAAACTCCGCATCCAACATATCATTCTCTGCCACTTCAGCTACCTACAATCCGACCCCACAACCAAAGATACATTTCACTCATCACTGCTATCTGCCTTTTGTAGGGATCGCTCACTCTGCGAATCCCCTCCTCTGCTCCACACTCCCCACTAACTCCACTACCTCCGACACCTTTCCCTGCAACTGCAGGAAGTGCTACACCTGCCCAGATACCTCTCCCTCATTCGCACTCCACGCACAGAACAAACTTTCCACTGACAGGGGTTCACTTGCACGTCTATCAACTTGGCCTAATGTATCCGCTGCTCCTGATGTGGCCTCTTCTACATCGGTGAGACCAAGAGGAGACTCGGTGATGATTTTGTAGAGCAACTACGCTCTGTTCGCAACAAACAATGACACTTTCTGCTTGTGAACCATTTTAACTCCCCTTCCCACTCCCTGGGTGACATCTCCATCCTAGTCCTCCTCCAGTGTCACAATGACACTACCCACAAACTCTAATAGCAACACCTCATACTCCACTCAGGAGCCTTCAGCCCAATGGCCTAAACATGGATTTCACCAGTTTTAAAATCTCCCCACCCCTGGCCTCAGCCCATGTCCAACCCTACCTCTCATTCCCGACTCCTTGGCCTGACATACCCTGTCCATCTTCTCTCCCATCCATCCCAACCTCGCACCTCTCTGACCAATTCCCACCACTCCCTACCTGCACTCACCTATCACCATCCCACCTACCCTCCCCAGCCCCACCCCTCCTCTCTCTATTTATTTCAAAGCTCCCTTTCCTGTCCCCATTCCAGAAGAAGGGTCCCGATCCAAAACGTCAACCTTCCTGTTCCCTCTGATGCTGCCTGGCCTGCTGTGTTCCTCCAGCTCCACACTGTGTTATCCAGAAAAGATACCAGATTGACTGAAAGCAGATTTCAATATACATACTGGTTATTGTTACTGAGACATAGTTTTTGATAATTATTTTTAACTTAATCTGTTCAGAGATGTTAGTAGACACCTTTGGAGCAGGTGGAACTTGAACCCAGGACAAGGGATACAGCATTACAACTGAGCTGCAAGAGGGCCTCAAGCCTACTGCACCAGGTATTCCAAGGTGATCTTCTGTGCAAGTACTAACTAGGCCTGAGTCTACTTAGCTTCTGAGCTCAGGCATTTTGAGACAAGTATGATCAGATACATCCAGACTTGCTAAGTAGAATTCAAATTCTCATACTTTTCAGATTGGTAGTGCAAGTCCCTGGATTCAATGTATAGCCATGTAAAACAAATATCAAAGCAAGGAGTAAAATGGAAAACAATCACTGTTCTGATACATATTTAACGTTTAATGAGCGACAGAAGCAGATTTGGAAATAAAGTTGGATAAATCCTTGATGGGGAAGCATTTTCAGAGTTATGGTAAACAGGTCGATTGCAGTTACCAGTGGCTTGAAATGCTAAACGTCTTCTTTTGTGCTTTAAAATTCCATGACTCTGACCCAGTCTTTGAGTAAGACGCTGTGACTGACACACGTTAAGTGCAACACATATATAATACTCAGGCACACATTACCTATCAATTGTTCAAGCTAATTTTGCAATGAAGTTTTGTCTTTGATAGCAGACACAGCATTCTCACTGCATCTGCAGGAATTTTAATATAAATAGTGTGACATCTGAGGGCCTGGTAGCTTTTGAAGCCTACATTTTCACAGATCTCGAGGCCTGTGTGATCTGAAGGTGTGAGTAAAAGCATGGAGAGAGATGTTCTCCTAGTAAAGGAACTGATTGACGTTTGATGAGCGATACAGGAAGTAAATGTTGGGGGAAGGTGGGGGTCATGTGGCGACCATAGACCATGGATCTCCACTTGGGTCTTATTCACTTTGGACCAGTTACTATGCGGGAAGGAGAGAACTGACTTTACCAAATTGGCATTACTCTGCAGCCTCCTGAGGCTTCCTGATGGGTCATGTGATTTGCTGGGTGATTCCTCTCTTTGGTTTCCCATGAGATCAGTTGGTCTCACTTTGGACTTTTCTGCCTGTGAGCAATTTGTGGTCCCCGCAGGAAGCAGTCAGCCTAAAGCAGTTCCTGCTTGCAAAAGCTGCAAAATGCAGCTTAAAATTGAACAGGCCTAATCCCCTGTTCCTTTACACTGCAGGAGCTCTCTCTTTTGATAGCTTCTCTCCTTTTCGAAACAATCTGTTGTGGTTTTGATGTCTATCTTTGGAAAAGCTGAGTGGCATGAATACATCCAGATCATACTGAGGACGTAATTAGCTTTGGGAAGATCAGCACTTTAATTGCATCTGCATGGGCCTGTGAAGACATCAGGATGTGCTTACCATCTGTCAGGGTCTTTTCTTTCAACTGACATCAGTGGCAAGTCAATATTATTTCAAAATGATGAATCGGAGCTTGAGAAATTTAGATAACACAGGCAAGAATTTCTTCCAAGTGGGTCAGGAGTCTCCTTTAAAACCCCTTTAAACCCATTGCAACCCCTTTAAAATGATAACACGTCCACCCAAAGGGAACTCAATGTGGATTTCCAGGATCTGTATTCCCATGCATAGAGGAAATTAGCAATTCACACTCAATGCTTTTAATTTACTGAAAGGTAGTTGTAGCAATATAATCAAGTGCAAGGGCGGGGGCATACAGGAAGCAGACTCAAAGCATTCCACATTTTAAAGGAGGTAAATGAAGCAAAGCAATAGAGAAGTTGAGCGAGGGAATTCCAGAGCTGAGTGTCAAATCTGTGATATTACAATTATAAGATCTAATAGATTTTTGTATTCCATGAGGGACAATAGTTTTACATTCATGGTAAATGAAGGAAAACGTTTGGCAAGGTCCCTCATGATAGGCTGGTACCGAAAGTGAAGTCATATGGGGTCTGTGGTAATCTGGTAAAATGGATAGAGAACTGCTCTGAAATCTTCCTGACAACAAACCTGCATGGTAGTGATTGTTAAAGATCAAACAAGAGCTTCGATTGCTGCGGTGGGAAGAAATTGCAATCTATTCCCGCTTGGAGGTAAGGCAACAGCCTCAGAGCTTGCAATAGTAGACATTGAGTTTCCTCAGTGCCAGAAAAGTGTTATAAGAACAAAGAACAGTACAACACAGAAACGGGCCCTTCAGCCCACCAAGGTTGTGCTAACACATGATGGCTTTCTAGACTAAGAATCTTTTGCCTCTATATGGTCCACGCCCATCTTTTCCCTACCTATTTGTGTATCTCTCAAGAAGCCTTTTAAACATTGTGATTGTAGACACTTATATCACTGCCTCTGACAATGCACTTGAAGCACATACTTATGTGAAAAAACTTTCTTCTCATCACCCCTTGAAACCATTCCCCTTTTTACGTTAAACCTATGTCCCCCAGTAATTGACATTTTAAGCATGGGTTTTAAAAATTCTGACTATCCATTCTATCCATGCCTGTCACAATTTTGTAAACCTCCATCAGGTTTTCTGTCAGCCTCTGACATTCAAGTGAAAACCAACTGGGTTTGTCCAACCTTTTCTCATAGCTAATACCCTTCAAACCAGGCAACATCCTGGTAAATCTTTTCTGTACCCTCTCCAAAGCCTTTTCATCCTTCCAATAGTGTGGTGGCCAGAACTGTACATGGATTTCTGACTGTGGCCTAACCAAAGTTCTATACAGCCGCAACATGACTTGTCAATTTTTTTACTCTTGTGTCCCAGCTGATAAAGGCAAGCATATGCCTTCTTGATCAACTTATTTATTTGTGTTGCAACTTTAAGAGAACAGTGGACCTGTATGCCTCGATCCCTCTGTGTGTTAATGCTTCTAAGAGTTTTGCCATTTCCGGTATACTACCCCCCTGCATTCGATCTTCCAAAATGTATCTCCCTGTATTTCTCTGGATTAAATTCTATCTGAATTTTCTCTACCTAAGTCTCCAGTCTATCTATATCCTGCTGTATCCTCTGGCAATCCTCCTCACTATCCACAACTCCCCAATCTTCATGTAATCCACAATCTTATTTATCATACCACCTACTTTCTCCTCCAAATCATTTATATGATTTGCAAACAACGGGAGTCCCAGCACTAATCCCTGTGGAACACCAGTGGTCACAGATCTCCGGTCAGAAGAATACCCTTCCACAGCTACTCTCTGTCTTCTATGACCACACCAGTTCTGTATCCAGCTTACCAGCTCAGTGTGGGTCCCATGTGACTTCACCTTCTTTAATAGCCTGCCAGAAGGGATCTTGTCAAAGGCCTTGTTAAAGTCCATATAAACAACATCTACCACTCTACGCTCATTAAACATCTTTGTCGCTTCCTCCAAAAACTCAATCAAGTTTGTGAGACACAAACCCCCCCCCCACACAAAGCCACGCTGCCTATTGCCAATAAATCTCTATTTTAACAAATATAACTAAATCCTTCTCCTAAGAACTGTCTCCAATAATTTCCCTACCAGTGACGTTAGGCTCACTGGCCTGTCATTTTCCAGATTATCTGTATTGGCTTTTTAAACAGAGGAACAATGTTGTCCATTCTCCAGTCCTCTGGCCCCTCTTCTATTATGAAAGAGAATGCAAAGATTTTATGCAGACCACCAACCACGCCGCGCCCCCCCCCCCCCCCCCCGCCAACCAGCAATTTCCTCCCTTATCTCCTTCAGTATTCTAGGATACATTCTATCAGATCCTGAGGACTTGTGAACCTTCATACTTCTCAAAGCACCCAACACTGACTCCTTTTTTTATATCTTTATCCTTCTCCATAAGTAACTTAAAACTTACAGAATTATGGACACTGTTCACTCCCCCACCGCAAGTTTGATCACCTGGCCAGACTCATTCCCCAATATCAGGCTCAATATTCCTTATTTGGACTATTTATATATTTCTTCAAGAAACCCTCATGGATGCATTTAGTTTTATGTATTAATCCAAGCTCTAAGTTAATCCACCTCACCTGTCATACGACTCATATTAAAACAAATACACCTTAGATTGCAAGTCCCACAGTATTCAGTATCCTCTCCCTGTGTATTCTTTCTCTAAGCCTTACTGACCTTAGTCTCAAACTCATCCTTGGTCATTTCATGTGCAAGCCTACTGCTTTGATTCCCACTCCCCTGTCATACAAGTTTAAACCCTCCCGTGTGACACTGGCAAACCTCCCTGCCAGGGTATTGGTGCCCCTCCAGTTTAGGCGCAACCTGTGCTTCTTGTGCAGATCCGACTTGCCCTGGAAGATATCTGACTGATCCACATATCGGAAGTCTCCCTCCTACATCAACTCTTTAGCAATTTATTTGATTGTATTATCTTCATATTCCTCGCCTCACTGCCATGTGGCATAGTTAGTGATCCTATGGTTTCAACGCTTGGGGTCCTGTTTTTGAATGTTCTACCTAACTGCCTGAATTCCCTTTGCAGGACCTTGTCATTCTTCCTGTCTGTGTCATTAGTATCAATGTTTACCAGGACCCTTGAGTTCTCACCCTCTTTTTAGAGAATATCCCATGCCCTCTCAGAGGGATCCTTGACCCTGGCACCAGGGAGGTAACACACCAACATGGAGTCTCTTTTGAAGCCGTAGAAATGCTTATCTGTGCCCCAGACTATGCAGTCTCCTATTACTCCTGTTCCACATCACTTTGTCCCTCCCCGCTGTACAATACAGCCAGCTATGGTGCCACCACTCTGGCTTTTGCCTGATTGGCAATTTCCCAACCCTCACCCCCTCACAACCCAAAGTGGGATACTCGTTAGAAAGGGGAACAGCAACAGGGGCCCTCCTGCACTGACTGTCTGCCCCTTCTAGCTATCGTCCCAACTCTCTGCCGAACTTTGAGTGTATGCACATCTCTAAATCTCCGCTGCAAGATGCTTCTCACCTCCTGCTTGCTCTTCAGTGAGTCTATCTGCCACTCCAACTGATCCAAGTGGTCTGATAGAAACTGCAATTGGACACACTTCCTGCAGAATTAGTCGTCAGGGGTGTTTGAACAGTCTCTGATTTCCCACAATCCACAGGAGAACCATATCCCCTGTTGACTGTCAGTTTTCCCCTCTGGCAACTATTTAATTAAAGGCAACTGTCTATTAAGTTAATTTACCACTAACCAGCTGTTCCCAAGTGTAAGATTCTCACTAATGAATGCTAAATTGATTATTTTATTATCAACAGTGTAGGTACTACTCAAAATTCTTGCACAACTCAACCATTAGCCTCAATCCTATGATTCTAACACCTAATGTGTTTGAAAAGGTTAATGGAAATTGAAGATAAGAAATAAAAGAATCACTGGCCACTAATTCCCGATCCGGAGCCTTCATGTCCAACATGTCACTTTTGAACTTTTGATGTCACAAAATGCAGCTCCCCTGATACTGCCCATTGTAACAGAAGCAGGACTTTATTTGGAATCTCCTCCAGCTGCTTATCCCCATGTTCATTTTCTTTTCCTCTCACTGCCATTGCTGCTGCTGGAACTCTGAGTGTGTTCCAGGTATCAGGCTGTAAACAGCTGTACTGTGAACTATCCACTTACTTCTAAGATGAAAGGGGTTTCCATCAAGAATAGCTAATTAGTATTTCTATCTGAGTGGACTGTCAATGTGTTTTCATGTTAACATGGAAAAAAAGGAAACCCTTTTGAGATCAGGTTACTGGCTTCCCTATACATCAATGACTATCCCAGACACACAGTAGCAGTTTGGTATGGTCAGCAAGGACTGGTGAAATAAAAATATGGGATATATATTTGAAAGTAAAGATAATGTTAATGGCGATGGGTAAGTATGTGAGCTGGCTTCTGCAAGTGTCTGTTGTATACTGAGTAGAATGAACGGGACTTCTACATCACAGCTTGCGCTGAGTTGAATATGGCAGTATAATGAGATATACCCTTTAAAGCTGCATGTATCTAATGTCAGAGCAAGACCTATTCTACAGCCTTCTACAGATTCCAGGAGATTCAACCTAGCATGGTTTGCTGAAGAATCATTGGTGTAAGTTTTCTATCTAGTGATAGATTGATGATTAGAGGCAAGTGACTGAGAATGGTCACTTGAAGTGATTATTTATCAAAATAGGGAACTCAATAGAAGCTGGAGTTACTAGGGAGTGCTTTTTAAAAGGAGTGTAATTCCATGGACGATACAATAGTTCACAAGCATATATTCCTTTCTGTTGTTTGAATTATAAGTTGCTTAATAAAAGAAAATAGCATTTAGTTAGTAATGTTTAATTGTCTTTTGTTACGATAAAAGTTGCAAAATGTGAAACCTTGTCATTTAGTTCTTTTAGGTTGTAACTGAAAATGTAGATCTCTTTATAAGTCTCTACTAAGATTGCAACAGTCAAAAAGCCATCTAAAAGGATGTAAAAACAAAGGATAACCTTCACTATTCAGCCTACTTCCTTCAGCAGCAGTTTAAAGTGAGCTTTGAGAACCTGGAAGTATGAGAGGAATGATACTTGGCTTCTTCAGCCTTCTGTATTGACTTCACTCATGTATTCCAGCTATGCTTTTTCAGATCTACAGTTTTGGCATTTGTATTGAATTTGGTTGGGGAGGTGATGGTCTAGTGGTATTGTTGCTGATCTGTTAATCTAGAGACCCACATATATATCTAGAGATTTGGGTTCAAATCCTGCCATGGTGGCTGGTGGAATTTGAGTTCAATAAATATCTGGAATTAAGAATCTAGTGATAACAATGAATCCATTGTTGATTGTCAGGAAGAACCCATCTGGTTCACTCATGTCCTTTAGGGAAGGAAAATGCCATTCTTATCAGTCTGGTCTACATCTGACTGCAGACACATAGCAATGTGATTCACTCTTATCTGCCCTCTGGGCAATTAGAGATGGGCAATAAATGCTGCCTAGCCAGGGATTCCCTTATCCCATGAATGAATAAAAAAATTTGGCATTCATTTTCCAAAGACTGATCAACGGATGTTCAGAAGAACTTGTCAGTGAGATTTCTTTTTTAAACTGTCTTTTATAAACCTTTTCCTCATATAATTTGACAATGGCATTGTGACTGAAGCCCCCAACTTTAATTCAAATTTACATTTAATATTATTCTTCGCGACCAGGAACATAAGGCCAGGTTTTCTTCACTGAGGTGGAAGTTCAGATTAGGAGATTTCCTAATTTCAGTGTGTCATGGCCTGAGTTACAACTGAGTCTGACAGCTTTATATTTTCAGGTCACACGCTATGACATTAGAATGATATGTTTAGCCCACCTCTGAAAGGGCATATGGCCGTGGGGCATAACACAGCAGAAGGCGTCCATGGGCTGCTGAGGGTGTGAGTTGGGGAGTTTATAAGGGTCTGCTTTGATGCTCTAACCCTTTATTTGAGTTGTTTTGTTAAACATTAGACCGTCTCATCATTACTTGTCACATCTCTTAAAAACCCACCCAAACCCTCATTCATATCAGCTCACCCCAACACACATCAACTCTGTTGCCTCTTCAAGTCTTCCAAGACAACTCATACCGCTTCCAACTCATGGCCATCGGCTCAATATGTCATACTCACAGAACCAATGGGTCCTATAATAACAATGGATACGTGGAAATGCTTAACAATAGCTGATCATAACGTTCTTAAATAATGTTACTGTAACAACCCCATATAGAACCAGTCACTCAGACCTTTAAAGTATTAATAACAGAAACAATCAGCTCTTTGGCATCGCCTCATCTTGTGGAAATAAATTGAGCCAGTGATCAGTGATTATAGAATAAAAATCTTGTAAATCTATCAATCAAGTAATGCCTTGGGCAAAATACTGCTTGGGCAAAATGAAAGTTCTATAGAAGTCCGGGCTGTCAGCCAAACATAAGGAATGAGACCCATTTAGAAGTTGTTCTTCTTCAATCCAAACCCACATGTGAAAGCACCTAGAGAGCCACAGAGACAAAGAATCAAGAACACAGGCTGGGAATGATTTGAGCACAACCAGAGAAATAAAACATGGACAAAGTGAAACAGTGTGCCAAAGAAAGGAACAGAGAGACAGCAAAAAAGGTAACCACACAAACACAGACAGTGGGAGATGCGGAGAGACAGGTCAGGAAAAACTAAGAGACTCAAAGAAAATAATAAAAGAAAATAAAGAGATAAAGGCACGGTAGAAGTAGAAATGCAAAGAATTGCTCAGAGGAAGGCAGACAGCTAAGCAGAAAGATTTTTTTCTTTTGTCGGCCCAGACTAAAGACCATTAATATGAAAGGCAATGCTGTAATCCTGTTTCTTTCCATCATTCTTTTAGTTCTAGTAACATTAGTCTATTACCAGTTGTCTGGGGTGCTATGGTAAAGCTGCCTGAAGGAAACAATATAATGGAAATGTGTTCCCAGGAATAGCAGCCAGATAATGTTCAAATAATCACTAATCCATTTTGGAAGGACAGCTTTATAGTCTCTTTTTTTGGCAGAATGACACCAGCATAGATTTATGTGAGAACTATTGAAATGACTAGAGCAACCTTGAAAATCTACCCTACAGTTTAATGAATGGTTTTAAAGTTGGCAGCAAAGCCGATGCTATCAGTGGAAAGGAGGGATTAAAACTAACAAAACATCTGTAGAACCAAGATGAAGAGGCATTCTTTTCTAGATGGATATAACAGCAGGTGATGAAAATTGACAGAGACTGTGGTAGTTCAGGGTGATACCTGATACTGATATCTGGAAATGGTCAGTTCTGTTAGTTTGTGCGAGAGCTCAGGGTGACAGTGAGAGGGTGAAGATAAATAGGAAAGCTGTGGGGATCTCTATGGTACAGTGAGGGCACGTTGTCATTCTGAGTCAAGTTGTTATCCCTTGAGATTTCCTAAAGTGGCCTCATCAGCCATTCATTTGTAAATAATTTCTACTAAAACTATCAGATTAACTCCAGTAGTATTCTATCAGGATGAGTGAGCAGTTAATATCAACCAATATGCTTACAGTGTCCACCTCAAAAGCATCTGGGGGCTGTGCCCATTATAGGAAAGATGATTTCAGATAGGTCAAGAATCAGACTGACTGATTGGGCACGCTGAGCCAAATCCATCAGTTAACATCCCAGGCTCCTCGATTATTTTCCCAAGGCATGTCATATGGAACACATTGCCATACAGTTGGGTGTGAGTGGCACAGACAGCTCTCCATAGTGGCATAATGACTGAACTTTCCTGGATCCTTTGATGAGGAAAATAAGGAGGTGCCACATTGTAATGGCACTCCAACTGCCACTGTGGAATTTCCTCAAGGTGAACTGGGAATAGGATCGACTGCCTGTCCCATAGAGACTGGTAGACCATTGGTATGTTTAGGGGCCCCCATCGTGAATCAACTTGCCATCACTGGTGGAATGGGCCCCTAAGCCAGGTGCAGAGTCTGCCAACTGCATAGAGCTGACCCTATGAAAAGCCAGTGAGGTGTTGGGCCAGGGAGGGGTCATTAGACCCAAAGGGCCAATCCCCATTGGCGAGCCCATGGTGGAAGGAGCAATAGGTAAAACTGACAAATGAGGCACACTGATTTGAATTGCGTAATTTGTTTCCAGTGGAATACAGGAAGTTGAGGAGCAACTTAATGGAAGTTTATAAGATTGTGAATGGCATGGAAAGGTTTGAAAATATATTTCTACAGGCCCCCAAACAGTAGTCAGGATGGAGGGTGCAAGTTGAATCAAGAGTTGAAATTGGCCTGTCGCAAAGGGATCACTACATTTGTTATGGGAGATTTCAACATGCGGGTAGACTGGGAGAATCAGGATGGTACTGGACCCCAAGAAAGGGAGTTTGTGGAGTGCCTCTGAGATGGATTCTTAGAACAGCTTGTTCTGGAGCCTACCAGGGAGGAGGCAATTCTGGATCTGGTGTTGTACGACACACCAGATTTGATCGGAGACCTCAAAGTAAAGGAGCCATTAGGAGGTCGTGACCATAATATGATAAGTTTTAATCTGCAGTTTGAGAGGGAGAGGGAGAATCGGAAGTGTCAGTATTGCAGTTGAATAAAGGGAACTATGGAGCTATGAGGGAGGAGCTGGCCAAAGTTCAATGGTACAATATCCTAGCAGGGATGGCTGTGGAACAACAATGGCAGGTATTTCTGGATATAATGCAGAAGGTGCAGGATCAGTTCATTCCAAAGAGGAAGAAAGATCCTCAGGGGAGGCAGGGACAGCCGTGGCTGACGAGGGAAGTTAAGGACTGTATAAAAATAAAAGAGAAGAAGTATAACATAGCAAAGATGAGAGGGAAGCCAGAGGACTGGGAAGCTTTTAAAGAGCAACAGCGGATAACTAAAAAGACAATACACAGAGAAAACATGAGGTACGAAGGAAAACTGGCCAAAAATATAGAGGAGGATAATAAAAGCTTTTTTAGGGATGTAAAAAGGAAAAAAAAATGGTTAAGACTAAAATTGTGCCCTTGAAGTCAGAAACGGGTGAATTTATTATGGGAAATAAGGAAATGGCAGATGAGTTGAATAGGTACTTTGGATCTGTCTTCACTAGGGAAGACACAAGCAATCTCCCAGATGCAATGGTGGCTGAAGGACTGAGGGTAATGGACAAACTGAAGGGTATTTATATTAGGCAGGAAATGGTGTTGGATAGACTGTTAGGTCTGAAGGCTGATAAGTCCCCGGGACCTGATGGTCTGCATCCCAGGACACTTAAGGAGATGGCTCTAGAAATCGTCGATGCATTGGTAATCATTTTCCAATGTCCTATAGATTCAGGATCCGTTCCTGCGGATTGGAGGGAGGCTAATGTCATCCCACATTTCAAGAAAAGAGGGAGAGAGAAAACAGGAAATTATAGACTGGTTAGCCTGACGTCAGTGGTGGGAAAGATGCTGCGGTCGATTATAAAAGATGAAATTACAACTCATTTGGTTAGCAGGAACAGGATAGGTCAGAGTCAGCATGGATTTACGAAGGGGAAATCGTGCTTGACTAATCTTCTGGAATTTTTTGAGGATGTATCCATGAAGATGGACAAGGGAGAACCAGTGGATGTAGTGTACCTGGACTTTCAGAAAGCCTTTGATAAAGTCCCACATAGGAGATTGGTGAACAAAATTAGGGCACCTGGTATTGGGGGCAAAATACTGAGTTGGATTGAAAATTGGCTGGTTGACAGGAAGCAAATAACAGTGATAAACGGGTCCCTTTCGGAATGGCAGGTGGTGACCAGTGGGGTACCACAAGGTTCGGTGCTGGGGCCACAGCTGTTTACAATATACATCAATGATATAGACAAAAGGCATTAAAAGTAATATTAGCAAATTTGCTGATGACACAAAGTTGGGTGGCAGTGTGAAATGTGAGGAGGATATTATTAGATTACAGGGTGACTTGGACAGGCTAGATGAGTGGACGGATGCATGGCAGATGCAGTTTAATGTGGATAAATGTGAGGTTATCCACTTTGGTGGCAAGAACAGGAAGGCAGTTTACTACCTCAATGGAGTCAAGTTAGGTAAAGGGGAAGCACAACGAGATCTAGGTGTTCTTGTACATCAGTCAATGAAACCAAGCATGCAGGTCCAGCAGGCAGTGAAGAAAGCTAATGGCATGCTGGCCTTCATAACAAGAGGAATTGAGTATCGGAGCAAAGAGGTCCTTCTGCAGCTGTACAGGGCCCTGGTGAGACTGCACCTGGAGTATTGTGTGCAGTTTTGGTCTCCCAATTTGAGGAAGGACATTCTTGCTATTGAGGGAGTGCAGCGTAGATTCACGAGGTCAATTCCTGGAATGGCGGGACTATCATATGTTGAAAGATTGGAGTGACTGGGCTTGTATACTCTTGAGCTTAGAAAGATGAGCGGGGATCTGATAGAGACGTATAAGATTATTAAGGGATTGGGCATTCTGGAGGCAGGAAGCATGTTTCCGCTGATAGGTGAGTCCAGAACCAGAGAATAAAATGTGAGGCTGGATGAACACAGCAGGCCAAGCAGCATCTCAGGAGCACAAAAGCTGACGTTTCGGGCCTAGACCCCTCATCAGAGAGGGGGATGGGGAGAGGGAACTGGAATAAATAGGGAGAGAGAGAGGGGGAGGCTGAATGGCCTATTCCAGCACCTATTGTCTATTGACTTTTTCCTCAGGTGGAAGGGTCAACTTCAAGGGCACACAGGTATACAGCGCAATCATCATCACAGAATCATCACAGAATCCCTACAGTGTGGAAATAAGCCTTTCAGCCCAACAAGTCCACAATAACCTTCAGAGCATCCCACCCGGACCCATTCCCCTAATTTAGGCATCCCTGAACACTAAGGGCAATATAGCATGGCCGATCCACCTAGCCTGCACATCTTTGGCCTGTGGGGGGGAATCTGGAATAACTGGAGGAAATCCATGCAGACACGGGGAGAATGTGCAAACCCCACACATACAGTCATCTGAGGATAGAATTGAACCCGGGCCCCTGGCGCTGTGAGGCAGTAGTGCTAACCACTAAGCCACCGTGCCGCCCTGTGCAAGGAGGATGTTTAAAAGAGATGTGTAAGGCACATTTTTCACACAAAGGGTGGTAAGTGCCTGGAACATGCTGCCAGAGGAGATGGTGGAAGCAGACACAGTAGCAGCATTCCAGAAGCACCTGGACGAATGCACAAATACGAAGGGAATAGAGGGATATGGATCCTGTAAGTGAAGACTGTTTTAGTACGAACAGGCTAAATGTGGCAGTTTCAGTTTGGAGGGCCAAAGGGCCCATTCCTGTGCTGTAACGTTCTTTGTTATACTTGAAAATCGAGGTCCAGCACATTAATCTCTGAATATTACTGGCATTTTACTCATTTTCCCCTTGGGATGCTGGGAAAGGGGTGCAATGGTTCAACAGTTAACAGCATTGCCTCTCAGTGCCAGGGACCTGGGTTTGATTCCAGTCATGGGTGACTATCTGTATGGAGTTAGCTCATTCTCCCTGTGTCTGTGTGGGTTTGCTCCAGCTGCTCTTGTTTCCTCCCACAGTCCAAAGACGTGCAGGTTAGGTGGATCGGCCATGCTAAATTGCCCATAGTGTTCAGGGATGTTTAGGCTAGATGGATTGGCCATAGGAAATGCAGGGTTACAGGGTGAGTCTGGTGAGATGCTCATCGGAGGGTCAGTGTGGACTCGACAGGCCAAATGGTCTGCTTCCACAGTTTAAGGATTCTATTTTGAAAAACAGAGAGGCCCAAACAAATCTACCGGATGGGTTTCTCATCTGCTCTGATTTTTTTCAGAACTCATAATTTTCCATTTGGATCTGTGCCTCGGAGAGTCCCTCCATGTTGGAATTCCTCCTCCCCGATCTCTGGCCTGCCCCAGTAATTTACTGGCCCCCTGCTGGGATAGTACACACAGTGGCTGCCCCCTGGAAGATTGCTCAGTGCTCTTTCTGCCATGGACTGCGGGGCTTAACATCCCCATTTGGTGTTGATGTCCAACTCCCAAAACCTATTGAAAATTCCATCCAAGGTTACATGGTGTCAGATTTAGGAAGCCTTTGGTTAAATCACCTTCCAGTCACATTGAGCGAAGGCAGGGTTCTTTCGGCCAGAATGCAGTGAAGCTCAGAATAGTGCCCAATATTTTAGATTTGGGACAGAGGCAGTTATAATTTGTGAAGAGATAATATTCCATCCCTACACATGCATAAAGAGTTATGTCCTTTCCATAAGGCCATAAGACATAGAAGCAGAATTAGGCCATGTTGTGGGTTTCATTCAGGTGCTCTGCAGGGCAGCACGGTGGCTCAGTGATTAGCACTGCAGCCTCACAGCACCAGGGGCCCAGGTTTGTTTCCAGCCTTGGCTGACTGTCTGCGTGGAGTTTGCACATTTTCTCAGTGTCTGCGTGGGTTTCCTCCGGGTGCTCTGGTTTCCCCCCACAGTCCAAAGATGTGCAGGCTAGGTGGATCGGCCATGCTAAATTGTCCATAGTGTTCAGGGGTGTGTGGTTATAGGGGGATGGGTCTGGGTGGAATGCTCCAAGGGGCAGTGTGGGCTTGTTGGGCTGAAGGGCCTGTTTCCACACTGTAGGGAATCTAATCTAATCTCTGGTTCCCTCCCACAGTCCAAAGATGTGGAGGTTAAGAGGACTGGCTGTGCTAATTTGTCCTTGGTGTCCAGGGATGTACAGGCTGGGTGGATCAGCTATAGCAAATGCGGTGTTATAGTGATAGGGTAGGGGATTGGGTCGAGGTGGGTTGCTCTTCAGAGGAATGGTATGGAGTCCATTGCCAAATGATGTACTTCCACACTGTCGGGATTCTACTATTCTTTGAGTCTGCTCCTCCATTTAACCATTATAGATATGTCTCTCAATCCAATTTTCGTGCCTCCCTCCCAGAACCTTTGATCCCTTAACAATCAAGTAAAACTTGGAGAGAGGAGTTGGTGGTTGGTGTGGAGGGGTTGAAAGGTGGTAAAGAGCCTGGAAGATTCTTTCAAGACTTTTGCAATGAATAATAAGAATTATCAGCCTGACACATTTGTTAGTCTTTCAACAGTCTTGCATCTGGCTATGCATTTGAGTCTCATTCTAGCATTGAGTTCATAGTTTAGAATGATGCACTGGGGACCCATTACTGAAGTGTAAGCAGTTCAAAGTTCTTTGCATATAATAGTGACAACATAGTGAATGCTGACAAATGCAACATCGATTTTATACAATGTAAGTTCTCACCCATAGAAATGAGATCAGTCATCATTTATTCTGTCCTTTATGGTGTATGACTAAGGGAGATTTCAGAAAGTGGAGACTCATTGACTACTCTGCAGAAATGCTTACTAAATTAATGACATGGGGAAGGTTTGGTGGGCAGATTAATGGGATACACCTTTGTGACCGGTAAAGTTTAAATCACTCCTCATTAACAATTGAAACCATCAAAACTGAGGTCAGAGTTTCAATTTGATAATGGTTGCAAGACTGCCCTCAAAATATTGCAAAGAAAATTTGGAAATACATAGGTTAATACAACTAGAAGTCCCTGCTAGATCTTCTTTTACATGTGAATGTACCAACCACACATCATGATGGATGAAACAATAATATCGGTTGTTGTTTGAAGATAAGGCTAATAATAGTTAATGGTCGCTGGAAGCCAAGTATGGAACACTTTCCTTCTAACAGTGATGCTTCAGAAGTTGATTGACCCCAGATTCACGTACACCCCCTTAAAGTTACATGTCACCATATTTCAAAAGCCTCAAAGTTCATTCTTCCAGTTCTGGCAATCACCTGACCTCCACCTGGTATAACTATTTGACCTGTTGGTGACTGGGTCCTACCCAATATTTTCTGGTTCAGCATTTCAGATCATGAGATTGGCTCCTGTGAGTAGAAGTTATTTGGGATTGCACTGCTCAAAGCAAAGGTTACAGAAAATATATTCCTTAGCAACAAGGCTCAGAATGAAGCCTTAAGTTTTATCATTCGCATCTCCACAACCTCAGAATCCAATTGCTGAGTTGCACAAATCGATAATAAAGACTTGATTGCTAGAACAACAGAGTATGCCTGTATAGTCTGGGTTTAGTAAGATGATGAGCCTTGGAGCCTCATCACCTTGGGTAGTGTCATAACCTCTGACCCAGAAGCAGTTCTGACTTCCCGAGTGAACCATGTATTATTAGATACCGCCACTGCAGAAAGAATTCTCAATTTGCTTTAACATGCTCGAGAAATAAATGAAGTACTATAGTCAGAAAATAGAATGAGTCAGGCTCAGTAACAGAATTACATGAGTGGCTTTTCAAAGGTGATTGGAAATAACAGGAAGTAACAAAGAGAAAGAGAGGCTAAAACAATCATTGTTAAGTTCGCATCAGCTAAAATGAGGTAGGCAGGAACACAGAGTGGGGTCCAGTCTGATTGCGGTATCTGAAGGTGAACATGAGGATCTTTAGGTCTGTACGCTGAGGTATAAGGAATCAAAGCTGCCCACTGGGGTCATGCATTGTAGTAGATCGATACAGTGCTGTTAAATGCATTGAAGTCTCTGTGTAACAAAGTGCAGCTGCAGCTTCCTTCTTCCACTTCATATTGTTAAAGTGATGAATATTCATTGGCATTCCACTCACATGGAGGTGATTCACCGCCATTTTTTTTCAGGTTGCGACATTCTGTTCTTGTCAACTCGTCTGTTAAAAAGTTCAATAAATAATGATACGTTTAATGTAGCACTGCTGAAACAGAGTAGAGAGGAGAATGATCAGAAGAGTCCACATTTTATTAGCGTGACATCTGCTGATAAGTAGTACTGATAGCAAGACAGATCCGGGACCACCTCTGCCTTTTCTGTCTTTTTAAATATCGACATCCCTAATGACTCCACTTATCAGTGATAATAACCATGTCGAAGAAATCACAGCTACCAACAGGCAAATTAGCATAGGTGGCTTACTACAAAAGCCTGTTGGGGAATATTCCTTCATGTCTTCGTCAAGGCAATAAATACAGAACGTAAAAGTGGGCAAACCTCTCAGCACCTAATCCTATGTGGCTGCTGTACAATGCAAGCTGTTGTGTATTTAGAATGTGAGCTGGATAAGCTTAACTGTCCCTCCCATATTCACTGCCTTCCCCTTTTCCATACCAACCTCTACATGTGCCTCTTTCCGTAACATATCCTCCTCATCCCCTCCTCGTAATGCCCCCCTCCACCTTTTCTCCAAACACTCTCAATCCCCCCCACCAACCCCCTTCGTATCACTCACTCCCACTAATCTCCTGCACCATAAACCTCCCCCTCATCAGAGCACCTTTTTTCTGTAGCCCCTGCTCTTCCTCTTTAGAACACCCTCCCCTTTCTGTCTGCAACATCCCTTCTCCCTCCCACACCCACGTCCACTGCCCCTTCCCCCCTACAATCACCCACCTCACTCCAATCCATAATAAAGTAGCTGTAAACAGAACAGGTTAAGCTGGTGAGGGATGAGATGCCTCGTTTATTTCATTACTGTCAGCTTTTATTATTCATTTCAATGTCACCAGATTATTTTTAAACCACCATTCACTTTTTCTACTTCAGCTGACTTATTGTATTCATCCAAATGAATGCACTCTGTTGTGTTAAGGTTCTGTGCTATCACACGCTCTTATTGAACCCTGAGATGTGCTGTGACTCTAGCCCCCAACATGTCAAATAACAAATGTTACCAGCTTCAAAAAGGCACTCCTACGTCACTCAACAAATGCTAAGCCATGAATGATCAAATGAGCCATTCATATAGGATCCAAGGTACAGTTAACACAATGTCAAATCAATAGAAGCAGCTGCTCTGCATGATTCAGAATTCAGTGAATGGCTACAGAACAGACAGAGGCTATTCAGCCCCTTTGTGTTAGTGTTAGCTCTCCAAAAGGTGCACTCATTTGGTGCCACTCCCTCACCTTCTCTCTCTCTAGCCCTGCATCTTCTTCCTTTTCAGATAATATACAATCCCTGCTTCGTCCAGTAATGGGTCAACTGTCCAAGGAGCTGCACAGTGGCTCACTGGTTAGCGCTGCAGCCTCACAGAGCCAGGGACCCAGGTTATATTCCAGTCTCAGGTGATTGTCTGTGTAGAAGTTATATGTTCTCTCCCTGGCTGCACAGGTCTTCTCTGGGTGCTCCATTACCCTCCCATAGTCCAAAGATATGCAGGTTAGGTGGATTGGCCATGAAAAATTGCTCCATAGTGTCCAGGGAAGTGCAGGCCAGGTGGATGAGCCATGGGAAAAGCAGAGTTACAGGAAAGGAGTGTGGGTCTGAGTGGAATGTTCTTAGAGAGCCATTGTAAACTCGATGGGTTGAATGGCCTGCTTTCACACCATAGGATTCTATGATTCTAAACCATTGTTACCCCTGAAAGGGAGCGTGGAGCTGTACAATTAATGCATACATAAGTATTCACATTAATATAGAAAAAGAGTGGATCTGAACAGAAACAAACAAATTAAACTGAAGTGAAATTAAGTGAAAAGATAGGGAGAAGGGAAAGATTGGGTCCATGGTATTTTTCAAAAGATGGCAATTTTCTTTTCTGTTTAATTGTATGAACTTAAAATCCAGTACAGCGGTAACTATTTATTTGTCAGCATAGATTTATTGCCATCATGTTAGTGCTATTTTAATCATAGTGTGCAGCTGAAAATTGCTTGGTTAAGAACAGGATCTGTCCTGAGGAGGCTGCCATTCATTAGACTTTACACAGTCAAGGAATTAAACCTTCTCTTTTCAATAGTTGGTATTAATCTTAGAGCAAAGTTGTAGGTGGTGTCACTATTGGCAGTGTAACTGAGAGATATCAATTATTGCCATATAACTTTATTAACACATTACAGTTCAAAATTCTGTGTTAGTTTAGACACTCACTGTTAATTAAACAACGTAATGAGCAGAATCCACTGAATCAAGTCTAGTAAGTTTTTATTAAGACAAATGATGAAACTTGCTAATTTTGTGATACACAATTTTACAGATTCTCACAATAACAGAACTTATCTGTTTGAGAATCTATGCTAATTCAGTTTGTACTTTGTTTAAAAATTATGTCAGTTACTCTATCTTATGTGAAAGACAGCTTCGTAACCAGATCTGTTGAAACTGGGCAGAGTGGCTAAGGTATTCTAATGGTCAGAGGGTCAGTGGAGCAGCACAGATTGGATTTATATATCCGGACCTTGCAGAATCCCAGTCATTCTACTCTGTGGAAATTGTCTGTGAAATTGAAAGTTCTGATTGGCAATTAAAGTCCAGTAGATTCAGAAATTTCAAAAAACTGACTCAGTGAATCTGAATAGTCAGCCAGGAAATGTTAATGGATTAAAAACCATCTCTAACTCCTGGGTAATGAAGTGTGAAGCTGGATGAACACAGCAGGCCAAGCAGCATCTCAGGAGCACAAAAGCTGACGTTTCGGGCCTAGACCCTTCATCAGAGAGGGGGATGGGGTGAGGGTACTGGAATAAATAGGGAGAGGGGGGAGGCGGACCGAAGATGGAGAGAAAAGAAGATAGGTGGAGAGGAGAGTATAGGTGGGGAGGTAGGGAGGGGATAGGTCAGTCAAGGGAAGACGGTCAGGTCAAGGAAGTGGGATGAGGTTAGTAGGTAGGAAATGGAGGTGCGGCTTGGGTGGGAGGAAGGGATGGATGAGAGGAAGAACAGGTTAGGGAGGCAGAGACAGGCTGGGCTGGTTTTGGGATGCAGTGGGGGGAGGGGATGAGCTGGGCTGGTTTTGTGATGCAGTGGGGGGAGGGGAAGAACTGGGCTGGTTTTGGGATGCGGTGGGGGAAGGGGAGATTTTGAAGCTGGTGAAGTCTACATTGATACAATTGGGCTGCAGGGTTACCAGGCAGAATATGGGTTGCTGTTCCTGCAACCTTCAGGTGGCATCATTGTGGCACTGCAGGAGGCCCATGATGGACATGTCATGTAAAGAATGGGAGAGGGAGTGGAAATGGTTCGCGACTGGGAGGTGCAGTTGTTTATTGCGAACCAAGCAGAGGTGTTCTGCAAAGCGGACCCCAAGCCTCCGCTTGGTTTCCCCAATGTAGAGGAAGCCACTCCGGGTACAATGGATACAGTATACCACATTGGCAGATGTGCAGGTGAACCTCTGCTTAATATGGAAAGTCATCTAGTGGCCTGGGATAGGGGTGAGGGAGGAGGTGTGCGGGCAAGTGTAGCATTTCCTGCGGTTGCAGGGGAAGTTGCCGGGTGTGGTGGGGTTGGAGGGCAGTGTGGAGCGAACAAGGATGTCTCCGGAAAGCAGACAAGGGAGGGGATGGAAAAATGTCTTGGGTGGTGGCGTCCGATTGTAGATGGTGGAAGTGTTGGAGGATGATGCGTTGTATCCGGAGGTTGGTGGGGTGGTGTGTGAGAATGAGGGGGATCCTCTTTGGGCGGTTGTGGCGGGGGCGGGGTATGAGGGATGTGTTGCGGCAAATGCGGGAGATGCGGTCAAGGGCGTTCTCGACCACTGTTGGGGGAAAGTTGCGGTCCTTGAAGAGTATTAAGCAGAGGTTCACTTGCACATCTGCCAATGTGGTATACTGTAAACATTGTACCCGGAGTGGCTTCCTCTACATTGGGGAAACCAAGCGGAGGCTTGGGGACCGCTTTGCAGAACACCTCCGCTCGGTTCGCAATAAACAACTGCACCTCCCAGTCGCGAACCATTTCCACTCCCCCACCCATTCTTTACATGACATGTCCATCATGGTCCTCCTGCAGTGCCACAATGATGCCACCCGAAGGTTGCAGGAACAGCAACTCATATTCCGCTTGGGAACCCTGCAGCCCAATGTTATTAATGTGGACTTCACCAGCTTCAAAATCTCCCCTTCCCCCACCGCATCCCAAAACCAGCCCAGTTCTTCCCCTCCCCCCACCGCACCACACAACGAGCTCAGCTCTTCCCCTCCCCCCACTGCATCCCAAAACCAGTCCAACCTGTCTCTGCCTCCCTAACCGGTTCTTCCTCTCACCCATCCCTTCCTCCCACCCCAAGCCGCACCTCCATTTCCTTCCTACTAACCTCACCCCACCTCCTTGACCTGTCCATCTTCCCTGGACTGACCTATCCCCTCCCTACCTCCACACCTATACTCTCCTCTCCACCTATCTTCTTTACTCTCCATCTTCGGTCCGCCTCCCCCTCTCTCCCTATTTATTCCAGAACCCTCACCCCATCCCCCTCTCTGATGAAGGGTCTAGGCCCGAAACGTCAGCTTTTGTGCTCCTGAGATGCTGCTTGGCCTGCTGTGTTCATCCAGCCTCACATTTTATTATCTTGGATTCTCCAGCATCTGCACCCCACTGGCACCTTACAGACCCCTCTCACAGGAATCATACTGACTCCTCCCACTGACACTCATACAGTCCCTCCCACTGGCATCCTACTGACCCCTCCCATTGACATCATTTTGACCCCTCCTACTGGCACCCTACAGACCCTTCCCACTGGCACCCTACAGACCCCTCTCACAGGGATCATACTGACCCATCCCACAGACACCCTACAGACCCTTCCCACTGGCACCCTACAGACCCCTCTCACTGGGATCATACTCACCCCTCCCACTGGCACCCTACAGACCCCTCTCACTGGGATCATACTCACCCCTCCCACTGGCACCCTACAGACCCCTCTCACTGGGATCATACTCACCCCTCCCACTGACACCCATACTGATGCTCCCATTGACACTATACTAGCCTTACTGACCCCTCCCACTGGCACTCTAATCACTGAGCCAAATGCCACTCTAAGACCACACTTACTTTACATTTGAAAGCTCTTAACATTTGAAAGGAACTGCTAAATTGGCAGACTATGCTATAGGGCACAAAAGCCAGAGATCATAACACACTGAATTTTACAAAATGTTTAAGCAAAACATTTTTAGCTGTTGCATGCCTGGACAAGTTGAAACAAAAACACAAAAAGCATCTACCCAAGAATCTCCAGGGAAGATGACAACCAAAGGTAAGTGGGTAATTGTATCCTTCAATAAAGATGAGGTCTTCAAACTTGTGGCTTTGTTCCCATGTATTATGGCTGGCAAATGCTGAATAAGTTCATAACTGATCTCATGATACGTAAAATTTATCACACAGACGTTGAGTGAAGCCTGTATATCTCACATCCATGCAACCTTGGAGACAAGAGGTCCCTGGAATGCTGAGCTGAGAATTTAACTTAAACCAAGGGTAATATCATGGAGGAAGTGTGATGGAACAGCTTATATCTGACAGTAAAACAGGTCCATAAGTCCCAGGAGTACAGAAGCCTTTTTGAACCTGCTCTGCCATTCATTATAATCAAAACTGGTCAAGTTATGTTTCGATTCCCATCTTCATTTCCACTGGAGTGTTTCATGATACTGAACATTCTTGCGTGTTCCATTTTGGGTTCAAACATTAGCACATTGTGACGGTCACTTTTGAAGCATTATCCCTTGGTCACTCTGTATTGCAGTTAAAGGTAGACCTGTTCTCACTTTGAGTGCTAACGACCAGTTAAAATCATTCAGCCTCCAAAACCAAGAATCAAAAAAAACAGGCTTTTCAAATACCAACCTTCACTGATAACCTCAGCTGCAATGGGTACAATGTTCAACTATCAAATCTTCATGAACAATTGATAGGCTACTCCATAAACAAAAACAACAATTGCTGGAAAAGCTCAGCAGGTCCGGCAGCATCTCTGAAGAAAAATTCAGAATTCTCGTTTTGGGTCCAGTGACCTTTCCTCGGAACTGGTTCGGAGGAAGGGTCACGGGCCTTGAAACGTTAACACTGAATTTTTCTTCACAGATGCTGTTGGACCTGCTGAGCTTTTCCAGCTACATCTATATTTGTTCCTGATTTACAACATCCGCAGTTCTTTCAGACAACTCCATAAAACTATTCATATATCGCCTATTTTTTGAACACTCCTCTTATTGCTATGTTTAGTAATTAATAAGCCCACTTTTTGTCTGCGGGGAAGACATTCGCAAGGGTAGAAATCTTTTTTTCAATTAATCATGTTACAATCAACCAAGAAGGTGGATGAATAAGGAAAATGAGTTAGTTTATCACCCGTGAGCAAAACAGTTTGTGGCATTCCTCCTGGAACCAAAACCAATTGCGAAAATGTGTCCAGCGTCTGGTCAAAACATTATTTCCTGAAATAGATCTATAAGGTCCATGGGCAGAATATTCATTGATGTATCATAGAACTCTACAGTGTGGAAAGAGGCCATTCGGTCCATCAAGTATCCTATGGATTCAGCAGCAGCAAATCAGTGTGATGTCTAAAGGAGGAGGCACTTATGGGTGTCGATGGACAAACTCTGGGGTTAAAGTGTATAAAGCATTAACCAGCAGCAAAGCAAATTCAGATAGTTCTGGATCTGAGAATCAAATGAGTTGAAAACCTATGGGAGACAGGGTGGAAAACATGCAGGAAACTGCCTGGAAGATAAAACAATGAAACATTATCATCCAGCTGTGTGGGAGGTAGGAAGGACAGGTAAGGATCGAGTAACCATGAATCCAGAGGCAAACTCTTGGGATACCAAAAGCAACTTGTTTGATTACACATTCCAAACCATTAACTACAACCAACCAGAAGGAGAATGGCAGCAAGTACATGGGAGCATCACCACCTCCACCTATCACACGCAATCCCAACTCATCACCATTCCCTGACTGTCACTGGATCAAAATCTTGGAAATCCCTCTCTTAGTACACTGTGGGTGCACTAAATCCCAGCCTTCCTCCCTTCTCTCTCTTTTCACCTCCTAATGAATAGCAGAATTTCAGGAAAGCAGCTCACCATCACCTTCTTAGGCACCATTAGGTATGGGTAACCAAAGTTGGGGAGGGGTGGGGTGAGGGTGCTAGACTGCATTGTCCACATCCCATGAACAACTTTTCTTTAAAACTCAGTTTATTCCACTTAGTTTATTTCATGATAAGTTAAGTAACATGTAGACAAAGGTACATTTACCAGAGCATTCCCTATCTTCAATATTACAACAAAATTTATGACGTGGTAAATACTGCCATCTGGTAACTGATGTCATGCCATTTTCAAGATGGCAGAGCCTCATCCTATTCATTTAGCAGGAATCAGCTTAAAGAGGCTGTTATAGAGAACTGTCAGCCTCAATAGTAGAAAATAAATTTATTGTGAGTGACTATAATCATCCAATTATCTTTATCTTTGATCCATTTGATCTCTTGCTGTAATCGTGAGACAGCCCTTTCATCACTAACTAATGCGCAATTTATTCAAGTTGACTTCCATGAGCTCTGTTCAAATCTAAGCCTGTTTCACTCTGCCTCTATCTCAAGGTTGGATATCAAAAGAAAACCCTCATGTTTCAATTCATTTACAAATTTAAGAATTACTCTATGAACGATTGATTTTAAGAAGATCCACTCATGTCTGAGTGAATAGATTGTTTTAACTCACGCGCAATTACCCGCATTTCACACTTAATCACATTGCCCTAATTTAAATTTTGTACTTGAAGAAACAGATCCTTGCCTGGGTAGTTTTCAAAAATTTGAAACATAGACCATATTTTTAAGTTTCTTAATTCACTTCAATATGGTTTATGTGTACCGTTAGATGATGAATGGCAGCTTGATAAAATGTTTTTTCTTCTACCTTTTGAGAGAACGAAAGACAAAATCGCATTTCATAGTCCTGATTATATCTTTAAAAAAGACAGTGCTGGAGTACCCTGTACAGAGGCAGTCTTTGTGGAGCAAAATAAGGCTGACATTTTGCCCAATGTAACATTCTATAACCCGAAAAATGAAGATCTGCTAAATAACCTGTCTATGTTTTTGGAGTAAAGGTATTTCAGAACACTCGGGAAATTTTTTGCTTTTTTTGACCTAAAATAATAGCAAAAGATCTTCGGCATGAAACAACTGAAGCATCATTATTAGAACTTATGCCTTAGTGCATCTCTTAAATTATACATGTAGGTTTTCTGTTAATATTTGCTTGGTCGGACAATTGTAATAGCTGAGGTTGTTTGAGCAATTTTTGTCGCTTTTATCTGCATCCTTGATCTATCCTAAAGACCTGTGAGTCTCCTGCAAGCTGCTTGATCAATTGAGAATACCTGGCATTATTGGATCTAGCTCCATTAAACGGAATGTACTGCTTAAAGGACATTCTAAGTTCAGAGTCACCCCTATAAAGAGAAATCTCCTCATGTAACAACAGATGACATCATCCTTAGTGGCAGTTTAATATTTTTTATGCGATCACATTATTAATATCAAGTGTGTCAGTACCTAAGCTGCAGGCTTTTGCAATTTGACTGAGGATAAAGTAATATTGTTTCCCCAAACCCCAGGACATGATTCAAGAACATCAATTTAATCAGTTAAAAGGCTTTTATATTTATTGCCTTGCATCACTTAGTGGCCCGGTTATGCACGCTTACCTCATTTAATCAGAATTTTAACATGGCTAGACACTGTCCATTTTATGAATGAAAATGGTGCCAAAAATTCCCAGCACTCCATTAGGTGACTAACCAGCGCAGTCACTGTTGATATCTGCTGTGTCATTCAAATTCTGACGTGACTTTCTGCCCCTGTCATTTGATTTAATTATCAGTAATTTCCTCATGATATTAGTCATTCCCCCAGCCCCCACCCTACCAGTAAAAGCGGTTTGTACTGCAATGCGTTAGAGCCAGATTAATGGCTCCCTTGGATACAAAATGTACAATTTGCTCTTGGGAAAGGTGACGGAGAGCTTGGCCTGATTATAAATGCTGCATGGGTACTTTTGCATAGCGCCTAAAAACATGTAGATGAGCCTTTTTGTCTTATTTTCTAAGCAGATTCTACTAACCACAAACAACGCTCATATTTTAAATGGAATCCAGACAGATTTGCTACTAATCAAACTTGTCTTCGCATCCCTGCGCTTGCAATCGCTTTGAATTTCTTACAGAATAGTTTAAGGATTAGATTGAAAGCAGGCCCGCATGCTGAAAGTTAATTCACAAGCTAAAATGTGCTACTTAATGATTAAATTGATGAATGGCATGGTCTACTCTCACTGAGTTACACACTCCAAGAGGAGCCCTAGTCCAGTTCAGTTCTGTATTGCACTCCCTAATCATCATATCTTCTCAGCAGGTCTGGCACTATCTGTGGAGACAAAATAGAACTAACCATTCAGGTTCTTTCTCAGAATGGGTGCTCAGATACACTAAGTCTTTCCAGCAATTTCTGGTTTTGACGTTCCAGCATCCACAGTTCTTTGTTTTTATTTTGCCTGCTGCAGAACATCATGCAAGCCTTGCTCCTTACTAACAGGTCCACCATAGACCCAATACCTGTGCAAGCTGGTCTCAAATACTCTCTTCCATTTTCCTCACCATAACTCTCACATCCATCAAACTTCCTGCTGGAGTGTAGCTTCCCTACAGGAGGACCAAGCAACTCTCCAACCTGTGTCAACTCCAGTCCAGAACCAACGCCATCTCGATCTTTTCCTGTGAGCCAAGACAGTGCTTCCATGTGTGAATACTCAGAGGCTGAAATCCAAACCATTGCCAATGAATTCAGGATGACGGATGAGAGAATGAGGCTGAGGTAGTGCATTCTGAAGACAGTGGTGTTTTATTAGGCTGCTCTCATCATGAACCATTGCACAGCCCCAGCCCCACACTCAACCCCATTAACACCCACAGTAAGTCATTGGATAGTGTGGGTCAATTTTCACATCCTGGGAGCTTCTTCTCACCGGGGCAGATATTAACAACGAAATTCAACAGCACATCCAGAATGCCAGGGCAGCCTTTGCTCATCTGAGGAACAGAAAGTTTGGTGATAAAGACCTGAAACCTGGCATCAGGTCTCCAGGGCAACGGTGTACCTGCCCTCCTGTACATGTTAACGTCTCATATATGGTGATAATGTACAACAGACATCTCAAAGTCCTTAGGATTACCATCAGCAAGACTTTGCAAATCTGCCAGCATGATAGGCACTCCCATAACAGTACGCTTTCTCAGGACACCGTCCAATATTGAGGCACTGATTATTGTCAACCAGCTGTGTCGGGCTGTCCACATTAACGGCATTCTTAAGACGAGAATTCCAAAATGAACTCTCTATTCTGAGCCTCATCAAAGCAGGGAAGTTACTTGGAGGGTAGAGGAAATCCTTCGTGGGCATCCTTGAAATCTCTGTGAAAAATTGCAACATCCACACTCAAACTGGAGAAGAAGGTTCATGAGAAAGCTAACCTCCTTGAGCACCTCCAGCATGCCCAGGTGGAAGCTAAACATGAACCATGGATTGTGTGGTTGAAAATCCAAACATCCAACCCAGCCTCAAGGGGCTGAATGGTCTCCCCCAGCTACATGTACATATGTTTAACATATTGAGGGTGGCACAGTGGCTCAGTGGCTCAGGGTTAGCACTGCAGCCTCACAGTGCCAGGGACCCAGGTTCGATTCCAGCCTCAGGTAACTATCTGTGCGGAATTTTCACATTCTCTTCGTGTCTGCATGGATTTCCTCGGGGTGGTCCAGTTTCCTCTCACAGCCCAAAGATGTGCAGGCTAGGTGGATCGGCCACGCTAAATTGCCTGTAGTGTTCAGGGGTGTGTGGGTTATGGGGGGATGGGTCTGGGTGGGATGCTCCAAGGTGCAGTGTGGGCTTGTTGGGCCGAAGGGCCTGTTTCCGCACTGTAGGGAATCTAATTACCTGAAAGGTATCACTCCTATCAAGAAATCATCTTAGCTCATGTGCAGAAGTAACAGAATTGGAAGGCTTAAGCACTTTGAAGGATGCGTATTGACCTTCTCACATCATTTTTAAACCAACATTCCTGCTAGACAACATTCCCATTTGCCATGGAGTTCCAGAAAATTCCCCTTACTGTTCATTATGTTCAATACTGCAAGATCTTTTCAATCTTCTGCAGAATGTAATATCTCCTCTTAACAAAGCGAACTCCAGAACATCCTTTGTGACAATACTATGACTTCAAGAATATGCTTCAAAACCAAAAGTAAACAGCTTATGAGACCTTGAATTTTTGTAAAGTTGGAACAAGCGAAGCATCCCAAATGAATGGGGTCAAACTCCCACAGAACTAGGATTTTTAGTTTCAGTTTTTCAGTAACTGTTGCTGCCCGGGTCTTGAAGCTGTACATGGAACCTATTTTTCCTCTTTCTATCACAGCTAAAAGATAGGATTCTCTTCCTGCTGCTGGAATTGCATGTGAGACAGTCGATATTACTGATTTTGCTTTTGCCAAGGTGTGTTGCTGGAACAATCAATTAGTAGTATTTGATATATGTATTATTTTGTTAAGCATTTCAATAGAGTTACTGTTAAGCCAGTTGTTTCTTTTTATTTTTATTTTGTCTGTATTTTAATTATAGTGTAGGAACAAAGTGTGTTTTACTTCAAACCTGGTAGTTTGACAAATCAAATTGCACCCAAAACAAAATGCCTGGCACTTGTCTTTAAAATAAGAAAACATTAGGTCTGGACTGTCTTCTTAATATGTTTTGGGGGTTTTGGTTTGTCCAAAGCACCTTCCATCCTCATATTTTCCATTTCTACATCCTTACTGATGATATTTCACAGGCACTTTCTTGGCCACAACAAAATGGAAATTATTTTGTCCATTGCATTATTTGACTATCTAGCAACAGTGGAATTAGAATAGGTATCATCCCTTCAAACTGCATCTGCTATTCAGTTAGGGCATGGCTGATATTTATGTAAAGCTCATTTATCAATTGCTCCTTGTCCTCTAATTCCCTGAGGCTAAAAAGTTCTATTAATCTCAGTCTTGAGAATTTGCAATTGTTTCCACTTTCACAGACGTCTGGACAATTCTGACTTCCGCAGCTCTAATTGTGAAACTGTGCTTCCTAATTTCCTTCCTAAATGACTTACCTCTTCTTGTGGATTCCCCTGAGTGAAGGCAACAGTTTTCTTTTATACTTTATCAAATATTTTAACAGACTAATGCATTGCTCAGAGCAGCTCATAATTAACTCAAGAGAATACAAGGCATGGTTATGCAATGTTGTAAGTCCTGGAATCCATTCTAGTGAATCTGCATTGATCCATCCTTCTCCAAGTCTCATATGCCCTTCGTTACTGGTCTGCTGCTCACAGCTGAATAGACAGATCTGTATGGATCTCTGTCTATGTCTGTATGGTCTATTGGATTAAATTTGCCTTGTGATTGAGTGACACTGAAACATTAAGCGAAATGAGTTACAAGGACTTTTCACGAAATGTTTGCTGTACACAAATACGTTAATCTACTTCAAATACATCTCCCAAAGCATGATTCAACATGAGTCAGGTGAATGCTGGAGATTTTGATTTGTGAAGAAAGTCAAAAGTGAAATGTGATTTCTAAAGGAACTGTACTATATGTTGGACCTTAAATATATTTTACTGGCTGTATTCAAAAATTACAATCTCCATTACATGTACAATCGTAATTATGCAGATGAAAGATAGAAGAAATGATCTGACATAAAAGAAGTTTCATTGTTTACAGCTGGTTCCACATATTCATACTAATTGAAAATCCTGCCTTTATGAATACTTTGAGCCAGTCAGGGGTTTGAATGAGGTGCCTCATCATTTTGAGCCTTTGCTTATGGCTGGGGGAGTGAGAGAGGTGCAAGAATGAGATAATGGTAACTGCAGACGCTGGAGAATCTGTGATAACAAAGTGGGAAGCTGGATGAACACAGCAGGCCAAGCAGCATCTCAGGAGCTCAAAAGCTGATGTTTCAGGCCTGGGCCCTTCATCAGAAAAGGGGGATGGGGAGTGGATTCTGAAATAAATACGGAGAGAGGGGGGGAGGTGGATCGAAGATGGATAGAGGAGAAGACAAGTGGAGATGAGAGTATAGGCGGGCAGATAGGGAGGCGATAGGTCAGTCTGGGGAGGACGGACAGGTCAAGGAGGCAGGATGAGGTTAGTAGGTAGGAAATGGAGGTGCAGCTTGAGGTGGGAGGAGTGGATAGGTGAGAGGAAGAACAGGTTAGGGAGGCAGGGACGAGCTGGGCTGGTTTTGGGATTCAGTGGGGGGAGGGGAGATTTTGAAGCTGGTGAAATCCACATTGATACCATTGGGCTGCAGGGTTCCCAAGCGGAATATGAGTTGCTGTTCCTGCAACCTTCGGGTGGCGTCATTGTGGCACTGCAGGAGTCCCATGATGGACATGTCGTCTAAGGAATGGGAGGGCGAGTTGAAATGGTTCAACTGGGAGGTGCAGTTGTTTACTGCGAACCGAGCAGAGGTGTTCTGCAAAGTGGTCCCCAAGCCTCCGCTTGGTTTCCACAATGTAGAGGAAGCCACAATGGATACAGCGGATGCAGTATACCACATTGGCGGATGCGCAGGTGAACATCTGCTTGATGTGGAATGTCTTCTTGAGGCCTGGGATGGGGGTGAGGGAGGAGGTGTGGGGACAAGTGTCATACTTCCTGCGGTTGCAGGGGAAGGTGCTGGGTGTGGTGGTTATGGAGGGGAGTGTGGAGCGGACAAGGGAGTTGCGGAGAGAGTGGTCTCTCCAGAAGGCAGGCAAGGGTGGGGTTGGAAAAAGGTCTTTGGTGGTGGGGTTGGATTGTAGATGGCGGAAGTGTCGGAGGATGATGCATTGTATCCGGAGGTTGGTGGGGTGGTATGTGAGGACAAGGGGGATTCTCTTTTGGCGTTTACTGCGGGGGCGGGGTGTGAGGGATGAGTTGCTGGAAATGCAGGAGACACGGCCAAGGGCGTTCTTGACCACTGCGGGGGGGGGGGGGGGAAGCTGTGGTCCTTGAAGAATGAAGACATCTGGGGTGTATGGGAGTGGAATGCCTCATCCTGGGAGCAGATGCAGTGGAGGTGAAGGAATTGGGAATAGGAGATGGAGTTTTTGCAGGAAGGTGGGTGGGAGAACGTGTATTCTACGTAGCTGTGGGAGTCAGTGGGCTTAAAATGGGCATCGGTTTCTAGGTGGTTGCCTGAGATGGAGACAGAGAGGTCCAGGAAGGTGAGGGATGTGTTGGAGATAGTCCAGGTGAACTTGAGGTTGGGGTGGAAGGTGTTGGTGAAGTGGATGAACTGTCTGAGCTCCTCTTGGCAGCACGAGGCGGCGTCAATGCAGTCATCAATGTAACGGAGGAAGAGGTGAGGTTTGGGGCCAGTGTAGGTGCGGAAGGGGGACTGTTTCACGTAACCTACAAAGAGGCAGGCATAGTTTGGGCCCATGCGGGGTACCCATGGCCACCCCCTTTGTCTGTAGGAAGTGGGAGGAATCGAAAGAGAAGTTGTTGAGGGTAAGGATGAGTTTGGCTAGGCGGATGAGGGTGTTGGTGGAGGGGGACAGGGTGGGTCTGCGGGACAGAAAGAAGTGGAGGGCCTTTAGGCCATCTGCATGGGGAATGCAGGTGTATAGGGACTGGCTACCCATGGTTAAAATGAGGTGTTGGGGACAGGGGAATTGGAAGTTCTGGAGCAGATGGAGGGCGTGGGTGGTGCAATGGACGTAGGTAGGCTATTCCTGGACCAGGGCGAGAACATGGAGTCCAGATAGGTGGAGATGAGTTCGGTAGGGCAGGAGCAGGTGGAGAAAATGGGTCGACCAGGGCAGGCAGGCTTGTGGATTTTGGGAAGGGGATAGAAGCGGCTGGTGTGGGGTTGGGTAACAATGAGGTTGGGGGCTGTGGGTGGGAGGTCACCTGAGGTGATGAGGTTGTGAATGGCTTGGAAGATGATGGTTTGGTGCTCGGGGGAGGGGTCATGATCCAGGGGGCGGTAGGAGGAGGTATCGGAGAATTGGTGTCTGGCCTCAGCAATGTGGAGGTCAGTGCGCCATACTACAACTGTGCCTCCCTTGTCTGCAGGTTTGATGGTGAGGTTGGGATTGGCATGGAGGGAGCAGAGGGCTGCACATTCTGCAGGGGAGAGGTTGGATTGGGTGAGAGGGGTGGGGAGTTTGAGGCAATTGATATCTCAATGGCAGTTGGAGATGAAGAGATCGAGGGAGGGTAGGACTTTGTTTCCAGATTCTCAGCTGCACAGCTAGTTACTGGGCAGGTGGAAAGATCAAACATTCAACTCTTGATGGAGCTGAAGGATTCCATCTTTATTCATTGTTGAATAGACACTTGTTGAAAATAGTCAGTGGTTCGCGATTGCTTGAAATATTGCAAGACATGTTATTCTGTTGCATTGGTGAGGTTCTCTAACCCATTGTAACTACAGGAGCTAAATGATTCTCCAGTTCTATGGTCAGGTTTACTACAATTGTGTAATCATTCAGAAAACATGTAAAGTGAAGCAATCTAAAAAAATTCTACATTGATACTTCCCAAAAATTCCATCCTTAAAAACTGAGTGCTTTTATTAAGGCAACCAAGGGCTTCGAAACATCGACTCGCCTGCTCCTCTGATGCTGCCTGAGCTGCTGTGTTTCTCCAGCTCCACACTGCATTGACACAATTGTAAGAAGGTTTATTACTAAGAATGAAGAAGATCTGACCTCCCAGATGAAAAGCCGGAAGAAAGTCTATCATAGTCTTGACTCTGACTCCAGCATCAGCAGTTCTTGCTATGTCCTTACGCATGCAACTTCTTAATTTAGTAGGAAGTTGATTTGGTTCTTAACAAACAAGAATAAAATAGCATCTACAAACATTGAACACAGACAATGGTTTATGGATCCATTGCAGGTATTTATACACAGATTGGGTCCCACTGGTACTTGGTCATGTGGATTCCGAAAAAGTTTAAAGTAGGGACGCAGAGAAAAAGAATAAAGAAATGTAAATGATTGGCTAAGACTGAAGAATAAGCACAGTAAGACCAGACACAGATGGAACTCAGTCCTTAACGATATTGGGTGTCCACCCGCACCAAGTGGGCTGCAGTGGTTCAACAGGGCAACACAACACCACCGTCTCAAAGGAAATTAGGAATGGACAAAATGCAATGGTTACAAATGAATAAATAAAATCAGATTTATGATCACAATGAGGAATGCAAGACTGTTATTTGAAAAGGAGACTAGTATGGCCACAGTAAGAGAAGAGACACTGTGGTATAAAGATATTGGAGGATTACAGAAAAGCATAGCATCTGTTAAAGGACTGTAAATAGGAAAACAACATTGATAACTGATAATTAAAACCAACGACTACATAATGTTAGATTAGGGATGGAAGGGCAAAGGGTTAGAGAATTAGCAACAATCTCATTAACGAGAAAGGGACTGAGGATTCACTGAGGGATTATAAATAAAGGAATAAACATCTTGGGATATTTACAGACAAAAACATAAAAGGGAGAGGAAACAAGGGTTGTGAAATGACAAAACATCTGTGAGAATATCTCCAACCCTTCAGCAAATGTCTTGCCATCTTTAATGGCTCTGGATATTATCTTTTGATCTATAATCTAATATTCTATCTGCCCATCTTCAAATGCTTGGCAATGAGAGATAGATAAACATGCAAAAGAGTAGGAGATTGAACTCAAATCCTGAAAGTCTGTTCCTAAAAGTATTCCTGTTGTACCTACACCGCATAGACTATAGCAGAGCAGGGAGCTGGATCACCTAGCACCTTTTCAAGGGCAAATTGGAATAGAAAATAAATACTGGCCTTGCTAGAAGCCCCTCGAGTCCCATGAAGTATGAGAACAAGGGAAGGGAAATAAACAGACTGTTGTAAATTTCACGCTGGAGTTTTGCTTCATTTTTTTTATCTCAACAGAGATGGAAATTAGTTCTTTATTGGCTAATTGGAGAGCAGAAATTTACTGCCCATGACTCATTACACAACAAAGTAATATGTTTAATTGGAACACAGTAATCATTATTCCACTAGGATGCCGTTGCAGTATTCCAATAAAATGTCATTATTCCAGTTGAGAAGAAAACAAATATGAAAGAAGTAAAACCTTTTAATTCATCATACCCATCAGTTCTGATGGATCATATCAACAAATCATGGGAAAATCTCCCTAATTTATTAACCCTTTGCAGAGAATTAACATATCAAATTAAAACACTAAAGAGGATAGTAAGTTTTCTTCCATTCCTAAAAGCATTTGAATAAAAAATCTGATCAGAGACAATGGGAACTGCAGATGCTGGAGAATCCGAAACAACAAAGAGACATCTAGGCCCGGAAAGCCAGCATTTGTGGTCCTAAGATGCTGCTTGGCGTGCTATGTTCATCCAGCTCCATACTTTGTTATCTTGAATAAAAAATCACCAGGGTTTCAGTATATCATTATAACCCACACAAACCTCCCATCTCCTGACTCAATATCTTACTCAATTTTTCTATCTCTGCACATTCCTGCTACCCTGAGTACAAAAGTTAAAACTGAATTGTTTGCAATCAGTTTCACCGAGCCAATTCAATTCAATACACATGATGTAAGATGTCAAGATAGCTAAGTGGGCTGAAGGTATAAAATGTTATAACCTCCAACAAAGTCCTGGCTATAGTAAATATAAAAAAAAGTGTGGCCCACAAATGCTCATTTCCCCAAGCCAAACTGTTCCAATATGGCTACCAATAACTACCCAACAACATGGACAATTGACCAGGTATGCCCTGTGGGCAAAAGGAACAATTTAAAACCAACTAGTCAGCTCAATGTCAGGCCATCATTACAGGAGTGTTTCAGGACAGTGTCCAAGGTCAAATCACCTTCAGCTGCTCTGTCAATGACCTACTCTCCATCATGATGTGAGAAGTGGGAAGATTCGGTGATGCTTGTATAGTGCACAGTTCCGTTCTCAACTTCTCAGGAAATGAAATGGTCTGTGTCCATATTCAATAGAACCAGGGCAATCTAGGTCTGGATGATACATTTTTTTGACGGGGACCAAGCAATAATCATCTTCAACAAAGGAGATTCCAACAATCTCCCCATGTCAGTCAATGACATTGTTTGTTATGAAAAATGGCAGAGATTTTCTGCACACTAAGGTTCTGCAAATACTCTGTGATAATGATCAAATCTTCTTCTTCTGACATAAATTGAAGGATAGATATTGGCTGGGCCACTAGGAATAATTCCCCTCTTTTTCTTCAAAATATTGGCAAGGGAATTATAAGGCGCCAAATTGGGCATCGGTTTAACACTGAAGAAATTAGTTGGAAATTTGATGCATATCAGTCAAAAGGCATATAAGAAATGTCTGCCATTACCCAGGCTGGAGAACATTTTCTCTATGAGACCCACTACACTGACTGCCATCACCCTCTTCAATTTTTAAAATATAGGATCAGAAAAAACCATAAGTAAACCAAATAAATGCAAACAGCAAAAACCACATAGATACACAGAGAGATGAAAAAAGTCCTCCTCTTAAATCAGTATCTTAGTAAAACATGATTTCTATTTAGCCTGACAGAAGATGAAATGATTATGACACAGATAGGGAAAGTGTAGCAATCTTATCTGGGACCAGAACATTGGATATTAACTGTGGTAAATTCAATGTCCAACTTACAGTCACTGATTAATAATCATTCCTTTCCCTTATCTGATTGTTTAGGTACTCCAGTCATGTTACAAATGTATTCCCACTTTAACCATTTGTAGTTCAGTTATTTAACCCCCTCTGAGCGGTCCATACCAGCAGCACCTGATGTGGTAACAATAATAGAAATGAGGACGATGCCATGTTTGCTTGGACTATTTTGAGTGAGCTGGTTTTACCAGCTGTCAGTGCTGGCATTGGTCTTGTTTCCCATTAGGAAGGAAGGAAAATAAAATGAAACACAGTGTGCATTCTTTCTGCCAAGCCAGTGTTTCCTGCTGAGATTTACAGACACTTGTTGAAGATAGAATCAGCTTTTTGCTATCCGTCTAATAATAAATGTCTCCTTTCTACTACTTTCTATTCTGACCCCTTCCACTCACCACTTGAATATCTGGACAGTCTTCTGTCCTCCCTGGAGTCTTTCTTATTGCCCTCACATGTAGTGCGCACATTAAACCTATTGGGCAGGTCCTCCTCAACCTCTCCTTAATACCCAACAAACTAACAATCACATCTTCCCTGTCCTCAGGCTTTGCTTTCTTGTGTAGTTGTGACCAATGTTTCCTGATCTTTCCCATTCATTGGGCAGATCTCTGAGGTTTATGCATGGCAGGGTTTCTAGAAGTAGAATCCAATGAGTTGATACACCAGTTGGTATTCTTGGAGCCTCCTGGAAGCTTAGAGGGAGTGTTGTATCCCCTTGCTGTACCAATCTCTCCAACTCACCCGCTAACTCATTGATTTTGAGCTGCACAGTTCCGAGATGAGGCACCTCCTTCAAATGTGCTTGCTCAGGACCTTCTCACCGCCCACATTCTCCCATACCTCAAAAACACAGCCTGTTTTGCTGTATTTTGAACCAGTCCTATTTATTTAGTTAATTAGAATCTTTATTTAATAGTAATTTGTAATTATATCAAGTAGCTTAACTAGTTTAGTGAAGTTATGTATTCAATACAGTATTAAATCCGAGACTCAATTACTGCTCCAGTATTTTTTGTCAATGTTCGAGTTGCATTGGCTTTTTTGGAGGTTGTCACTGTGAGTTCTAGGACACTGAGCAGCCAAACTCAACTAATTAATTACCTAGGCAGTAGGAACTGCAGACGCTGGAGAATCTGAGATAGCAATGTGTAGAGCTGGATGAACACAGCAGGCCAAGCAGCATCAGAGGAGCAAGAAGGCTGATGTTTCGGGCCTAGACCCTTCTTCAGAAATCAGCTTGGCCTGCTGTGTTCATCCAGCTCTACACCGTGTTATCTCACATTCTCCAACATCTGCAGTTCCTACTATCTCTGCCACTCATCGTCTACTTGTTTACTCCACACTCTAAGCCTGCGAAACAAACTACCAGTTAAGGTTAAAATTCAGGTCTAAGATTCTTCAATGTTTAGATAATCAAAGGTCAGACAGATGACCTAGGATATGCTTCAGGACCCAGTCCACTGGAAGTGCCAACCCTTTGACCTCTATGGGGAACTGCCCAGCTTGAGCATCCATTTGTGCTGGCCTCTGGGATCATCAAGAAATGCCTCCTATTCCGAGTTGATATGGAAAATGTAAGATACTTCTGACATACTCACCTGGATAGCTACCCAGGAAATGCTAAACAGAAAAGTACTTGTCTAACTCTGAGGTAAATATACAGCTGACAATCCTTCAAGCTGATCCCCACTTTAACTCCCTCTTTCACCACCAGTCCATGTCCTCACCCACTGATTATATTCACTGACCCCCAATATCCCCCAACCTGACCTGATTATCCTGACCCACCACACTCACCTCACTCACCAGCTACTGCACCCAGCTACCACCTACCTATACCTGTCAACAAACCCATCTATCACTCTGTCCGCATGCCATATGACTCACATGCTGCTCAACCTATCTGCTATACAATTACTTTACTCTTCTGCCACACTATGCAGCTCATCTACCAGTCATCTTATCACTTTCGCATGTGCCATCCTCCCACTCTTCCTACCTACCCACCCCACCTACCCTGACTCTCCACCCAGATACCACCCAAGCACCTACCCACCCTATCGTTCCCCTCATTTACAATCCACACAGCCATTGAGTAAGATTCACATTGGATGGATGAACAAGCCTGGCTGCTGATAGAGTAGATGCTCCAGTATTACAATGAGGCTTCTCATTGGGATTATGCATTCCACAGTTCTACCACAGCTGGCCTCAGGACACCCAGCCAGAAATATGGAGGAGTGTCAGAGCACAGCAAATAATACTGGAGAAGCACTCTGACAGTAATCACCACTTACAGAAAATTTGTGCCAAGTGAAATGCTAAAAGCATCACATGACGAGGTGTCTAAAGGAGGCCACTCCTTTAAGCTCCCTCGGTCATTAAACATCTGAGTGAAATAAGAACTTTGCCATTGCAGCACTCAATCAAACTGGGCTTTGTGTGATTTGCAGCATTGTAGCTCAGTGGTTCACACCGCTGCCTCACAGAGCCTGCGACCTGGATTTGATTCTAGCCTCGGGCATCTGTCTGTGTGGAGTTTCCACATTCTCCTCACGTCAGTGTGGGTTTCCTCCAGGTGCTATGGTTTCCACCCACAGTTCAAAGGTATGCAGGCTAGGTGGATTGACCAAGCTAAATTGCCAACAGTGTCCAGGGTTATGCAGGCTGAGTGGATTAGCCATGGGAAATGCAGAGTTTTGGATTAGGGGGCTGGGGTCTGGGTTGGATGCTATTCAGAGGATTGGTGTGGATTCGATGGGCCGAATAGCCTGTTTCCAAACTACAGGGATTCAAAGATTCACTTTCTACCTCAGCCTTTTTCACTGTTTCATTTAAAACTGAGGTAGATTATAGTTCAGTAAGGGTTTTAAGAATTGTGGTTCGAAAGCAGGTGAATGAAGTTGTCACTTATCGGCCACAATATAAAGAAATAGCAAAACAGATCATTGGCCAGCTTTTATTTCCTTATTTCTTGTTTCTTGTTCATAATTTACACACTGCCTCCCATCTACTTCTTGCTTAGACAAGCATTCAACAGAATGTTTTGCCTCGGGGTAAGGGGTTTAAGAGCTGAAACAGGCGTCCAATACTCAGGTAAAATTTGCAAAAACGTTTCCTGAGGAGAAATCACTGGATAATGAACATTCACTTTGGCTTATGTTAGTGGTCTACATATTCCAAAATCACTCAGAAGAGGTACCATTCTCCCTAATATACAAATTACAAAGTAAATGAGCAAGGTCTTTGTTTGACTTTGCTCACCTGATTGATTTGATTTGATGTATTGTAGTCCCATGTATCTAAGTACAGTGAAAGACTTTGTTTGTGAGCAAGACAGGCAAATCATAGTCATACAGATCAGCTTAGGCAGAGTGAAGCATTCAGGTTACGCTGCACAACAGTTGAGCAAAACACGATTAACATTAACAAGATCAACATTATTTGAAGTTCGTTCATTCAGCAGCCTAATAATTGCAGGGAAGAAGCAACTCTTGAACCTGTTGGCGCGTGTGTTCAAGCTTCTGTTCCTTCTGCCTGACAGAAGAGGCTGTCGGAGAGCGTTACTGAGGTGGGACGATGTTGACTGCCTTTCCATGGCAACGAACCATGTAAACTGGAGTCCGTGGATGGAAGGTTGGCTTCTGTGATTGTCTGGGATGTACACACCACCTTCTGTAGTTTCTTAAGGTCCTGGGCAGAGCAGTAACCATACCAGGCCGTTATGCATCTGGACAGTGTGCTTTCGATGGTGCATCTGCAAAGGTTGCTGAGGGGCCTTGTGGACATGTTGAATTTCTTTAGTTGCCTGAGGAAGAAGAGATGTTGTTTTGCCTGCTTAACATTGCATCTATGTGGGAAGTCCAGGACAGGTTGTCTGTTATTGTCACTCCTAGGAACTTGATGCTCTCACCTTTTTACAATTTTCCAGTCATTACCATTTGCATCTCAATAGTCCTTCCAATCACCTTCACCCAACCCAGTCACGGTATTTAAATTCTTCCTTTACCAATTGCTATCCTCAACAAAAAGCTCTTCCACGTTTTGTAAGAAATTTCCGTACCTCAGTTCTGACAGCCTTTAACAGTATGATGCTCCAACCCTATGCCACGATATCTGGTTGTGAACCAGTTTACCATCATCCACTGTAGGAAAATGAAGATTTAATTGCACCCATTCCAGGTGTCAGCTATGCCAGGGACCCTGGACCCCACATTAACCCTGTGACTGGTCTGCTGACATCAGTAATTGTTGGGTAATGTGAGTGAACTAATACTCCTGTTGTTTGGAGAGACGCATCACCTTGAGGTATTCCTGTTGTCTCCCACATATTTCAACAGTATTCGCCAGTAGAGCTAATCACCATCCAAATTTTCATGCCTTCTGATTGACCTTCCTAATCAGAATCTACTCATGGTTATTAAAAGGACAGCAAACATGGAGCTGTCTCTGAATTGACCTCCTGGAAGTTGGCATAAGTGAATGGAATGCAGACACTATTAGGTTCAGAACCCGAAATCGCGACAAACATCAAGGCTCTTCTTAGATCAGAAGATTTGGCCCAGGTATTTGCTGCTGTCACCTGGGCCCAGGCTGACCAAACTAAAGAAGATTAGATTGGGAAGCGATGTGTTCAGACTTTTCCACTCATTCAAGAATGCCTCGTGCGATAAAAAAAGGAACTTTGTTTCCTTTTGTGTAATTAATTTGAAACACTTTGTACGCTAGTTAAATCACTAACACCTTAGTTAAAGGTACAGTTATTTCCTGATCGGTAGGTGATACTGTTTTACATAGAAATAATTCAAACAATAAACTTAACTGCTGCTTTGAAGAGGTTTAATTAGCTGGGGCTCTTGTTGACATGGATGAGCAGGTTGTTCCGAATAAAAATAGCCTTTGATGTAAGATGAATAATTTTTTCAAGACTTCACTTTTGCTCACAAAGTCTGTTAAAAAACATCATTGTACATTGCTCTCCTGTTCAACACTAGTGATTATAATCAACCAGAAAACTGCAACTACCATTTGTACTACAATGGGACTGAATTTTAATATCAGAGTTCACATATGCTAATCTGTGGTCACTTAACATCTGTTTCAAACTGTTCAACTAATTATCCTGAGGCAAATTTCTCCCCTTCAGCAAACTGCATGAAGAAGGTGGGCTTCATAATCTGTTCAAAGGTCTCCATCATTCTGAAATTGAACCAGTCACCAAAAGGCAGGCAGCAATCATTCTTCATCTGGTTTTCACTGCCACCCTCTGGGAAATTTCACAGTCTCTGGTTCCACTGGGATAATCTCTAGTTGATGAACTTCTGAGGCAGACTCTGGTCCCCATTGGAGTTCAGTGAGAATGAATGTGGCTAAGGAATTTGATGCACAATCCATACACCCACCCACATGTGGGGTATAAACAGGCAGCTGAATGAGATAAACAGAGGCCCAAATGCTCCTTCCAACCCCAGAACTTGGTTTCCAATGCTCTTGGTCAAATATCTCAAGGCGCTGAGCGGCTTCCTGAATGCTCTTCTCGAATTTGGGCAATCACAGTTCAAGGATTGAGTCAGTGGGACCATTGGGTCTCTTTAGCGATGTCTTGAGAACATTTCCAACGCATTTCCTCTCTCCTCCCTCGAGTTCATTGCATGGCCAGGTTTAGAACCAGAGGAGCAATTGCCAAGAGCCTAAAGTAGGTGGATAACATGACTCACTGAATGATTTGATTTTGATCTGTTGACTGTCAGTTCATTTTGTTAAAAAATAAGTGAAAAATGTTGCATAGTGTCTCCGCTCTCAGTTGCCATCTTAAAACACAAAAAACTAAGCCAAAGTATAGAATATAGAGGCAAAAAAAAAAGAAATTAAGAAAAGTGTTCAACTTTACGGTTCTTCTTGTTAAGTGTCCCGCCATGATCCCAGTGGCCAGACACTAATCCCCATCGCCGCTGGTGAAATTAACGTCGCCACTCTTCAGCAGCATCTCGACTCCACTGACAGGCCTCTCACAATGAGTCAGGACCTTGCCAATGCAGATGCCATCAATGCCACTGGGCACTGCACTGGCCCAAGCTCAACTTTGCTGTTGCCGTGAATCCACTTCAGGCCCACCTCGCTGATGCAGTCAAAATGAAGCTTGCCCTGAGCAATTATTACCACGATACTGGGAATGTTGGCTTGAGAGAGGATGTCAACTTTAGACCATCTATCCTGCCAACAGATTTGACGATTTTCTGTAGACAGTGTTGGGGTATATCGACAATGCTTTGAGGTGCCTGCTGTTGATTATCCAAATCTCTGAAATGTAAAGGAGCCAGTGATCACTCCTGCAAAAGGATTTCCTTCAACTACCCATGCAGTTGTGTTTAAAGTTATTGGCCATTTCTCCTCTGACCATCCACACAGCGAGCAGATTCCAGATCACTACTATTTTCTGTGCAAAAAGGTTCTTCATCACATTCCCCTCTCCACTACTTCCCAATGTACCCCATTCCCTAACTAGTTGCTGTGTAAAAATGTTTTTCTTCACTTCACTCTTGCTTTTTTTTTTGCAAATCTCTTTCAGTCTATAGCCTCTTATTATTGGTCCTTTTACGAACAAGAACAATTTTTCCCTCTCTGCTCCATTCGACCTTTTCACAATTTTGAAAACCTCTAGCAGATCTTGTCACTGCCTTCTTTTCTCCAAGCAGAACAGTTCCAATTTCTTCAATGTATTATCATAGCCAAAGTTCCTGATCCCTCGTATCATTCTTGTCATTCATTTCTGTACTTTCTCCACATCCTTCCAATGACGTGGTGCCCAAAACGCTTCACAATATTCCCGCTGTGGTCTTATATTTTGAAATTGAATAGAGCATTTGGAAGTGACCACTGAATTAATTGGATGGGATAAAAGGTAGCACTGAAGATGCAATAGATATAGATTTTCAGAAGGTACTCAGTAGAGGAGCCTCCAGGAGTTTGATGAGAGGACTTGTATCGGCAGTGCTACTGGTGGTAAATGGATGCTGTAGTGACTACAAAAAGTATACTCAAGGAGCCAATAACATCAGCCCTTTTGTGAGCCTGTATGAAATTTGGACTTGACTACTAGTATCAAATTATTTTAATGCTCTTTTGCAGGACATGGTCATGACTGTCAAGGCCAGCAGTCACCAATCCCTGAATGCCCTTGAATGGCCTAACTTGTCATTTCAGAGACCAGTCAAGACCATTGCTTTGGGCCTGAATGGGTAAGAAAAGCCAATTTCTTTTAGTGAATCATAGGTGTTTCTTTTACTCACTTGTGAGAGGTGGGTGTCACTGTCTGTAAGAGCATTTATTACCTCAAGATGGTGGTAGTGAGCTACCTATTAGACATGTGTTGCACGTGGACCCACAATGCCGTTTGGGAGGGAATCCCAGGATTTTATTGTAAAAAGATAATGGTAGATTTCCAGGGAGGACAGTGAGTGGCTTGGTGGGAAACTTGCAAGAGGTCTTGTCACTATGTAACCACTGCCCTTTTCTTCTAGATAGAATTGATCATGGGTTTGGAAGGTATTGTCTAAATATTGTTTGCAGTGCATCTTTCCAGCAGCCAATGATAGCTTCACAGTTATCACTCCAGAAAGTAGCTTTCAATTCCTGATTTATTAATTAATATAATCCATATTCATTTAGCTCCAGTGTCTGGAGTTGCAACCTGCCAGCAGAATATTGTCCTGGACCTACTAGGCCAGTGACATTACCATTATACTCCTACTCACCAGCTGATGATTGCTTAGAAACAAAGAGTGAAGAGACCTGTAGAAAGCTTTAGGAATAGATTGACAGTAGCAAATACAATTTAATGTAGACAAGTATGAGATAGTACTTTTGAAGAACAAGAGAATGGTGATATAATAGAAAGACAGTGAAGCGTGCAGATGAACAGAAAGAGTGTAATAAGAGTTTAAATACACATTGGCGTCAAATGTGATAAGTCTGATTGTAGTTACAAAACCCATTACAGTTTTAGATTTTACACATACTGATATAGACTACAAGATTAAAGAAATAATGAAAGAGTTATGGAAAGTACTGATTAAGTCATAGATAGATCACCATGTAAAATTTCAATGGCATGTTGTAGACAGTGTCAAAGCTATAGAACGTACAACACGGGATCACTACAAGCAGGAAACATTATGAGGTGACTTGAGTTGTTAGGATTTATATTGTTAAAAGAGGAGAGAAAGTGAGTCTTTAAATTGTGGAGAGATTTGATGGAGTGAAAACAAATGATTTCCTTTGGTTAGCAACTCATTTCTGAGGGAGTCATCAAGTCTTGAGTGAGGTGAAAGATTCCTTTTGGCACAGAGGCTGTATGAAATGCTTCAATACAGGGAAAGAATGGGATAAAAACTGTTGCATCTTTTTGGGGAAAGCTGGAAAAATATTTCAAGCAAAAGGCAGATTTAAAGCTTGGTCCAATGGGATTAGTCTTACATTATTCAGAGCCAACACACACATTGGGCCAAATAGTGATAAACAAATAGTGTTCCATGTATTAACATTGTTGACTCTATATTTGTGGGAGCTAACCTGATGCCAGAATTTAAGCAGATACTCCAGGCAAGGCCAGTGATGGAGTAGTGAGTGTGTATTTTTTTTAGGGAGATGTTAGACCGTAGAAATCCTACATTGTGGAAGCAGGCTATTCAGCTCATCAAATTCACACTGACCATCTGAACAGTGTTCCATCCAGACCCACACTACTATTCCTGCAACCCTCCTTTCCCAATGACCAATCCACCTAAACTGCACATATTTAGACTTGTGAGGAAACTGGAACACCCCTAGGAAACCCATGCAGACATGGGGAAAATGCGCAAACTCCACACAGACAGTCAGCCTAGGGTGGAATTGAACACAGGTCCTTGGCAATGTCAGGCAGCAGTGCTAACCACTGAGTTACTGTGCCAACCTAACAATCAAGGCTCCTCTCCTTTTGGCTGACCCCTGCTGAAAGATGTGTGTGGGTCAAGTAAGAACAGGACTACATTTTAGCTCTGGTACCCTTCACCTCCAGAGAAGCCTGTTGCTACAAAGTGTCAAAACACATGTAAAGAATGTGCATTTAAAATCGGTACTCAAAGGATCTCCCATTGATTAATTAAAGCCCTGCAAATTTCAGCTAAGAATGTAAAATGTAATGGGGAGCTATAATGATTCTCACTCATGATCACCATGAATTTGAGCTCTGAAATTCTATTAGTGCAGGTACCACAGACAAACTGAAGTGTAAAACTGTCGGGTTGGATGGTTCCAGCCAATTTGGTATGGGTCTGACTGATCGCGTGGACCTCAGTATCAGGTTTCTACAGCAGCAGTTCCTGCTGCACAGAAAGTTCCCTCAGAGCTATCGGTGAACTGGCCATGACTTCCATGGTGGACTGTTTGCATCCAGGTTCTGCTGGTAGCCCTGTGCTGTACAGAAGTGAGATTCTCCCATGCTCCCTGACAGAGGTTACCTGGCAGGTTTGTGAATTTCCTCACTGACAGTCAGCAGCACTTTCTGAACACTGACTACAGCTCCCTTTTCAGAAGGGGATACCTGACTTTAAGAAATGACGGGTAGGTGCTCACCAAGGTATGGTGCTGGGCCTTCTGTTCAGAATGCACCCAGCCTTAAAATATGCAGCACTGGTTCTGAAATCAGTGAAATAAGGAGATCGAGATTGCCCAATTTTGAATTGAAACGATCATTGCTCATAATTGGGATAATTAATTTCATCCTTCACCTTGGTCTATGTTTTCCAGGAATGAATGGCTATGGTTGTCAGCCCAGGAGGAAGGTGCTAACAGTTTATTTCACACCCACATGTGCTGATTTTGATCAAGAATGAAAAATGTTGTTTTCTTGTTGTCAGCATTATGAATTTTACTCCTCAGCTGTTAAAGCTCACAGCTTTGTGGCTTTTCGGCAAATTGAGTACAATAAATTCAGCCTTGAGATGGGTCTGCATGACAGAGAGAATTATAAACAGAAGAGAGGTGAACTAATGAACAGACTTGGAATGTCCTCTTGTATTAGCTGGAGTGGACATTGTGAAGAATTGCAGGGATTCTTGTGGTACTTAATGTCTGGGCACCTTCCATTTTCGACTTACCGCCAAAGCCTTGTTTGATGCTCTTTTTGCAACTTCAGAATGGTGTAAGCACGGAAAATGTTTATTTCCCAGGGATTTTTAAATAGAATGAAATACTGTGGAGTGCTAAACTACAATTTTGTCCTAATTTAACCCCAGGATCAAAACATCGCAGTGAGTAAATGTTGCAAAAACAAGCCCTTAACAATCAGTTCCCAATCCCATTAATGCCTTTATGGGGAGCTGCTGTCATACTCTCCCATGCAGACATTTCAGCCTAGTCTTCGCTGACTATGTGATCTACCTTCAAAACAGTAGGCTCTGCTACACCAGTGTGGCACCGAGTCCATTTTCCTAGTCAACGATCAGAACAGGCTAGGAGGGCCGATGGCCCTGTTTCTGTGCTGTATTGTTCTTTGTTCTTTCTATCCTTCTGCTTTTGGACTGACATTGCTGTTTTGAAAATGGTTTTGTTCTTAGAATGAGCCCCACAGGGAACTGCATTCAGGCTGCTGGATAATGTCTGACTGGCTGGATCTCTTTGCTCTTCAAAAATGAAGGCTGAATGGTGATCAAATACAGACCTTTAAAATTATGAAAGGCTTTAGGAAAGTAGGTATGGAGAGAGAATGTTCCCTCTTGTGGGGAAATGTAGAGTCAGTGTCTATCAATATAAACTATCACCAATAATTCCATTAGGGAGTTCAAAAGAAAATACTTTGGTGAGGGGAACTCTGCACAAATGGTTGAAGTGAATAGTATTAACGCATTTAGACGGAAGCTCGACAAGTATAGAAGAGGAGGGACCAGATGGTAATGACCATAGAATCTCCATGTTCGATGGAGGCAGTACATTTGTCCTATCAAATTCACATTGATCCTCTGAAGAGCATCCCACTCAGACCTCCAACCCTGCATGTGCCCATGGCTGATCCATCTCGTCTGCACATCCCTGGGCACTATAAGCAATACACCGCAGCCAATCCAACCTCCATGTCTTTGGACTGTGAGAGAAACTGGAACAAATCCACACACACATTGGGAGAGTGTACAACCTGCACAGAGACAGTCGCCCAAGGGTGGAATCAAAACCAGATCCCTGGGGCTGTTAGACAGCAGTGCGAACCACTGAGCCACCATCCTGCCTCCAAATGGTGGATATAAATGAGAAAAGACGAGATGAGTCTTGAGTGAGACAGACCAGTTGAGCTGGATAGCGGCTCTCTGTGGCAAACTGTTGAACCCTAGAGCTCTCCTTCCAGTGGGAGAATACTTGAGCTAGAGGCGACTTTCAGATGAGCCTAAAACCAGTGTCCAGTGATGAAGCTATGTGCCTCATCCACTGTTACATAATATTCCATATATTTTGAGTTTTAAAAACCTTTAAGCTGAACTATTCCCGCTGAGCATTAAAGAGGCCGTACTCTTTTGCCTACAGAATAATACGTTTTTAGACGAGATTACTCAGGTTGTTATTAATGATTGACTGCCATTCACAGGAGCTTTTCTCATGCTGATTGTTTGAACTATTTACTTTGACTGACATCTTTTGGCCATTGCTGCTGCATTGATTAATTAGGTTGGCTCGCTGATTAACAGCTGAGGATTAAGCATGTCATTCTTCAGTTAACGATCAGGAAAGGATGGAATCTTAAAGGGGTTGCACATAAATTGGCCTGAAGACATCCTTTGGCACTTTGGGGACAATCCATTATTTCTTGAAAGTAATCACTGATGTTCCACGTGGAGTACAGCAACCAATGTAAACTCTAGTATGTTTTCAACAGTTGTTTCACAGTTATTTTCTTCCCTATGTTCCCTGACTATGGTGTGGCTCAGTTACTTAGAACCAATCCATTTAACGTGAAATCGCTCAGCAGGTCTGTGGAGAGAAAAACAGAGTTAACGTTTTGAGTGTTACATTCTTTTTCTTGTGTTCTTCTTTTGTCAAGTGTCACTTGAAATGTTAACTTATTTCTCCCTCTACAGATGCTCCCAAACCTGTTGAGTTTCTCCAGCAATTTCTACTTTCATTTCAGATCTCCAGCAAACACAGTTTTTTTGTTATATTTCAGTTAAATGGGGATGCTAGGAAGATGACTGCACGCAGTGAGTGTTGGAAGCAAAATGTGTAAGCAGTAAAGAGCCGTATTAAATGTAAAGATGCTGGAGGTCTTGTGGCACAGCGGTAGTGTCCCTACCTCTAAACCAAATAGCCTGGGTCCAAATGGTCTGATCCAGAGATGTGTCAAAGCTGAACAACACTGATTAAAAAAAAATTAGTCTCAAGATGGTGTTTCAGAGATAGTAGGAACAGTAGATGCCGGAGGATCTGAGATAACAAGGTTTAGAGCTGGATGAACACAGCAGATCCAGCAGCATCAGAGAAGCAGGAAGGCTGACATTTTGGGCCTAGATTCTTCTTCTGAAGAAGGGCCTAGGCCCAAAATGTCAGCCTTCCTGCTCCTCTGATGCTGCTTGACCTGCTGTGTTCATCCAGCTCCACACCTTGTTATCTCAACTGGTTCCATAATGGGTTTGATCAGGTTACGCCACTTAAGCATTGGACAATCAAGTACAGAGATCAACCTAGTGGTATCAATATTAATTGTAATGAATGTAGAATGTGGGGAGGCAATTACACTAACCTTGCTGTCCTCCTGTTGAGACAAGATCGATACTGGGACTACTGATAAGTAAAATTTACTCTGTATACCTTGCTGTATTTACCCTATAACTACACCAATAACAACAAACATTTATCTTATATTCCAGCATGGAAAAAAAAGAATCACATGTATAGCATTTAACCCCTTGATTCTGTTCCAGGATTCAACTAGATTTTGACTGTCCTGTGGCTTAACTCAATCTACCCAAAAGTTTACAAAACCCTTGCCCGATAAAATATGTACAGGGCATTGTTGAGGACTCTTCTGGAATACTGTGTCCAATTCTGGTCACCCAGTTATAGGAAGGATATTGTTAAGCTGAAGAGGTTTCAGAAGCGATTTAGCAGGATGTTGCCGGGTATCAGTTATGAATAAAGATTCGATAGGCTGGGACTTTTTTGACTCGAGAATAGGAGGTTGGAAGGTAACCTTGTAAGAGTTTTTAAAATCATGAGGGTTACAGATAGAGTCAATGGTAGTTTTCTTTTCCCTAGGATGGGGGGTTTCAAGAATAAATGGTACATTTTTTAAGGTGAGAGGAGAAAGATTTAAAAAAGAAAGGACGGGCAGTTTTTTACACAAGGGGCACTTCATGCCTGGAATGAACTTTCTGAGGAAATGGTGGATTATAGGTACAATTACAAAATTTAAAAGACATTTGTATAAATACACAAATAGGAAAAGTTTGCAGGGGTATGGGTGAGGAGCAGGTAAGTGGGATTAGTTTAGTTTGGCAATATGTTTGGCATGAATTGGTTGGACCGAAGGGTCTGTCTCTGTGCTGTATGACTCTATGACTGTGATAATTCTCACTTTTGAAATGTTACATTTACCTCTGGCCTGAGTGGCTTTTCTTGGGAGGCAGTTCCAATTTTTCGTTTTGCTTTGTGGCAAGGAATGCTTCCTGAAATTGTCTTGGAAAATGTTTATATGTTTAAATCAGTCAGTCCAGGACTCAAACCACTACAAGAAATGAATTGCTCTATGAACCCTATAAAGATCCTTGATCAGCTGAAACAATTCATTCCCCAGCCTCTAACATTCAAGACAATACAACCCCAGTCCTTTCAGTCCTCCCTCATAATTTAACTATTTTAGCTCCTGCTTTTTTCCAGGAATCTCGGGCACACTCAGTTAAGAGCCATTATACTCTTCCTGAGACAAGCAGAACTTGCTGGAGAAATTCAGCAGCATCTGTGAAGAAGCATCAGCATTAGCATTTCGAGTCTAGTGACTCTTCTTCAGAACACCTAGGAAAAGGTGGCATTTAGGCTGATGATGGATGTTTGGGAGGGGTTGAAGGGTAGTGCGTGCATGGATGGAGAAAGGTCTCAGGGAGTAAAAGAAGAAGAACATGAAAAGGTGGGCAAACAAAGGGATTGTTCATATTAAGCTAAGGAAGTAGAGAAGCTGCTCTCCTCCACGTTGGGGACATAAAACTCAGACTATGCAATTGGTTTTCAGGACATCTACTTACTGTCTGTAAAAATGATTCCAAGTTTCCAATTACTTACAACTCCCACACACCAGTGTTTTTATATGCCAACACTCCAGATTTACTGCAGTGCACAAGTGAGATTCAATGAAAGTTGGACTAACAACACCTCATTTCTGCTTGGGACCTTACAGTCTTCAGGACTCAATGATGACGGTATGGAATCCCTGCAGTGTAGAAACAGGCCCTTCAGCCTAACAAGTCCACAATGACCATCAGAGCATTCCCCCCAGGCCCATCCCCCCATAGCCCACCTAATCTACACACTATGGGGTAATGTAGCATGGCCAATCCACCTAATCTGCACATCTTTGGACTGTGGGAGGAAGCTGGAGCATCCAGAGGAAACCCACGCAGACACGAGGAGAATGTACAAACTCCACACAGACAGTCACCCGAGGGTGGAATCGAACCTGGGTCCCTGGTGCTGTGAGGCTGCAGTGCTAACCACTGAGCCGCTGTGCCACCCCAATGTGTTAACTATTTGAGAACATAAACATCTTCGTCCATTTTTTTGTCCATCTCCACATCCTGTCATAAAATAGGTTGCTTTCGGACCAGCCAGTCCATTTTCATCTACCCATAGCCCATATCGTCATCTATCTAGCTTCTCTTCTAACACTTTTTCTTTCTCTGGTGTCTCTCTCTCTCCAGAATTCAACTCATTCCTTCTCCCCCACTTACCAGCATACATAGCATTTTCTCCAGCTGCTATCACTTCTGAAGAGTCACAGGACTTGAAATGTTGACGCTGTTTTCTCTTTACAAATCTTGCCAAACTTGGTAAGTTCTTCTATTTCTTTTTTAATTTTTATTTACTTCTCCAATAACCACAGTTCTTTGTCATATTATATTCTTCCTGAAGTAAAGTGGCCAGAACAGAACATAACATTCCAAATAGTTTCTAACCAGAGGTCAGTAACATAGCTTCCATTTGTTAGTATCCAGGTCTCCGGAGATAAAAGGCCAACTTTCCAATTACCTTTTGAATTAGATTTTATCAGTCCTATACAACACGTCTAACGTTGTAAAAATGTACTAATGTATTTCACAGAAGCATAAACAGACAAAGATTAACACTGATTCATATGAAAAGATAATAAAGCACGTCATTGGAAGCTTAGTGAACAAGGAATGGTAGCTCTACTGTTATTATTTCAACAAAATTCTTTGTTAACGGGAAAACTAAATTGTTGCAAAATCATGTTGCTGGATAACCTTGGCACAATTTGTTTGGCTCCAGGCTCAAGGATGAAAATTATGGATCCTGGTGCTTCTCCTGATTGTGGGTCACTAATAATCAGTTCTAACACCACCCTCACATCCCAAACTTCAGATACCAGGAATTAGGAGCAACAAACACCGTGGAATCAAATTGGTTTATACATGTTTAGTTAAGCTTCTGGACTTTTCTACTCAAAGCTAACAAAAACTCAATTTTAACGAAGGTGCACATTACATCTATGTGATGGTCTTTGTCAGACCATCACATACAACTTGATCATTCAAATTACACTACATTGATTTTGACCCTACCTCGTATTGGGACAGCAATATCCAAAAATCTCGGGTTTTGTTTACAGGAAAACTTTAGCTTGCAGTGAGTGGTAAATGTATTCTTATATTAAATTCCAACTGGCTCAAATCAATGAGTCAATGTTTCACGTCCACAATTTTCACTCGTCTGAATGTCTGTCTGTTTACTCAATGTCTCCACACTTGTTGAATATTTCACCTATTTGCATTTTATTTTGGAGGAAAGGTAACACCTTTGGACAGCCCTCTAAAGAGCACTCAAGTATCTTGTGAACTTCTCATTCCTTTTGTGCAGAAAAGCCAGCAGCTTCTACCTAAGAACGAACATTAAAGTAAAAGAAATCCTACAATACCAAGTGAGAGAGGACAGTGGCTCAGCTACTGGCACTGCTGCCTCACAGCACCAAAGGCCCAGGTTTGATTCTAGCCTCGCGTAACTGTCTATGTGGAGTTTGCCACTTTCTCTAATTCTGTGTAGGTTTCCGCCAGGTGCTCGGGTTTCCTCCCACAGCCCAAAGGTGTGCAGGTTAAATGGATTGGCCATGCTAAATTGCCCATAGTGTCCAGGGACATGCAAGCTAGATGAGTTATCCATGGAATATGCAGGGTAACAGTGATAGGGTAGCCTGGGTCGGATATTCTTTGGAGTGTTGAAATAGGCTGAATGACCTACTTCCACACTGTAGGGATTCTATAAAGACAAACAACGTGCTGAGCAAAAACAATCAATACAGAATTAAACAAATAGTAGCTAAAATCATTAATTGAGAAAAATAATAGTCGAAGTGCCAAGTAGCATGGCTAACTACTTTTTTCAAGCTTTCTCAGTTAAGAAGTAGAACTAGGGAGAGTTGGGGAGGTTTCAAACTCTGTCACCAAGGAAGAGAAGGGTTTTGAGTGACTGAGAAGGATCTAACTAACACTAGCTTTACTTTCTTGTCTGATCGTGCATCAACTGTACTACACTCAGTGGGATTCAGACTAACATATGTTCGTGTGTGTGTGTGTGTGTGTGTGTGTGTGTGTGTGTGAGTGTGTCTGTGTGTGTTTCTGTGAATTTGTACTCACTCTAAGGCTGGGTGACAATTTATTTTTGATGTTTATTTTGTTTCCTTTTGAAACAGAGTACAAATGGGTACCTTGAATGAAAAAGAACAGAATTGAGTTAGATAGCTGAACTAGAAATATAAAAGCATACCACGTTTATGACACACATATAGCAGTGAGATTTGACTTTAATCATTACAGGGAAATAATAGAATGATATCAGGAGACAAATCAAAAAGCAATAGTCCCACAGTGGTTTGTTCAATAGTTGTGTGTAACCTATATTTGTGTCATGCATAAATAACAGTAGAACCATGTTAAAACCTTGGTGATAAACTGGAAAAAAAGAGAGAGAAATAAGAGGCTTAAATCTGATAAGATTTATCCCCGTCTTCAGACCTGTGAAGACATTTCAATCACCCATCAGGGATGAGTTCTCTGGAAACAGTGCATAGAGCCTTCAGTGGGCTAGCCCCTTGCAGGAAGGCAGCAGAATGGCCTTAGGTGGACATGGACAGTGTAGAATCATAAAGTCTTGCAGCATGGAAACAGATCGCTTGGTCCAACCAGCCCATGCTGAACATAATCCCAAACTAAACTAGTCCTACCTGCATGCTCCCATATCCCTCCAAACCTTTCCTATTCATGTACTTATCTAATGTCACTTAACTGTTGTAACTGTGCCCATATCCATCACTTTCTCTGGAAGTTCAATACACACATGAACGACCCTGTTTAAAAAAACTTGCCTCTCATGTCTTTTTAAATCTCTCTCCTCTCACTTTACAAGCATGTTCCCTTGTCTCGAAATCCCCAATCCTCGGGAAGAGACAGCTCCCATTAACCCTATCCATTACCCAAGATGCACTCCGGCAGCCAAAACAAATGGCCGCATGAACATGGGCCCCAGGTGATTCGCACTTTTCGTGCTGTAAGTGTGAGGTAGCCTCTACTGGTCATTTCTACTGTCCTCTCCCCATTATGGGAGTTTGAAGAAGTCTACAATGTCAAATCTGCCGTGCAGCCTAAACAAGGTGGATTCAGGAACAAACAGTCTATAGTCATAGTGAAGTAGATCACCGTACATCCTGTGAGACACCTGTCACAGCCACAGTGGGATACCACCCCTGAGACATTGCGCTCATATCACTGTGTCATGAATACAGAAATAAAAAGAGGGCAGGGGGACAGGAGCCAGGTGATTTTTACAAGCTCATGCCAGAAATTTACATGCATTTAGCAATCTGCAATCTTCCCTCACTAAAAGCAATTAGAATCTACATGACTTATCTACAGCAATTATTTACAGTCATTAGCTGCTTTGTTTATTTGCAACCATTAGTCATTTTGATCTAAAAGGGACAGGAAATCTTAAATTTGGCTTATTTAGTAACAGTGCAATGCTGTGATATAATGTCACTGTTATTATAAAACAGAACATCACGCTGATGCAATGGGAGTAGGGTATTGCAATGATTAGGTTATTGAATGGTAACCTAGAGCCCTAGATATGTTCCAAAGCATGAGACCAATCCCTCTCTGGCAACTGGGGAATTTTAATTCAGCTTAAACAAATATATTTTGAAATAGCAAGCGGGCATCAATAATAGTGACCATGTGCTGTTAGACTGCCATCAGGATGGGTACCTCAATCCTTTAGGGAAGGAAATCTACCAACTTTATATATGACTCCAGACCCACAGAAATGGGCTTGATTCTTAATAGCCTTGAACTTTTATCACCATCACCTTCTCGTGGTTAAATAGGGATGGCTAATAATTGCTGGCCTTGCCAGTGGAGTTCACATCTCATGAATGAATGAATGAATGAGTGAAATTGTCATCCAACCTGCTGTTACCAGCACCACCATGTGTGCCAGTACAATATAGGTATGTTGATTTGAAAACAAGGTGTGTAACTTTAGAGGCAACAACATTAGCATGTTTGGATTACACTCCTGGAATCATTACCAAGTAATTCTTTGCCAAGTCAAGAGGGAGGCAATGGCTAGACTTTTATCACTCCACTGTTAATCCAGAAGTCCAAGTCATGGGGCCTTGGTTTCAAATCCCAGCATGGCACATGGTGGAATTTAAATGCAATCAATATCTGGCAACAGGAGACTAATGATGATCATCTTACTGGTGTTGATTGTCACAAAAATCCATCTTGTGGACTGATTCTCCTTGAGGAAAGAAATCTGCCATCCTGACCCAGCAAGGCTTCAGATGTACTCCAAACCCTCTGCACTGTAATTGACTTTTAACTGACTCTTGGGTAATTGGGATAGGCAATAAACTCTGTCCTTGCCAATGATGCCCAATCTATGAACAATGTTTTTTAAGAAGTCACTTTTTTTTAATGCTAGTCAGTAACATGTCTTTTTCAACAAACACAAGGAATGCTGGAGAAACTCAGCAGATCTGGCAGCATTTTTGGAGACCGTAGGACTCTTCTTCAGAATATGTCCTCTATAATAATCCTAGACTATAGGCCTGTTCCAATTGCCTGGTGAACCACATACACTTCCCATATGCCAAAATAAACAATTGTAGATCTAATTCTATTTAAAGCACGGCAAGAAATTTCTTCCAGTCATTCGTGATGAAAGATTTCAAAGACAAAGCAAGTACTTGTCTGTTCCCAGAAGCCAATGCAGCTTTGCTTTGTTCTATTTTTTTTGGTTTTACTGTTGTTCAAATAAAGTGAACATTTCCGACCATTTGAACGCTTTCCAGTATTTACTAGAGAGGGTGCAGAGGAGATTCACCAGGATGTCTCATGGGTTGGAATGTATCAGCTATGCAGACAGACTAGATAGGCTGGGCTATTTTACTTAGAGCGGTAAAGGCTGAGGGAGATCCAAGTGAGGTCTACAAAGTTCAGTTGGCAGGGACAGGGTAAACAGGGAGAAACCTTTCCCTCTAGTAAAGGGATCAATTACCAGGCAGCACAGTTTTAAAGTAAGGTGTGGGAGGTTAGAGGGAATCCATGGCAAGTTGTTTCCTTCTTCCAGAGGATACCTGGAACACAATGTTGACTTGCTGCCTTTTAAGCAATAACAAATTTGCAATCATTGAATGATCACTGCATCCAACTCCCATCGACTGGAACTGAATGTTAACGATGCCCTGTGTGGCTTGTTATGCCTGATGTTGCATTACTTGGTAACGCGTAAGGTGGTATTTCTCCTCCTCAATGTCCTTATCTTCATTCTTGGGTGTTTGCTGTTGCTCTCCCAGCTCTTCAAAACCCTTCCTATCCCTCAGTGTCTGTGGCCGTTATACAGTATATAGCATGCTACAATTAAGTGGCACACACTGTTTGGAATGTACTGTAGAGCTCTCTCAGGCCAGTCCTAAGAGTGAATGGGCTGCATTGTATTTACAATAATTTCCCATTTCTGAACAAAGGTCTAGGCCTAAAACGTCACCCTTCCTGCTCCTGAGATACTGCTTGGCCTGCTGTGTTCATCCAGCTCCACACCTTGTTGTCTCAGATTCTTCAGTATCTGCAGTTCCTACTATCTCTGCATTGTATTTACCCTTAGCTTGTGAATTCGAGTAATCAAACATGGCTGCACAGGGTAGAGCCTGCCCCCAAGAACCAATTCTGGTTTCAATGTAGTGCTTGGAACAAAAGCAGGAACATGAGAGTTCTCAGCATGTAATCATCGTGAGAGCTCCCACAGTAGCTGGCAATGACTTCACAGATGTGGTACTGATGATTACAGATGATGCGCAGATCGACAGAATGGAATCCTTTTCTGTTGATGAAGTCAGCGACACTGTGGTATGGTGCTCTCAACACTGCCTGCGTTCAGCCCATTGCACCTTACATCTGGGAACTATTGGTAGTGCTGGCAAAACCTGCCTCCTGAGCTACAGCAATGTTTTTGTCAGGGTATAAGTGGGGAAGTCTGTGATTGGACACAAATGACATTGGTAACACATTGGTGGGTTCAGATTTGCAGATCCCACAAATGCCCAATTGCATTAAGGTTTAAGACAATTGTTACCATGGTGGGCACTTAGTCAGGAACATAAGAAGAGGAGCAGGCCATTCAGCCCCTTAAGCCTAGTCCACCATTCACAACGGGTCTATGGTTTAACTCCATTTATCTGCCTTAGGCACATATCCCTTAACACCATCTAGCCCATCATGGTGCCAATCCCTGAAGTTCGAAAACAGACTTCACCTCATATGCTCAACAGGAGGCGTAGTTCTGTGACAGTATGTCCACAGTCTGCCTCACAGTGAGAGAGAATGTCATTAAGGGGGATTGACTCTATCCCTACTGAGCCTCCAGCATGTCCTTTGGGATCCTTCAGCTGCGTCCACTTCACATGGAGACTTTTGGGTAATAAAATGTGAGGCTGGATGATCACAGCAGGCCCAGCAGCATCTCAGGAGCTCCTGAGATGCTGCTGGGTCTGCTGTGTTCATCCAGCCTCACATTTTATTATCTTGGATTCTCCAGCATCTGCAGTTCCCATTATCACTGCGACTTTTGGGTAGTTCCTGGAGGTTGGTACTGGTCCTGGGCATCTGTTCCTCCTCCATCTCTCGGACCTTTCTATTACATTGCATCAATGCAACAATGACAAACATCACCCCTTCTGTAGCAGGATCCATTTGTCATTCTACCAAACAACCTGTGTGGGGAGTGTCAGAAACAGAAGAATTTCTTAGTAATGTGAACGGTCAGCATTTACATCTCTCATAAATGACAGTTTAGTAGCTCCTCCATACAGTGGGACATCAAGAACTCTGTCAAGATGTGTGGGGAGGCCATGGGATGCCATTACATGGATTATTAACATAAAAATCTTATTCTGATGAATGCAGCATAAATACAGCAGAGATTATAGTTGCTGTGTGATTACTGAGACCATTCCCCATCTTCACCACATCACCCAAGTGTGACATTGCTATCACTTTAAGAGGTGACTTTGTCCTTTTTTTTAAAGAGGGGTTTTAAGGCAAAGGTAGAAAATTATCTATTTTGAAAACTACAGAAGTAAACATGTTTTGAGGCCATGGTTTACTTTTAAAAGTTGGAACAATAGAAGTGGCTTAAATGGGTGTGGCCAGTCTCCCACAAAACCAGGATTTATAGTTTCTTACTTTTTCAGTAGCAGTTGCTGCTGAGATCTGGAAGAAGTGGAAACTACTTTTTCCCTTTCTCTCAGTTACAGATGAATGCTGGGGCAATTCTTTTCTTCCTGCTGGAGTTGCATGTGAGACAATCTGTTATCTGAATCTGCCTTTTGCCAAGGGTGTGTTTATAGGATGTAACAATATTGAGGCAGTACTGTTTACTAGCTAACTAATCTGTTATTCTGGTAAGTTTTCCAATAGAGTTACAACTATGCCAATACTTTTCATTATTCTTTCTTTTGTTGTATTTTAACTAGAATGTATAAATAAATTGTGTTTAGTTTCAAATCTGGTGGCTTGACCCATCTAATTACATCTGGAACACAGCACCTTACACTTACCTTTAAAATAAGGAAACTCTAGAGTCTAGACTATCTTCTAAATATATTTTGAGTGGGTTTGGTCTGGTCCATAACACAAAGAAAGCAGATTGCATGTGAGAATACATTGACAAACACTTATAGGTCAAGGTGAGACAAATCATCTCCATGGCCTTTTTGATTAAAACCCAATAAGCCTGATGCTCTACACCCCAGACTACTTAAGTAAGCGGCCCTGGAAATAACAGATGCATTGAAAATCATTTCACAACATTCTGTAGACTCTGGAAGAGTTGCAATGGACTGGATGGTAGCAAATATAGCTCCAATCTTTATAAAAAGAAGAAGAGAGAAAATAAGGAATTATCGGCTGGTTAGCCTAACATGGGTGGGCAAAATGCTGGGGTCAATTATTAAAGGATGTAATAGCTGAGCATTTGGAAAACGGTGACAGAATCAGTCCTAGTCAGCATGGATTGATCAAAGGGACATCATGCTTGACAAATTTTCTGGAATTTTTTGTGGATGTGACCAGTGGAGTGGACAATGATGAATCAATAGATATTGTGTATTTGGGCTTTCAAAAGGATTTTGACTTAGTTCCACATAATGGATTAGTAAGTAAAATTAAAGCTCAATGCTATTGGAAGTAATGTATTGGTATGAATAGAGAACTGGTTTGCAGGGAGGAAGCAGAGGATTGGAATAAATGGGCCATTTAGAGAATGGCAGACCATGACAAGTGGTGTGCCCCAGGGTTCAGAGCTGGGATCCTGTTCACAATATACACTAACAATTTGGACGAAGGAATTGAATGCAATAACTCCAAGTTTACAGATGGCACTAAGCTGGGTGGCGGTGCATGCTGTGAGGAGGGTGCTAAGAGCCTGCAGGGGGCTTGTACAGGCTGGCAGTTTGGGCAAATACTTGGCAAATGTGATATATTGTGGGTAATTGTGAGGTTATCCACTTTGGTCGCAAAACAGGAAGACAGGTTATTATCTGAATGGTGGCAGTTTGGGTAAAAGTGAGGTGCGACGAGACCTGGGTGGTATGGTGGAACAGTTGCAGAAGGTTGGCACGCAGGTGCAACAGGTGGTGAAGAAGCTAACAGCATTGTGACTTTCAAAGCGAGAGGATGTGAGGATTGGAGTAAGGATGTTTTGTTGCAGTTATACAGGGCCTTGGTGAGGCCACGCCCTAAGCATCGTGTACAGCGCTGATCTCCCAGTGTGAAGAAGGACATTCATATTATGCAGGGAGTCTGGTGAAGGTTCACCAGACTGATGCAGGGGATGGCAAGACTGATATATGAGGAAAGAGTGGGTTGACTGGCTTTATTTTCACTGAAATTTAGATGAATGAGGGGTGATCTCATAGAAACATATAAAATCCTGATGGAACTGGACAGGCTACATGTGGGAAGAATGTTTACAGTGTTGGGTCACAATTTAAGAGTAAGGGCTAAGTCATTCAGGACTGAGATGAGGAAGAATTTCTTCACTCAGAGAGTTGTGAACCTCATAGAGTCCTACAGCACAAAGACAGGTCCTTTCGCCCAAATGGGTCCATGCCGACCAAAATGTCCATCCATGCTAACCCCAATTCCCTGCACTTGGCCCCTCTCCTTCTAAACCTTTCCTTTCCATGTAATCATCCAAATGCCTTTAAAGTGTTGTTAATGTACCCAGCTCAACCAATTCCACTGGCAATTCATTCTATGTGTATACCACCCTCTGTGTAAAAACATTGCCCCTCAAGTTTCCATTTTCTTTTTCCCCTCGTACCTTAAACTGATTCCCTCCAATTCTCAATTCCCCAACCCTGACAAAAAAAAACTAAATATATTCACACTATCCATGTCTCTCATGATCTCATACACTTCTATAAGACCACCCTTCAGTCTCCTACAGTCTAAAGAAAAATGCCCTAACTTGTCCAACCCCTCCCTACAACTCAGTCCCTTGAGTCCTGTCAACATCCTGGTAAATCTCCTCTGCACTCTTTCCAGTTTAAAGACATCCTTCCTGTAGCAAGGCAGCCTAAACTGAACACAATACTCCAAGTACAGCCTCACCAGCATCCTGTACAACTGCAACATAACTTCCCAACTTCTTTACTCATTGCCCTGACTGATGAAGGCCAGCATGCCAAAAGCCTTCTTCAATGGCCTGTTTACCTGGGACTCTACATTCAGAGAACTGTGCACCTGAATTCCCAGGTCCCTCTGTTCCACTACACTTAAGGCCCTACCATTTACTATAAAACTTCTACTTTGGTCTGATACTCTAAAATGCAACACCTCACACTTATCTATATTAAACTCCATTTGCCAATTCTTGGCCTGCTTCCCCAGCGGATCAAGATCCTGCTGCAATTTCTGATAATCTTCCTCGCTGTCCACGATACTGCCTAATTTAATGTCACCCACAACCTTATTAATCATGCCTTGTGCATTCTCATCCAAATCATTGACATAGATAACAAACAGCAATGGGTCCAGCACCGACCCCTAAGGCAAACCGCTAGTCGCAGGCCTCCAGTCTGACAAGCATCCTTCCACTTTTACCCTCTGCTTCCTCCCATCAAACCAACAGTGTATCCAATCTGCCAGCTCTCCCTGGATTCCAAGCGATCTAACCTTCCAAAGCAGCCTACCATGTTGAACCTTATCAAAGACCTTACTGAAACCCATATAGATGACATCTACCACCCTACCATCATCAACCTTCCTGATCACATCATCAAAGAACTGTAACAAATTTGTAAGGCATGAGCTCCCACGGACAAAGCCATGCCGACTAGTCCCAATCAAACCTTGTCTTTCCAAATGCATGTATACCTTATCCCTCAGAATCTTTTCAAGTAACTTACCTACCACTGATGTTAGGTGTACTGGTCAATGATTCTTAGGCCTTTCTTTGCAGTTCTTCTTGAATAAGGGCACAACATATACTACACTGCAGCCTTCCAGGGCCTGGCCCGTGGCTAACGTTTATGCAAACTTGTCAAATTGCTTTTCACAAGAAGCCAGTTCATTAGATATATTCAAGAGGGAGCTGGGCATGGCCCTTGAGGCTAAAGGGATTAAGGGGTATGGGGTGAGGGAGGGAATGGGATACTGAGATTGCATGGCTTTCATTGATCTGATCCCTGGGGCTGAATGTAGCCTACTCCCACTGACTGGCTTGGATGGATAGCCCTGACTGACAAGTAACCTGGACCCTAACTGCTAATGGTGCAGCTCCCCTTCTCACTTGCCACAAATCACTGGACCCACAGAGTAGGCTATGGGCCATTTCTGAACTGAAGTATGTGCACATTACAACAAACAATCAGCTGACAGTGTCCGATCTTCTAGACTGATATTGGACACTGCCCACGACTTACTCCCTGATTGAATGTTGTCTCCATTGGCCTGATGGAGCACTATTTCCATTAGACTTTGAGCCGTATCCATTTGGCTGATGCACATACAGTATGCCTGCCAAGCTGCTGGCACACGCTGCATATATGAGTTTGACATAGAACACAGCAAGGTGTACACTCTCTAGCTTGATTTCTCCTCAAAGCCATGGCAAGCTGCCTAGCATTAAAGTCTGTGTTAAAAAGAAAAGCAAGATGGAAGGAACCCTAAAGCCCTTAAAGCTGAGGGGGCACTGTGCATAAAGGTAAGATCAGGCAGCAATACTGTGAACAAAATGAATGAGAACTAACAGAGCAAGAACGGATTCCTGAAATGCATGGAAATAAAACAATGAACTTAGGACGTTGGAAATCGGAAATGAAAGCAGAAATGGCTGGAGAAATTCAACAGGAAAAGCGGCATCTGTGGAGAAAGAAAACAACAGAGTTAACATTTCAAGTCCAGTGACCAGAATAGTTCTGAAGAAACATCAGAGGACTCCAAATGGTAAGTCAGCTTTCTCTCCACTGATGTTGCCAGGCCCACTGAGTTTCTCCAGTCAATTATGCCTTTGTCCCTGAGATGCAGCCTTGTTGAATTTATGATCTGGGTTCCTTCTCCTCATACAAATTTTCTCTCCAGCAATTTGACAAGGAAAGGGATAGGTGTGTTTCAAAGTGCAGTATTGAAACGCCAAACTGGATTGCAGACATGCCGTGAGAATGCAGTGAGGCAGGTAACTGTGCTCTACCACCACGGTGGAGGGTTTGGGGAGGCGGTGTGGTTGCTGTTCTGTGCTTACTGCCAATGGAATGTGCCGCGGGATGTTGTGATTCTTGTCAAGGTGGAGGCCTGGAGGTACTCTATGCAATCGAGAATGGCCAGGTACCTGCTCGATTTTAATGTCAACAATTGGAGTAATTAGTTTTCTCTCCAGCATGTGGTAGAATAGGAAACCACATATAAATGAGATGAAATTTGGGACTTAGATGCAAATAGCACCTCACTGCTCACTCTTGAGGTTCTCATTTAATCAATCAATCAGAACGTGATTGCAAAATTGGGCTTTGCTTTTTATGACCTCAAAGATCTCACTAAGTACCAATCTCAGCACTTTTTTCCAACTGAATCACAATGCCCATGTCATTCAGGGCATGGAAAGATTCCACTGACTGTGTTTTTTATCAACTGAGCAATGTCACCAGGTTACTTTTGCCAAGTCAAGTCATTTTTGTATCCCTAGGTCAGGCCATTTGTCAAAAATATCACTTGAGTCAGAATCAGGTCTGAATCACTACCTCAAGCCAATAACTGGTCAAATTCTGCCGTCTGCTGTCTTCATACAGCTGATGATCTCGTGCTCCCATCTGAAGTAAAAACGAAAGAAGTTCTCTTCAGATTTTGTGGCTACATTCATTGTCAGCACCAGATAGAGTGATTGCATTCCCAGGTACTTGTTAGTTATGGAAGAAAGCGGTGCCGATACAGCAGTCAGGTCAGAGAGTCAATTGAACTGCAGTGAATTTGTTGCACAACCTGGAAGTTAATGTATATTTATTCTGGGAATCTGCCAAGATTGCAAATCTGTCATATTTTGTGGACCCACTGAAAATGTCAGTCATTGAATTGTCTCAGGGACAGTGCCTTAAGAGTAGTGGGGCAATGGGGTGTGTGGCGGTTTCGCTCTAAATTACACCCCTGTCCATTGTTATGTCAAAGTGTACACTCTTTCACTTATTTCATGCTCATGTTTAAACAAGCTGAATGCTGTATATGCCTAATAACCACTGGAAGAGCACAGAATAACAAGATGCATAAGTCTAGCAGTTACTGATTTGAAGCCATCATTGCCACTTCTTAAATCCATCCTCCAGTGTAATTTAACAATACACTAGAACACATCTTTACCAGTGCCCATTCAGAAACATAAAGTACATTCACATTAATTGCTGGCTTATTTTTTTTTCTGGGTGTTGAGGCGATTGTAATGCTGAGTGGAGTTTTGCTGTACATGGTGAGAGTATGAGTTCTCTCCCGTGATTCATGTGGCTGGCCTCGGAGAGAAGTTTTCGTAACCTGAAGTATTGCAGTGAAAGATAACACTTTCAGACTTGGGTTCCCTGGTCCAACTCCCTCTGGAAATTAAGCATGCCTGGGAGAATATAGGGAGGCGCACACAGCTTGAAGATGGCAGGAGTAGGTCATCTTGCAGACAAACTTCAGGGGAAAATTTTCTGCCCGCTCCAAATGGCCCAACGTGGCAGTCACAAGGTTAATATCGGCAGAAATGACAACAGACCGGCTGGATGAAATATTTGCCAGGTTCGGGAACCCTGACCAAATTGTGAGTGACAATGGTTCACAATTTCTGGTGCAGAAGTTTGAGGAGTAACTGGAAAAACACAGGGTCAGACATGTGAGATGTGCTCTGTATCACGCTGTGACAAATGGCCAGGCAGAGAGATTTGCACAAACCTTGAAACAGGCCTTAAAGTCTTTACAACGAGTAGGCTCACTCAAATAGTGACACAAAAAGTTCCTCAGTGTGCACAGGAACATGTCACACACGATGACCCAGTGCTCACCAGCATTCTTAGCGTTTCACAGCCAGCTGAGAACTGTGTTTGACTTACTGTGGCTAGAAGATACCAGAAAGGTGGTAGAGTGAAAGCAAGATGGACGTTTGGTCAGTTGGGTGCGAATCTCAATGTCAAGGGTAAACCAAAGAGGAGCAAACACGTGGGCCTGGAATTTTATGACTGGGAAAAATATGGATCTGAGCGGTAGTGGTGACTCAAACAGGACCATTGCTGAATTTGGATAGACTGGCATGGACGATTCATGTCGGCCAGCTGGTCACCAACCTCATTAGAAAATAGAGCCAGCCCAGACGGGACCAGTGGTGTCAACTGTGTCATGTGACTCCGAGCCAACGTTGGCCATACCACCCAGGAGGAGACAACAACAGCGTCACAGGGCAACAACAGCCAATCAGATAAGGGTGTATCTGTGGAACAATAGAAGCTTCTGGAAGACCAGAAGACTGCACTAGAAAAGGTTCCTGAGATGAGGACATGGACCTTTAGAAAGCACTGGTCGCCTGACAAACTAATCATGTCTCATGTGGCCTACTGAAGGGTTGCTTTCTTTTCCATGTTTTATTTTTGTAAATATTCCTGATGAAATCCATACTTTAACTACAATGCCTGTATAATGTCATAATTGTTGTACATGTGAAATATTCTTAAGCAGAGTATTGAAATAGTGGGACGGATATTATGTATGCAGTGAAGCGAATGCGTTACCTTTAAGAATGTGGGTCAGGTGAACCAGAAGAAGGAGCTCGAAGAGCCAGTCTGAAAACCATCAGTAGGGATGAGAGACCAACTTTAGTGTACTCCCTCTTCTAACTTACTGTCCTTCTACCTCACGTTTTATTTATGGTAGCAGTGAATCTCAAACATAACAAATATTGTTTTTAGGTGAAAGGGATCAAAGGGTGTGGGGAGAAAGCAGAAACAGGGGACTGAGTTGGATGATCAGCCACGATTGTATTGAAAGGTCAAGATTATATTGAATGCTTGACTCCTGTTCCTCTGAGGTAACAAGGTGTAGAGCAGGCCAAGCAGCATCAGAGGAGCAGGAAGGCTGACGTTTTAGGCCTAGACCCTTCTTCTGCCTTTCTGCTCCTCTGGTGCTTCTTGGCCTGTTGTGTTCATCCAGATCTACACCTTGTTATCTCAGATTCTCCAGCATCTGCAGTTCCTACTATCTCCTATTCCTCTTTTCTATGTTTCTATCTGCCAGATGATATACCCATGACTGTCACCTCAAAATATCAAATCAATCTTCTCATCGCTATTCAATAAATGCTGGGTCATCTGCAGAATCCACATCCCCTCAGTAAATTTTTAATGGTTTTTGTTTTAAATCCCTGAAACACTCAGCTGAGAAAGTCTCAAGATTCATCGTAACACATTGCATGCTGCAGAACTTTCCAGGAGCACTCTTTGTTGCAGGCTGTCTGAGCCTGGCAGTGCTCTGGCAGCAGTAACAACTGCTTCCCAACAACACCCCCCCAACCCACCCTACCACTTTCCACCTTAACCTACCCCCAGCGACCAGTGCCTAGACTCCCAGGATGGAGATTGCCCACAGGCAGGATGAGAGTTGATGTAAGAGTTATGGGGAAGAGATGCCAATGACTGACAGCCAGGAGATGGGGAGATGAATCTCCAGGGTATTAGACAAAGAAGCCCTCCCCTGGGCCTTATCTGTCAGTACTAAGCAGTCAGGTTAGTCCAGAGCTGGAATGGGTTCAGTTCAGCAAGACGAGGCCATCAAGTCATCAATAACTGACATCTCAAGGGTGTCAGTTGTCACTGTGTAGGAAGCTGGGGTTTGGGATAATCCCAATCAGGCTGAAGGAGTCGGCAATGTGGTGGGAGTCTGATCCCCCAGCATCCTGATAGAATGGAGTTCACTTGAGCCTCACAACACACCGGATCTGAGTGTGGAGGATTCCCCTCAGGAGGCCTCTCTTTGTCTCCGTATCCCAGATATAAAAACAGTGGAGGGAGGCAAAGTATAAAGTCCTTAGGGATGTACTGGGTGTCCTGAAGTTCTGTTTTCAGGTCAAGATGACTTGGACCAGTAAGGGCCATTTCCAAGTTTTACTGTTTTTTTACTTCTGTGACTTTTGAGGTAGGCAGGAAAGAAGAGAACAGACTGAAGGACAACACAGAATTCCCCTGTTGTTTTGATTATCATAGAAACTGATGAAAAGAGATTTCTTGCCAACACACATTGGTTAACTATCCACAGATAAATTACAGCTTAATCAATTCAGTTCAATAGACACTCAACTACTTCACCTCTAACGCCATCTAATAAGACCAGTTCTGCACACAAGATTTATGAACCAGGAATTCAAAATTCCATTAAACTCATGTAAGATTGGAATCACTGAAGGGATTTCCTTCGGTTGAAGGTCACTCATACTCCTGGAAAAATGACATCTCCAGCTCCCCACAGCCCTCATGTTGGGATTACTGCAATCTCCTGTCCAGCCAAGCCCTGGCTTCACTTTCAAAGAGCTAATTCAGGCTGGCCTGCAGTTTTACTCATCCTGCAGTCTCCCGTGCCTCCATATGACTAATCTTGATATTCTTAGGTTGGGTTTTTGTCATAAGTTATTTGAATGTAGGAATAGAGGTAAATGATAATACCCTGGGTGAAAAAAGCATGTCTTGATTGTTCCCTGCTACATTTACAAAAGAGGAAAAGTTTAACACCAAATGCATTTCTGTACGTGTACTGGTCTGGTTTGCCTGTGCCAGACTTGTGTGTGTGTGTGTGTGTGTGTGTGTGTGTGTGTGTGTGTGTGTGTGTGTGTGTCCTTGCCAGTTTGGTCCTAGAACATAGAACAGAACATTGCAGTACCAGCCCTTTGGCCCACAAAGTTGTGCCCACCAATTATCCTACTCTAAGATCAAGCCACCCTGCATACCCAACATTTTACTATCATCCCTGTGTCTATCCAAGAATCACTTATATGTCGCTAATGTATCTGACTCCGCTGGCACTGCCGGCAGTGCATTCCACGCATCCTCCATTCTCTGTGTAAAGCAGCTACCATTGACATCTCCCCTATACCTTACTCCAATCACATTAAAATTATGCCACCTCGTAATGCTCATTTCCACTCTGGGAAAAAGACTCTGACTATCCACTCTATTTATGCCTCTTATCATCTTGTAAACCTTTATTAAGCCATCTCTCATCCTTCTTCATTCCAATGAGAAAAGCTCTAGCTCCCTCAACTTTTCCTCATAAGACCTGCCCTCCAGTCCAGGCAGCATTCTGGTAAATCTCCTCTGCACCCTCTTTTAACCTTCTACATGCTTCCTATAATGAGGGAACCAGAACTGAACACAATATTCCAAGTGTGATCTAACCAGGGGTTTAGAGAACTCAGCATAACCTTGCAGCTATTAAACTCAATCCCCCTGACAATGAAAGCCAACACACCAAGCGTCTTCTTTACAACCCTATCAACTTGGGTAGCAATTTTGAGGGATCTATGGACGTGGACCCCAAGATCCCTCTGTTCCTACACACTACCAAGAATCCTGCCATTAACCCTGTATTCTGCATTCAAATTTGACCTTCCAACATGAATCATTTCACACTTTTCTGGGTTGAATTCCATCTGCCACTTCTTTGCGCAGCTCTACATCCTGTCAATGTCCTGTTGCAATCTACAACAGCTCTCCACGCTATTCACAACTCCACCAACCTTCATGTCATCGGCAAACTTACTAACTCACCCTTCCAATTCCTCATCCAAGTCATTTACAAAGATCACAAAGTGCAGAGGTCCCAGAACAGATCCCTGCAGAACACCATTGGTCACCGAGCTCCAGGTTGAATACTTTCCATCTACTACCACTCGCTGTCTTCTATTGGGCAGCCAATTCTATATCCAGAGAGCCAAATTTCCCTGAATCCTATGCCTCCTAACTTTCTGAATGAGCCTGCCATGGGGAACCTTATCAATTGCCTTGCTAAAATCCATAAACACCACATCCTCTTCTGGAGTGACTGGGTTAGAGGGTGCAACGTCAGTTACACTGACAGCATCACTCTGTCCCACATCTCTGCACTTGCAGACAAAGAGGCAGAGGATGGAAAGTGTGCCTCTCTTTTCTCTCTCTTTTCTCTCTCTCTCTCTCTCTATCTATCTATCTCTCGATCTCTCTCTCTGTCTGCTTGCTGGAGGTAACTCACCAAAATCCGTACTCAAACAGGAAACCAGACAACTTCTTTTGGCTAATCTGCAGACAACAGAATGTCCAGCCCAGTTGATCCACAGCAGAGTCAGTGCTCCTGGAATCACCCAACTTATTAGCATGACATTTTACCATTTACCCCACACAGATCCTTTCAAACCGTAATCTTTTTGCTCATTTCTCAGATCTGATCAGTAGATGTATTTCAAGAAAACCAGGTCAAATTGGCTCTCTTACTTCGAACACAAACACACAAATTGGGAAAGTTCTTCATATAGGGTGGAAATCTTTCTTTTAATTTACTCCTGTTGAAACCAGTAAAGGGTGGAAGGAGTGTGGTTGAACATGAAAAGGGGATTATCCAGGATTATAACAAATTAGGGGACCCTTGGAGTCCAATCGCAACAGCCAACAACCATAGGCACTTCAGACCCACTGAGGAATAATGAGCTGTGAACATTCTTGATTCTAATCCTCTGCAGGTCCAGGATTGCCCTAATGCTGTGAGGTTTTGTGTCTAAAGATCGGCCTGGTTTGGTAGCTTCTGAGTTCCATCCAAAACCTTCCAATGTCCAGAGGACACTAGCTATCAGGCAGACAATGGGATTCAGAACCCTGCAGAACTCCTGACAAGTGGACCCGACCCACATGGGAATTGTAGTATAAAGAGTTAAGACCAACATGTGATCGGCTAATAGGAAAGAATTGCTTTTTATTGAGTTTTTTTTCAGTGTTGGAGCTGACTTCCTCAATTTCTTGGAGCAGTAATTACTGTTTTTATAAGTTTTCGCTTTGTTTTTGAAGCTAGAGTAAGTGGTGGAGGCTGGTATAATCATAACATTTAAAAGGCATCTAGGTAGGTGTATGAATGGGAAGGCTTGAGAGGGATGTATGTGAAATATTGGCAAATGTAATTAGGTTAATTTAGGATATCTGGTCAGCGTGGATGAGTTGGACTGAAGGGTTTGTTTCCATGCTGTACAACTCTATGACTCGATATTCATCATCATTGGAAGTAATACAATGTCACGTGACCTTACATTGTCATGGCAAGATAAAGCCACAGAAAGATTTTTCTTAAAAAAGTTAATATTTTCCTCGCCTCATAAGAGTCGGTAAATATTCTTTGGCTGCATATGAGGCCAAGAATAATAGACTAATTGCCTGGGAAATTTCAACTGCTGTCTGTAATTCCCCGCTAATGTCTCTGAGCAAATACATGCAAATTACCTTAAAGACATTCAGGAAATATGGGGCAACTTAAAACCTAGTCCAACACCTAGGTAACTGTAGAACTGATGCCTGCCAATCTTTAAATGCTCAAAAGCTCTAAACACAACTGAATAAGCAGTTGATGTTATGGAAAGGGAATATGTCCTCTGGGATGATCTCTTCAGCTGCTCTCTCCATGAATTTCTGCATTGAGGGAGCTCTTTCTCACACTGCACTACGAGTTTAATCAGAAAAATCATGCGTGGTTAAAGCAGCAGTTTTTCGTCTGATCAGAATCAGACACAGCGGTTTGGAAAATTTGAAACTTTGTGTTCAAACCCAATGCCAGGTCTTCAGCACATGACTTATGGTGATATTTCAGAGCACAGTATCAGGGGAGTACTGCATTGTAGCAGCTTCTGTCCTTTTGGAGAAAACAAAGCCTAAACCCATTTGTCCCTTCCATTTTTTGGATGATGTTGAGAGTCCTCTTATACTATTGGAAGAATTGTTCTCCTTGTGTCTGGACTAACATTCTTCTTGTGACCATTCAAAGGAACAGAATAACTAGTAATTCCCACTCCTGATCATAAGTGAGAGACTTACCTGACAGACCCTTGAAATAAGTGAGTTTTTTCCCTCATTCACAGCATGTGGATGTTGCAGGCTAAGCCAACATTTATTTCCAATCCCTGATTGCCTAGAGGGCAGTTAACTGTCAATCACCCTCCTATGGATCTGGAGTCAGATACAGACCAGTCCATGGAAGGATAGCAAATTTTCTTCTCAAAAGAGCATTGGGTGGACCAGATGGCTTTTCCCAGCAATGACAATGGCCAGCATGAATCATAGAATAGAATTGTAGAACCTCTATAATGTGGAAGCAGGCCATTCACCCCAGCGAGCCCACACCGACCTTCTGAAGGGCACCCAAACAGACTCACCTCTCCATGGTCACATTTGACTCATTCGTTTTATTTTTGATTTTTGTTGAATTCAGATTTCTTCATCTTCCATGGAACATAAACCTGGGGTTTTGAATTACTAGTCCAGTCACATCCCAAACTTGGGATTCAGATAGCACCTCCAGTCAGTGAGTTCACTTGTGCTCATTGTCCAATCATGTATATGAAGAGCAGCCATATCAGTAAGGTAGAAGAGGGTGTTTGTTGTAAAGCATAGGGCTGATGATGCTGGAGAAACTGAACGTCAGAAAAATTCAGTGCCTGCAAGAGATGTCTATCCTCTTTGTTAGGATCTGATGCCAAACATAATGCATTAAGGCAAGGTCTACGCTCAGGTAAATGAACATTAACAGGTTTTATCAAACATAACCATAGAAAGGGATTGTAAAAAAGGACATTTCTGGAACTTTACAGACTCAGGTCTCATGTGATCTGACTTAACTATGAAATAGTTGCTTATGCACATGCTCAGTAGCTAATGTTAGAATAAGGGATGTTAATTCTTCACTGCTCTAAGGCCATACTCACATGACTAACCATCTATAAAGTGAACGATGAGTGCTAACTGGTTGTCTGCGAGTCACCACATATTGCCTGAATGCCAACTCAACCAATGAATTTTAAGCCCCGAAAACTGATGGATTAAGGTTGCTAGTGTGAGAAAATATTACAATCTCAATTGCCCTCTCTCAGCTTTCGTGGATGCAAGACAGGGACCAGGAGGCTGGCTGGTGGTTTTAAATATTACAGCCAGTGAACCACACTTAGATCCCTTCATTTCCTGGCATGTGAACACAATTCATGGTGTGAAATTGGAACCCCACCCCAACTGCACTTCCCTAAAACAGAAAAGCCCAGGCTCAGATCACCCTCCTGGGATTGGGGTAATATCATTACCCCACTACCATCCCACATAATGCTCCAGCTTCATCTGACGCACGCACTTTGACTGGGGACCAAGCGTATAAATCAGCCTGGCAGGTAGGCAGGGGTCCTGACAAATCAAAAAGTTACACATTTGCAGTTAAACGTTCACTACAATACCATCAGCCATATTTGCTGCCTGAAGGTTGTCTCGCTGATTTGTAACTGCTCGCTTGTATCAAGCCTGTCGTTCCTGTTAATTATAATAATATATGGTTAGAAATTGGGCAACAGATACACAACCCCGAATGCACAATTATCCAACAACAACCAGGAGACACCAACACCACTACACTGTGTCACTGCACTGGGAATAACCAGCAACACTGTACACTGTATCACTGCACTGGGATTAACCAGCAACACTGTACACTGTATCACTGCACTGGGCGTGACCAACAACAATGTACACTGTGTCACTGCACTGGGAATAACCAGCAACACTGTACACTGTATCACTGCACTGGGATTGACCAGCAACACTGTACACTGTATCACTGCACTGGGAATAACCAGCAACACTGAAACACTGTATCACTGCACTGGGATTAACCAGCACCACTGTACACTGTATCACTGCACTGGGCGTGACCAACAACAATGTACACTGTATCACTGCACTGGGAATAACCAGCAACACTGTACACTGTATCACTGCACTGGGATTGACCAGCAACACTGTACACTGTATCACTGCACTGGGAATAACCAGCAACACTGAAACACTGTATCACTGCACTGGGATTAACCAGCACCACTGTACACTGTATCACTGCACTGGGAATAACCAGCAACACTGTACACTGTATCACTGCACTGGGAATAACCAGCAACACTGTACACTGTATCACTGCACTGGGATTAACCAGCAACACTGTACACTGTATCACTGCACTGGGAGTGACCAGCAACACCGTACACTGTATCACTGCACTGGGATTAACCAGCAACACTGTACACTGTATCACTGCACTGGGAGCGACCAGCAACACTGTACACTGTATCACTGCACTGGGAGTGACCAGCAACACTGTACACTGTATCACTGCACTGGGAATAACCAGCAACACTGAAACACTGTATCACTGCACTGGGATTAACCAGCACTATTGTACACTGTATCACTGCACTGGGAATAACCAGCAACACTGTACACTGTCACACTGCACTGGGAGTGACCAGCACCACTGAACACTGTATCACTGCACTGGGAGTGACCAGCACCACTGAACACTGTATCACTGCACTGGGATTAACCAGCAACACTGTACATTGTATCACTACACTGGGAGTGACCAGCACCACTGTACACTGTATCACTGCACTGGGATTCACCAGCAACACTGTACACTGTATCACTGCACTGGAGTGACCAGCACCACTGAACACTGTATCACTGCACTGGGATTAACCAGCAACACTGTACACTGTATCACTGCACTGGGAATAACCAGCACCACTGAAACACTGTGCCACTGCACTGGGATTAAACTGCATCACTGAACACTGTATCACTGCACTGGGAATAACCAGCGCCACTGTACACTGTATCAGTGCACTGGGATTAACCAGCACCATTGTACACTGTATTACTGCACTGGGAATAACCAGCACCAATATACACTGTATTACTGCACTGGGAATAACCAGACCTACTGAACACTGTATCAATGCACTTGGATTAACCAGCACCACTGAACACTGTATCACTGCACTGGGAATAACCAGCAACACTGAACAATGTATCACTGCACTGGGAATAACCAGTACCACTATACACTGTATCACTGCACTGGGAGTGACCAGCACCACTGAACACTGTATTACTGCACTCAGAGTGACCAGCACCACTGAACACTGTCACTCTGCACTGGGAATAACCAGCAACACTGAACACTGTATCACTGCACTGGGAATAACCAGCACCACTGAACACTGTATCACTGCACTGGGATTAACCAGCACCACTGAACACTGTCTCACTGCACTGGGAATAACCAGCACCACTGTATGCCGTATCACTGCACTGGGAATAACCAGCGCCACTGAACACTGTATCACTGCACTGCGAATAACCAGCACCACTGTACGCTGTATCACTGCACTGGGAAAAATCAGTACCACTGTACACTATATTACTGCACTGGGATTGACCAGCACCACTGTACACTGTATCACTGCACTGGGAATAACCAGCACCACTGTACACTGTATTACTGCACTGGGAATAACCAGCACCAATGAACACTGTATTACTGCACTGGGAATAACCAGACCTACTGAACACTGTATCAATGCACTTGGATTAACCAGCACCACTGAACACTGTATCACTGCACTGGGAGTGACCAGCACCACTGAACACTGTCACTCTGCACTGGGAATAACCAGCACCACTGAACACTGTATCAATGCACTTGGATTAACCAGCACCACTGAACACTGTATCACTGCACTGGGAGTGACCAGCACCACTGAACACTGTATTACTGCACTCAGAGTGACCAGCACCACTGAACACTGTCACTCTGCACTGGGAATAACCAGCACCACTGAACACTGTATCACTGCACTGGGAGTGACCAGCACCAATGAACACTGTATTACTGCACTCAGAGTGACCAGCACCACTGAACACTGTCACTCTGCACTGGGAATAACCAGCACCACTGAACACTGTATCACTGCACTGGGAATAACCAGCACCAATGTATGCTGTATTACTGCACTGGGAATAGCCAGACCTACTGAACACTGTCACACTGCACTGGGAATAACCAGCAACACTGTACGCTGTATCACTGCACTGGGAATAACCAGCATCACTGTATCACTGCACTGGGAGAGACCAGGACCGCTGTACACTGTATCACTGCACTGGGAATGACAGGACAACTGTATACTGTATCACTGCACTGGGAGTGACCAGGATGGCTGTACTCTGTAACACTGTGCCAGCAGTGACCATGACCACTGCACATTGTGCCACTGATGGGAAGATGCCAGTGTTGGATTGGTGTGAACAAAAGTCACAAGACATTTTACACCACAAGCTTTCAAAGCACTGCTCCTCCACCTGACAATGGGGCAGCACTCCTCAAGCTTGTAATTTCAAATAAATCTGTTGGACTATAACCTGGTGTTGTGTGATTTCTGACTGTATCACTGAACTGAGACTGACCAGTACAGCTGTACACTGTATCAGTGCAGTAGGACAACTGCATCTCAGATACATTTAATAGGACATTGGAAATTACCTGTGTTGCTTTATTTTGATCACCTGTTGTGCTTCTGCTGCTAATTTTGCTTCCAATCATTACTGCTGATCTCTCTATCATCCTATTTATCCCTGATTTCCTGCTTTTCAGGTGCTGTCATGTTTTATTTACCCAATCAGATAAGCGCTACTTCATCCTGTTATCCAGAACTCTCCTTCCTTTTTCCTACAATCATTACGAGACGAGAATCTCAGAGAAAGCAATAAACTGAGAGGGACTCATGCAGATTGGGTGGACCCGGACTGCCTCAGCACTGTTTGAAGGGGAGCAGGGATCCCTCTACCTTCAATACCATTTGTCCCTTTACATTGTCCTCTGATAATATTGTATCGCAGTTTCTCCATTAATGACCCAAAAAGTTACCGGATCAAATCCCACATTACCGACTGTAGAAACTGATTTCAATAAAACTCATTGTCTTGTGACTGGCACCGCAAAAGAAAAACGGCCATGATAGCTACACTTTGTCAAAGTACTAACTGTTCTTCTAGTGTCCAGGAGAATCATAAAATCCCGACAGTGTGGAAACATTCATCCCATCCGGTCCCTCCTATGAGCATTCCTTGAAGACCTACCCTATTCTTGCATTCCCCATGGTTAATCTACCAACCATGCACATCCCTGTACACTGCAGGGCAATTTAGCATGGCCAATCCACACTAACTTACACATCTTTGGACTATGGGAGAAAACCAGAGGAAGCCTACAGAGACCTATGGAGAACATACAACTGCACATAGACACTCGCCTGAGGATGGTATTGAACCCAGGTACCTAACACTGTGAGACAGCAGCATGAACCGCTGAGCCAGTGTGCCCCCCTACAGAAAGAGAACCTCAAATCTCTGACAGCACCTGCTCTGGTCATTGAGTCATACAGCGCTGAAACTGATCTTTCAGTCTATCTCATCCATGTCGATCAAGTATCACAAACTAAACTAGTCCCATTTACCAGCATTTGGCCTGTATCCTTCTAAACTTTGCCTATTTTTGCATGTCCCCAAACGCCTTTTAACTGTTGTAGCTTTACCTGGATCTACTACTCCCTCTGGCAGTTTATTCCACATAAGAACCATACCATGTGAAGAAGTTGCCTTTCAGGTCCCTGTTAAATCTTTCTCCTCTAACCTAAAAAATATGCCCCTTAGCCTGAACTCCCCCACCCTACGAAAAAGACCTTTGCTATTCACCTTAACCACGCCTCTCATGTTTCTATAAACCTCTGTAAAGTCACCCCTCAAACTCCTACGCTCCAGGGGAAGGTAATCCCAGTTTATACAGACTCTCCTTGTAACTTGACTCCATTTATAACCACTTGGATACAGCATTGTTCACTTCAGCTGAGAATAGACAACCTGAATGCATTCCATAAGGATTGAGGATGTTTTGTAACAGATTAGCTTTTAATCGGGAAAATCAGCTAACGTTACTACTCTTCAAAACAAAACTTATTTCTGTTCAGTTACTGAGAGAAAATTTGAAGTGGTTAAGTCTTAATTTTAAAATTCTCATTCCTGCTTTTAAATCCTTCCGTGCTCTTGTTCCTTTTTGTATTCTTGTCCAACTTTTGTATTATCTTCAATTCTGGACTCTTGCATAGCCCCAGATGTAGCTTTGATTGTCTCAATCCCAGATTCTGGAATTCCTGCTGCTCCCAGAAAGGGCCTCTGCCACTACCCTCTACAATTCCAGGCATGTGGCTCCAAACACATAGTCTGACACACAGCGATCCCCAATAGTGGGTTTAATATGAGATGTGATTTCTTTTATATGATGGTTGATCAGATAAGTTATGTATTTTTTTTTATCCATTCACAGGATGAAGGCGTTGCTGATCAGGCAGCATTTACTGCCCATCCCTGATTGCCCAGAGGGCAGTTAACAGGCAATCATATTTCTGTGGACCTGGAGCTACATGTAGACCGGGCTAGGTAAGGATGGCAGTTTCCTTTCCTAAAGGACATTAGTGAACCAGATGGGTTATTCCTGACAATTGCCAATGCACTCATGCCATCAGTAGAGTCTTAATTTCAGATTTTTTTTTAAAAAATTGAAATCAAATCCCATTATCTGCCATTACAGGATTCAAACCTGGGTCCCCAGAACATTATCTGGCCTTCTGGGTTAGCAACCTAGCATTAATACCATTGGGCCATTGCCTTCCCACAAAATAGCCACTGTTTTCCTTTCAGAAGAATGAATTAAAATCTACTTATGATGCAACGTCAGTGGAAGTGCACAAACACATTCAGTTTAAGAATTCAGTTTATTAACAGCTATTTGTCGTTCAATAATGTGCTGTTTTTAAATGTTTACCGGGTCACTTTCACTGAAATTAGATGTCCAAGTGAGAAATAGGATATGATAAACACTTCAGCAGCATCAAATACCAAAATAATTAGTCACCAGCCCCAATGGATGATGTCAGTAAGATGGATGTAAAACAATCATTGGAGCCCTTTCTCCATGACATTGAATAATTTTACCACATTACCTCTGATGACTTCCATTTGCCAAGATACAGGATAACAGTGTCAGAAGGTGTGACATTTTCCCATGTCTTATTACCGTCGCAACAGCTCCACAGCAGACATTACCTCCCTGGCCCTACACTCATCTCCGGAACATCTAGATAACAAGAACACCTACGTCAGCCTCCTATTCATTGGCTTTAGCTCCTCCTTTAATACTATAATTCCAGCCAGACTCATGACCGAACAGCAAGACCTCAAGATATGCCCCTCCCCCACTACACCACAATTGGAACCTCGACTTACTGAGCTGCAGACCACAATTAGTAAGGGTAGGCGACAACACCTCCTTCACAATTATCTGCAACACCAGAGAACTGCAAAGGCTGTGTACTCAGCTCCTGACTGTGTTCATGACTGTGTGGCCAAATTCTGCTCTAACTCCATTTACAAATTTGCTGATGACCTCACTGTAGTGGGTCAGATCTCAAACAGAATAATGAAACAGCATACAGGAAAGAAGTAGAGAACTTAGTGGCCCGATGTAAAGAAAACAATCTCTCCCTCAATGTCAGCAAAAACAAGGAGATGGTCATTAACTTCAGGAAACACAATGAAGGACATTCCCCTGTCTATATTAATGATGCTGAGGTGAAGGTGGTGAGAACTTTAGGTTCCCATGAATAAATAGCACCAACAATCTATCCTAGTCCCTCCATATCGATGTTACAGTCAAGGAAGCACACCAATGTCTCTACTTCTTCAGAAGGCAAAAGAAATACAGCACATCCACAATGACTCTCACCAATTTTTATACATGCACCATCGAAAGCAACCTATCCAGATGCATCACAGCTCGGTACGACAAGAGATTGCAGAGAGTTGTGAATGTAACCCAGTCCATCATGCAAACCGGTCTTCCAACCATTGACTTGCCACTGCCCCAGGAAAGCAATCAACATAATCAAAGACCCCTTTCAACCTTGGGTATACTTTCTTCCACCCTATTCCATGGGGCAGGAAATTCAAAAGTTTAAAAACACATACTAACAGATTCAAGAACAGCATCTTCCCTATTGTTATTAGACTTCTGAATGGACATCTCATATATTAAAGCTGATCTTTCTGCACATTTTCTCTGTAGCTGTAACACTATGTTCAGCGTGCTGTTCTATTACCCTCATGTACTTACGAAGGGTATAATTTTCCAAGATGGCTCACAAAACAATACTTTTCATGTACATCGGTACGTGCGATGATAATAAATCAAATCAAAGTCCTGGCGGCAATCTCAGGTTGTGAAAGTGGGGAAAGGCTCCTTGTTCTTCAATGCAGCTGAACAGCAAACTCAGCCAAGCAGTAATGGCCTCTAGTTGGAACAACCGTCTGAATGAGATGGCCAATTATTTTGCCTTTTTAAAGTAGTTGGCACAGCACACGTTGTCTGAAGAGTCTAGAGCTAGACTTTATCCTCTCAAAATAAAGCTAGGCTTGTGCAATATCTTCAATCAGAGGGGTATTGAAATTGTCTACCTAAAGGATTGTGTTCCGTCAGTGAATATATTCAAAACTGAGAACAATAGCTTTTTCAGTTGGTTAGGATTAGGATTAGGGTTAGGTAAAGGTAAAGAAAATGAGATAAGACCAGACAGTAGAATTTAACTTGAGGATTTTCCATGATATAATTGCATAGGCTTGAGGGGTATATGGATCCTGTTTCTTTCGTACAATTTTTACTCAGGATTGAAACAATGTACGGCATGGAAAAGATTGTTTTTTCTTCCACTGTAGTTCCACAACATAAATTTGCATGAGGTTTTGACCCCATAATGGTCATAATTTTGGAATAAGATCCACTGAAACCCCTGTGAAACATTGCAAATGATGTTTCTTCTGTAGTTTTGGTGCTTCTGCTGATGGCCAGGCAGGAGAAACCCAATATATTTTCCCCCTCTTTGATTCCGTAGTTGTGAATTCTTTATTCCGTGTTTTGTGAGTGTTTCACCCTATGTGTTCTGAGAGTACTGCATTCCACATTATGTGTTAGATGTAGAGGTAACTGAAGCAGGAAGTGTTTAGACAGGCTGTATGCGATAGCACATGGTTGAAGAAGATGGTGTGACAAACAGCACACACAATGTATTTGAGTTTGTTTTTTTTTCAATATATCTTATGACTCATTACATCGTGACTCTAGGCAAGGCCCAAAATCAAGTTCCCAGACTCTAGGGAGGGTAGTAGTGCCAAGGTATTGGGAGAAAGAAAGACTTGCATTTATTCAGTGTTTTTTGCAAATTTACAACATCACTCAGGAGTATAAGGGCAGTAGGAGTATACTTGAGGGAAATCAGGAGGACAAAACAGAGCCATGAGAGAGCTTTGGAAATAGAGTTAAGGAGAATTCTAAGTGATTCTACAAATACATTAAGGACAAAAGGGTAACTTGGTAGAGAATATGGACACTTAAAGTTCAACAAGGCCATCTATATATGGAACCACTGGAGATAGGTTAGACATTAAATGAGTATTTCACATTAGCATTTACTGTCGAGAAGGGGATGGAGGCTAGGGAACATGGAAAACTAAACAGTGATGTCTTGAAAAATGTCCGCATTACAGAGGAGAAACTGCTGGACATCTTAAAACACACAAAGATGGATAACACCCTGTGACCTGATCGGTGTATCGCAGAAGTTTTTGGGAATCTAGGGAAGTGAACGCTGGGCTCCTATTTGTATCATCAATAGCCACAGGTGAGGTGCTGGAAGACTGGAGGTTGACTAATGTGGTGCCACTATTTAAGAAAGGTGGTAAGGAAAAACCAGAGAACTATAGACCGATGAGCCTGATATTAGTGGTCGGTATGTTGTCGGAGCGGATTCTGATGGATAAGATTTACACATATTTGGAAAGGAATTGATTAGGAATATTCAACATGGGTTTATGTGTAGGGAATTGTGACTCAGGAACTTAATTGAGTTTTTTGAAACAGTGACAAAGAAGATTGATGAAAGCAGAGCGGTGGACGTTGTCTATATGAAATTCAGTAAGGATTTTGACAAGATTCAGACTGGTATACTGGTTAGCAAGGTTATATCACATGGAATCTAGGAGGAGTTAGCCATTCAGACATAGACCTGGCTTGAAGCGGGTGGTGGAGGGTTGCTTTTCAGACTAGAGGCCTGTGACCAGTGATGTGCTGCAAGATTTGGTACAGGACCACAGCACTTTGTCATTTATATAAATGATTTGGGTGTGAATATGAGAGGTATACTTAATGGGCTGACCAATAAAGGTAAGCATACCAAACACCTTCTTCACTGTCTGAGTCTTCACGCTTGTCTAACTGAGGCTCCACTTTCAAAGAATTTTGAATCTGCACCTCTCGGTCTCTTATGTTCAGCAACACTCCCCAGGGCCCTACCATTAAGTCTATAAGCCTTGCCCTGGGTTGCCCTACCAAAATGCAGTACCTCATACTTACCTAAAATAAAATCCGTCTGCCGCTCCACAGTCCATTGGCCCATGTGATTAAGGCCCCATTGTACTCGAAGGTAACCTTCTTGGCTGTCCTCTACACGACTCATTTTGGTGCCATCTGCAAACTTACTAACCATGCTTTCTATGTTCACATCCAAAGCATTTATATAAATGACAAAAAGCTGTGGACCAAGCATAAATCCCTGGGGCACACCACTCGTTACAAGCCTCCCGTCTGAAAAGCAACACTGCATCACCACACTCTGTCTCCTATCTTCCTGCCAGTTCTGTATCCAAATGCTTAGTTTGTCCTGTAATCCATGTGATCTAACCTTGCTAACTAGTCCATCATGTAGAACCTTGTTGAAAGTCTTACTGATGTCCATATGGATTACGTCCACTGCTCTGTCTTCATCAATCCTCTTCATTAAATCTTTGAGAAACTCAAATGAGTTAGTAAGACATGATTTCCGACACACAACACCATGTTAACTATCCCTAATCAGACCTTGCCTTTCAAAAATATATGTAAATCATTCCCTCATGTTCCCTTCCAACAATTCGCTTACCACTGATGTCAGTTCACTGGTCTATCGCTCCCTGCTTTTTCCTTACCACCTTTCTTAAATAGTGACACTACATTAGCCAATCTCCAGTCTCCCAGCACCTCACCTATTGACCATAAGACCATAAGACATAAGGCTGATAAGTTTCTCAATCCCATTCTCCTACTTTCTCCCCGTAACCCTTGATCCCCATGACAATCAAGAACATATCTATCTCTGCCTTAAGTATACTCAATGACCTGGCCTCCACAGTCTTCTGTGGTAGTGAATTCCATAGAGTCATCACTCTCTGGCTAAAGATGCTTCTCCTTATCTCTGTTCTAAATGGTCACTCATTTACTCTAAGGCCATGCTCTCAGGTCCGAGACTCTCCTACCAATAGAAGCATCTTCCCAATATCCACTCTGTTCAGGCCATTCAGTATTCTGGAAGATTCAATTAGATATGCCCCTCATCCTTCTAAATTCCGTCAAGTGTAGACCCAGAGTCCTCAAACATTCTTCATATGTTAAGTTTTTCATTCCTGGAACCATTCTTGTGAACCTCCTCTGAACCCACCCCAGGGCCAGAGCATGTTTCCTGAGGAATGGTTCCCAAAACTGTGCATAATACTCCAAATATGACCTGACCAGGGCCTTCTAAAGCCTCAGTAGTACATCCCTGCTTGTTTATCCATGTCCTCTCAAAATAAATGCCAAAGTTGCATTTGCTGTCCTAACTACTGACTCAACCAGCAAGTTTACCTGGAGAGAATCCTGGACTAGAACTATCAAGTCTCTTTACACTTCAGACTTCTGATTTTTCTCCCCCTTTAGAAATTAGCCTATGCCTCTATTCTTCTTGCCAAAGTGCATGACCTTGAACTTTCCCACATTGTACTCCATCTGTCACTTCTCTGCCCACCCTCCTAACCTGTCCAAATCCTTCTGCAGCCTCCCCACATCCTCAATGCCACCTGACCATCTACCTATCTTTGTAATGTCTGCAAACTTAGCCAGCATGCCCTCAGTTCCTTCATCTAGATCATTAATGTATAAAGTCAAAAGTTGTGGTCCCAATGTTGACCCTTGCGGAATACTACTTGTCACTGGCTGTCATCCTGAGGAAGACCCATTTAACCCCACTCTCTGTTTTCTGCCAGACAGCCAATCTTCTTTCCATGCTAGCACCTTGACTCTAACACCATGGGCCTTTATCTTACTCAGCAGCCTCCCATGCGCCACCTGGTCAAAGGCCTTCTTGAAGCCTAGGTAGATAATGTTTATTGGGTCTACTGGGTCTACCCTGCTCGTTAGTTCATCAAAAAATTCTGACAGGTTTGTCAGGCACGGCGTTTCCTTGATGAAGCCATGCTGACTTTGCCCTATTTTAGCATACACTTCCAAATATTCGGAAATCTCATCCTTCACAATAGACTCTAAAATCTTACCCTTGGCTGAGGTCAAGCTAATCAGCTTGTACTTGCCAGTCTTTTGCCTTACTCCCTTTTTAAATAGGGGTGTCATGTTAGTGATTTTCCAATCCTCTGGGACCCTTCTTGGCTCTAGTGATTTCTGAAAGATATTACGAATACCTCCACTATCTCTTCAGTTATCTCCTTAAGAACTCCGTTGTGTATTCCACTTGGTCCAGGGGATTTATACAGTTCAGGCTATTTAGTTTTTCTAGCACCTTGTCTTTGGTGATGGCCACCATACTCAGCTCTGTCCCCTGACACCCTCAAATCTTTGGGATATTACTTGCGTCTTCTACTGTGAAAGCTGACACAATGTGATTATTCAGTTCCTCAGCCATTTCCTTGTTCCCCACTACAATTTCCCCTGCGCCATTTTCCAGCAGGCTAATGTCCACTTTTGCTTCTCTTTTGCCTTTGATATATCTAAAAAGACTTTTGCAGCCCTCCTTTATATTACTGGCTAGCTTACCCTCATATTTAATCTTCTCCACCCTTATTTCCTTTCTCGTTGCCCTCTGTTGGTTTTTCTAAGCTTCCCAATCTATTAGTTTCTCACTGCCCTTGCCACATTATACACCTTGTCTTTTGCTTTAATGTTATCCCTGACCTCCCTCATCAGCCATGGTCGCCTTGTCATTCCTGCACCATGCTTCTTCTTCCTCAGGATGATGCAAAATATCTCAGCAAGGGGCCCAGCAATCACTTGCCTAGCTTCACATAAAGTTCTAGGGTACACCTGATCCAGTCCTGGAGATTTATCCACTTTTATGAGTTTGAAGACATCCAGCATCTCCTCCTCTGTAATATGGACATTTTTTCAAAATGTTGCTATTTATTTTGCCAAGTTCTCTAGCTTCCATATCCTTCTCCACAGTAAACACTAATGCAAACTACTCATTCATTATCTCCCCCATCTCATGTGGTTCTACGCATAGGTGGCCTTGCTGATCTTTAAAGGTTCTTTAAACTCGTTTCTAAGGATGTTTCTCCTACACCCACTTTAACACCTCATCTGAAAGATTGTGCTTCTAACAGTGCTGCAGTTCTTCATTTTGTGCTAAAATAGAAGTGTAGGGAAGATATTCAAGGTACTGAAGTTGCAAGTGGTAAGCTATGATCTGCTTATTCAAACTGAAGGAGCTGCAATAAACCAAGGCTGATACACAAGACTACACCTAAATCCTCTTCCTCCCCTTATCTAACAGCACTTGTACTGCCAGAACTTGAGGACAATTACCATTTTGTTCTTCTTAAGTGAAAAATGTGGGGAGGCAGTGGCCTAGTGGTATTATAGCTGCACTGTTAATCCAGAAACCCAGGTAATGTTCTGGAAACCCAGGCTTGAATCCCAGATGGCAGATGGTGAAACATGAATTCAGTAAATTATGTGGCATTAACAGTCTAGTGATGATCATGAATCTATTGTCAATTATTGTTAAAAACCCACCTGGTTCACTAATGTCCGTTTTGGAAGGAATCTGTCTTCCTTACCTGGTCTGGCCTGCATGTGACTTCAGAACCACAGCAATGTGGTTGACTGTTCTCTGGGCATTTAGAGATGGATAACAAATGTTCACCCAGCCGGTAAAGCCCACATACCATAAATGAATATAAATAATCCAATCAAAGAGTCAAAATAATTTTAATTTAAAATGCCATGCAGGATTTTTCTGAGCAGAAAATCCATCAAAATCAGCACTTAAAATATGAAGTCCTCAACTAGATTGCTTCTTTTGCAGAAGCAAATATTATTTTCAAACATCACTCAAGTGGCTCATTCTGAAGAAAACAATGATATGTTATTAATCAGTCCATTATTATATCTTTAGCACAATAGTCTCTACATGATTAATTTAACCAGTCAGTTTTTACATCCTGTGTTAATTAAACAGATTGTTACAAAGCAGTCTTGCAAGATGATTTCACTAAACATGTGGAAATTTAACATTTGCAATTACAGAAGAAAGTACTGCTCATTAAAGGTCCAGTGAAAAGGTCCTTTGTTGGCTGTTAAGGGCCACATAATGTTGCTCTATCTCATTCATACAAGATTTAAATGTAACTTTGCATGTAAACAATACAAAAGGCAGCCAAATGCCGGAGTTACAGCTGAATGGTAATATAGCATAAATGTCTGAAAAAATTAATGTCTGGAAGTGTAAATAGCAGCACCCATTGTGAAAATGAAAGTGATCACATAACAGACAGAAGCATTGTAATTTTATCAGATATAGTACTGCTTCGGTAAAGCTGGATGCAATTACTTGACATGAAACAAAGCATTAATCAAATCAATCGAAGACTCAAAGACAATCAAAGAGTGGGTGAAGACAAAAGGCAAAAAAAATGGCAGTGTGAAGTTGGACGCAAAACAGACAATGACAAGATGAGTTTAGAATCTTTGTCTTTGAGAGCGAGAGGTCTGTATCTCAGTGTCAGTGACAGTGTGAGGTTAGTATCTCAGTATCAGTGACAGTGTGAGGTTATTATCTGAGTGTCAGTGATAGTGTGAGGTTAGTATCACAGTGTCAGTGATAGTGTGAGGTTAGTATCTCACTGTCAGTGATAGTGTGAGTTTAGTATCACAGCGTCAGTGACAGTGTGACGTCAGTGTCTCAGTGTCAGTGATAGTGTGAGGTTAGTATCTCTGTCAGTGACAGTGCGAGGTTAGTATCTCAGTGTCTGTGATAGTGTGAATTTAGTGTCTCAGTATCAGAGACGGTGTGAGTTTAGTGGAGGGAGCAAGGGTCTAGCACAGCTTTAGAGGATTACAGGCTTGCTTGGAAGGAGCTCAAAAGTGGACTGTGGAGGGCCAGGAGGGGACACGAGAAAGGCTTGGCAGGAAGGATTAAGGAGAACCCGAAGGCATTTCTCTCATATGTGAGGAATAAGAGAATGATCAGGGAGAAGGTAGCGCCGATCAGGGATAGCGTAGGGAACTTGTGCATGGAGTCTGAGCAAATAGGGGAAGCTCTAAATGAGTTTTTTGTTTTGGTTTTCACTAAGGAGAGGGACCTTGTTGTGAATGAGAACTTTGACGAGCAGGGAAACAGGCTTGAACAGATCAAGATTGAGGAAATTGATGTGCTGAAAATTTGAGCAAACATTAAGACTGATAAGTCCCCAGGGCCAGACCAGATTTATCATAGGTTGCTCCGGGAAACGAGAAAGGAGGTTGCTAAGCCGCTGACGAAGATCTTTGCTTCCTCACTCTCCATGGGAGTTGTACTGGAAGATTGGAGGGAGGCAAATGTTGTTCTTCTTTTCAAGAAAAGGAATAGGGAAATCCCTGGAGATTACAGACCAGTCAGTCTTACGTCTGTGGTCAGCAAGGTTTTGGAAAGAATTCTGAGGGATAGGATTTAGGACTATTTGGAAAAGCATAGTGTGATTAAAGGGAGTCAGCATGGCTTTGTGAGGGGCAGGTCATGCCTCACAAACCTTATTGAGTTCTTTGAGGAGGTCACGAGACAGGTTGACGAGGGTCGAGCAGTGGATGTGGGGTACATGGACTTCAGCAAGGCATTTGATAAGTTTTCCCACAGCAGGCTCATTCATAAAGTCAGGAGGTATGGAAATCAGGGTGACTTGGCTGTCTGGATTCAGAATTGTTTGGCTGACAGGAGGCAGAGAATGGTTGTAGATGGTAAATATTCTGCCTGGAGGTCAGTGCTGACTGGTGTCCCACAGGGCTCTGTTCTTGGGCCTCTGCTCTTTGTAGTTTTTATAAATGACCTGGATGAGGAGGTTGAGGCGTGGGTTAGTATGTTTGCTGATGACACAAAGGTTGGAGGTGCCATTGATAGTATCGAGGGCTATTGCAAGCTTCAGCGAGACATTGACAGTATGCAGAGCTGGGCTGAGAAATGGCAGATGGAGTTCAACCTGGATAAATGCGAAGTGATGCATTTTGGAAGGTCGAACTTAAATGCTGAATACAGGATTAAAGGCAGGATTCTCGGCAGTGTGGAGGAACAGCGGGATCTTGGTGTTCAAGTGCATAGCTCCCTCAAAGTTGCCACCCATAAGGTTGTGGATAAGGTTGTTAAGAAAGCATCTGGTGTTTTGGCTTTCATTAACAGGCGGATTGAGTTTAAGAGCCACGAGGTTTTGCTGCAGCTCTACAAAACCCTGGTGAGACTGCACTTGGAATATTGTGTCCAGTTCTGGTCACCCTATTATAGGAAAGATGTGGAGGCTTTGGAGAGGGTGCAAAGGAGGTTTACCAGGATTCTGCCTGGACTGGACGGCTTGTCTTACGAGGAGAGGTTGACTGAGCTCGGACTATTCTCTCTGGAGAGAAGGAGGAAGAGAGGTGACCTGATCGAAGTGTATAAGGTAATGAGACGCATCGATAAAGTCGATAGCCAGAGACTTTCCCCAGGGCAGGATTGACTGACATGAGGAGTCATAGTTTTAAGGTGTTAGGAGGAAGGTATGGAGGAGATGTCAGAGGGAGGTTCTTCACCCAGAGAGTTGTGAGCGCATGGAATAGTTTGCCAGTGGTAGTCGTGGAAGCAGAGTCATTAGTGACATTTAAGTGACTGCTGGACATGCACATGGACAGCAGTGAATTGAGGGTAATGTAGGTTAGGTTATTTTATTTTTGGAATAGGATTATTCCACGGCACAACATCGTGGGCCGAAGGGCCTGTATTGTGCTGTGCTTTCCTATGTTCTATGTTCTATGTTCTCAGTGTCAGTGATAGTGTGAGGTCAATATCTGAGTGTCAGTGACAGTGTGAGGTTAGTATCTCAGTGTCAGTGATAGTGTGAGGTTAGTATCTCAGTCTCAGTGCCAGTGTGAGGTTAGTATCTCAGTATCAGTGACAGTGTGAGGTTAGTATCTCAGTGTTCGTGATAGTTTATAGTTTGTATCTCAGCTTCCTTGACAGTTTGAGGTTAGTATCTGAGTGTCAGTTACAGTGTGAGGTTAGTTTCTCAGCATCATTGACAGTGTGAGGTTAGTATCTCAGTCTCAAGGATAGTGCAGGGTTAGCAACACTATGAGGTCAGTAACTGAGTGTCAATGACTTTGTGAGATTAGTATCTCAGCATAATTTACAGTGTGATGTTAGTATTGGAGTGTCAGTGACAGTGTGAGGTTAGTATCTCAGCATCATTGACAGTGTGAAGTTAGTAACTGAGTCTTAGTAACAGATTGAGGTTAGTGTCTCGGTCTTTGTGACAGTGTGATGTTAGTATCTCATTGCCAGTAACAGATTGAGGTTAGTATCTCAGTGTCAGTGACAGTTTGAGGTACGTAACTGAGTGTCAGTGACAGCGTGAGGCTTGTACCTCAGTGTCAGAAATAGTGTGAAGTTAGTATCGCAGTGTCAGCGGCAGTGTGAGGTGAGTATCTGAGTGTCAGTGACAGTATGAGTTTCGTATCACAGTGTCAGTGATAGTATGAGGACAGTATTTCAGTGTCAGTGTCAGTGATAGTGTGAGGTCAATATCTGAGTGTCAGTGACAGTGTGAGGTTAGTATCTCAGTGTCAGTGATAGTGTGAGGTTAGTATCTCAGTCTCAGTGCCAGTGTGAGGTTAGTATCTCAGTATCAGTGACAGTGTGAGGTTAGTATCTCAGTGTTCGTGATAGTTTATAGTTTGTATCTCAGCTTCCTTGACAGTTTGAGGTTAGTATCTGAGTGTCAGTTACAGTGTGAGGTTAGTTTCTCAGCATCATTGACAGTGTGAGGTTAGTATCTCAGTCTCAAGGATAGTGCAGGGTTAGCAACACTATGAGGTCAGTAACTGAGTGTCAATGACTTTGTGAGATTAGTATCTCAGCATAATTTACAGTGTGATGTTAGTATTGGAGTGTCAGTGACAGTGTGAGGTTAGTATCTCAGCATCATTGACAGTGTGAAGTTAGTAACTGAGTCTTAGTAACAGATTGAGGTTAGTGTCTCGGTCTTTGTGACAGTGTGATGTTAGTATCTCATTGCCAGTAACAGATTGAGGTTAGTATCTCAGTGTCAGTGACAGTTTGAGGTACGTAACTGAGTGTCAGTGACAGCGTGAGGCTTGTACCTCAGTGTCAGAAATAGTGTGAAGTTAGTATCGCAGTGTCAGCGGCAGTGTGAGGTGAGTATCTGAGTGTCAGTGACAGTATGAGTTTCGTATCACAGTGTCAGTGATAGTATGAGGACAGTATTTCAGTGTCAGTGACAGTGTGAGGTTAGTATCTCAGTCTCAGTGATAGTATGAGGACAGTATTTCAGTGTCACTGACAGTGTGGGGTGAGTATCTCAGAGTCAGTGACAGTGTGTTGTTAGTGTCTCAGTGTCAGTGAGAATGTGAGGTTAGTATCTCAAGGTCAGTGACAGTACAATGTTCGTATCTCAGTGTCAGTAATAGTGAGGTTAGTATCTGAGTGTCAGTGACATTGTAAGTTTCGTATCTGAGTGTCAATGACAGTGTGAGGTTAGTGTCTCGGTGTCAGTGACAGTGTGAGGTTAGTATCTCGGTGTCAGTGACAGTGTGAGGTAAGTGTCTCGGTGTCAGTGACAGTGTGAGGTTAGTATCTCGGTGTCAGTGACAGTGTGAGGTTAGTGTTTCAGTGCTGGTGATAGTTTATAGTTTGTGTCTCAGCTTCATTGAAAGTGTGAGGTTAGTATCTGAGTGTCAGTGACATTGTAAGTTTCGTATCTGAGTGTCAATGACAGTGTGAGGTTAGTGTCTCGGTGTCAGTGACAGTGTGTGGTAAGTAACTGAGTGTCAGTGACAGTGTGAGGTTAGTGTCTCGGTGTCAGTGACAGTGTGTGGTAAGTAACTGAGTGTCAGTGACAGTGTGAGGTTAGTGTCTCGGTGTCAGTGACAGTGTGAGGTTAGTGTCTTAGTGTCAGTGACAGTGTGAGGTTAGTATCTGAGTGTCAGTGGCAGTGTGAGGTCAGTATCTCAGTGTCAGTGATAGTGTGAGGTTAGTATCTGAGTGTCAGTGGCAGTGTGAGGTCAGTATCTCAGTGTCAGTGATAGTGTGAGGTTAGTATCTGAGTGTCAGTGGCAGTGTGAGGTCAGTATCTCAGTGTCAGTGACAGTCTGAATTTAGCATGTCAGCTTCAATGAGAGTCTGAGGTTGTGATCTCTGTATCAATGACAGCATCAGGTTAATATCTCAGTGTCATTGACAGTGTGCTGTTCATATCTCATTGTCAGTGATATTTTGAGTTTAATATCTTCGTACCAATAACAGTGTGATGTTAGTATCTCAGTGTCAGTGACTTGTGTAAGTTGAGTATCTCAAAGTCATTGATACTGTGAGCTTAGTATCTCGGTTTCCGTGGCAGTGTGAGGTCATTATCTCAGTGTCAGTGACACCATGAAGTTAGTGTCTCAGTGTCAGTGATAGTGTGCTGTTAGTATCTCAGAGTCAGTGACAATATGAGATTAGTATCTGATTGTCAATGACAGTGTGATGTTACTATCTGAGTGTCATTGACAGTGTTACCTTCGTAGCTGTGCATTAACAGTGTCAAGTTAATATCTCAGTTTCAGTGTCAGTAATACAGTATTATCTCTGTCTCAGTTTCAGCGTGACCTCAGTATTTCAGTGTCATTGACAGTCTCAGGTTAATGTCTGAGTGACCATGACATTGTGAGATCAGTGTCTCAGCGTCATTCACAGTGTGAGATGAGTATTTGAGTGCTGGTGACAGTCTGAGGTTAGTATCTGAGTGTCATTTTACCGTGCAAGGTCAGTAACTGCATATCCGTGACAGTTTGTGGTGTTTGATTGTCAGTAACAGAGTGGGTTCAGTGTCTCAGTGTCGATGGCAGTGTGAGCTTAGATCTGAATATCACTGACTGCTATACGCTAGTATCTCAGTGTCAGTGATAATGTGTGGTCAGCATCTGAGTGGCAATGATAGTGTGAGTCTATTATCTGAGTGTCAATGACAGTATGAGGTTGACATTTGTGTATTTGGGAAGCATATACAAGTGATTCAATAATTGAGCAGTGGTATACAATTCATCTGTGTTGGTGACACAATGAGTGATGAATTAAAATAAAAACGGAATTTCCTGGAAATGTTCAACAGTTCTTGCAACATCTGTGAAGAGAAGTCAGATTCCACATTTCAGGTCCAGTCACCCTTCCTCAGACCTGATGTTAGCTGGGAAAATGTTGGTTTATTTGCAGAAAATAGGGCTGGGGGAACAGGGTTAAGGAGTTGGCAATCAGTTTGGATAGAGCCAAAGGAAGGAGAAGAGCAGTTGGGCAGTAAAAGGAGTGAATTATGATCTGGCCAGGAAAATGAGTAGCTGTTAATGGAGACTGTTTGTGGCTACAATAGGCAGTGTGTAATGGAACACTATGTGATAACAAGGCCAGGTATGTGATGTTGGGGATTGGGTCATGGGAGAACACAGGCCATAAAATTATTCAACTTGCTATTGAGTCCGAGCGCTGCGGGGTCCCCTCATGAAAAATAAGGTGTTGCTCTTCCAGTTTGCGCTGAGCTTCGCTGGAACACTGCAGCAAGCCAGAGACAGAGATGTTGGCCAGGGAGCAGGGTGGCGTATTAAATTTGCACAGAATTGGAAACTTGGGATCGTTTTTGTGGGCAGAACGTGTGTGTTCTGTGAAGCAGCCATGCAGCCCACACTTTGTTTCCCCAATGTACAGGTGACCACATTGTGAGCAGCGAATGCAGTAGATGAGGTTGTGGGAAGTGCCGGTAAAGTGCGACTTCATCTGGATGGTATGTTTAAGCCCTTGGATACTGAGGAGGGAGGAGGAAAATTGGCAGGTGTTACACCTTCGGCAGCTTCAGGGGATGGTAAGGAGTTGACAATCAGTTTGGATAGAACCTCCCAGGTCCCAGGCCGTGGGGTTGTAGGAGTTTGTTGGGAGAGAGGGAAGTGTGGACCAGGATGTCTTCGAGACAACAGACCCCGTGAAGGTGGAAGAGGGAGGGGAGGGGAATATATGTCTGTTGTCACATCTCTCTGGGGGTGGTGGAAGTAATTGTTGATGATCCTCTCGATGTGGATGCTGGTGGGATGTTCGGTAAGGGCGAGGGGAATCCTATCGCTGTTGTGGGCAGGAAGAGAGGGGTGAACACAGAAGTGCAGGAAATGGGCCAGACCTGGTTGAAGGCCCTGTCAACAATGGTGCTGGGGAATTCTTGGCTGAGGAAGAATGTGGATATTTCAGAGGCTCCCCTTTTGAAGTTGGCCTCATCTGAACATATACGATGGAGATGGAGGGCCTGAGAGAATGGAATGGAGTCTTTAAAGGAAGCAGGGTGTGAGGATGTACAGCCTGGCTACCTGTGGGAGTCAGTGGGCTTGTAATGGATATTAGTGGCCAGTTTATCCCAAGAAATGGAAACAGAGAGATCAAGGAAGTCAGAAATTAACCAGATGAAAGTGAGGTCTGGGCAGAAATTGGAAGTGAAGTCAATGATCTTTTCCAATTCCACACGAGAGAGGGAAGCAGTACCAATGATGTCATCCATATATCGGAGTAAGAGTTGTGGATGGGGGCCGGAATAGTATTGGAACAAGGAATGTTCCACATATCCCGTGAAGAGATAGACATAGCTAGGGCCCAAGCCACCTCTGTGACCTGAAGAAAATGAGAAGAGTTAAAAGAGGGTGAGGATGAGCTCGACCAAGCGGAAGATGGTGGTGTTGGTTGGGGAATGTTTAGGTCTTTGCTCCAGGAAGAAGTGGAGAGCTCTAAGACCCTCCTGATGGAGGTTGGACGTGTGAAGGAACTGTACATTCATGTTAAAGAGGGGCGGCTGGAGCCGGCAAACTGGGAGTTTTAAAATTTGTGTAAAATGTCAGAGGAATCACGGATGTAGGTGGGCAGGGACAGGGCCACGGAGGGAAGACTGAGTCAAGGTAGGAGGAGATGTGCGGTAGGAGCAGGCTGAAACAGTGGATTTGCCCGAACAGTCCTGTCTGTGGATTTTCAGAAGGAGGTAGAAGCAAGCTGTGTGGGACTGGGGGTATATCAGTTTGGAGGCAGTTAAGGAGAGGGATATCACCAGATGAAATGAGGTTAGTTATGGTAGCAGATACAATGGCCAGATGTTCTATGGTGCAGGGCGAGATGGTGAGAAGTACCTCAGAGCTGGCTCTTAGCCTCTGCAACGTAGAGATCAGTACACCAGACTACAACAGCATCACCTTTATCGGCAGGCTTAATAACAAAGTCAGGATTGGATCAGTAATGACTTGATATGGATAGCCATAATCACACAGGATAGTTTTGATACCTGGCTGTCAGCTTTATAAATTGTTACCACTTTTATCAAAATTGTTTCATGCATGTTAGTCCTGATGAGTTCGAGATTAAAAGCTTCAACTTCTTCTGACCTTTTACTAGTCTTTAAGTTCTGTGCTACTCATTATTTACATGGTTGTCTATTCTGAGACAATCAATCAGGCTCAATTTCACACGAAGCATGCATTTCGCTTCGTACTGCTTACACTAAGAACAATCACTGAAGCACGTTGCACAATCAGATGAACGTATGGAAAATAGTATAGGGCAGATGGAGAACTGATTAGCTCCTCCTGGTTTCTGTCTTGGCAAGCACGGCTTATCTTGTCATGACAGTTAACTCTTTTAGGTTCTAATAGCCTGAGACAGCATTAGCTGTTACCAGAAGCAGCGCAAACAATTGAAGCAATTTACATATTTCAACCCCAAATCTAATGTAAACCAATTATGCTCAAGATTTCCCAGTAAAAGTAACAGTACAATACTTTTCTACACTGAAATTTTCCAAGAAATTTCAAGCCATATCTCTATAAAAGGGCTGATTACAAAAGTCTTGAGTCCAATATTCAGAAATGCACAGTGGAAAAGAAGACTTCAGCAGTTGATAACATGGCATGGAGTTGGGGGAACACAACAGGCAGCATCAGAGAAATAGGAAAGTTTACGTTTCAGGTCAGGACTATGGTCCAAAATGTCAGCTTTCCTGCTTCTCTGATGCTACTGACCAGCTGTGATCCGCCAGCTCCACACAGTTTTGTCTCTGACTCCAACATCTGCAATTCTTGCTATCTCATTTTAACAGTTGAATTTTTTTTTGTAGGTCAGCTGTGGACTGAGTACAGAACAGCTGCTGACCTGGCCCAATACGAAGAACTGGAAGTACCATGAGTAAGTCATGAATTGGAAAGTACAAGGAACGTGGATTAGAGAACAGGATTCAAGCGGTATGCAGATATATTTTTGGAGAGAAGTGAGATTTAGAAATATAATCAGATACAAGGTGAAAACTTTGTATTAAATCTCTTGATCCTTCACCTGGGTTCCTTCATAGTCTAAGAACTAAAGACAGTACTGAATTTTCAACACTAAGCCTCTCAAAAACATTGGAATAAAACAAAATACTATGGTCTGAAATAAGAACAGAAAATTCAGGAGAGCTCAGCAGGCCTGGCATCTTCTATGGACGGTGAAACCTATTAGCATTTTGAGTACAATCTGACTTCTGTCAAATATTCTGAAGAAGAGTTACAAAACTCAAAATGTTCGCTCTGTCTCTCCACAGATGATGCCACCTAACTTCACCTGACGAAGGAGCGGCACTCTGAAAGCTTGTGATTTCAAATAAGTTTGTTGGGCTGCAATCTGTTGTGGTGTGACTTCTAACCCAGCTCAAACCTGATTGTCAAATTCTATTAATAGAAAATGATGGAAAACAGTTGAATTGCACATCCAAATTATGAATGATTGTGTTGTGTGTATGAGGCCATGTGTCCAAAAGGATTAATGTTGGAGTTTGAATTAAGCTCCACCCATCGTGTTGATCTCACAAGGACATGGGTGAGAAAAGGGAGAACAGTTCTGGATCTTTAAAGATGACAGCCCTACCATCAAGGTCTCTTCACTGTCTAACAATTTTTCTTTTATATACTTGCCAATCAACCTCTTACAACTTGATCCTGAGTCTCCTGGCTGAGAAGTAGGGGCATTACCACTGCACCACAAAAGCCCCTCTAACAATGTATAACATATCAATGTATCTTATACCTGATCTATATCATGCAATGAATTACACCTTATTTAAACAAGAGCATCTCCTTGTTAGATCTCCTAGCTGTTTTCCTTTTCCTTACATTAGACAGAGGGGTTTCCAAACCTAAAAGAAGGATCATGGCAGCAATCCCCTACTTTATGGTGCCAAAGAGCACAACTGACCTATACAGCATGGTGCCAGCAGTGGTGGCCTGAAGGTTACTTGACCTGCGTCATTACAACAGTTTAAACTTGGAACAATATCGAGGTTTGTGTTGTTTGCTCGGATATCATCCATTCGCTGATTAATGGAAATCCACAAGCTAGTTGAAACCATTCACGCCATACCTCAATTACTATGTCACGAATTTCTGTTCACTCTACCTGCTGCTATGACAAGTGAGGGTCACTCCAGGTCACTGAGAAGCCTATGTTTCTCCTCATTCAATGAACCTGAATAACAAAACTGCACTGTTCTCCAGCACTCATCCCTTGAAGTTGTTAGCAGCAGATAATTTGAGAACAGACTGAAATGAGTGACTGAAATTGCATATTTTCACCCAGTGGAGGGAGTGTGTTAGATAAGGGTGGATAGGAGGGAGAAGCATTCAGGCTGGGGGTGGTACTGGATACATGTGAATAGGAAAGGCAGACGAAGAAATGGATGGGTACAACTGCACTGCTTCTGTTAGTAAGGAGTGATGTGATGCTGTAGACGTGACAAGGTGAACCAAGGGTGATAAAAATGTGCACTGCTGGATGTAAGTGAATGTTCTCACCTTTCCTGAGCTGATTAGTAACAAAAAAAGGCTTTCTGCACTGAATTCATGGTTATGGCACAATGTTTCTGACCTCATGGTCTACCTCAAGTTACGGCCTATTTGTGTCAATGCCAGATTTCTTCCCCTCATTGAAGGGGTGGGATAGCTCTCCCCCACTGTTCAACCCTAGCAGCCTATGAAGTGGGGTGCCAAGAAAATAGGTTGTACCCTATAAAGGTCTTTATACCACGTTGGAATTGTTTTCTCTTAATTTCTGATTCTAGCCTCTTGCAATTGTCATCTTTGGATTGTCCCTTCATGTACTGTCATTGAGATCATGCCATCATCACATAATTTGCCAAATAGTCAGTGTCTACTGGGATGCAAGACCTTGATAGAGTTGAAGACGTGAACTTACCCTTGAATTTCGAAAGAAATACCAGATTCCTTTCCTATACTCTACTTCTAATATATAGCTGATTGATACTTGACTGGTTGCACAAGCCCCCCTAGTAGAAGTGATGGCAGAATTTTCTGTCTCATTTTTCAGGCCAATGCCTTGACCAATCAGAATCAATCACCTTTGTTTAAAATTAAAGTAAAGACTGTCAGTTAACTATCAATCATCATCAACTAGTACATTTTTCTCCTCTGTCCAGTTGGCAAATAATTGTTGGTAAGCTTAACTGGATGGTTGGTGATCAGAATGATGCCAACAGCTTGATGTTCGATTTCAGTACCATCTGAGATCACCATGAAGGTCCCATCTTCTCAGCCTCACCTCTCGCCTGAGGCGTGGTGACCCTCATGGTAAACTCACCACCAGATATCTACCTTCAATGAGAGAGCAGACCGGTGGTCCTCTGTGACCATGGTAACTGCGGTATTAATCAGCACTCTCTTCTCATATGTTATAAATGTTGATGTTCCCCTTAAATTGGACTTCTTGGGCATTGTTTTAGTAAGTGCAAGACAAAATCTTCGATAAACTGTGCTTTTTCATTCAGCAATATTTATGTGCTGGATGATCAAACAAGCAATAACATTTATTAAACAAAATAACCAAGGCAATTGTAACATCAATGCAGCCAGACCTGTTTTCTTAATGCAGTGAGGTGAGAGTCATTTGCGGCTTAGTTACACATACATCAGCCAGTTTCCAGAAAATGCCACTTTCAATCTTCTGTGAATAATGGGTAAACCTTTGAGATATTGCACTGGCCAAGATGATGCCTGGATGTGGTGTGGTCACTGCAACTTATTGTGCAAGTCTGATGACTAACTGTTTCAATCATGGCTGCCTACAGAAAGAAACAGGCTGCAGAAGACTTGAACATTGAAACCATCGCTAGAGATATTGACCTAAGGGAGATTTCAAATATAGGCTGAACTCAAACTGTTATTTTGTTCTTTGGCTTTAAAAGCAACAGACCTTCAGAGAGAACAGGTAGACTAAGGCAAGACTTACTCTTTAAAGTACTGTTTCCACCTTGCAAGAAAAAGAATGAGGCGTAAATATATCTGCTGCCATTTATAAAACAACCTCATTTTTATTTTATTTGAGGAGACCCACTATGCCACAACCCAGGCTTCCATTTCTCCTACTAAGCAATGGTGATTCATAATCTTTGCTGCAGCATTTTGGAAACAGTCACATCAAATTTACACTGTTGCTTAAACTCGACCTTGGATATTGCCTCCAAATTTACTGAACGAGGCACTAAAGATAATACGGACTATAAAGGACACACAGTGGAAAAGAGAAGATCTCTCCACTTTGGCACACTATTGGGTTTAGAGGCATAGTGTTCTACTACCAGGCCAGTGATTCAGAGTGCTGAATTAATGCTGTTGTTAAGCACTCTTTATTAATATGGATCCCCCTTGTGTGGAAGCAGGCCATTTGGCCAGCAATCCACACTGACCCTCTGACGAGCACCCCACCCAGACCCTTTCACCACCCCCCCACCTTATCCCTGTACTTCCCATGGCTAATCCACCTAATTGACACATCCCTGGACATTATGGTCAATTTAGCACGGCCAGTCCACCTAAGTTGCACATGTATGGGAAGAAACCAGAGCATCCAGAGGAAACCCACATAGAAACATGTGCCAACTCCACACAGACAGTTACCCAAGGCAGTGTAGGGGGGAAGGTGGGGTGGGTTGGTGAGGTGAGGAATCGAACCCGGGTCCCTGGAGCTGTGAAGCAAGAGTGCTAACCACTGAGCCACTGTGCCCACTGTGCTATCGTTGATATCGGGGCACTTGATTCAAAATTCGAACAGCTGTCCACAAACTAGTCAAACGAAACACTGTGACATAGTCACACCTGCAGGATTGTACCTTGCAGCTACCGACCAAGATTCTTCCATTCATCACCCTTGGGTAAAACACCTTGGAACTTTTCATTATGTTCAACAAGCTCAGTAAACATAAGTTACTATTGTTACTATGCTATGTCATGGTCTATAACGATGCAGAGCCACCAGAGGTGGCAGCAGATGGTACCCAAGCAGGGATAAGTTGACCTCAGTGTTGCCCCTGGATCCCATGAAGCTTTATGATATCAGGTGGCAATCTCATGGGCAAGGAAACCTCTTACTGACTACCAGCTGTCCTACTTCAGCTGATGAGTCAGTACTTCCCCATGTTGAACACCAGCTAGAAGAATGACTTAAGGTGGTAAAGGCACAGAATTATTCGAGATGGACAACTTTGAGGGGCAACTGAACTACCTGTGACAGAAATGGCTAAGATTTTGAAGGACATTTTGCCAGATGGAGTCTGTTGCAGGTCATGAGAGTATTAACAAGAGGAAAAATCTACCTGGCCTCACGCTCATCAACCTATCTGTTGTAAGTGCATCAGTTTACAATATTATTGGTAGAAGCGACCTCCATAAAATCCTTCTAGAGATAATGGACCCATCGCCACCCTGCAGACTGTCTCCAAGAGTCCCATAGCAAAACCTCCACGCTAAATGTGATGGACTCAGAAAGGGTTTAGGAACCGAGACTCTATAGGTCATCAACAGTAGCACGGTGGCTCAGTAGTTAGCGCTGCTGCCTCACAGCGTCAGGGACCTGGGTTCAATTCTCCCCTCAGGCGACTGTCTGCATGGAGTTTGCACATTTTTCCTGTGTCTGCGTGGGCTTCCTTTGGGTGCTCTGGTTTCCTTCCACGGTCCAAAGATGTGCAGGCTGGGTGGATTGGCCATGCTAAAATGCCCACAGTGTTCAGGGATGTGTAGATTAGGTGGGTGGGATGCTCTGAGGGTCAGTGTGGACTTGTTGGGCCAAAAGGCCCCACTATAGGGATTGTATGAGTTGCATCCATCTGCAATCTGTAACCCTGTAACATTTCAAACTACCATTACCATTGCCATCAAAAAAAGAGGACTAATGCTGATCTAATGAGGATTGAAGAAGAATATGTCAGGAGCAGCAGCAGACAAATGCAGAAATGAGATTTGAACCTGTCAAAGCTACGTAGGAGAACAGGCCTGTTCAGCAGTGGAAGCAGCATGATATGGTCTCACCTACTAATCTCTCTGCCAATGGATTAGTTCAATATTCCACAATTGTAGAACAGGTTCTGAAGGAGTTCACATCAAGTCATATTAATTGCTTCCTGCTAATTTGTCAGATCAGCCTCCAGCAAAGATCCTTGTGTTTTCACCTCAGGTTAAACTAGAAAACAGTGAGGAATATGAAAAACCCCAAAGTTAACGAAGCAAACCTGAAAAATTCTCAAAAGGAAAACAGAAAATACTGGCTATCCTCAGTGGATTTGGCTACATAAATGGAGAGAAAAACAGCTAGTTGATGAAAAAAGGCTGGCCTGGATTGACAGACTTGAAGGCCTTAGTGAGGTGGGGAAGTGGGGTGTGAATGTTGTGGCACTCTGGCACATCTCCTCTGTCTGTTCCCTTGGTTGGAGGGGATGGAGAGGAGGGAGGGTGGGACTCCGAGGACACTTCCATGTCCCAGTTCCATTAAGAGTTTTTATCAGCAGTAACATCCATTTCTCTCAGTAGCGCTTTCAATGCTTCTGAACTGCCAGTCATCTGATTGAGCTGGGCAGCATTGGGAGCTCATCCACCATTCTTCATAGGACGGTGAGCTCTGGGAGGTGGGGCAACTAGTTAGGAGGCTGCTCCCGGTAATGTTTCTGCATCAACATTACTCGCAACAATACCAAACTAGACAATCACAGAAGCTTTTAGAGCACAACATGAGGCCATTCAGACAATCATGCCCACACCAGACCTTCAAATGCCCATCATTGCTCATACTAATCTCTTGCTTTACCTCCTTACAGTTGGACACAATTAGTATCCAAATAATCACTTCATGCCCTCTTGAATACCTTAATTGAGCCTGCTTCCAACACATTTTCAGGCACTATATTCTGAACTCTAACTATCATCTTTGTTCTTTTTTGCACATCACTTTAAATCTATGCCATATCATTTTTATTCCTTTAATGAGTAGGAACAGCTTGTCTCTATCTACCCTACCCAGCCTGGTCATAATTTTTAAAATCTCTATTAAGTCTCCCTGGAGACTCTGCTCTCCAAAGGCAAATAGTCCTAAGCTCTTCAACCTAGTCTTTTAAGCAAAGTTCCTCAATGCACACACTCTCCAGGGCATTCACATCCTTCCTATAATGTGACACCCAGAACTGTACACAGTACTCCAGCTGAGATCTCACAAGTGTCTAGGTCAAGTTCAACATCATCTCCTTGCTCTTGTAATCATTTTGCCCAAATTGGAATCCTGGAGCCCATGATAATATCTGGCCTGTTGTTGCAGCTTAGTGACTCTGTTTCAGTCTTTCTCTGTGTTATTGTCAAACCTGCTGTGTATTACCCCACTGCACCACACAACCAGCCCAGCTCTTCCACTCCACCCACTGCATCCCAAAACCAGTCCAACCTGTCTCCGCCTCCCTAACCTGTTCTTCCTCTCACCCATCCCTTCCTCCCACCCCAAGCCGCACCCCCATCTACCTACTAACCTCATCCCACCTCCTTGACCTGTCCGTCTTCCCTGGACTGACCTATCCCCTCCCTACCTCCCCACCTATACTCTCTCCACCTATCTTCTTTTCTCTCCATCCTCGGTCCGCCTCCCCCTCTCTCCCTATTTATTCCAGAACCCTCACCCCATCCCCCTCTCTGATGAAGGGTCTAGGCCCGAAACGTCAGCTTTTGTACTCCTGAGATGCTGCTTGGCCTGCTGTGTTCATCCAGCCTCACATTTTGTTGTCGTGTATTACCAACATTTTCTTTTTTAATTTCAGATTTCTGGCATCTGGAGCATTTTGCTTCTGATAATATCTTACTTGAGTCACCTTAAGGTGACTTGAACAAATTTTGAGGATGAATCATGCAGAACTTTTCTATTTTCACAGACTGTTCAATGTTGCAAGGTTTAACGATCTGACAACACTGTTTGAAAAGGAACAATAAATTCTCGCCATGTCTTGGAAAATGGTTCTCCTCTAGTTTCTTAATTTAAAGAAAATGGAGTGATAATTTAATTCATTCTGTTCATGGGGATTTAATGTATGCAAAATAGCTGCCATGTTTCCTTGACAATCCAGCAATCATAGCACCTCAAAATATAATTTATTGTCAGTGTCAAATGTTTCTGTGTAAGAAAGCGCAGAATAAATTGAAACCTTTATCTTGTCAGCTCACACATTGTGCGGAACTAACAAACACTAACATTACAGTAATAAGCCTAAGCAACATTTGTAATCCATTTATTACTGAAAAATTAATATCAAACACAAAAAAAATCCAATTTTACTCAAAATGAGGAACTAATGTTCATTCCCTTATACAATTTCCTTTTAATTCTCTGCCCTTTGGAGTCTCAGTACGATTGTATTATTTTCATTTCTGTTTCTTTTCCTACCTCATGCCTATTTAATGTATTTTTATGCTCTAATATCTTTTACTTCCTATTACAGTGTTTCTTCTTGGGTCACATGGCATTGTTAGAAATAGAAACTTGCCTCTCCTTCTAAAACAATGCATTTTGATTACTCATAAACCAACTCTTAAAAAAATGTGCTATTCTAAACGCCTAACAGTTTATCTGATTGAGGCGATGTGACTGAAGTTGCATTTAGACACAGCTTTAGCTGTCAGAACATGAAATGGCTGCTGGTTTATTTAGTAACTCAGGGAACAATAATTTTTTTTTCACTGCGGGGAAGGGTGATGCCTGCATATGTTAAGTTCTTGATAACTTTAGGGTCCAGTTGATGCTCAACAGCCTGTGATCTTAGTCTGGCCCCGGTATTCTGGATGTTTGAGGCACAGAAGTATTTCAAGCTAGTCTGGACTTTGGTGATGATTCAATTGCTTCAGAAAGCCTGTAATTATATCATCCCAGAATTTTCCAGCTTTTGGTCGCAGTTTCATGACTACCCAATAGTTTGTACTATTAGAAATGAGGAAAGCAAATGAAAGAAAACCTTTTGAGTAATGTAGATTTTGATGAAGGAGATACCCTTCCATTATCCTTTTGGTCTGAATTTGATGCCATTTTGAAAGTGGCACAAGCACTGTAAGATAAACTGCAGCATACATTTAGTTTATCCATTGCGGCTGATTCTCCACACCCTGAATAATGCTCCATGTGCTGTCATGTTCACATGGACCTGGAGAAGATTGCAGGCTTTTGATTTTCTTTGCTTTGAAGCTGGTGCCTTTAAGAGGTCATCAGCCCAGAGGCCTTACAGTTGGCCAAAATTCTGTAAGCTTTTTGAGTGGATTTAGAGGGACCTAGGTAGACAGTTCACCTATTATTTTTTGATAGCCAGGTGTCAAGTGACAGAAGTTCCATTGGAATTGTGAAGAATTCTGAACATAGATTCCAAACTTTTGAAACAGCCTGAACACAACAAGAGAGAAATGAAGGTCTACTTCTAATAGAAAACCTCCCCCGACCTGCTTTCTGAAAGAGCTTGAATTCACCTCAAAAACCTCTTCTGTATGCAAACACCACCAGAAAATCCTGTTGACTCCAAATTGAAGCAAATATGAAGAAAGCTAAACACTATTATCAAAATGGGCTTCATTTCTTTCACCAGGATTTAATACTCAATTGAACTGATCAATGCACTATGTCCTAATTAATATTTCCAGATGTGAAATTCATTTCTATTACAGTATCTTGTGTGCGTGTGTGGGTTGATTTGAAGTCACCACTTTGGGGATTGAATGTGAAAATAAAAGAGGCTCCACACACTTAAAAGTGAATGTGTTCATCACTTTCACAATTGACCATCCAGAAAAGAAGGTTTTACAAACATAGAATTGCTAAAGCAGCCACTTGAGTCCACAATGACCCTCCAAAGAGCATCCCACCGAGAGTGAAAGCCCCCACCCATCTCTGTAACACTGCATTTACAATGGTGAATCCACTAAGCTTGCACATGCTCGGATACTACAGGGCAATTAACCATGACCAATCCACTTAACCTGCACATCTTTAGATTGTGGGATGAAACCCATGCACACAAGGGCAAAATGTGCAAACTCCACACAGACAGTCACCCAAGGCAAGAATTGAACATGGCTCCCTGATGATGTGAGGTAACAGTGCTAACTACTGAACCACGATGCAGCCCATTTGTGTTGGATCTGTAAAGATTAATACTGAGGAGTTCCCCAACTGCGCCCATTATGTTGACCCATATAGACTTGAAGGCAGTGACAGTGGAAACTGTAGATGCTGGAGAATCCAAGATAACAAAGTGTGGAGCTGGATGAACACAGCAGGCCGAGCAGCATCTCAGGAGCACAAAAGCTGACGTTTCGGGCCTAGACCCTGATGAAGGGTCTCGGCCCAAAACATCAGCTTTTGTGCTCCTGAGATGCTGCTTGGCCTGCAGTGTTTATCCAGCTCCACACTTTGTAGACTTGAAGGCAGTACTGCTTAGGATTTTGATGCAATGAGGCTTAACACCCAGGTCCTCCTTCTAATAAGGTGTAACATGTCAATGTAACCACTAAATAGGGTTTTCTGCATCACACGCCAATAAGCAGACCCTGTCATTTCCTGCACTGATCGAGCTGACAAGCTTGACACATGATGGGGTGCAGGTGCGGTTTGGCTGCATGTACAACATGGTAAGCAGGGGATTTAATGTTAATACATGAAACTGCAATTTTTTTTTTTTATTTTAGATAAACTATGAACCAAAAATGTTCATTTACCAAAAGAAGAAAGGAACAAATATGAGGTTCAATCTGTCAACCTGCTGTCCATAACAATTAACCCTTTAATGACTTGTGCCCTTGCTGTTTTAGTAACTGAAGTTTCAAACAGACCAACATTTGCTAAATGTTCCTACTGCCCATTCCCAGGATTGAAGTATTGGACATGAAACACCTACTTCCTAACTTGTCCTATTATGGTACTTCACACTGGGAGGTACTCAATGAATAACTGTCTAGTCAAGACTCCACCCTGACTGTATACTATAGCAAACTCATCTAATAATAACCAGGCCATTGACATATTTTATTTCTTACAACCAAGGCACATGAGAGTGATTGAAACTAACACCTCTCCTGTTAATCATTAGATTAAGCTGTTTCATAAAATCATCCTAGTTTTAAAAAGCTCTCTCAGTTTGACATTTATAATTGATATATTTTTGCTGGCAATAGTGAGCGCTGTGACATCATCATCTAGTGACAAAATAGTGCTAATGCTTCCTTCAAAGCTGTTAATGGCTTCTCTCAGTAAGTGGAAAATATTTATGCTTGAGTATTGTTGATCCGCAGTTGAAATGATAAAAAGTAATTAAGGTCAGGAACCAGACTTTAAAATGTGCACTTGGGCATCGTTCAGAACAGGACCAAAATGCAATTTTGGCAATTTCCTTGACTGGGATTCAGAAATGATACAGTCCTTTCTTCAGTTGCGTGGTCACTGGAAGCCAGATGCATATAAAAACCTATCACTACACTCGTTGTCAAACCATGCCATTATTGTGCAACGTCTATGGATTTAGATATAACCAGCTAAAATCATTACATTTACCAAGAGACGGCACAGATTTTTACCTTGCTAGCTCAGCTAGTGCCACCTTACTCTATTGCAGTGCCAATGGGGAAGAACTGCAGACTTGTAAAGACATTTGTTCACCTCATGATCATACAATGAACCAAGGTTCACTGGTCAAAGCTCTGGAGTCACTTAGACCTGTTTGGTTCACTTATCCAATGACAAAGCTGCTGTACAAGACTAATTAAGCAAACTGTTGCAAGCCCAACACAAGCCTGGGCAGGATAATTATCCACTGCCCGGTGTATATGTTGGTTCAGTGTGATCAGTGCTGGGTTATGTCAACTGGATAGAAGTTATAATCTGTAAATCTAGCCAGGGACCTGCAGGTAATTGCTATCTCTGACCTGTGCTGGAAAGGGTAATCAGACCAGATTGCCCTCAGCATTGATGCTTTTCCATCAATCTGTTTGGACATGCTACGAAACACACGTGGGTCTTGAACTTCGACCTTCTAGCCTGGAAGTAGGGTCATACTACTGCATTAAAAAAAGCCTATAAATTATTCCGGTCCACCTCTTTGGGCATGATACGATATCCCTATGAGGTAAATGGGACTTGAAGAGAGGACCTTATGGTCCAGGGGCAGTGTTACTACTGCTGAACCATGTGTCCTTTTCTTCTTCCTTTTATTTTGAAAGAAAAAGTGTAACAAGCATTTAAAGCAGCCTCCGAGTGAACTAAAACAAACAACACTACCTGACAGACTGAGCAGATGTTGCAAAGCCAGAACTCAAAAATCAGTTCCTGATAGGTTGGAACGGGTAAGGAGGGGCAGAGGAATTGAGGCAACCAATGTTACGTCGACAGTTCTCAATGAACAGATCCGAGTGCAGGTAAAAGGCCAGAGGGATGAGTCCAGGTGGGGGGCGAGTATTGGAGATGGGTGAAGGGGTCTGTGTGATGGCGAGAGGACTCTTGTCCAAAGAAATGGGCACAGAGGTGGAGGCAACAGAAGAAGAGTTCAACATTGTGTCATGCTCGAAATTTATTAAGGTGAGTACACAGAGGGATGAATCTGAGTCTTTTGCTGAGTGCGGAACATTCAGCATTAGACAGCGAAAAGCCAGGAGGAATGGTGAATGCATCACAGGACGTGGGACTGGGAGAGGGGAGAGAGTCAAAGGGAAGAAGGCCATTAGTGTAGCTGAACTGTTGCATCTTGTATGTATTGTGCCTGAAAGGAAAGGAAAAGTTTCTTGTTAGCACATCAAATGAGCCAGAGGATGAAGGTGAACTGGGGAGCGGTGCAGCGCTGAGCCAGTGTGACATGATGCTTTTGGAGAGAGAGGTCAAGAGTGTGCGCATGGCGATGCATGGCACTGGTGCGAATCCCAGGATGTGACGGGGGCAGCCATCCATGGAACATTGAATGTCAGAACGAGACCTCTGGTCCTGGGCGGATTCAAAGCACGAAGGATGAAACTTGAGTTAGAATCCATGTGGGGTGCGTCTGAGCTGGAGGCGGTTACTGAGGAAGGTAACAGAACTGTGGAAATGAGTTTCAGCAAACACCTGGTCAAACACCACGAGCGACAGTGAAATGAATGACGGTGGATGAGAAAAAAGATTGGAACTGAAATCCTAGGGGAGAAAGGAGCATAACTTCTTCAAGGTGGTCATACCTAGGAGAGAAGTGGCAGTGAGTTGAATATTAAATAAAAACCGAAAGAACTGCAGATGCTGTTTCTGATTTACAGCATCCACAATTCTTTCAGTTTTTGTTAACAATGTTTATGCTGTCCTGTTAGAAACATCCCTACATTTACATCTAGAAACTAGAATACCTAATGTGTTTTTATCAACATATGATTAGAATGGAGAAAGAATAGCATTTGAATTGCAGCATAAACATCCTGTAGCCAAACAAGGTATGAATGAAGGTTACATGATTGATGAAAATTTCACACAAAGTGGAGATGTAGAAACAGGTTGTGTACATTCCAAGAGGTATCTTTGACCTGCATCTACCTTTCATGTTCTTAATACTGAATCAACAGCTGTAAGGACAACACGTTGGAAGAAATCCTTTCCCAGTAATGACATCCCTTAGCTTCAGGGACACCAAAAAAAAACAACTCATCATCCATATGGTTAGGATAAAAAATGTACTTACTAAGCAAGGTGAACAGAAGGATAGTTTTTGTTGAGGTAATCCCTCCACTGACCCAGTTTAATGGTTGGCTTCTGTACAGAACTCTTCAAAGTATCTTTAATGGCATTCCAGCCAGTGACAGCTGCACTACTGACAAGACATGGGTTCAGGTAAATACAGCAGTCCTCAAAGCAGATGTTGACCAATGAATCCTATTAGGGGTTTATGGGGACATAAATTCACAAATTCTGTTCAATCCAGTATTCGCTGTTGAGTTTGCATGTGTTATCCAGGTGGCCTGCCTTTTGCAAAATTGTTTTTGCTCTCCCTCTCTTACGCTTGTTTCTTCCAGTTACATTTTAGTTGCTGTTCTCCATGTTGATTGAATGAGCCTTTGACCAGGTACATTAAAAAGGACGTATATTTTCAAAATTTCTAAATTAGAAGGAGGTTTCAATGGGATGATCTAAAATAGGATTATTCAATTTCATGACCCTCTTATGTGTACATTTCAATCAAGTGTGATTCCCCCATTTGAAGTCAATCTTTAATCAGTTTCCCCAATGGATAAAAATAACATGTTGAACATAAATAAAGTATATGTATGTAAAACAATGTTTATATTATCAAGGCATCCCAAACTGCTTCAAACCAAATGAACTCACAGCTGTAGTAAGATCTTATCAGCAAAATAATTCATGTATGCATAGAAGTTGCATTAAACTGTGATATGCTGAAGCACTGTGAGTGTATTGAAACCACATGGACAGCAATGGGTCAAGATCTGACTCACTGCTACCTTCTCAAAGTCAATTTGTGATCAACAGCTGATGCTGATCTTACCAGAAATATTCAAATCTCAAACAAAAAAATAACAGAACAACAACTTCAATTACGGTACCAGTTACTGTTTATGGCTGATAGAATAATATTGGCCAGAAATAGAACATGTCTCCTTGATCTTCTTCCGAGAGTGCCATGAGATTTTTCATTGATTTAATTGTCTAGCCTTCAAAGAAATATGGGCACCATATAGGTTAACACGGAATTAGACTCTTTTCCATCTATGTGCCCAAAACATAACTCATCTAATATTCAACAAGTGGATCCACAGATAGCACCTCTTACAAGATGACATTGCCTCGGTGCTAAACTAGAGTGTCAACAGAGCTAAAGTGCTCAAGTTCAAAAAGAAATCTGAACCCAGGATTTTCAGTGCTAAAAATGAGTCAACAGTTCCTCCAATTTTACTGCTGAGCAGCCAATTTGTTGAAGTGTGAGATAACAAGGTGTACAGGTGGATGAACACAGCAGGCCAAGCAGCATCAGAGGAGAAGGAAGGCTGATGTTTCAGGCCTAGATGCTTCTTCAGAAATGATTTTTTTTTGCTGGGTCAGTGTGTATATTAAAAGAGGACATCTTGAGCATTGTCGGCCTGGGCATGCTTGCATGTTTGGAAAACTTGCAGGGAGCACTGGTGAAAGTACAACCACTAAAAACAACTCATACTTCCTCAGGCACCTCAACCAGGAGCTACCTGCAGAGGCATCAGCGATTTCAGCCAAAGGAACAGGAAGGTGATTAGAATTGACTTCAGGTCCTGTAGGCCAGGGAGAATGAAAACAGAAAGTCAAACTTAACTCTTAATTCTACATAGCCTGCCATATATGGCATCAATGACAATTGGATCATATTTGATTAATTTAAAACGTTTCTAGTGGCCATTATAAATAACAAAAATGTATGCCTTTAATATGTAAAGTCTCTTTCACAGAAGTATGAGAAGAAAATAGAAGAAAATTAAGTGGATATGGGAGAAAGATTCATTGAAGAAGTGTTATGATTCAAGGCCAAATCTGTATTAAAATGTGGCTAGGGACAAGTAACTTTCCTTTTAAAGGAGACAAAGTATGAGATGCAGTTGAGAGTCCTTACTAAGAGAATAACATCGCAAGTTCCCATGGTTTTGAACAAACAGTAGTAGACTTTACCATACTATGCTAGAACAGAAATACAATTTGCAATACAATTATATTCTAACACCCAGAATTAACATGTGGTAAATATATATAATAGATTGTGGTCAAACACTCCATGATTCATTTGAAAGAAGAAATGTAGTAAATGATCTTCTATGATCTATGACAGATTGCATGGATTTCTCAATGATTTCTCCCTGTATCAATGGCATGGTCAGTCATCAAGCTCATTAAATTTCACAATGGATCTTAATTCTTCACTTTTGCCGATATGACTTTGAAACTCCCGAGGAAGACTCACTCTATCATGGACTGCCTGCATTTCTGCTCCATTCTGGCCAATCACCCTCCACTCCTTGGTCTGTGCTCTGTTAGACACTGAGACTACACTCAAGCACCGATTTATCAGCATAGCAGTAGCTTGCCATCAACAACAATCTTAGCCACCTTAAAACTGCCTTTGTGTTTCTTCCCTGATATTTTATCTCGCTCAGTTGCACCCAGAAAACACTGCTAGTAGACTTTTCAAACCCTACTCTTAGCTATACTGAAGTATTAATGCTTGCAGACTTCTTCCAAGTTCTTCACAGCTTCTCCAAGCACAGAGATAGTGATCTTCTTACTATCTCAATTCCTCAGGACTTCTTCAGTGACCTGACTCCACTCCTTAGCGGACTATCAATTCCAAGGGTTTTTCCTTGTCCTTTAGAAGCACAGAGCCATCTGGCTGTACTTTGCTCCCCACTGAGTCCTCTAAACAGGGTCCACGTAGTTCAACTGAAGCTCCGAAAATGAAGCTCGCTTCTGATTCTGTTTGTCTCTCTTTCTAACTGTAACCTTTGAACACTACTTCAGTGACCCCTGACCTGTCCTGAATGACCTATTGAAAACCTTGCAATAATTGCAACTCCATAGCTTGACAAGTGTTAGATGTTGCCACATAGAACTCTTGAATATGTCTGTTCCTTTAATGTTACCAGGTGCAGATTGCTGGCTTGCTCAGTGCATATAAATTAACTAGAAAGATAAGTTTTCATCGCAGGAGAGATTGCGGATTCGATATGAGTCCACCTCAACTATACAAGAAAGGATCAGTGAGTGGGGGAGGGGATTATCCAAAAATGTTTAACTTGGAAGCACATCTCCCAATTTTGCATATTGACATGCTACCATTTTAGGATAGACAGGTTACATGTGATGCAACTGTCTTGCGTTCGTGAAGCAGAATTTTAAACCAACTTAAATAAATTAAAAGTTGCTCTGTGAAATTGGAAAGCTGATCTAAATTTCATACTTAGCCTGTGGGTTTCCCAGGGCTAAGGAAATCTATGAGTGAAACAGGGGTAAGAGCTTTGTAAGGAAGCCCTGCTTTTGGGTCAGGAATAAAAGATTAGTCAACCAACTCCATTCCCTCGTAAAGGCCTTTGGTTACCCTTTTAGTAGCCTGAGACTCCTTCTTTCCTGTCACCATTAAAAAATCCACAACCACAAAACCCCAACTCCTCAGCCGCACCTGTAGCAACTACAGGGGACATTCCCCGGGGGCGGTTGCTGTTCCTACCTGCAAGACAGAGCTTGTCAACTGGGTGAGAGACAGGTGGGAAAATAATTGTGGGGTGCTGTCATTTAGATTTCAGTTTCCGCTAGCCCGACCTCACTCACTTTTCTCCTGTCACACTCTCTACCTCCCTGCGAATACTATCAGCTCTTTCCTTTTCTGCCATGGATCATCATCCTGAGTGTAGAGGAGAAAATAAAGATTCACGTTTCAGAGCACATAACACTTAGCATAGAAGCTGACGTTGTGATATATTCAAATAGTTAAAAAAGTCAGGTTTTCCAAGGCCTCAGTTTGAACCAAATAAAATAACAGCGCTTCTGTCTGCCAGCTGCTAAATGAAATTCTTTTGGGATGGTGCCAAAATAGATTTTAGTAGATGTGAGAAAGCATTCCATTCCCCAGCCTTATCATCACCCAAATTATCATATCTTCAATAAAGTCATGTATGCTCAATCTTGCAAGGGCATCTTGTGAAAACGAGCAGAGGCAATACTAATCTTCTAGCTGTGTTCCCTAATTTTGCATCACTTTTTCCGGGCTGCAAATCTCTATTTACTTAATTTACCTCACAGGGTCCCAGTTTCCTAACCTGGATTCACTTACCACCGCCACCAACCAACTCCCCCATCCCAAGTATTTCATCCTTGTCCCGAGTATCACCCCCACCCTTAGTATCTCATTCTTAGCCCCTGCATCTCACCGGCTGACTCAGTTTCTAGACTTACTTTGCAGTGTTTCATTCCTCGCAGTATCTCAGTCCGATCACCAGTATCTCACCAATACAACTCCAGTCTCCATTTTATCACTGAGTCTAGTATCAATCCTCCACCTATATGTCACCCTTATTTCATGAGTATCTTTCCATTGCTCCCACCATCTCCATCCCATTCCTCCAGTACCTAACCACTACTCCTTTGGATTCATTCAGCTCTAATGAGCCAAATTTGAAGGAACTAACCACAAGTTATGATTCTGACAAGTTCAGGGGGTAAATTTTGTGGATTGTAAGGTATAGGAAGGACAGAGGAAGCGAAAGGATTTAGCAATTCTAATAGTCTGGGAGAGAATAAATGAGGTTGAGAAGGAGGTTGCAGAGCTAAGGGAAACAAAGGGGCCCGAGAGTGGAAAATCGACAGTGAAAATGACCAAAGTGTTGACTGTAAAAGTGAAATCGAAAGGGGAAAGAAAGTTGGACGTTAAAGACAAGAGATACATGGCCCACATAAGGAGTAACCTCTTCTGATTACCAGAGATAATGGGAATTGCAGATGCTAGAGAATCCGAGATAACAAAGTGTGGGGCTGGCTGAACACAGCAGGCCAAGCAGCATCTTAGGAGCACAAAAACTGATGTTTCGGGCCCAGGCCCTTCATCAGAAAAGGGGGATGGAGAGAGGATTCTGAAATAAATAGGGAAGAGGGGCAGGCAGACCGGAGATGGATAGAGGAGAAGATAGGTGGAGAAGAGAGTATGGGAGGAAAGGTAAGGAGGGGATAGGTCAGTCCGGGGAGGACGGACAGGTCAAGGGGGTGGGATGAGGTTACTAGGTAGGAAATGGAGGTGTGGCTTGAGGTGGGAGAAAGGGGTAGGTGAGAGGAAGAACAGTTTAGGCAGGAGGGGATGAGCTGGGCTGGATTTGGGATGCAGTGGATGGAGGGGAGATTTTGAAGCTGGTGAAACCCACATTGATGCCATTGGGCTGCAGGGCTCACAAGCGGAAAATGAGTTGCTGTTCCTGCAACCTACAGGTGGCATCATTGTGGCACTGCAGGAGGCCCGGGATGGACATGTCATCTGAGGAATGGGAGGGGGAGTTGAAATGGTTCGCAACTAGGAGATGCAGTCATTTACTGTGAACCGAGCGTAGGTGTTCTGCAAAGCCGTCCCCAAGCCTCCGCTTGGTTTTCCCAATGTAGAGGAAGCCACACCGGGTACAGTGGATACATTATACCACATTGGCAGATGTGCAGGTGAACATCTGCTTGATGTGGAAAGTCATCTTGGGGCCTGGGATGGGGGTGAGGGAGGTACCACACCCGGCATCTTCCCCTGCAACCGCAGGAAGTGTTACACCTGCCCCCACACCTCCCCCTTCACCCCCATCCCTGGCCCCAAGATTGACTTTCCATATTAAGCAGATGTTCACCTGCACGTCTGCCAATGTGGTATACTGCATCCTGTACACGGTGTGGCTTCCTCTACATTGGGGAAACCAAGCAGAGACTTGGGGACCGCTTTGCAGAACACCTCCGCTCGGTTCGCAGTAAACAATTGCACCTCCCAGTCGCGAACCATTTCAACTCCCCCTCCCATTCCTTAGACAACATGTCCATCCTGGGCCTCCTGCAGTGCCGCAATGATGTCACCCGAAGGTTGCAGGAACAGCAACTCATATTCCGCTTGGGAACCCTGCAGCCCAATGGTATCAATGTGGACTTCACAAGCTTCAAAATCTCCCCTTCCCTCACCGCATCCCAAAACCAGCCCAGCTCATCCCCAACCTGTCCTTCCTCTCACCTATCCACTCCTCCCACCTCAAGCCGCACCTCCATATCCTACCTACTAACCTCATCCTGTCCCCTTGACCTGTCCGTCCTCCCTGGACTGGCCTATCCCCTTCCTACCTACCCCCCCCACCCCACACTCTCTCTCCACCTATCTTCTCCTCTATCCATCTTCGGTCTGCCTCCCCCTCTCTCCCTCTTTATTTCAGAATCCTCTCCCCATCCCCCTTTTCTGATGATGGGTCTAGGCTTGAAACGTCAGCTTTTGTGCTCCTGAGATGCTGCTTGGCCTGCTGTGTTCATCCAGCTCCACACTCTCCTGAATACCATTTGTGTTTAAATTCTTGTTGTAACTGCAATGGAATCATTCGCGGCATGAAGAGGGTGGACCAGGAGGGAAATCTGAAAGACCATCACCAAGTCAATGTCCATCACATTCCTGCCTCTGGATGATCTTGCTGAAGATAGATGAGCAATGCAGACAGGGACAGCCATTAACTGGCCACTTTAGGACAGGGTGGAGATGCTGATATGTTTGCAGCGCTAACCGGTCCTATGGTACAGGCAAAATCCGGCAAGTCCCAGAAGCAAGCAAGAGTGAGCCATTGGGACGCCCCCTCTTCCTCTTAGACTCTGTTGAGGAAACAACAATGGAATTGTAAGATTGATGCTGCAATAACTGTCATCACCCAAATGTAACATTATTTAAGACCACGCTAATTGTAATTGAATCTACTGAATACAAACATGAGTTTTACTTCATTGCTGCAATCAAAACTATCAGCTTTAATGTGTCAATCTAATATTATCTTTCAACTGTTCAAGATATGACAGTTCAAACAGCTTCACTCAAATCTTCAGCTTCTCTGTCTAAAGCAACTTCTTACAACCATTTCTCAACATATGCAAATCTTTTCCTTCTCGAGAGATTCATTAATATGTATTAGACCACAGCGATATTTGCAGCATAGGAATTAGCCAGCTGTGTTAGTATAAGCTATTATAAGTTCCTCACCCAACTACCAATCACAGAGCAGGTGACTCAACCCTCTTGAATTTCTACAAACATAAGGTTGCGCCAAATCAATTGATCAGTTGGTTCTGAGAGTTATTCCTTTTACAGATAGATGTTGACTTGCCTCAATTCAAAACACCCTCGGGTCTAGCCCCAGTGAGATGGTAATTATATATTTAAGCAAATAGACCACCCAGAAGGACAGGAACAGTAATTACATGGGAACACCACTTTCTGCAAGACTGCCTCCAACCCATGCACCATCCTATTTTGGAAATATATTGCTAGTCCATCACTGTTGCTGGGTCAAAATCCTGTAATGCTCCTCCTAAAAACATTGTGGATATCTCTACATTGCCAGGAGTGCAACAGTTCAAGGCATCAGCTTACTGTCACTTTCTTCAAGGTCATTAAGGACAGGTGATAAATGTTTGCCCAGCCAAAATCTCATAAGCAATTTTTAAAAGGGCCCAAATTTTGAGGCAGCCACAAGTAGCTCTGTTTTTTAACCATCTGCATGCCTCCAAGGATTATTGGGTGGTAATAGCTGCACAAGGAAGGCATAACTATTTACACCAGCGAGGAACCCCACCAAAGATGTAAAGGAGACAGGCCATGGTATTTTTAAAATTTAGTAATGGGATATGGGCATCACTGGCTAGGTCAGTATTTAGTGCCAATCCCAGAGGGCAGTTAAGAGTCAACCCATTGCTGGGAGTCTGGAGTCACACGTAGTCCAAGCCAGGTAAGGATGGGAAGGATGTGCTCCTAAGGTGCTGCTTGGCTTGCTGTATTCATACAACTCCACACTTTGTTATCTCAAGTAAGGATGGCACTTTCTTTCATTGATTAGTGAACCAGATGGAATTTTCCTGGCAATCAGAGATGGATTCATAGTCATCATTAGATACTTAATTCCAGTTTTTTTTAAAACTGAATTCAAATTTCACCATCTGCCATGGCAGGATTTGAACCCCTGATCCCAGGACATTACCTGGGCTCTGGATTAACGTCCAGCAATAATACTGTCCCATCACCTCCCCATATAACATTGCCTCTGCCCTGTAACAACATAAATGATAGTGCAGTAGGCACCAGCACTTCCCAAAATGCAATTCATTGATTTCAGGAGATTTGGTGAATCTGTTCCCTTGCTCCAGAGAGGGTTTTCAATATTGTGGTGTTGGGCAAAGGTCTTCACAAGCTGGTGCTACAGAAGGAAGAAGCATTGAACAATGAGGACAAAATCCTGGAATGCAGTTTCACCACCCAGGACTTGGAAGGAGCTATTGAACAGATGGAACACGGCAATGAACACAAGAGCCAATTGACTAGATATTATGTAATTGGGCCAAGGTATTTTCAACATCACAGGCACACTTCTCATGAACATTCCTTCAAACCCCTGGGCTCTGGAGTACCCTTAGAATTTCATTGAATGCACCATGAGTTCAGGCCAGAATATGAATACTTTAATGAGCTAATGCACAATGACTCTTTCCTTCACACCCTTTGCAAAAGCATTCAAGTTAGTGATCATTCAATAGAATATAAATAAGTAAAAGATTCATTAAGATGTTACGCGTCAAATGTCATTGCATAGAAAGAAAAAACAAGGTGATCTACACACTATTCTCCAAGTGCGACTAGATGATCATTCTCTTACATTTGGAGGTAGCTGCTGGTCTTTCCGCTGGGTCGCCCACAATGGTTGTGTTTGCTGTCTGCTGGTTGCCTGAGGTCTTTGAGTCCATCTTCAGATGCTGGTGCTATCCCTGTCTTTGGAGTTTCACGAGGCACTGGTGTCAACACTGGAGAAGATGAGGACTTGTCAATCATGCCAGGAACACCTTTGGGAGGAAGCATTGGGTACTTCAGGTACCTACCCGGTCAGGGCACATGATGCTTGCCTGTGATGCTGATAATGACATGTGGCCTCTTACTCCATTTCTGGCCCAGCCATTTTATCACAGAGTGGACGGAGGAGTCATATGCATTGCAGGTCCACACCCTCCTCCAATATCCTTGCTGTTTGCTCATGCCACTTGTTGGAACATGTTACAGAGATAGTAGGAACTGCAGATGCTGGAGTTTCTGAAATAACAAGATGTAGAGCTGGATGACCACAGCAGGCCAAGCAGCATCAGAGGAGCAGGAAATCTGACATTTCTGGCCGAGGCCCTTCTTCAGAAAATGAATTTGATTGAAAATGAAATGATTCTCTGAAGAAGGGTCTAAGCCCGAAACGCCAGCTTTCCTGCTCCTCTGATGCTGCTTGGCCTGCAGTGTTCTTCCAGGTGTACACATTTTTATCTCACTTGTTGGAATATATTTGTTCTGTACTTTCATTGTCTCCTCCCTGAATGAATCCCACTGCTGTGACACAGTTTTATCTGTAAGTAGCTGCAACCAAACCACTTGGGCCAAGTGGCAACTTAGCTGAATAGAATCATCCTTACACTGGTTCAGGACGTTTAATCTAGGCCAATCCTTACCAATAACAATCTTAAATCAAACTAATTTATGATCAGTACCTCCAACTGCTTCCCTACACATACACCTTCCACATGCCCAGGCGCACTTCTGAGTACTTGTTTCAGAACTGCTCCATCCCTTGTTGGGCCTCCTACACACTTAGTGAAACCAAGTGCTCCTCAATGCAATTTAATAACTTTGCTCCGTCCCTACATTTTGTGCTAAAAATATACTTGTTAATATTTGGGTAGTTGAAAGCCCTTACTGCTGCTATATTATTTATTAATTTCTTGGAAACTTGATTGCCCATTTGATCCTCTATCTCCTAGTGACTGTTTTGGGGCTGAGATAAAATCCTACCAGCGTGTTCGCCTCTTTTGCGTTCTTTGTTTCTGCCCAGATGGCTTAACTTGATCATCCCTCCAAGCTATTAGCCCTCCTCATACTATAATTGTTTCCTTAGTCAATTTCGCAACCCCTTACACCTTTAGAGTTAGAATTAAAGTTCGGCTTAATGTCACATGCACCCAAGTATAGAAGTACAGAAGTGCAATGATATGGTGAAAAGTTTGCAATATTACCCCTCATGGTACCATCTTGTGTACAAAGTACCTGGGTGCAAATTTTAGATACAAAATAGAGAAATAAAGAAGAAAAAAGTTACATTACCAAACAGTGATTCATAGTATAAATGAATATTCATATATATATATATATTCACATTTAAGGGAAGGCAATGGCCTAGTGGTGTTACTGCTAGGCTGTTAATCCAGAGACCCACGTAATATTCTGGGGACCCAGGTTTGAATCTCACCATGGCAGATAGTAGAATTTGGACTCAATTAAAAATTTTCGATCAGTCCGATGATGACGGTGAAACCCAGTGTTGGAAAAACCCATCTGTTTCACTAATACCTTTAGGGAAGGAAACTGCAATCCGTACCTGGTCAGGCCTACATGTGACTCCAGACCAATAGCAATGTGCTTGATTCTTACCTGCCCTCTGAGCAATTCAGGGTGGGCAATAAATGCTGGTCTAGCCAGCGACTCCCTCATCCCATGAATGATTAAAAAATCATTAGAAAATAAAACAAGACGAGAAGGATAAACGTTATAGTCAGATAAACAGATTACAGATATTTTTAATTTTTTTAAATCTGAGAGAGGAAGAGAAAGGAAGGAAAAAAGAAGAAGCAGGCAGATGGAAGAGCCCTGGGCTCAGTATCCTACTCCACCTCTGCCATCTCTCTGTCATGTCCAAATACCTTGTAACCAGGAATGTCGACCTGCCCACTTTCACCCAAATCTCGTTCATAGCTATGATATTATGCACTCGTGTGCCTCCGAGATTCGTGCAAGGCCGCTACTCCCAGAATTGGAAATCAATGCCGTGAGTAATGTGCCAACACCAGTTGGCATGAATGGAACCTTAGAGTGGCATACAGCTGTGCACCAGAGAGGAGATCTCACCCTCATCCACTCCTCTTGGTGATACTGACTGCCTGCCACAGCATCCTCACATCTGGCCTGTCAACTTAACAATGCATCTTCATCCCCTCCAAGTGCCATTTAATACATCAGAGACTTTATTAGAGATAACAGATGTAGAGCTGGATGAACACAGCAGGCCAAGCAGCATCTTAGGAGCAGAAAAACTGATGTTTCGGGCCTAGACCCTTCATCAGAAATGGGGGAGGGGGAGAGGGTTCTTAAATAAATAGGGAGAGAGGGGGAGGCGGATTGAATATGGATAGAGGAAAAGATAGATGGAGAGGAGGCAGACAATTTAAAGAGGCGGGGATGGAGCCAGTAGAGGAGAGTGTAGGGGATGGGGATGGGGGTGGGGGTGGGGGGGGGGGGCGCGCTTAGGGAGAGGATTGTCAGTCCGGGGAGGACAGACAGGTCAAGCGGGCAGGATAACATTAGTAGGTAGGAAATGGGTTACGGCTTGGGGTAGGACTTTGTTATTTTGAGGAAAGGAGGTCCCAGTGAGGTGAGAGAAAGACATCTCAAAAGGTGTCCAACTGATCATCAGGAGAAGAATGTAAAATGAACAGGAAGCAGCCAGTTTGCATTATTGTATTATAAATAGCTGATAAGTTATTTGAGCTTGATTATGGTGAAGGATTTATTTGCTGTGAGTAGAATAATTATGCAATTGTTCTCTTTATTATTACCTCCTGTTCTTCTTTTCCCTCAACTGTTAAAGCTGGAATATTTTAATTTTCCTGTAATCATTTTAAATTGTGCCTGTTTTAAATTTGTGATCGTGGTACAAATGACCTAACCCCATTTAGTATAACAATATTTTGAGTGAGTCATCAATTCTTTCTCTTGTAACTTGCAGGGCAAAATGTGCCTTGAGTTTGAGCCGGCATTTTAAAAATCTCGAAGTTTTCCAGGCTCTCCTTGATGGCTGTCACTCAATCAATAGGAGAAGCCAGAGTTATGGAGCCAGAATCCTGGCCCTTCACAGTTGCCCATGACCACTGTTACCTTTACACACCACGTACTGCAGTTCCAGCTTCTACTGCCTTGTCCATTCCGGAGACATAGTAAAAACTTGAAGCTGAGCAAATTTGAGTTCTGCTGCAGTCTGCCAAGGCGTGTGGTCACAACTGTCACTGCCTCCGGGGATGTCCACGCTGAGCTGAGCAAGACGGAGAACATGCTGCTCCTGCGAATCGATCCGCAATGTAGGAAGTGGATCAATGATCTGACACATTCTGGTAAGGTGGGTTCAATGCGAAACATCAGTTTTCAGCTGAAACTGACACAAAAGGTGAGTATGAAATTAGAGGGAGGCAGTTTGGCAGTGGCCTATTCTTCAATGTTATCTGTGAGCATGGGAGAGAGAGCAGTGATGAGAGACCACGAAATGTTCAACACATCATTCTGAAAAGTCATCACCTGGAGCTCCAGCTGATACGCTGTAGACGCATGAGCACCATTTATTACTTGTCAGAGGTTCTATTGCTTCCATCCATTGTGCACCCATTGTTTGATGGATCCACACTCATCATCAGCAACAGGCTGCCTTACAGCCCTCCTTGCTCCAGAGTTTCCTCTTTCATTGGTATTAAGAGCACCAGAAACACCATGCCAACACCAGCATTTTTGTCATGCACATTGTCAGCTCTCATTTCCTGAAATGTACATCAATTGGCATTGTCTCTTATGAGTCACTGGAATAGACCATGCTCATGTTCACTGCCCACCAAAGAGCCAAAGGGATGCCTGTTGCATGCAGTCAATAAGTGTTCATAGTACCAGGCCCTATTCTGACTAATCAGTGCCCTCCGCAGAGAGGCGACCACACATCTGGCAGTCAATGCGGAGAACTGTAGCTGAGTGGGTAATCTCTTTGACGTCCAATTTCATTCTCACTTTTTATGACATTTCATTGTCGAAAGCTAATGTTTAATATTGAACACACATGGTCATGTGATGACATCCTAAATTGCAGATAGCTAAGTGGGACCAGCCCAAGGATACTCATGAGCTCTGGAATCTCCAGCCACACTCTCTTTGTCTGGCCAGCTGGTCTCCTTCCCTAGCCTTGACAAACAATGATTCTCTCTTTGCTTTTGGATGAACTGTTGTCAGATGCATGCCGGGGCACCATCCTTGCTCTAGCTGTTGCCATGTACCAAAAGCACTAGATGTCTTCTCCGCACTGATATGTAAAAATAGCATCATTTAAATTTAAATTAAGAAGTTTTAACAATCAGTATACTTTTGAACATATCTCTTTCTCTTGCCGGAAGAGTGTGCATGTGCAAAATGGTCACCTTAATGCATCTCAAAGGTGACAATTCCTTTTCTTGTTTGTTGATATACATTCTTGCTCCAATAGTATTCATATAAACACACAAATAAGGAAAAGGAATAGGCTATTTCACCTTTCAAGCCTCCTCCACTATTCAATAAGATGATGGCTGATCTGATTTAAGCCTTAACTCTACATTCTTGCATATCCCCTAAAACCTTTCATCCTTTTGGTAATCAATCTACCTCTGCCTTTAGAATGTTTAATGATTCTGCATCCACTGCCTTTAGAGGAAGGGAATTTACACAACTCAATTCCTAATTGAGATCTTATGCTCAAAAACAGAAAAGGGTCGCCCTTTCTGCCAGGTTGATTTATACACGGTAAACCATAGTAATGGTTCTCATGAACAATATACATCTCAAAGTGCTTCTCAGTCAGTGAAGTGCTTATCAAGTGTAGTCATTTAGTACTGCAAACAGCAATGTGATTTTCACAGGCAATCTGTTCTCTTGTGATATTCATTAAGGGGTAAATATTGGCCATGACAACAGGGAAAGCTTTTCTTTGGAATTGTGCTATTGGATCTTTTGAGTCTAGCCAAGCAAGCAGACAGGAGCTGGGTTTATCATTTCATCCAAAAGATAGTATCTCCAACCGAGCAACACACCTTAATATTGTCTAGAATTTAAGCCTTGATTATATCTTCAAGTTTTGTCATTGGACTTAAGGCCAGAACCTTGTGCTTTAAAGATGGACATGACAACATAGAAACTGAGATACAATTGACAATGGTCGGGAATGATACATTTGAGGACCCATAGATTGTGGAAGCCAAAGATAGATTGGGATTTTAAAGAGTAATACATAAGTAAAACAGAGGGTCGTTTATTTACAGCGGGGATTAAAAACAAGAAAATGTTAAATTACTCAGTGTATGTGTTGATCTGTGGAGAGACAAACAAAAGTCCATATCTTCACCAGATGGAGAACTCTTCAGTTATTATGAAAATGGCAGAAGTAGCAGAAATGATAGGTTTACAATTTAGTATGGAACTTACTATTTCTACGGGGACAAGAATAGATTTGACTCAGAATTCATGCATGCACAGCTTATGAAAGCAACTGGCTGTTTCAATCATCTGTTGCTTCCATTCCTTTGGTAAGGTACCTGGGTAGAACACAAAGTGTGCAGATTCGAACAGGTAGGCACAGGCCTGGAAAGCCATGGTATTCTTTAGGATAGTAACCCTTTGGATCTTGTCTTGGGAGACCTCATATGTGAGGCTGTCTTTGTCGGAGGTATGGTAGAATTGGAAGAGTAAGACATCCCTTGGAAGAGGTAGGATACACATTGTGAGAAATATCAGGTGCTGTTTGGGGCTATTAAAAGTAAATGTGCTTGTGTAAAACAATGTCTCATTAACTCATTGGGGCTGAAAAACTGTCAAGTAATTGTTAGGCTTTCAAAGCACTGTTAAGCTATTGAAGAACTGTCCCAAGAAATACCAAAGCTGGAAAAAAATTGTCAAAGATCTACCAAGAGCAAATACAACCCTGTCAGCCCTGCAAAATCCTCTTTACTAAGACCTGGGTACTTGTTCCCAAATTTGGAGTTCTAACCTACAGTCTGGTAACAGAGGGCAGAACCACCAGGCGTTGTGACACACTGATATGCCAATAGGAGGATATTGCCCTGGGAGTTCTCAACATTGATACAAAACTCCAGGAGAACCACTTGCGTAATGTTAAAGTTACTGTATAAGCAATTCAGAGCGTCAAGCTAAGGTTTTGGGAACATGTGTTCCAATCCCAGTATAGGTGATGGTGAACATTGAAATGAATAAAATTTGGAATTAAAAGACAAATGGCAAGCAATTGCTGTAAAAACCCATCTGTTTCACGAATGTCCTTCAGGGAAGGAAATCCTTATTTGATCTGGCTTTCATGTGACTACAGCAATATGGTTGATTCTGAACTACCCTCTGAAATGGCCCAAGCAAGCCATTCAGTTGTATGAAACTGCTACAACATCTAAAGAGAAGTAAATGAAATGGACCACCTGATATTGAACAAGGCTCCAGAAGTGACAATAGCAAGCCGCCTCTGTCAATACTGCAAAACCCTCCTTAATAATATCCGGGGACTTGTGCCTAAATATTGGGAGTGCTATCCAGCTGACAAGCCATGCACAACGTTGCATAGTCATATTCACACAGTCCCAACTTACAGACAATATCCCAGATACCACCATCACTACCCTGCCCCACTGGCAGGTTAGGCCCAGCAGAGATGACACTACGGTGGTATACAGTCAGGATAGAGTTGCTCTGAGAATCCTCAACATTGACCCTGGACCTCACGAAATCTCATGGCCTCAGGTCAAACATAAGAAAAAAATCCTCCTACTAATTATCTGCTACCAATAACACCTACTATCAACTGTTGAATCAGTGCATCTTTATGTTGAACATCAATTAGAGGAAGCATGAAGGGTGGTAAGGGCACAAAATGTACTCTAGATGAGGACATTAATGTCCATCACCAAGAGTGGCTTAATAACACCACTAAAAACCAAGCTGGCTAAGTCCTAAAGGACATTCCAGCTAAACTGGGTGTGTGATAAAGACACAAAAACATACACGACTCTGTCCTCACCAACCTACACTGCTGACAAAGGTGCAGCTGTTCATGGAGTTACCACCACAATAGTAATTGTACCAGAGTTTTTAGTCCTGTCCTTACTCCATTGTGTGATGTAGCGCAATCAACATGTCGAATAGGATAGATTTCAAACAGATCTAATGGTCCAAGTCTGAACACTCGTGACGCATGTGAACCGTAATCAGCTGCAGACTTGTATTGAGCCTCATAGCCCAGCTTTCTCCCAACTCTATCATTACCATCAAGCTGGGGAATCGACCATAGTTCACAAAAGACTGCAGGATTGCGTGCCAAGAGTAGCATTATTAATATCCAAAAATGATATGTCTAAAAAGATCACTGCAGGAGTGCCTCTGCAGGGTAGCATAGTGGCTCAGTGGTTAGCACTGCTGCCTCACAGCACCAAAGACCTGGGTTCGATTCCACCCTTGGGCGACTGTCGGTGTGGAGTTTGCACATTTTTCCCCATGTCTGTGTGGGTTTTCAACAGGTTCTCCAGTTTCCTCCCATAGTCAAAAGATATGCATGGTAGGTGGACTGGCTGTGCTAAATTGCCTGTAGTGTTGAGCGATGTGTAGATTGGGTAGGTCTGGGTGGGATGCTTTGCAGTTCAATGTGGACTTGTTGAGCCCAAGGGCCTGTTGCCACACTGTAGGGATTTTATGATCGAAAATAACCATCTTCAGCTGCTTCATCAATGGTCTTCCTTCTAGCATGCCACCAAAAGTGGGGATCTTCACTGATGACTGCATTATGGTCAGCACCACTTACCAAATACTGAAGCCGTTTGTGTGCTTATGCAGCAAGATCTGAACAACATTTGGGCACAGAATAATAATTGGCAAGTAACATTCATGTCACGCTTGGCAGGCAATGACCATCTCCAACAAAATTAGAATCTAACCATCATCCTTTGATTCTGAATCCCCTGTTATCAACATCCAGAGAGTCATCATGGACTTGAAACTGATCAGAGGCTGAATTATGCAACAGATAACATACCTCTGCTTTCCCAAAACCTGTCCACCATCTACAGAGGTACAAGTCAGGAGTGTGATGGAATTCTCTCCATTTGTCTGCTGAGTACAGTTGCAAAAACACTCGAGAAGCTTGATATCACCAGAATGATGAAACGTTTTTATTTGGCGCTCCAGCCACCACCTTTATCATTTACTCCCTCAACTACTGATGCATAATTGCAGCAGTGTGTGCCATTTACAAGATGCACTTCAGAATTTTACCAGGGTTCCTTCAACAGCACCTTCCAACCTGTCACCTCTATCACCTGGAAGGGCAAGGGATTGCAGATGTATTGGAACACTACCATTTGCAATTTGTCTCCAAGTCATGCACCATTCTGATGTGAAGCAATATCAATGTTCCTTCACTGTCATAGTGTCAAAATCTTGGCACTCTCTTCAAAACAGTACTGCGGGTATCCTCACATTAGTCAGGGCTGCTGCAATTTGAAGAGACAGTTCACCACCACATTCACAATGGCAACTCGCAATGGGCAATAAGTTCTGGCATTTAGCAAGCAGTGTGGGTCAGTGGTTAGCACTGCTGCCTCATATCACCGGGGACACAGGTTCAATTCCAGCCTTGTTTCACTGTGTGGAGCTTGTACGTTCTCTGTGTGTATTTCCTCTGGGTGCCCTCGTTTCCTCACACAATCCAAAAATATGCAAGTTTATCCATGCTAAATTGCCCATAATATCCAGGCCATGTGGAGTAGCCATGGGATATGCAGGGGTAAGGCGGAGGGGGTGGGTCTGAGTGAGATGCTCTTCAGAGGGTTGGTATGGACTTGATGGGCTGAATGGCCTCACTCCATGTTGTAGGGATTCTATGAATATGGCGATCTACAGTACCTTTAGTTTATTTAATCAAACTTTATTTTCTTTCATCTGTGCCTGAATTTTGAGGTGTTCCCATGATAGATGCTGGGCCTGTTGGCATGATAAATGAAATGGCAAACTGTGATGGCCATGAGATTGCGCCAATTTGACACAGTGACTATAGAAGGACAGGCTTGAGTGCAGGTTGGTTTGGAGGGTGTGGATGGCCAGGGAGATAGGGACAGGTGCAGAGGTCGTCATGGAGGATGTGAGGCCTGTTGGAATGGGTAGAGAGCATGAGGTACAATAAACTGGCATGGATGGGCCACAGGGATTGAGTGAGACCTGAGGGGTGATAGCTGGGGTGATCATTTACAGTTTTGAACTTTGGACGCAGCCCTGGGCCCCCATGAGATGCTTTCCAACTGTCTTGCCAATGCACTTGACACATTTCACTCAACCAGTCTAATATTCTAGCCTGCCTCCCTATACTAAACATGGAATCATATTTTAAATGGTTCCTGCTTATATTTATCAGCATTGTTTGCAATTTTCCAAATACAAACCATCTCACAAAGTAGTCAAGAGAGTGAAACACGGTATGACAGGTCGGCACAACATCAAGGGCCGAAGGGCCTGTACTGTGCTGTAATGTTCCACGAGTAAAGTTTCATTGTGGGAACGATTTGCTTTTATAACGTAGAACACTTTAGTATTCTGGTAGAATTTAGTAGAAGCAGTTCTTTGGATATTTTAAAGGCAATACTTTAGATAAAGGGATTAAAGTTTTTAGGATTGAGTTGAGGAGAACTTTCTTCACCCAGACAGAGGTGAGCCTGTGAAACAGAACGCGGTTGAAACCAAAACATTGCATGCTTTTGAAGTGGAGGTAGATATAGATCTTATGGCTAAAAGGATCAAGGGACATGAGGGGAGTGAGATTAGAGAAATAAACTCAATGATCAGCCACGATCATACAGAGCAGGCTCAAAGGGTCCAATCCTCTGTGTTTCCATAGATACACCAAAGCCAAGTAACTCTGATATTCACCAAAACAAAGTTGCTGGAAAAGCCCAGCACGTCTGGCAGCATCTATGAAGGAAAACACAGCGTTAACATTTCGGGTCCGGTGGCCCTTCCTCAGAATGGAACCCGAAACCATTTTGGGTTCCATTCTGAGGAAGGGCCACCGGACCCAAAACATTAACTCTGTTTTCTCCTTCACAGATGCCGCCAGACCTGCTGAGTTTTTCCAGCAACTTTGTTTTTGTTCCTGGCTTACAGAATCCACAGTTCTTTCGGTTTTTAACTCTGATATTCAAAACTCATTATTGCTTCAACGATTTGCAAACTGATTTAGAGGTGTGTTATACATTATTGGGTAACCTTTGAGCTGTAATTACAGTCCTTTGTTACAATAAGATGCTATGGGGAGCGCTTCACGTTGATAATGACAGAGAATATTAGAAAGTAAAACAAATTGTTTTCTCATCTGTATTAATCAATTTCTGATGAAAATGAATCAAGAGGGTGAAGCCAGTAATTCTTTTGTTAGCATGAGCGTGATGTGTTTGAATCTCCTTCCTTGACAGATGGTTGGATTAATTATTGCTCTGGTGGTGGTTGAATGAGTAATCATTTGAGTTTTTGCTTTAGTGTCTTTAGTTCTTTTTTATGTTTGAAACATTTTGTAGAGTTCTTCGTGCTTTTGAGCTCGAGCTCGGCAATCCAGAGTTAATTGAGTGTCAAATGCCTTTGTTGTAGATGTTTCCAATCCTTATGCTGTTATTTCCTCATCATCTGTTTTCCCTAGTATGCAGGAATTTGATTGTGATTCCTGTGTGAGCAATGAGGTTGTTAATAGGTCAGTAGTAGGAGTTATGAAGACGATTGGCAACAGATAAGAATCAAATTCTCTGCAGTTCTGTCAAATGCTGCATAAAATTTGTGCTGAACTACTGGCTTTTTTTAAGCACAAAGCACTTTCAGCCATTGCCTAAGACGTTGCTGGGTAAATAGCTCAGGTAAATTGCTTCGTTCTTTGACAACCAGTGGGTAGATAAACACAACACCCCTGTGGAGGATAACCATTTCAATCCCCACTGCTCTTGAAAGCTCAAGCTAGTCAAGAGGCTGGCAGCCAGCTACATAAAAATTGCAACAGTATTATTTTCAATAAAAAAAAATCAGCCACAAAGATAACACCAACCATTTTGTGCTGAAACAAAAACTCACAAGATCAGTTTGGATGATCAAAGAAGGTGCTATAATCTATTTGATTTGAACTACCTGCAAGGCCAGTCTCAGATTGCAACATCAGACTGACTGGGTGGCACGGTGGCTCAGTGGTTAGCACTGCAGCCTCACAGCGCCAGGGACCCGGCTTCAATTTCAGCCTCAGGCAACAGTCTGTGTGGAGTTTGCACATTCTCCCTGAGTCTGCGATGGGTTTCCTCCGGGTACTCCGGTTTCCTCCCACAGTCCAAAGATGTGCAGGTTAGATGGATTGGCCATGCTAAGTTGCCCATAGTGTTCAGGGATGTGTAGGTTTGGTGGGATATAGGGGGGTGGGTTTGGGTAGGATGTTCCGAACGTCAACGTGGATTTGTTGGGCCGAAGGGCCTGTTTCCACACTGTAGGGATTCTATGATTCATTGCTGATCGTCAGGAAAAAACCCATCTGTCTCACTAACATTGTCAGGAAAGGCAAACGCCCTTACCTGGTCCGGTCTGCAACTTGACTCCAGACCTTCAGCAATGTGATTGACTCTTAACTGCCCTTTGGGTGTTAGTATTCAGCAATAAATGCTCGCCTAGTTAGCCACGCTTGTGTTAACTGAATGAATAATAAAGAACTTCTTTTCAGCTCATTTCATTTGTTGCTCACTCTACCCTGTACAGATTAGCTTTCTGGACTATATATTAAACCTCAATTTCATGAACTGTATCTCTCATTTTGTAACATAACTGTTCTATTCGAACTGGGCAGCATGATGGTTCAGTGTTTAGCACTGCCACCTCACCAGCAAGAACAAGGATTCAATTCCATCCTCAAGTGACTGTCTGTGAGGAGTTTGCGCATTCTCACTGTGTCTCCAAGGGTTTCCTCCTGGTGCTCCGGTTTCCTCCCACAGTCCAAAGATGTGTGGGCTAGGTGGATTGGCCGTGCTAAATTGCCCATAGTCTCCAGGGATGTATAGGTTAGGTGGATTAGCTATGGTAAATATGGGCATGGCGGGATGTACTTTGGAGGGACTCAATGGGCTGAATGCCCCACTTGCATACTATAGGGATTCTAAATGTTGCTTTGATTTTAACTTGTGCATTATAGGCATCTTGAATAATTCTGCAAGCACCGTCCCTTTTAAAAAGCAAAAGGATCCCTGGTTTATTCAATTCTCTACCATTTAACTTGCTTATTTTTTCTTTTGTAAAGGGTTTTCCCTTTGTAATTGTATTGAAATGAGTATTAGATGCAACAACGCCAAAACCTTGTGCTCATAGACCAAGAAATGTCAGCAGGCACTGACTTTTTCAAATATCATTAAACTTGCTCAGGATTATCATCAGAAGTCTGGAAAGGAATTGGAAGAATCTTATCACAAAGATTGTTTGAGCGAAAAATGTTTCAACACCAGTTGCTACAAAGACAGAGATTATAACATTATTTAAATGGGATTACAGGAGATAACACCACAAGAGCTTATTGCACAGGACCACAAGAATATCCATGATTCTCATTCCTGGAGGTACTCGCTGTGCAATGGCCCAATGAACTCCTCAAACAATTGGATTTACAGAAGGTCTGAGTGGAGTTTGGCAGATGACGTGTGAAAAGTGTAAACTATGTCGGTTAACAAACGCAACAATTGTTACCACTCAGTAACAAAACAAAAAATGCTGGAGATCACAGCAGGTCTGGCAGACGGCATGAAGAGAGAACAAACTAATATTTTGAGTCTCGATGACTCTTCATCAGAGCTGATGTGAAGTGCTCCTACTCATTAAGAAGTGTCATTTTGCTCCCAGATCGTCCCTCAGTACACAAAAAATGCATCTCTCCCTTGATTCCCTGCCCTCCGTCAGGACACTGCCCTGTCTCAGCACCCGGCCCTGCAGCTAGCTATCTGCTTAAGTGAAAATTCAATTGTGAATGTTCAACATTAAATGTCAGTCATTGTTATAAACAACTGAAGAGTATAAGCAGGGCTCTGGCTAAGCATAATAACGATCTTAAAACAGTTGCGATCCTTTTTACAACAAAGTGACTGGTATCATGTGAGTGCCAGAATGGAAAGATTCAACAAGGTTTTAATAGTTCACAAAATACCAACCAATAAATTTTGATATTCAACCACATAACGCGGCATGAGTACAGGTGTTATGATCCCAGCTTATGTTATGACTGGACAAATCAGATTCGCAACCAAAATCTGATTTTGTAGATCATATTTTGCTTTGTTATTTGTTTTATTGAGAAGGTCTCCCCCAAAAACATAAGCATGTAATGCTACAGATTCAGATTCAACAATAAAACTGAAGTTCTTACACAAAGTAAGTAAAGTTAAAACAGAGTAAAGCAAATTATTTCCATGTAATACAGGTTTAAATATTTAGAAATACACAGTAAAATTGTATCAGATTAAACCTAATGGAATGATCTACAGACCTCAAATAGTACAGAGAATTGCCTTCTCTACTCCACATAGATATCCCTTAACTGTAGCTTCAATTCCCGGCCACGCAGATTTGACTTGTTTGGTTGGTTTCTTGGTTTGTTACATAGTTGAGACTAAACATTCTCAGCTTCACAACACCCCTTCGGGTTTTAATCAAGCACTCTATTTGCTTGATTTATTATTGTCACATATGCCTCAGTATAGTGAACAGTTTTGTTTTGCTTGCAGTACAGGCAGATCATAACATACAAAGTGCACTAGGATAATAGAACAGAGCAAGAAATACAATGTTATGGCTGCAGAGAAAGTGCACAAAGAGTGAGATCAAAATTAAAGTTAAAATTCAGACCTCTTCGTTGACCTATTCACTACAGGGAAGAAGCTGTTCTTGAATCTTGTACTTGTGTTTAAGCTTTTTGTATCTTCTGCCCAATAGAAGAGGTTGGAAGAGATTATAACTTGGGTGTGAGGGGTCTTTGATTATGTTCTGCTGCCTTCCTCAGACAGCTAGAAATACAGATGGAGTCAATGAATGGAAGGTTGGTTTGAGTGATGGACTGGACTGTGTTCACAGCTCTCTATAGTTTCCTGTTGTCCTGTCCAGACCTGTTGCCACACCAAGCCACAAAAGCAACTATATAAAATGATTTCTATAGCCTTAAGGTGTTGAGGATTGTCATGGAAGAAATGCTGTTGCTTATCTTCATTGATTGCAATCTGTGGGTCAAGAATTCAAGAATTCAGCTGTAGAGGGCAGAGCAGAGACCCAGCTCTCAGAATTTGGAGATGTGTTTGGTTAGAATTTTGGTGCTGAAGGTGTAGCTGTAGTCAATAAGTAAGAGCCTGAAGTAGGCATCCTTATTGTCTAAATGTTCCAGGGATGGGTGTAGGGCCAAGGAAATTGAAATTACATTCCAGAAGTAATCTATTTTTTCCTAGTTGTAAACTAGCTCTCTTCTTTAAGAGTAAATTTCCTACGTATCCAGCTTGAGCCGAGACCTCTGAAAAGCTGACAAACTGAGACTAAAATGTGTATTTTCCAAACGATTGATATTTTCCCTAATCATAAAAACAAAATCAAGTACTGTCATTCCAATTGAAAACTTAAAATGAAGATCCAAAACTGAAAATGCATTATTCTTTGTCTTGTCCATGTGTTAAAACCTCCTAATGTAAACATATTCCCATTAGCCGTCATGAACTCCCAATCATACATATATTGCATGTCTGGCAAAATTTGACTTCATTTTATTCGATCCTAACTAATAAATATGTTTTAATATTTTAGCCTGTGTCTTCCTAATACCTAGGTGGTCTGCCTTTGGAATTTTTGCAGTCACTGAAAATTTAATTACAATACTCAAATGTAACTATCATCTGATAATCCTCTACCTATTTTTAATCATGCTGGTATTTGAGGTGATTTCCATCTCCTCATTAATACTCTTTTCTTTTAAGAAAAACATAATAACACTGTATTTGATTCCATTTCTGGTGTGCTGTTTGGCATAGATCCTTCAATCCCAAATCCATTTGTTGCATTTCTACTTATGAGGATGGGTTAAATATATCTGCCTCATGCTTTTACCTTCATTATTTTTAGTAACATTTTTCAACAATTGTACATAATAAATGAACTTCCAAATCATTTCCCTGATTTTTTTTAACTTGTTTTGTGCCTATTATAATTCCATGGACCTTTGAGATCGAGTCACAACACAGTCAAGAGACAAGATAACAAAGTGTGAAGCTGGGTGAACACATCAGGCCAAGCAGCATTTCAGGAGTACAAAAGCAGATGTTTCAGGCCTAGATCCTTCATCCCCCTCTCTGATGAAGGGTCTAGGCCTGAAACGTCAGCTTTTGTGCTCCTGAGATGCTGCTTGGCCTGATGTGTTCACCCAGCTTCACACTTTGTTATCTTGGATTCTCCAGCATCTGCACTTCCCATTATCACAGTCACGAGACAATCCAGGATGACCTGGATTTAAGTTTGAGTTTGTTTTAAGTTTGTTTTACTTCCCATGGTTGTTCCATTTGTTGAGGCCAATTTTCTTGAACTTGCCAGGTCATTTCTCAGAATAAAATCAATCCGTTCAATCGAAATTTATTTCAATACTCCCACTACAACTTCTCAATTAACCAAGTCACCCTTTCATCCATGAGATTAGAATGAGACATTTTTTAACCTCCTATTAATACTTTCCTCTTCATTGATACTCTGGAAAATATCATGAGCCAGCATTAGTAACTAGATAAGTCTTTTTTTTAAGTTTGGAGGAATGTTACTTTTGAATTATTGCTTAATCATGTTTTTTTTTATATTTTCAAAGTTTTGTCAAACTTGAGAGATCTAAAGCACTGATCCCACAACATTTTTTTCTCCCTTATGAATTCTACAAATGTCTGATTAGGTTTCTTTCCAGACATTGAGTATTGCCTCATTATTATTTTTGTACTTAGCAGATTGTTCTTCTGTTTCCTTAAAAAGAAGAAATAACCACACCTGCAGAAATCCCATAGTTAGTCATTAAACCCTTTCAAACACACAGAAAACCCACATGCCACTAGTTCAAAATTGAAAAATCAAAACTTAAATAATTGTTAAATAAAGAGAATGGATTTGAGGAGTCCTTAAACATGGAGAGAAAAGCAGAGAGATTTAGAATGGGAATTTCAGAGGTGAGGACTTGGGCAACTAAGGAAGTAATCACCAATAGTAAAGATGTAAATTGGGGTGTACAAAATGCCAGAAATGGAGGAATTAATGCATCTCAGAGAGTGACATGATCGAAATTAATTGTTTCTTAATTCCATTTTCAAACATTAGTGTCGAAGCCACAATCCAAGTGTGTACCCTCAAGCCTGTTGCCTTTCAGACTTCCTGTAGTTTGCACATTTCCAGTCTATTTCTGTCCCAGATGGAGAGAGCTGATGACATCAGAAGAGAATTGACTGCAAGCGTGACCAAGAGTGATAAACAGCCGAACAGACAGCACACAGTTCAAGTGATTGAAGTGGTTTCTGAAACGATCTTGGCTAACAGTTCTGTTACTTCAGCTCCTATTGTACCTCTGCAATATGTAATTATTCCAGTTCAGTTTCCTCAATGGTGTCATCAGCAGCCACTAAGTCTCAGCACAGAAAGAAGATGCAAAGGGGACTGTACATTGTGGAAATTACCTTCTTGTCTCCACAAAGTTTAATTTTGCTTTCAACTTAATAGAACCGTCTACCAAAAAAAACCTCAGAGAAAAATTATGCAGGAAACTGTCATTTATTATTTACTCACCGAAGACAGCAGAATTAAAATCATTTTTACAAACAGCCACATTCTAGGATGAAAGAAGTCATTCTAGCGGTACAAGGATGTGAGGAAGGGAAAGAGTGTGATTGAAAGCAACATTCATTTAGCAAATGGTGGGGACAGATCATGGAGTTGGGGGATGCAGGTTTGATCAGCTTGTTGATTCGGGGTGGAGGGAGGGGGCATTCGTGGGAGAGTGGAGAGTCGCTCTTCAGGGAAATACAGTTCCCCTTTCAGCTCACAAACCATGCTTTCGAAGATTATTTTCAGCCCTACCTCAATGCTTTTACTTGCAAAGTTTCCTAAGGCTCTGGAAATCTGGTCAACATAGATTAACAACCATAACATTTTTGATGGAGTCTCTCGCAAAGGTTTGGAAGAACACCATGTCCCCCAAGAGCAAATCGATGGGCCTCTCCAACCCATCTTCATTGGTAACAGTAATAGGCGAGCTGGAATGGTTAGGAACATAGTTGAAATGCTTGACATTTTTATTTCAACCAACCAAAATTCATCCTTTTCACAGGTTGGAACTGTGAAGCAACTCTCGCCATCAGCATGTGTGTGGATGATGACAATCCATCTTCAGCTTTTATTTTAAGTGAGGAAAAGCAAGATATTGCCGATCAGCCCAAAGATTGAGCTGAGTTGGGCTGAAAACTCTGTTTGTGCTATTGCTGACTTGTATATAGACAAATATCAAACGCTCTGGTGTTATTTTAGCAATATTGTTGCTTAAATATTTCAAATGTAATTGATTAAAATAACATCAGCTCAGTCTGAATGCAAACTCGACAGGTAGTGGCCTAACATTAGAGAACTACTCAATTTTTTCAATTATTTTCTGACCTTCTTTAAAACCTCCCACAGCAATTGGTAAGTTAATATTAAAGATGATTTAGTTTAAAAATCAATGATCAAAATTGACTTTCTAATCCATTTTTATGAGTATTTTATGTCTGCTGTTTTGTATGAAGGAAATGATTTATTTATTGTGTTACACAGCCCCAGATCAAGTTCATTACTCAGTTGGGAGGACAAGGGCTAAACAATCCTGTTTGGGAACTCGTTCCTGAGGCTTTTACAAGTGCAGCCTCTTAGAACATCCTCTGAAGTCCTTACGTGTGAATATTGTGCCTTTCATAGCCCCAGGGCTTTCTGCAGTGTGTCTCAGCGTTCATAGTATATGTGCAGTCTAAGTACTATAGCCTCTTAAAGCAAAGATAGCTGACAATTACTCACAGAGGAACTCACACAAAACAATGACTAATTCATTGATTTTTAATGCTGTTGATTGGAAACATTAAGAACGTTTCCAACTTGTTTTCAGTTAACTTGCAAAGAGGGAACAGGATAAATGCTTGGAGGAGTGTAAGGCTAATTGGGTAGCTCTTTCAAAGAAGCAGCCCAGAAGGGATTGATCAGTTTCTTGCATGTGTATTATTTTATAATTAAATAGACAATATTTCATTGAGATTTTCAGGTTCCCACCAACAGACAGAGGGCCTCAGGTTTAACATTTAATCTGAAGAGTGACACTTCCTAAAGTACTGGATTGAAGCATTTTCCAGTTTTTGCACTTTCTTCCCTGAAGGGCATCAGTGAACCATCGAATACCTCCAGGCCATTTGGCCTGCTGACTGCCCACCAACCTTCTGAAGAGCATCCCACCTAAACTCACCCACTCCCCCACCTAAACCGGTCCCTGTAAACCTGCTTTTTTAATGGCCAATCCACCTAACCTGCACATCTTTGTACTGTGGGAGGAAACCCATGCAGACACAGGGAGAACATTCAAATACCACATAGACAGTCACCCAAGGGTAAAATTGAACCTGGGTCCCTGGTGCTGTGAGGCAGCAGTGCTAATCACTGAGCCACAGCCCTGCTCTAGTTGTGATCAGTTTTATGTGTCCTTCAAATAAATACTTTGTTAGTAATTTGCTGATTCCAGGCTTTAATTTCCAAACTTTTCACAAAAGTCCCAGGCCGCCATGGTGGGATTATAATTCATATTATGGGGGTGTAAATAACGTTGCTGTTGAAGTCTTTATGACTTAGGAAATGGATGGATTTGTTGTCTTCCTGTGATGAAATTATCCAGCTCCTTTCAGGATTTGTCTGTGAGACTTGCTGGCTTATGCTTCCATCAGAACTGGAAATGTTATCCCCAGAGTTACATTGTCTTTGGACTGTGACAGAGCTAACAAAGATTCATTAATTATTCCAATAAGTATTCTGCCTCTTATGAATTCTAATTTTAAAGCCCCATGGGGCTTTCCATAATTGAGAGAGATTATCAATAAAATTATCTATAGATTCACCTGGATGCTGGATGTTTCTGTTAAAACTTGTTCAGCTTGTGCACAGATTAAATGAATTGGCAAAACAGTTAAAATCTCTTCAAAATTACCTGTACCCTCTTGTATACTGGTGACTTAGAATATGATTAGCTTTATGTCTGATGAAATAAAATTGTGTACTTAGCTGCTCTGCTTCTGATCTTGCATTTACAATTGAAGCAATTCCATATCTTAAAATAACACAGCATGAAGCTGGAGGAACACAGCAGGCCAGGCAGCATCAGGGGAGCAGGAAAGTTGATGTTTCGGATCGGGACCCTTCTTCAGAATATTCAGAAGAGTCCCAACCCAAAACATCAGCTTTCCTACTCCTCTGATGATGCCTGGCCCACTTTGCCCCTTCAGCTTCACGCTGCGTTATCTCTGACTTCAGCATCAGCAGTTCTTACTACCTCTGTAGCTTAAAGAATCGTTTTCTGCAAAGCATCCAATCCTGTGTTCTTTTTCAGCCCATTTCAGATAATAAATCTTCAAGGGGTTATTTACGTAGAAATTCCAACTGACAGATAGTAATTTCTGCATTGTAGACTGGAGTTGCACTTTTGCAGCGTGCAGAAATCCCAATGCAAGAGGATTGAAATTGGATGGGAAATTCTCCCGTAACTTGCACCTTAATGTTAGAGAGTTCTGAACTTTTTGATTCATTTAAGCTTACTACTTACACAGTAGATATTTAAGGATTGAGAACAACTGTGACTCCAATGTAATTATTAAACTGAACTACCTACTATTAACAAGAGGAACACACTCGTCCACCTCTGTTACCTCCCTGAACAGACTTCTCCTTTGATAGATCTGCCCAATTTGCCCCATCCTAACTGTGCCAGAACGGACACCTACCCAAATACACAACCGGACATGTCCCCCACATCATTCCAACCCGACAGCCCACCCCAGACTAACATCCCATAGAAGCCACACCACCCCTCCTTATCGCTTTGGACCCATCAATGCCCCTAGGCCAAAAACTGCTGACAGATAGGAGGATAACTGTTGGCAATGCCTTTGGAGATATCTTTTTTTTAATTCTGCTGGAAGCATAAACCAGTAGTCTCACAGAAATATTTCTCATGTCATTTTTTTTCAAAATACGAATATTTATTTTTCTCCAATTAAACTTGTTTTAAATTTAAATTTTACAGTATCTAAAGGCTGTTCTATTTCAGGCATTAAACATTTTATACATACAATAAATCAAAGCTGTGAAATCTCTTTCATTTGCCATTATAAATAACAATGCTATTTTACTTTCTTTGTTTTATTAGCTCTTAACTGTGGAGTATTGAGATGCTGTTTTCGGTTAAAGCTGTAATTATATATTGTGGAATGCTGTATTTTGTCTTCTAATAAAACATTAAATTCTGTTAAATAACAAAAAAGAATGTTCCCTTGTACTGTTTAATAGGGGTCTTGCTGCATTTCTGATGTCAAAATTGCAGTTTACTCCTGGATGTAAAATGGACATTTCTCCCACCTCTACGGCCAAGCTGAGAGTTTCCTGCTTACTCACAGACAAATGAACACTTTTCTACTTGCTGTGTCTTAAAACACAACGCACCTCACTTTCCTCAATTTCCCAAATAATGCATCATAGCAGCCATCTTCATAAATTAGCCTGCTGAAACTACAGTTTGAGATAATGCATCGTTCGGTCTTTTCATTGCCTTGAAAGTCTCCCAACTATCTTCTTCTCTTGGGATCTGCCTTCTTTATCTTTTAAATTGTCCCCTTCAGCTCACAATGTTTCTGACAATGCAGCCTCAGTATAAATTAGATCTTTAGCCCTTGAGTTTGCTGCTGTGGTGGCCATGATCATTGTGAATAGTAAGTACTCCTTCCTTAGCTGCTACATTTCCTTGGCTGACCTTTGGGCTATTAATTTTAAGCCTTTCGTTCACTTAACTTTACTCACAAAGCTCTGAAATAATCACTTCCCAGCTGAACCTTACATCAGGACTGCCCCCCAACAGGTCCTTCTTCTGTAAGGACCCTGTAACTGCCAAATAAAATTACTTCAAAATCTCTGATTTGCTTGCTCTGCTTCTCCTGCATTCCTCCCGGGATTTGAAGTGAAGATGTTAGCTTGGAGGGCTGTATCCACCATATAATTTCTTCTACAAGTTCTGCTGGCAGCTTATTCGTTTAAGGGCTTCCAGCTGATGATTGATTGTGTCTTAAAGCAAAACAAAAATTCAAGATATAAATGCCCATATTCTAACTAACATTCTCCTTGATTAGATTTTATTATTATTATTATTATTTAGTGGTATTTGAACAATGATACCTATGACTGATCATCATGTTGTATGCACTGCAACAGCGGCCACTGCCATTAATAGCTGGACTAGGGTACTGTCACCAATTCACCTTTGAAAATGAGCCTCACAGCTATTTGGTTGAGTCTTTTGTTTTTATTCACTCCGGGGATGTGGACATCACTGACTGAGCCAGAATTTATTCTACATCCCGAGTTATCCTCGAGAAGGTGAAGGTAAGCTACTTTCTTGAACCACTGCAGTCCATGTGCTCCTAAGGAGCACGTTCCAGAATTTTGACCCAGTGACATTGACGGAGCAATGATATAATTTCACGTCAGAACAGTGAGTGGTTTGGAGGGCAGCATGCTGGTAGTGGGATTTCATTGCATTTGCTGTCCTTTTCCAAATAGATAGGATGGTTTGGAAGATGATTTCTCAGGAACTTGATGAGTTTCTGCAGCGCGTCTTATAGATAGTGCACGCTGCTGTTACTGAATAATGGTGGTGGAGGCAGCGAATGCTTGTGGACGTGGCACCAATCAAACAGATGAATAGCCAATTGGTTCAGTTGTTTCAGTGGTGTTGGTTGCGAGAGCAATAATGTTTCAGGACACTAGGGGAACTCACAGTTTGGAAAAGCCTATACCTAATAGATCAGAACAAAGGTTAGAATCAAATTAGAGGGATAGAGTTTCCTTTCAATGCAGTGTTCTGTCTTCTATTGTAAACTGTGCTTCATCAGCATGCACAATGTTCCCAAATTGAAACTTGAATTCACTGCTTTCTGAATCACGGTACTGTCAACTGAGTCAAGCTGACAATCTTTGACATATTGAGGTGATTTAACACCTTTCTTTTAAAAAGCAAATAATAGAATTCAAGGTGAAGCTCTTGCAACTTTCATCACTAATAACCTAAGATTCAAATTCAACCTAAAATAGTCATGTTTATCATTAAATCTTATCTCACCAATCTGGGCAATCACTCTATGTAAAAATTGGCAGTTGGCCATTGAATTCTAATTATGGTTTAATGTAACATTTGAAAATATTTAAAGCCTTGGTTACTTTCTCTCATATCAACATGTCAGTTACATTAGACAAGGCTTGATTGTGGTGATTAGATTTGGAGAGCTATACTGTATCTGCTTTTAATTTTACAGATCATGGGCACGATTGGACTGTATTAAACGTCTTGGTACTGACTCAGTAAAACTCTGGGGTCTCTTGTTCACATTTCAAGAAAGGCTTTATCTAAGAATCACATCATATGTGAAAACATTTATTTCAATATAGCAGTGATTGATACAATGAGTCATCATTTCAAAGTGGAATATGAACTGAAAATGGACTGTCCACCGAGAGAATGTGAGATCAGAGTAGTCAATGTGAGAGTACAGAAGATTCTCCCAATTATAATGTAGCTGAAACATCATCATGTCATAAAGCAGAAGAATGAGACTGTTTCATAGTTAATGAGGCAATGTGAGATGCAAGTCAAATAATCCGAGGCAGGAACGAAAGGTTCTATGCTCTTCTGTTTTTTAAGAAAAATAACTTCATTAGTTAATAACAACCATCAGATTATGGCCCTACTTTCAACCAATTGCATGGTTGTTTCAGTGGTGTCACCTTCAAATGATCTCATTGGCTGCTCATTGGTAAGTATGAGGCGGAGTTGACTCCTCTGTTTTTCACTAATAACAGAAACAAAGCAATGTTGTAAGGTCTTGGCAGCCCAAGAATGGACAGGGATTAAATGGTTTTTAATTTGTGCAGTGTTCTTTACTTTGTGTTAGCTCAGAGAGTCTGTGAAACATTCAGAGATGGCAGAAACTGCCGATGCTGGAGAATCTGAGGTAACAAGGTGTGAAGCTGGAGGAACACAGCAGGCCAGGCAGCATCAGAGGAGCAGGAAAGCTGACGTTTCAGGTGTAGACCCTTCTTCAGAAATGGTGAAGGTGGCTCTGGAATAAATAGAGAGAGGGGGCGAGGCAATGATGGAAGGTGGGCAAAGGAGCAGATAGGCGGAGAGAAGATGGACAGGTCAAGTGGGCGGGGATGGAGCCATTAAAGGTGAGTGTAAGTGGGGAGTTGGGATGGGGGTAGGTCAATTGAGGAAAGACAAACAGGTCAAGGAGATGGGGATGAGGCTGGTAGGTAGGAGTTGGGGTTGGGGTTGGCCAGTGAGGTGGGAGGAGTGGATAGGTGGGAGAAAAGATGGACAGATCAAGGAGGCAGGGACGAGCTGGGTTGGTTTTGGGATGCGGTAGGGGGAGGGGAGATTTTGAAGCTTGTGAAGTCCACATTGATTCCATTGGGCTGCAGCGTTCCCAAGCGGAATATGAGGTGCTGTTCCTGCAGCCTTCAGGTGGCATAGTTGTGGCACTGGAGGTCACCCAGGATGGGCATGTCGCCCAAGGAGTGGAAAGGGGAGTTGAAATGGTTCGCGACTGGGAGGTGCAGTCATTTGCCTCAAACCAAGCATAGGTGTTCTACAAAGTGGTCTCCAAGCCTCCACTTGGTTTCCCCAATGTAGAGGAGACCACATTGGGAACAGCAGATACAACATACCACATTGACAGGTGTGCAGGTGAACATCTGTTTAATGTGGAAGGTTTTCTCGGAGCCTGGGATGGGGGTGAGGGGGGCGGGGTAGGGGCAGGTGTAGCGCTTCCTGCGGTTCCAGGGAAAAGTGCCGGGTGTGGTGGGGCTAGTGGGGAATGTGGAACAAATTCTGTGAATTAATTTTTAAATAGTGGTTGAAAGCATTTAACATAGGGCCTGCAATGCTAATACACAGCTAGGCACCCAATGCAAAATTGATATGCTGTCAGGTAATCTCAAGTTTGTTGTTAAGTTCTACCTGAAGGAACTGAGTCAAGGAACAACATCTGAAGAGAATTACACTAGTGTATCAAAAGCATGATTGAAAGGGACATGTTATGTAATCTCTTAGAGAGCGAAGTAAAGAGAAACAGGTTTAAAAGGCAGATTCAAAGTGTGGGGTTAGAGTCACAAGAAAGAAATATGGAGAGGGACACGAGATCTTGTCACAGTACACAGGTCAAAGAGAATCAGTCGCATAATTGGAGGAATTTTTAAACAAGAATTGTACCACAAAATTACTGCTATAACTGTTCATTGAAGCTTAGACAGAAATGTTTCTCCATAAACACCTTTGGTGCATATGAACCACTTCTCCTCCTCCCTCTTGTGCTACTCCGTTTGACCTCCTTTCATTTTTCCAGTAATTTCAAGCTGCCATTCGCCAGTGCCTGCCCGGGAGCACAGCAGACATTTAAAGATGGCGCTAGCTCTAGGGAAGTCAGTCAATTGGGCAACAACTGGTGAAGAGCAACTTGGTCTGAGAAAGTGCATGGGGCATAAATCATCTGTGATATATACAACGAGGACTGAAGTGCCAAGCAACAACTAAGTTTGTTAAGCTTAACAGAACACTTTTGTTATTCTAATGGGTTTACCTGCTGGGCATTAATTGGAAATTTGTTGAAAATTGCCTCCTCCAAAGTGAAGGCTCAGGACCCACAGGTGATCCTGACTTCAGGAGTCTTGACCCAAGAACTGCTATCAGGTCAAGTACTCATGTCGGAGCGTCCAGTACCTCTGTTTATATTGCTCAACACACGCAACCCTGCTCACGTGCATTAAAAAAATTATCTGGCTCAAACCTTCGAACTATGGACCAGGAAAATTGGCACCTCATAAAGCTAACAATAAACAGCAGTCTCAATATTTCTTCACATGCCATTGATAGAGGATAAATTATACATCATGGGTGGGACTGAGTGGCGTTGACATGGGCTACAAACCTACTAGGGTCAAGGAGTTGTAGATTCTGCCAGTTTCCAGCAGCCTCTTGTTAAATCTGGGGGGCAGCACTCCTGCCTTATTGATGGAAATCTTCAGAATGACCTTCTGCCAACTCTCCTTACAGTCACTGTTAGCTGCGGTCAGTTTGCAGTCTCTGAGAAAACAAAATGATCAGCCCAAGTCTGGGTGAGTAGCAGATGGTCCTCTTTCAGCAGCGCATCAAGCAGTCAGTTAATTACTGCTTGCTGTAATTAAACTTTACACAAATTAGCTGTCAGCCACACTAAAGGGATTCATCTCTTCTCAAAACGCCACCTTGAATTGCTGAGTCGGGAAACTATATGCTTAATGTAATTGAAGGCAGCCACAGGAAATGCGAACACTTTGGTAGCTGGTTTGATTAAATTGTGTGGCAACCTAAGCGGAATGGTTAAACCCAGATTACGCGAGAAAAAGAAAGCTGATTCAGCAATTAGCAACCAAGCAATTATTGGAAAATTATGTTTTTTCATTTGTATTTTTCTAGTTTGGCTGATCTTGATACATCAGAAGCAAGTTGAATCCTGGAAACATTACTGAAAAAGTAAGCCCACAGCTTGACAACACACAACTTGACCAGCATTGGGGACATTGAACAGCGAGGATGACTCTCCCGGGTACTCCATCATCTTAGGATGGCATGATAGCTCAATGTTTAGCAGTGCCACCTCACAGCGCCCGGGACTTGGCTTCGATTTCACCCTCTGCAACTGTCTGTGTGGAGTTTGCATGTCCTTCCCATGTCTGCGTGGGTATCTTCTGGGTAGTCTGGTTTCTTCCTACAGTCCAAAGATGTGCAAGTTAGGGTGGATTAGCCATGCTAAATTGCCCGTAGTGACCATGGATATTCAGGCTAGGTGGATTTGTATGGGAAATACAGGGTAACAAGGATACAGTAGGGGGGTGTTCTGGGTGGGATGGTCTTCAAAGGATCACTATGGGCTTGATGGTTGAATGGCCTGCTTCCACACTGTAGCGATTATATTATATGAAAAATCCTTCACCTGGGCTGCACCCTCTGGTACCAATAGTAAAAAATGTATTTGTACTAAGTGCTTGATAACTTCATAAGAATGTGTTCTGATTCTGGAGGACAATAAGAAGCTTCTTCATAACTTTACCTTTGTAGGAAGGTACTGCTCCGAAACAGTCTTGAACAGAACGACTATGGCCTCCCAGACCATGGATCTTGACATTTGATGGTTGAAGGAGTATGTATGAGATATTCTAAATCGTCTGCCAGCACAGTCATAGATGCTTCTGAATCAAGGAGAGATTAGCGTCAGAATTTCAAGGTTACAAATCAACAATGTATCTCCAAATAATAATCTTCTGCTGCATGGCTAACGACAAACATTTGAACAAGAAAGTGTACAACTTCCATGTCTTTTTCATTTTGCGTTTCTTTCCCATTTTAATTTCTAGATCCTTATTTATTCTGGAGTTAAGCTGAGTAACTTACAAGTGGGGACCCTCGATTGCAAAATTGCTGAAGGCGGTTGAATCTGTCTTGGTAAAAGCATCATATGCCTGCTGCTCGACTTCCTTGTTGCAATGGTCTTCTTGCACCACAATGGCAGAACTTCAAACCATGATTCCCTTCTTTACCTCAGCCCTGGTGGGATTTTTGTTGTGCGAGGCTGATATCCTTGGGCCTAGTTATCTGGTAGGCTTAACCTGAGCTTTGAATTGTGACAAATCACGCTCCAGCATTTTAAATAGTGCCTGGCCTGAACTGTTCATTGGGCCACCTGTTGTGTCATTAGGCCTTGTTTCGACTGCAGGGAGTATGCCTTTTGCATCATCAGAAGAAATGATGAGCTTATATAAATATTTAACAAAACAGTATTGTGATCACTGGCTGCTGGGGCCATTGTTTAAACCAGTTTTTTTTTATTATTGCCACATTGTGTCAAGATAGAGTGAAAAGTGTTGTTTTGTGTGCTAACCAGATAAATCATGCCTTATCTGAGTACATCGATAATGGAACAGAATGCAAAATATTGCGTTACAGCTGCAGAGAAGGTGCAGAGAAAGGTTAAGTATAATATATGAGAGGTCCTTTCATAAGTTTGTTAATGGCAGGGAAGAAGCTATTCTTGAATTTATCAGAATATGTTTCCAAACTTTTGCATATTCTGTGCTCGATATTGAAGTTCTTGGAACCAAATTAAGCTGAACAGGCTGCTAGAGCTCATTGAAAATCTGCTGAGTTTCATCACCACCTTACTGGATAAGCATCTCATTCACAATATACCTGAGGTCAACTCCTGACCTGGAGTTGTTTCTGACATAAATAGAGACATGAAGAGATTTTGTATCTATAAAACTATATTTTCCTCAGCCCGTATCAGCATGGAAAGGTCCTCAAAAGCAGCAGGGTGACTGAAATTGTATCAGTGATAATGGGAACTGAAAATGCTGGAGACTCCAAGATAACAAAGTGTGGAGCTGGATGAACACAGCAGGCCAAGCAGCATTCTAGGAGCACAAAAGCTGACGTTTCAGGCCTAGACCCTTCCAGAAACATCAGCTTTTGTGCTCCTGAGATGCTGCTTGGCCTGCTGTGTTCATCCAGCTTCACACTTTGTTATCAGGGGCTACTGAAATACTCGATATGCTTCCACTTCAGAGCATGCCTTGCTTCATTTCACTTTGGTTAAACCATCATTCACCGTTCTCCGGTAATCTCCTGACAATTCTTGCCTCTTGATTCAGTTTTGTCTCATGTTTTTGCAGAATCCTCTGAGGAAAACACTGTCAACCTTAGACTGTTGTCTCCACCACTGCTGCTGTGTTCTAATATGTGGGTTCCTCAGGCCTTTGTACACTTTGTTCGCAGCTAGGTCAGGCTTTTAGGTTAGTATTAAACAACGTTAGTTAATAGACTGTCCACGATGGTAAGGCTGTGGAGCCGCCTGTTCTACGCTGCATAGGTTCCAACCTCTCAGCAGAGCACCGGCACATGACTATTGAGGTGACAAATACATCACAGCTTACCTCAGAGGCTCATTTACATACATGTATTATCTCTACGTCTGCACCTCAACAAGATTCCACCAAATGTCTTTCAGAAATTTACCCTTCAGCAGGCTAACTCAATGGGAACATGTTACAGCATCAGCCCAGTAGTATTATTGCTGGTCTGTTAATCTGGAGATCCATACAATGTTCTGGGTACCCAGGTTTGAATCATTCCACAGCAGATGTTGGAATTTGAATTCAATAAAAAACATCTGGAACTAATAATCCAATGATGCCCATGAATGTGTCATTGGTAGTCGGAAAAAATCCCATCAGGTTCAGTAATGTCCTTTAGGGGAGGTAACTGCCTTTATTACCTGGTCTGACTAACATATGATTCCAGGCCCAGAGCAATGTGGTTGACTCTTAACTGCACTCGAGGCAATTAGGGATGGGTAACAAATGTTCCTAGCCAGTGATGCCCTCATCCCATGAATAAATAAAGGAAAGGAAACGGCTGCACTCTGTAGACTGTAAGCATTAACTTAGTTATCTGCTGTGGTGGAGGATGGTGCTATTTAGTACAAAGATAGAAAACAGAAATTGCTGGAAAAGGTCAGCGGGTCTGGCAGCATCTGCGGAGAGAAATCAAAGTTAACATTTCTGTTCAAGTGAATCTTCTTCAGAACTCGAGTCAAAACATTAACTCTGGCTTCTTTGCACAGATGCTGCCAGACCTGCTGAGCTTTTCCAGCAATTTCTGTTTATGTTTCCGATTTACAGCATCTGCAGTTCTGTCAGTTTTTATTTGCCATTTAATGCAGTCTCCTTTCTTAAATAATAGGTATGGGGTACATGACAGGTAATGGTGAATGACTTCTCAATCCGCCCAAAATAACCATCTTTTTAAATATGGTTTAATTGTCATCTTTGTAGATGAAACATTTAATAATGAAGTGTGTTAGCTTCAATTGGCCGATATAGCCAGCTGTACACGAAGACAGCATAAGTAGAGGGGTCTGTGCATTATTTGTTTGAGCAGACAGTATGGAAGAAAGGTCTTTCTATCTGGGACAATAGGTGCACAGTTATATATTTCTTGTTACTGTAACAACTAACACAATGACAGACTTTGCGCACGACCAGTCAGTTACACACCAGATACAAAACCTAGCTGCAGCCTCATGGTGTAACACCTTTATACAACAAAAACTTAAAGCCCTCTGCAAGCACATAGGGAAAATTTGAAATATTTTAGTGTCCTGCTTGTATTTTTAACAGTTATGCTCAAAGCAAAGTTAAATACATTGCCAAAACGTTCATACTCTTTGCTGTGCAGAAATAACACAATTGAAAATGCTGATTTAATTGTCTTTAGGAATACAATAAAATATTTAACAGCAAGTCTCATCTGCAAAATGTTTAAATGGCAAAATCTGAAAGAACAAGACTACTCTTGTAACCAGGAATGCAAGACCCGGACAAAAGATCAATTGTTTTCTCGTTAAAAACACATTGCAGGCAAATGTCCTCTGGGCAGCTATTTATAGGGAATTTGTAAATGCCTGTAGTTAGCAATCAGTGAAAATCTTTCTTTTACATTTACACATGCTAATACCAATCTTGGAAAGAATGAAAATCAAGAGTGAGGAAATCAAGTTGGATTGGCTAGATAACGTACAGATTGAGTTTTAAAAGCTTGGACCATGGAGAGTATTGACATATTGCGTTCAGCGAGTTCAAATTAAATTAGGTCACCAAGAGATGAGTCTTGTTCTCAACACAAGGATAATGTACACTCGAACAATGAAAGAATGGAATTCAGAGGAACAAGTGACTGTTCACTGGGATTTCCCAATATCAAAGAGAGGTCTTTGGTATTGGAATCAGGTGACACTTGGAGAACCTACTTGGGACTATAACTCTACCAAGGCAAGCTTTTGTCTTAGAATGATCACACCACAAACAATTAAAGCACAACGTGTTCTTTTAGAGCAACCTCATGTAAAGGATCCCAATGACAAGTGGGGATAAGAGATAACACAGTGTGGAACTGGAGGAGCACAGCAGGCCAGGTAGCATCAGAGAAGCAGGAAAGCTGATGTTTCAGGTCAGGTCCATTCTTCAGAAATAAGGAAGGCCATATGGAGTGACTGAGTCATAGAGATGTATAGCACGGACCTAGACCTTTCGGTCTAACTCATCCATGCTGACCCAGATATCCTAAGTTAATATGGTCCCATTTGCCGGCATTTGGCCCATATCGCTCTAAATCATTCCTATTCAAGTACCCATCCAGATGCCTTTTAAATGCTGTCATTGCACCAGGCTCCACCACTTCTTCCAGCAGCTCATTCGACACATGCAGCATCCTCTGTTTAGAGTGACCTGTCAAGTCCAGAGGTACTTGAAACTGAACTGAAGATTTTTCATTTTTCTTCCAAAGCTCCAAAACAATGCAACAGCTTATAAAACAGTAATTACTGGTCCAAGAAATTGAGGGAATCCAGCACTAAAAAAAACCTCAAAAACGCAGCTCTTACAGCCACATTTTCTCCCACCTTGGATTACCCAGCAATAAGTCCATCAAGCTCATTTTGGCCCCATCTCAACTTTGTGAAGAACTGAATCGTTCTTATCTCTATTGATCCACAGAAGAACATTCCACGTATTGACGGTTCTATATGAAGAAATGCTTCCGAAAATCAATCCTTGACGTTTTAAAAGAAAAGTCTCCATGTGTTTAAGAATGGTATTCATTCTGGACAATAAATATTGTATCAATAGAGCTCTGTCAACTTTGCACTATTCATATCCAGTATGAATACTGAAACTTAGAGTTGCAAAATTTAGCAGTGGAAAGTCGCCAACATATTATTCTGTATGCATTTCTAGGCAGATGCTGGCTAACTTACTTTAAGTGGGTTGAAACTTATGTGCCTGGATGGAATTGTAGCATGCACTGACTAAATGTTAACTATTCTCCCAGTCTTCAACTGACCTCCAGGTTCAAACCAGGTACTATCATCCTAAGGGGAGCACCAACCACTTCATTCTATATCCATGGACTTTGGCATCCTGGTATGATCCCAACAGATGTCATTGCTGGACAAGTCAGATCCCAGTCTGACATTTACAGAAACATACCCTTTAGAGTGGCTAGCCAGTGACATCTCACAATCAATGAACAAACTACAAAAGAAGACCCTTGACTAGCTGGCCTGGCAGGAAACACTTAAGGATTTTCTCACATACAGCTACAGTTAAACATCGCTGTCTACCTGAAGAACACTATTCCTACCTGCTCAGAGAAGTAGGTTAGGATCAGAACGCACAGGAAAAAAGCTGGATAACGGTGAGTACGTTCCTCCCAATGAGTTTCAGGAGGTGAACCAAGTTAATGTTCCTCGTGTAACAGCTGTTATAAAATATACAAAGCCAGGTACAATCTGTAAGCTAAAGAATGCATCCACTTTTAAAGCATTTTAATTCCTCTTTGTTACATTGTCTGTAAGATTTAATGTAGAGTGTTCTTTATCCTGGATGGTATGATTTATTTTCTAAGAGGTAACACTGTTTTTTTCTCATCTTGCACATCTTTCCCTCCATGACCTTGATTGCCATTAGCCTGTCATAGATAGTCAAATACTGCACAGCTCGAGAGTTATTCAAGGAAGGTTTGGTCACCCAACTCCTTAAAACAGTAAAATGTCAAACAGGGTAGTCAAAGAGATTTTAATCATATTTTTTAGCAAACAAGAGAAGACTTGTAATCTTCATGTAGCCTTCATCACAACCTTTGGACAACCCAAAGGCTTCCTTCTATCTGTTCATGTCACTGTTGATCTCTAGAACAGGGTGCCTCTAAGAACCCCCAGATTCCTCAACCAGTTTGCACAGTATTAATTTACCCAGGCACCTTAGCATATATCAGGAAAGGGCTACACAGCATGAGTCTGAAGTCAGCGAACCAGGTCGCTACTTCATTTGAAGACAACAAAGGTTAAATGTTAAATTTTACTCTTTAAGCAATTTTTTTAGAAAGTTAAAATACCTCCCACATACTTGTAACTTTGCTGGTCTGTCAATTTTTTCAGTCTGTTCCTCTCTTCATGTGTTGAGAAATCTTTAACACTAAACATACGATCCCTAATCCTATTTGGCCCCTTAAGTTTGCAATACTTCCCAAGTCTCTTGTAAATTTACACAGTTGGTCTCTCTGTGGCTCTGTCTCTGGATGTGTGATGCTGCTTTCTTCATCACTCCCTCTGGATGGTCAGCTGGTCTCTGCCTCTCGTCATGCTGCTCTCCTCGGACGGCCTCAGATGATTCGATAGAATCCAAGAGTTTCCAAGAGAAAGGTCTGCAGGTAAGACATGTTTTTATACCTTTTAGAGATAGTAAGAACTGCTGATGCCGAGTCAAAGATAGTAAGTTGTGGAGCTGGAAGAACACAGCAGGCCTGGCAGCATCAGAGGAGCAGGAAAGCTGACTTTCAGGTTGGGACCCTTCCTCAGAAATGGGGGGGGGGGTGCGCAGTAGGAGCTCAGAAATAAATGGAGAGAGGAGGGGTGATGCTGGGGAAGGTAGGTGGGATGGTGATAGGTGAACGCAGGTAGGGATTGGTGGGGATTGGTCAGAGAGGTGGGAGGAGCGGATAGGTGGGAGAGAAGATGGACAGGTTGTGTCGGGTCAAGGAGGCGGGGATGAGAGGGAGGGGTGGTCATACCTTTTAGATGATTTGGTGGAACTTTCTATAGTTCTGGCCAATCAGGAAGATACACTTAATAGTATGAAATAAGAGTCAATCATTTAAAATGCATGCTTCTGTTAGTTTCTTTGTGCTGCAAGAGCTGGTGCCTTTCAGCCTGAGAGAAACAGCAGGAACTGCAGAATCTGAGATAACAAGGTATAGAGCTGGATGAACACAGCAGGCCAAGCAGCATCAGAGGAGCAGGAAGGCTGATGGTTCAGGCCTAAAATTTCTGAGAAGCGTCTAAGCCCGAAACGCCAGCCATCCTCCACTTCTCTTGCTGCTTGGCCTGCTGTGTTCATCCAGCTCTATGCCTTTCAGCCTGGGCTGCCTTTGTTTAGTGGATAGTTTGTTGGGGGTGTCTGTGCAGACTAACTGTTGCCTTTTACACTATGCTAATGCCATTAGCACCTGGCTGCTGTGTTTACACCATGTCTGGTGTGTGGGTTTTATGATTCCAGAGTTTCACTTGGCCAATGCACCCAGCATCCCTTGCTGTTCAGCCAAGTTAGCAATCTGTTTGTGTTTTAGCAGCCAGGAGGCAGTTATATTGGCCAGGCCAGCATTTGTTTTCTAGAGGACAATTAAATATCAGTGCTGTGGGTATGGAGTCACATGCATGCCAGGCCAAGTTAAAATGGCAGATTTCCTTCCTGAAAACACATTAGTGAATCGGGTGGATTTTGTGTCAATGTCTACATAAACATCATAAGGCTTGTTTTTAATATATCCAAATTTCAATTAACATCAAATTTCACTATGGCAGATTTGAATCCATAGCCTCAGATCATTACATGGTTCGGGATTAGTCAAGTGGCATTACCATGACACAATAACCTTCTCTTTAAGCTGAAAACTTAAATTGCTATATTCTCACCAGACCATAGGGCTACTCTCTCACTGGAGAGAGCCTGGTGGTGGTTTAACTTGAGGGCCACCATACCTCAGACGATGGAAGACATTCAGACTGAGAGTCCTACGTGGTAACCTCAGCTAGTACAGGAATTGAACCCATGCTGCTGGCATTTCTCTGCTTGTGTGTCCAGCCTGTCCAACCAACTGAATTTACCACCTGCCCTATATATTGAGCCCTTTTGAGGTGTAGTTCCTATTGTAATGCTGGGAAACAGTGCAGTTAATTTGATAAAAGGAATCTCCAATAACCAACAATATTGTGATGAGTAGATGTTGATGAAGGAACATGTATATAGGACCCAGGGGAACTCCCAAACATATATTGTGTTTTGCCCATTATTTGTGGCCTTGTCCATCCAAATAAATGGTATCATTGTCCAACCTGATATCTTCTTCATTCAATGCCCACCATCTGTAGCTATGGTGGCAGAATGGTGATTGTTAGCTGGAGTCTTAGTCAATGGCCGTCCTATTCCTAAATTGGGTTCTTTAAAGTAATTGGAGCACATTGTCAACATCTCAGCCTCGATCTGTTCACCCAACACAGGCTGAGAATTGAACTTTCAATCTTCCAATTCTGTTCATCCCCAAATAATCTCTGTCATCCCTGCCGTGTGGATGTGTCAGCAGAGCCCATGGGACAGTCTGTTCATACATCCACACAATGCCATCTTACCCGAAAAAAGCAGCTGCCAGATTAACTTCATTCTAAGCTTGTGCTAAGGTTTAGCCCAATAATATAACAGAGGCTTGGGTTTGATTTACTTTGATTGTGCTGCTTAACTTTGTAACTGTCTAAAGTGGTTGCATGACTGTATCAAAGTAATACCAAAATAAGACATTTTGCAAAACATCTTACACTGCACTGAGAGAGGGAATAAAAGCTTGTTGTGTCGGTATAAGCTACAAGAGTGTTTGAACTAATTCATCAGTTACAGGCAGCAGCAGTAGTTAAGTGGCATCTGTGCTGGCACTGTCTATCTGGCTGACTCAATGGGCTAGACATTGGCTACCTCACTGAGTGAATGTATTAGACTCTGGCTACGTTAGTGACATGCTAAATTAGATACTGGTTACGTTGGGATTAGTGGATTAGACCTTGGTTGTCCTAGTGGCCCAATGCATTGGACTCTGACTTTCTCACTGATCAATCAGGGGTTGACATCAGCTACCTTGGCGATATATATGTGATACCTGCTATCTGTCCAAAGCAGGGGTTTGGAAATGGGCTACCTTAGTAACACAAAATGTTATCTTGCCAAAGCAGTGGTTTGTAGACTAGATGTCTCACTAATACAATGGGTTAGACCTGAGCTGAAAAGAAGTTCTGTGGAAGGGTCACTGGATCAGAAATGTTTACTCTGATTTTTTTCTTCACAGATGCTGCCAGACCTCCTGAGCTTTTCCAGCAACTTCTGTTTTTGTTTGTGTGTTTGGCACTAGCTGTCTGGGTGCCTTAGTGAACTTCACACTGGGTTTCTCCTCAGGCACCTGTGTTCAAATCCAGCCAAAACTATTGCAGAGGTCACCTCCTCTCATTGCCAGAAAATTACTCTGGCCGTCTCAATTAGTTCCTAATTCATCAGGTCCTACCCTCAACGCTCCATGTAAATGACAAAAATTAGTAATTAGATCTGACAAGACTTGCTAGTGCGAAATTTGAGACTGGTGAAGTTGGACGTCATCCTCTCAGATCGCAGTTGAGTTGTGTGTTTGGACGGGTGAACATAGACAGCTTCGTTCTGCAATGTTGTCATTGCATGCCCAAGGATTCCATTCCCCAAAACTAAAGTCCTTCACCTAAACAGCTACAAAGAAAATCTATTCAAGTTCAGACATCAGACAATAATCCATGTGTTCCATCGTTTGACTCTATTAATGGAAATCCTCACCCAGGCAGAAAGCATTTCCCAATTATCCAATTATTATTACTTAGTATTTTAATCACAGGATACATAAACTCAAACTGAATGAAGAAATTAAATTGTTCAGAAACAAAATTCGGTCATGCATTTTTATTGTATTGTGTTCAATTGAACTGTCAAGCTTGGCTATGGTGCAATCACTTGCAAACTGGTTATTTCTACTCTTGCAAATCCCGATTTTAAGTGTAACATTTCTACTTACATGTGTTTCTCATGACCTGAGTGACACTGAGCACTTAATAAAGCTGAAATATTCCATGTGAAAAGGATGATCTCATCTTTAATAATGGCTACTGTGCTGTAAATAATTTATCTTCATTTATGAAGAAAAGCTCTAAGTTACCGTGAAGATAATAGTATATGAAGGCTTAGCAAGGACTCAAAATTAACTGAGCCTATGGATGTGAATTTGGAAAAGCACAGCAGGTCTGACAGCATCCAAGGAGCAGGAAAATCAACGTTTCGGGATGAAGCCCTTTGTCAGTACTGGGTAGGGGGAACAGGAGCCCAGAAATAAATAGACAGAGGAGACTTGGGCTGGGGTAAGGATAGAAGAGCTGGTTATGGGTCGATGCAGGTTGGGGTTTGTTGTGATTGATCTGTGGGAAGGGTGGAGCAGATAGCTGAATAGAAAGATGGATAGGTTAGGTCAGGTCAGGAGGAAGAAGGATGGACATGGGATTAGGCCCAGTTTAGAGCGATTTTGAAACTCCATTCTTATCCCTTTGGTCCAGCATCCCCCTACCTACACTCATGACATAACCCATGCCCTCCACCTTTCCAAAACTTTAAATTCCCTGGACACCAACACCTCATCTTCATCATGGATGTACTGTCCCTGCACACCTCTTCCCTTCTCTCAGAGAGCTTAAAATCTTTTCACTACTTCCTCTCCCATAGGTCCAACCAGTCCCCTTCCACCAACGCACTCATCCACTTGGCAGAACTGGTCCTCACACTTAACAATTTTTCCTTCAATTCCTCCCACTTCCTACAAACCATGGGCATGGGCTGAGCCATGCCTGCCTCTATGTATGATTTGTGTAACCGCAACTACGAAAAAAACCATCTCTCACCTCTTTCTCTGCTATTTTGATGATTGCATCAGCGCGGCCTTGTGCTCCTGTGAGGAGATCGAGCAGTTCATTAACTTCACCAACACCTTCCACCTCACCCTCAAATTCACCTGGACTATTTCTGACACATCCTTCCCCTTCCTGGACCTCTCCATCCCCATCTCCGGAAACCGGCCCACCATCAACATCCATTTCGAACCCACTGGCTCCCACATCCACCTCAACTACACTTCCTGTCACCCAACCTCCTGCAAAAATGCTATCTCATACTCCCAATTCTTCCGCCTCATCTGTTCCCAGGGTGAGGCGTTCCATTCCAGGGCATCCCAGATATCCTTCTGTTTCAGGGACTGTAATTTCCGTTCATCTGTAAGTCATGATGCGCTCAACCACATCTCCTCCATTTCCTGCACTTCTGCCCTTGAACCCCCTGCCCCTAACAGCAATAAGGAGAGTCCCCTTTGTCCTCACGTACCACCCACCGCACCCATCCCCCCGTCCCTGGATCCAGCGTATCATCCTCCGATATTTCCGCCACCTACAATCAGACCCCCAACACCAAAAAGATACTTCTTTCCCAACCCCTGTCCACTTTCCACATGGACCGTTCACTCAGCAACTCCCTCATCAGCTCATCCCTCCCCACCAATTTTCCTTCCTCAGCCAGAGAGGGGTGAATCTATGGAATTCACTGCCACAGAAGGCTATGGAGGCCAGGTCATTGAGGACACTTAAGACTGAGATGGAGAGGTTCTTGGTTATCAAGGGGATCAAGGGTGATGGGAGAAAGTGGGAGAATGGGGTTGACGAACTTATCAGCCATGATTGAATGGCAGAGCAGACTCGATGGGCCGAATGGCCTAATTTCTGCTCCGAGGTCTGATGGCCTTATGGTCTTATGGTCTCCACTACACTTCGTACCTTTCACTGCAACCGCAAGGGATGGAACACCTGACCCTACACCTCCCCTCTCACCTCCATCCCAGACCCCAAACAACACTTCCAAATCTAGCAGAGATTCACCTGCGCTTCATCTAATTTCATCTACTGTATCCATGGGTCTCCATGATCTGAACTGGGGAGACCAAACCCAGTCTGGGGGATTGGCTCACAAAGCATCTGCGCGGATCAATCAACCCCACCTTCCAGGTGCCAACCATTTAAATTCCCCCTCCCACTCCCCTGACGACATGTCCATCCTTGGCATCCTCCACTGTCAGAATGAGGCCAAACATAAACTGGAGGAATAACACCTGATATTTCACCTTGGGAACTTACAGGCCAATGGTCTTAACGTTGCCTTCACCAGTTTCAAAATCCCTCCGCTCCCAGCCTTATCCCATGTCCAGCCCTCCCTCCCCAACATGAACACTCTGCCCATCTTCCTGTTCACCTATCTGCTCCACCCTTCCCAATGACCAGTCACAATAACCCCGTACCTGCATCCACCTATCACCATCTTTCCTACTCTTCCCCCACCCCCACCCCTGCCCGTCTATTTATTTATGGGTTCCCCTCCCCCTCTTCAATCCTGACAAAGGGTTTCGGTGCAAAGTGTGGGCTTACTTGCTCCATGGATATTGTCGGACATGCTGTGCTTTTCCAGCCTCACACCCATACACTCTGGCTTCCAGCATCCTTATTGTCTACAAGTCACTCAAAATTAACTGCCAGCTGATCGTCTCGTGTCAAGGCATATTGTTGGATGATACCGTTGTGTGTGGAGGCCCCTCTAAGATGGCTTGTGGTAATTGAATTTCAGAGTTATATCAACCCTTTGGCTCCCTGTTACCCATGCTTGGCAGGACTCCAATTTACTTATTGACCAATTGTATGTTACTAGTGGAATTTAGATAGGTAGATATGCAATTCAGAGCTGGGACTGTGCCCTCTAAGTCCCAGGCATCTTCACAAACTGGTGGTCAAGCAGTAGGATTTGAGCAGAGCTCTGAGCTGGTACACCTCACATTCTTAGCTGGTAAAAATCTAAAACCAACGCTGGACACATTTGAGTTTCTAATATATTGTCTTTGTCAAAATTCAATGATAAGTGGACTACAAAGAAAGGGTCATTAGTCAAACAGAAATGCAGCCTGTGTAGGTTCTATTGTTGTCTGGTTCAGAATATCAAATGCATTGGTTGGTTTTCACAGCCATTACCCATACTTCTAGCCACAGAAATACTTACAACAAGAGTATACCTTTCATTATTCTGACTCTACATCAAGAGATTGAAATCCCAAAACAAACTTTCCCAATCTTCCCCATTACCTCTGATCAAATTTAAAATGCTTATTTAATTAAAACATGAAAAGTTCATTCTGATGGTTAGGTTTAACAAATATTGGTCAATGATTATTCAAGTCCACGTTGATAATAATCTCAGATACCTCTCTGTGTTTTATATGGGCAGGTTACCCATTTTAAGGTATCAGAAATTATTTCCAATGTGAACCACCAGATTTAGTGTAACTGTCAGTTCACACTGCTCTTACTAACAGGAAATTACTGGATAAGATCCAAACCTGATAGGTTTAGGCAGCATGATGGCTCAGAGGTTAGCACTGCTGCCTTGCAGTGCCACGGACCTGGGTTCAATTCCATCCTTGGATTACCATCCTGTCTATAGCTTGCACATTCTCCCCATGTCTGTGTGGGTTTCCTCCCTTTGTCCAAATGTTTGCAGGTTAGGTGGATTGGGCATGCTAAATTGCTCATGGTATCCAGGGGTGTGCAGGCTGGAAGGATTTGTATGGGAAATCCAGGATTACAGGGATGGGGTGGGATGTTGTTCAGTGGTCAGTGTGGCCTTGATGGGCTGAATGACCTGATTCCATACTGTAGAGATCCTATGATTAATCAGGGCTAGACAATGCTACAAATTGCCCTATCTGTGTCCTCACCACACTCAGCGAAGAGTAAAATCGTTGCCTGAATTTCAGCCTGTCCCCAAGTGATAAGCTGTTCATTACTTTTCCTCTCCCACTTCCCACTGTAAAATGGCAGAGTCAAAATAGACCAGTCTTAGCTATTTTCAGTATTTTATCGGATGTTCCTCCATAGATCTTCACACGGATGGAGTGGAACTTTTACTCTTGTCTCGTCTTGTCAGCTGTCCTTGTTGTTGCTTGTGTCTGCTCCTGGACATGGGGTTCTACCATGGGTCTCGATGTGACTGAATAGGCTAATGCTCAGCCTCGGTATTTTAAGGCACATATACAAGATGGTATTCAGAGAGCAGCATTGGCATCCTATACTTTTGTTCATTGCTATTCTTCTGCTTCATCATGAGGCATTGAGACTCGAAGCATGATGCAGTTTGATGGATACATTGTTGCTATTTTGGATGATAGTTAGCAAGCATTACCAAGTCACTGTTATCCTTGAAGGACAGCATCACAATGTCTTTGAAGCATTTTCTTTGTACAACTCTGAAAGGTTGATCCTTTAAGAGTCGAGAGAACAGAGCCTGGTAGGAAAATTATTTTTGACCATCAGATATAGAGACCAGACATGTTTGCTGGATTCTTATAGATCTGGCTGCTATGGACCAGACCAAACACCCACAAGGTATATTAAGAAGATCGTTTAGAGCCAACTTTTTCTTATTTTACACTATAAGTGTAAGGCATTATGCTCTGAACGCAATTTGATCGATCAAAGTAATTGACTTTAAGCAAACACACTTTATCTATTCACTATAATTGAAATGCAGACAAAATAAAAATAAAAGGAAAAAATTGGCCGAACTGTAGATCTATTGAAATGCTTAACAAAATAATATATATTAGCTCCTACTAATTAACTGCTCCAATATAGTAACCATCCAGAAACACATCCTTGGCAAAAGCAATTTCAGTAAAATAGATTGCATCACATGCAATTGTAGCAGGAGGATAACGCCGGCTTTTTGCTGTAGCAGAGAGAAGAATAAGAGTGTCCATATTGAGCTTCAAGACTCCAGCAAATGCAGAAAGCTACAACTAACAATTTGGGTTCTATGGGAGCTTAAAATCATCTGTTCAAGCTGCTTCCATTGTTTCAACTTTAAAAAAAACCAAGGCCTTACAAGCTGTTTATTTTATTGGCTTTGGAGCAGACTCCTTATCATCTCTATCTCAATTTCTCTTCATTAAATAAACAGGACAAAATACATCGCTTCAAGCTATAGTATCATTACGTTGCTTCCAGAGGGAAACTCATTTATAGTTAACAATCCTGCCTTTGCATCTGGAGAATGTGGTAGAGGCTTTGCTCGTCGAATTTCTCATGCATTACATGTCATGGGTGCACAATTCAAGTCTTGATGTGGCACAGGAGCAAGGTGATAACATCTGCCATGGACACTAGCGCTGTCATTGACTTGTGGTGGTCTTCATTGTCAAACACTCACCGCCATTAATTTGTAAAAGGCTGAGCTTACATGAAAAGAAAAGAAAAATTGGAAATGATGCATTCTGGTCCAACTTGTCTTGTATAGCTGCCATTGGGAACATCATCTGTATGGACCTCAAGAATGCCTAGTATGTTTGTTTCCCAGCTTTACTGTTTATCAACTACGTTTTTCTCTCTGGGTGATCTGGTGTTGAATCTCCTCATTAGTGATGGCCTCTTTAGAGCGAGATGTCAGCGAAGATATAAGATATGTTTAGAGACCTCAGGTGCAAGATTTTCACACAGAGGATGGCTCATATGTGGAATGAATTGCCAGAGGAAGTGATAAATTCAGGGACAGCTATAACATTAAAAAAACATTTGGACAGGTGCATGAATAGGAAGGGTTTAGAGGGATATGAGCCAAATGCAAGCAAATGGGACTCCTTCAGTTTGGGAAATCTGGCAGGCATGGACAAGATGGACTGAAGGGCCTGTTTCCGTGCTCTATGACTCTACATTCCAAAAGTCCCTCATTGTGAAAGATCAAATGTTGCTATGGCTGTGATAGCCTAGTGGTACTATCACTGGACTGTTAGTCCAGAGCCCCATGTAGTGTTCTGCAGACTTGGGTTCAAATCCTGCCATGGCAGATGATTGAGAGATAATGGCAGCTGCAGATGCTGGAGAATCCAAGATAACAAAGTGGGGCTGGATGAACACAGCAGGCCAAGCAGCATCTTAGGAGCACAAAAGCTGACGTTTCGGGCCTAGACCCTTCATCAGAAAAGGGGGATGGGGAGAGAATTCTGAAATAAATGGGGAGCGAGGGGGAGGTGGACTGAAGATGGATAGAGGAGAAGATAGATGGAGAGGAGAGTATGGGTCAGGAGTTAGGGAGGGGGTAGGTCCATCCAGGGAGGACAAACAAGTCAAGGGGGCGGAATGAGGTTAGTAGGTAGGAAATGGAGGTGTGGCTTGAGGTGGGAGGAGGGGACAGATGAGAGGAAGAACAGGTTAGGGAGGCAGGGACGAGCTGGGCTGGTTTTGGGATGCAGTTGGGGGAGGGGAGATTTTGAAGGGGGTGAAATCCACATTGATACCATTGGGCTGCAGGGTTCCCAAACAGAATATGAGTTGCTATTCCTGCAACCTGCGGGTGGCATCATTATGGAACTGCAGGAGGCCCAGGATGGACATGTCATGTAAGGAATGGGAGGGGGAGGTGAAATGGTTCGCGACTGGGAGGTGCAGTTGTTTACTGCGAACCGAGCGTAGGTGTTCTGCAAAGCATTCCCCAAACCTCTGATGAAGGGTCTCGGCCCGAAACATCAGCTTTTGTGCTCCTGAGATGCTGCTTGGCCTCCTGTGTTCATCCAGCTTCACACTTTGTTATCTTGGATTCCCCAAACCTCTGCTTGGTTTCCACAATGTAGAGGAAGCCACACTGTGTACAGCGGATGCAGTATACCACATTGGCGGATGTGCAGGTGAACATCTGCTTGATGTGGAAAGTCATCTTGGGGCCTGGGATGGGGGTGAGGGAGGAGGTGTGGGGGCAGATGTACCACTTCCTGTGGTTGCAAAGGAAAGTGCCGGGTGTGGTGGGATTGGAGGGGAGTGTGGAGCAGACAAGGGAGTCACGGAGAGAGTGGTCTCTGCGGAAGGCAGACAAGGGTGGGGTGGGAAAAATGTTTTTGGTGGTGGGTCGGATTGTAGATGGCGGAAGTGTCCGAGGATGACGTGTTGTATTCGGAGGTTGGTGGAGTGGTATGTGAGGAATGGGGGATTCTCTTCGGGCGGTTATTGCGAGGGCGGGGTGTGAGGGATGAGGTGCAGGAAATGCAGGAGACACTGTCGAGGGCGTTCTCGACCACTGTGGGGGGAGGTTGTGGCCCTTGAAGAACAAGGACCCCTGGGATGTGCGGGAGTGGAATGCCTCAACCTGGGAGCAGATGCGGCAGAGGCGAAGGAATTGGGAATAGGGGGTGGAATTTTTGCAGGAAGGCGGGTGGGAGGAGGTGTATTCCAGGTAGCTGTGGGAGTTGGTGGGCTTGAAATGGACATCGGGTTGTAAGTGGTTGCCTGAAATGAAGACAGAAAGGTTGAGGAAGGTGAGGGATGTGTCGGAGATGGTCCAGGTGAATGGAATTTGAAGTCAATAAATATCTGAAATTAAGAATCTAATGATGACAGTGAATCTATTGTCAATTGTTGGGGGGAAACCCATCTGGTTCAGTAATGTCCTTTAGGGAAGGAAACTGCCATCCTACATGTGACTCCAGACCCACATCAATATGGTTCGCTCTTAAGTGCCCTCTGGCCAATTAGGAATGAGCAATAAATGCTGCCTAGCCAGCTACACCATCATCCCATGAATGAATAAAGGCAAAGAAAACATATTTGGCTGACCAGGTTTTAGTAACATTCAAGGACAGGCCAGGACACTTTACTGTAGAATTGGAGAAATCAGGAGTAGTTTTTAAATCTGATGCACAGAATGTGACACCCCCCGCAGCCATGAGTAAACTGTAGGATGTGTGTATCTACAGCAGTCAATTTAGTTTTCACATGAAGGCAAAGTGTGATCAAATAGTATTTTATCCAACTGGTATTTTATAGCCCCGTGGGCAGTTGGTCTCCGATGAGGTGGATAGCCTGTGTCAGGAGTCGGCAGCTTGGAGTTACCTTTGCTGTCCAAAGAATGGAGTTAGAGTTGTGCCTGGAAGAGGATGAAGACATTGTGATCCAGCGTTGTCATGGATCATCATGTTAGTGAACGGAGCTTTGCATTTAATTTGTTCTTAATCACACTTCCCAACACCAGCAGAATAATATCATTTTGATGGCATTTAGTTTAAGGAAGTATTGATCTGTAATTTGCTTAATTTGCTTTCTAGTGTGCTCAATCAGATTGATTCACAAACATAGTCCAACATACCCATGAGAAAAGGATGAGCCAGACTGAGAAGCAAAGACAGAATATCAAGCACTCATGTCAACTACAGGGAAGTTGTGATAAATGTGCCCATTAATACAAAAGGCTGGATAAGTCATGATGAATCATCAGTGGTTATTTTCCAAAGTGCAATAAATTTAACCCATCATCTGAGTTCCTTGGATTATTTCTCTCATACTGAGTGTTCAAAATGTGTTTTAATTCATACTTGCGAGACAGTACAGGACAATCATTCCCGCAGTGAGAAGATTTAAACTATACTTTCTGAGGAAGGGTAATACTGGACTCAAAACATTAACTGTTTCTCTCATAAATGCAGCTGAAGTATCTCCAACACTTTCTGTTTGGCCCGCAGAATACTGCTTTTATGAAACAGTATTTTCCTGCTTTGTGCAGCATATTAACTGCAATGAGAAGCAGGGGATTCATGAAATTAGATCAAGATTCTCTAGATTTTATACAAATAAAAAGACTTATTCATTGGAGAAGCAAAAGGAGTATGTGTGTAGATTTTCAGCACACCAGGTATAGGCCTGCTGAGCTGGGAATTCCTCAACAATTTCAGATCAATTTTGGCTCCAGCTGAGATTTCAATTCATGCCAAGAGGTCAATTGGAGAAATCCTTAGACTGGTCCACATCAATAAAAGAGATCTCCTGGAGGAAAGCTCCTCAATGTTAAAGGTCCTTAGTGGGTTTCTAAACACTCATATTTGAAAATCTTAACTATTTTCAGGTAAACTTAAACAGCAGCAAGAGGCTAGTGCACAATTTACTTTCAAAAGCCTGAAAATTATCTAACTAAAATGAGGAACCAGGAGGATTTGCAGCTTCTTTCATTTATGATGCAATTCCAAAATATTTCAATCAATTTTGCTCCATGTTATATCTCCTGGTTAACTTGTGCAGTTAAAAACAACTAAAAAAAATTGCACAGCTCAAAATTGAATTCCTTTTCTTCTAGCCATATTGTCTCTTTGGCTTTGTCATTCCCTTGAGTTTACACTGTCCAACATTTTGGATAGAATTCTGTCAGGACCTCCTCCAGGCAATGCCTTAGGAAATGTGAGGATTAGTAAAATATCCAAAAGCCAGGATGGCCTCCTGATACACAACCACCTGGGGACAGTTCCAGTGGGAAGTGCACCTTAGCTGCTCTCCAATCAGAGGTGAATGGCTGATTTAGTCAACTGAATTTAAGGTTATTTTTTCCAGGCTGCCAATATTTTTTCTCGCTGTAGAATAACCCCTTGCTGCATGTGAAAGATGTTCATCTACAGGAGATGGCCTTTGTGAGGCTTCCTAGAGTTTCTAAAGGGGTTGGGGGAGAAGGGACCCCATCAACCAGTGGTTCTGAGGGCCAAAGAGATGTCACCAATGGCAAAGACTACCCTTAGGCCATCACTGGAGCCTGCCTCAAAATCCTGAACAGAAGGCAAAACCTGTGTCCCTCTGCAAAGATGCCTCCCATTGGAAGAGCCCTCAAGTTCCCTTTGCCACTTCAACATCAGCCACATCTCTCAGTAGCATTGACAAGGCTGCAGAGCTTTGATTGTGCCAAAGCATGAAATGCTCCCCTACTCCCACCCTCTGTAATTGGTTGCCTATGAAACTTCCCTGTTTATGATTGCTGTCTTATGGCAAAGTGACAAGGGAGATGCTGTCTCCTCTCACAGTGTCCGAACCACTCAATAAACCCCCAACTATCAAGGGTGCAGCCAATTGCCATCTCTCCCAATCCCAACGACCAACGCTTCTTGATTGTAAAACTGAAATTGATTTTTTTTCTATATGCAATGTTTTTAAGATTCACAGAACCAAATTAGGTGGATACAGTCAGGACCATGATCAGATTGGATGGTAGAACAGAACCCAGGAGCTGAATGTCCAACTCTTGTTCCAATAGACTAGATATTCCCAGAAGAAGCAGGAGTGTGTGTGTGTGTGTGTGTGTGTGTGTGTGTGTGTGTGTGTGTGTGTAGGGTGGGTTGAGTTAGCCTTGCCAATAATGATGCAGTGATTGAGAAATGAAGAATTGGACTACATTCTCACTCAGTTCAGCCATTACTCTGGCTGCCATTTATCAAGTTGTACTGTTTTAGGACAAACATAGACGGTGAGAAGTCTGGAGCCCAGAATGGGTGAAGCTGGTAATGCATTCTATAAATTTGGTGAAATGTCACATAATGGACCAGGATCTCTTCACTATCCTCAGACAATCCAGTGCCAATATGAGAACTACGTCTTCACGTTTGCTTGCTGTCAATCCTGTCCTGTGTGTTGATCTGAGCACTATGCATGTTACACAGTGTGGATGAGAAGTTCTAAATGAGTTCTTAACTATAACCATTGGCCTCATGATTGACAGGAGCAGGTTCAATCGTTGACCTTACCCTCAGGAAAATCACCAGAATGGTGGCAGTATTGCCATGGTTGCCAACATTTTTGGCCACCCACCTCAGTTCTGGCCCATACTTTGCATCAGGGAAAACAGCCCTATCTTCCCACTATAAATGCATATTTCCATTAATACCTGCACAGCTCAGGCTGAAGGCAGTAAACTGATCTTGATGTAGCAATTTGGATCTATGCGACTGCGATTATGAAATGAAACAAAGCCCTTTACAAGCCTCTTGCACGAGATTAGCTTGAATTGTACTGGGGCAGTTTAGAAGGGGTTACCTGGGCTTTTGGGAGATTGTCCAGGTTCAGGCAACATGCACAAGTTACAATTGGGTTTCCCGATTAATAACAGCCCTTTCTTGAGCTGTGATATTAATCATCACCATTTCTTTAAGTATAGCTTCTTCCTTTCCTTTTCTCTCCATAGGTTGCTTAACAACATGGTGCAGCCATATCTATGATTCTCCTCTCGCTTTTTCAAAGGCATTCACTAGTGAAGAGAAATCAGTGTCTAGCTGCTCTGTAACCTCCAACTCACCACCAGAACACACCAAAGATTGGAAAAGATCTGCATACTCTAATCGTCACCCCTCCTTCCATAATAAGCAGCACATAACTATGAGATTTGATAGAATGGATCATCGAAACAAATTATTTAGCTCATATGGTTCTATGCCATTATTGCTCCACCATGGGCCTTCACTCAGATTTTTTTTTGCCTCTTCCCATCAGCATTCCTTCAAGTTCTTCCTCTCTTTTGTACTTCCTTTTACCGCTTGGATGTAATTTGGCCACTCGCCTCCGCTGCTTGAGGTAGTGAGTGCTGTATCACGGACTGCTACGGCCTGGAAGCGTTAATATGCAGGGCGTGATAAAGCTAACCCCTGACAAAGTTGTCATATGGAGCTGTGAGCAGATCAACTTAGCTTCGTACACTGGATGAAGATGGTGGCAACAACCTTCATCATTAGCAGCAGCTCATAAAACACAGTGAACCGGTACAGCCTCTCCATTATTTCAAAAATCTACTTCATTTATACAACTTTCTTTATACGTATACATAGCCATGAAAGCAGTTTAGTTCTGTACATTGGTATTTGAAGAAACAAACATCCAACAAACAAAGAAAAGGCACCTCTTACTTGTGCAAGATTGAATTTACGTACATTTGAGGCTCAGGAGGGTCTGATAACTGAACAGACTCCCATTTAAAATAACACGGTGTAGACCTGGATGAACACAGCAGGCCAAGCAGCATCAGAGGAGCAGGAGAGCTGACTTTTCGGGTTGAGACCCTTCTTCAGAAATGGGGGAGGAGAAGGGGATTCTGAAATAAATAGGGAGAGAGGGGGAGGCAGATAGAAGATAGATAGAGGAGAAGATAGGTGGGGAGGAGACAGACAGGTCAAACAGGCAGGGATGGAGCCAGTAAAGGTGAGCATAGGTGGGGAGTTAGGTAGGGAATAGGTCGGCCCAGGGAGGTCCAGACAGGTCCAGGAGGTGGGATGAGGTTAGTGGGTAGGAGATGGCAGTGAACATAGGTAATGGGAGATGAGACCTCCCTGTTAATTTTGCCAGAAAGACCTAAAATGTTATACTTGCTCCCCCCCCGACCCCCCGCACCTTGGCAGCAGCTGCCCCAAGGTTTAATGTGTCCCTCACCACGCAGTCCTGGACCTTGGAATGTGCCAGTCTGCAACACTCGGTCGAGGTCAACTCCTCGCTGTGGAAGTTTCCGGCAGGCCAAAGTGCGTCTTTCACTGAGTTGATGGCCCTGAGCCGGTTCAGTCATGCAGTGTAGAGAGCTAACACACCCAGACAATGGCATACAACAACAGACTACAGTCCCACGCATGTTCTGCTAAACCGGTTTCTCAGCACCTACATCTGATGGAATGACTAAAACTGTGAATTTATCATAATAATCCATCTGTGTGCAACCTTCCATCATTTCATGAATGGCAACATCAGGTCATGCTGAGAGATTCAAATAGGGTTGGTCAAATCAAATTTAGTCAAAAGTTTCTTTTGCGGAGGAATGGGATTGTGGGAGATATAGCAGTTTGGATCGGAAATTGGCTTGCTGAAAGAAGACAGAGGGTGGTAGTTGATGGGAAATGTTCATCCTGGAGACCAGTTACTAATGGTGTACCGCAAGGGTCGGTGTTGGATCCACTGCTATTTGTCATTTTTATAAATGACCTGGATGAGGGCGTAGAAGGATGGGTTAGTAAATTTGCAGACGACATTAATGTCGGTGGAGTTGTGGATAGTGACAAAGGATGTTGTAGGTTACAGAGAGACATAGATAAGGTGCAGAGCTGGGCTGAGAGGTGGCAAATGGAGTTTAATGCAGACAAGTGTGAGGTGATGCACTTTGGTAGGAGTAACCAGAAGGCAAAGTACAGGGCTAACGGTAAGATTCTTGGTGGTGTAGATGAGCAGAGAGATCTCGGTGTCCATGTACACAGATCCTTGAAAGTTGCCACCCAGGTTGACAGGGCTGTTAAGAAGGCATACAGTGTTTGAGCTTTTATTAATAGAGGGATCGAATTCCAGAACCAAGAGGTTATGCTGCAGCTGTACAAAACTCTGGTGCGGCCGCACTTGGAGTATTGTGTACCGTTCTGGTCACCGCATTATAAGAAGGATGTGGAAGCTTTGGAAAGGGTGCAGAGGAGATTTACTAGGATGTTGCCTGGTATGAAGGGAAGGTCTTACAAGGAAAGGCTGAGGGACTTGAGGCTGTTTTCATTAGAGAGAAGAAGGTTGAGAGGTAACTTAATTGAAACATATAAAATAATCAGAGGGTTAGACAGGGTGGATAGGGAGAGCCTTTTTCCTAGGATGGTGACGGCGAGCACGAGGGGGCATAGCTTTAAATTGAGGGGTGAAAGATATAGGACCGATATCAGGTAGATTCTTTACTCAGTGAGTAATAAGGGAATGGAACACTTTGCCTGCAACGGTAGTAGATTCGCCAACTTTAAGTACATTTAAGTCGTCATTGGATGAGCATATGGACGTACATGGAATAGTGTAGGTTAGATGGGCTTGAGATTGGTATGACAGGTCGGCACAACATCAAGGGCCGAAGCGCCTATACTGTGCTGTAATGCTCTATGTTCTCTGTTCTATGTTCTATGTGAATAACGTAGACAAGTAGTTTATTGTTATCTAATAACATTACTGATCGCCGAAGGCTGGCAATACTGAAAACTCGTATTTTTCCAGATTTGGCGTCAGAACTTACATGAGCCACTGTAATATTACCGCAAGCTGAAATGTGTTGAAAATCAGTGCAAAGGAACTCTTCCTCAGTGGACTACTTTTGGTGAAAAGACCAACTTGCATTTTGGGCAATGAAACATTTCTGTCTGTGTTTTCTCCTGCCCTTGTTTCTGACGGCAGGGTCATGAACTCTCATTGGATTGCCAAAGGTAATAGGCAAAGCCCTGGTGTGGTTGGCCATTGCTATCTGCAGGAGTTTGTCCCAGTCTTACTGCCTGCCATCAGGTATATTGGAAATATTTATAGGTTGACAGCTGGCAATTTTTGACCCAAGATATGAATGCACCCTCCATGGTCAGAAATTCCTGAATCTCCCTCAGAGGTAGGGATGCTACCACTATGCCACATACTGCTTAACTACTCCACAAACACTTCAATGCTGCTATATTGCTTCCAAAGAACAATTAGCATTCATTCAAGAGGGAACCGGACAATTATCTGGTTGGAAATAATTTGGAAAAATGCGAGGAGAATGACAGAGATTGGCAACGGGTAATGATGCTTCTTTGAACAGCGACTGCAGATACAATGGCCTGAATGGCCTCCTACTATACCATAACACTTCGGTGACTTACAAACAAAATTACAGCCAAATTTGCACAATTCCACAATTAGCAGTTACAGAAATGACAATGCTTTGGTTCTATTTGTTGAGGAAGGAGCGCTGATGAGGACAAACTTTTCTCTATTGCAATTCTCTGACTTTATACAAACAGGCCCTTGAAATCATACCTCAGTCAAAGTTTGGAAAGTCTGATCAGGCAACAGTCCCTGGAGTGCTGAAGGGTCTTGACGTGGACCTTGAATCACAGATCCAGGCTGACAGTAATGGCAGCAATTCAGATGCAAGGATGAGCAAAGGTGGTATGGTAGCTCAGTGGTTAGCACTGCTGCCTCACAGTGCCAGGGACCTGGGTTTGATTCCACCCTCAGGTGACTGCCTGTGTGGAGTTTGAATGCTCTCCCATTTTCTTAATTGGTTTCTTCACACAGTCCAAGGATGTGCCGGCTTGGTGGGTTAGCTAATCTAAATTGTTCATAGTGTTCAGGGATGTGTAAATTAGGTGGGCTATAGGGGGATGGGTCTGGGTGGGATGCTCTGAGGGTCAGTGTGGACTTGTTGGACCAAAGGGCCTGTTTCCACACCGTAGGGATTTGTTGATGATATATGTGAAGGGAAAACTTCATATGATAAAGGAAAATCGCTTCCTCCCAACACCTCTCTGATTTGGCTTTGAAGCATAATTTGCCATACCATCTTCTGTTCTAACAAGCAATGGTTCTGACAGGGTTAATGATGGACACTTCATTTAGGTCCACTCAGTCTGAATGGAGGAAAAGCAGGAGTCTAGCACAAGACCCCAGTGGATACTGATGTGTCATTATTGTCTTTGATTGGCTGGTTATAACAGCTAGGACGATGTAACACATACCTATTGCTATCATTTAATAATCTATATCCTGTTGAGGCAAATGACTCTTCACATTAAGACTCACTAATGTTTCATCCTTTAACACAGTTAACTTTATACACAGTATATAAAGGAGGATTGGTGGCAGCATAGTGTACCAACCATGAGTTGGTGATAGATAATTGCTCCACACATACAACACCATCATTGTTATACAAACTGCCAAATCAACAATGCTTCGACTTCCCCAAAAGATAGATCTTTGTACACTAAGTTTGGTCATTTTCCATTCCTTAGCAGCAATGTGTCCTCTTAAACAGCTGTTGAAGTTTGTCTTTCACTGAAGTTTATTATCTCTGATTTACATTAACTAGGAGCAGTAAAGTAGAAGTGAAATGCCAACTGTTGATAGTAAGTATTAAATGTACAAACAAACTTTGGGCAGACTGCCTTCTTGAATTCAGAAAGTATTAAAAAATTGCTGTGTTTTCACATCCAGGGCATGTTTCTCTTGGGTGTATAAAAAATAATGCATTTCTGTCCACTATTGTTTCCAAATATCCATGAATCATTACAGCAACAAAAGAAAGTTTCTTTTCTGGATCTCTCTCATGACTGAAAGGGGCAGTAATCATCCTGAAGATTGTTGATAATGGCATCCCCTCTCCATGGCTATCATTATTGTTGTTCCCTGCAAAACCATTGTAAAGTTTCCGGCCACAGTCTAACTTGGATATGGGGATAGTGCCAGATAACTGGGCAATCACAAACATTGCATTGTTCTTTGATAAACAATGTTTGAAATCTTCACCAACTCCATACCACTCAGAAGTTTGCCAGTGGTTCTACAATGGGTTTCCTGGGTGCTTCTGATATCAGAAACACGTTGGGATCCCAAACATTCTCTTAAAGGGAGCGAGACCACTCTTTGATCATCCCCATATGCTCATCATTCAGACAGGGTGGGCTCCCAGTGCTGATGGTCCAATTACAGATCAGCGATTTTACAGCCTCACAGATCCCACTGGGAGAGTTTGTTTGTACATTTAATACTTACAATCAACAGTTGGCATTTCACTGCCTACGAAACACAACTCAGGAGTGATGTATTTGCCTGGATGAGTGCAGCAGCACTCAAGAAACTTGGCACTATTCAAGCCAAAGTAGCCCACTTGACTAGCACAACACCCACTACCCCCACCGTTCAGCCCTATCAGCACAGACACATCATCTTTCAGATAGACTGTAGCAGCTCAACAACATTTCTTGGACAGTACATTCCAAACCCTAGATGCCTACCAGGAGATCTGAGACCCACTGGAGACACCACAACATGGAGGCACGCTTTTGAAGGGAATGCACCAATAATTCCCTCAGAGGTGAGAGGAGGCACTGCCTGCAGAAGTAGTTGAACCACAGGTGTGGCTTACCCACCTTCCTGGGGTATTCTGATAGCATCTCAGCTGGCTGAATGTAGGTACCTGCTCAAAGCAGGTGGTAGCAGCTCATAGCTACAACGAAATCCCCCCCAACATCCTCACTAAGTCCAGGCTGATAAAGCAGGTTTGATGTCAGGACTTCTCTGGAAAATAAATCACATTCCCAATGCACCATCTCCCCAGATTCCATCCATGTCTACAAAACACAACTCAGGAGTGATGTATTTGCCTGGATGAGTGCAGCAGCACTCAAGAAACTTGGCACCATTCAAGACAAAGTAGCCCACTTGACTAGCACAACACCCACTATCCCCACCGTTCAGTCCTATCAGCACAGACACGTCATCTTTCAGATAGACTGTAGCAGCTCAACAACATTTCTTGGACAGTACCTTCCAAACCCTAGACCCCTACCAGGACAAAAGCAGCAGATACACCCAATCCCCGCCACTAGTTCCACTAGGAGCCACTCAACATTGTGACTTTGAACTATAATGCTGTTCCTTCACTGTCACTGGGTCAAAATCCTGTAACCTACTTCAGACTGGCAACTTGAACATATCTATGCCACTAACAATGGTTTAAAATGCACCTGAACAACCTTCTTCAGATCAATTTGTGACAAGCCATATACGATGGCCTCACCTCTGACACCCACACACCATGAATAATTTCAACAAATGTTATCACAGGATCACAGAATTATCACGAAGCAGACCATTCAGCCCATCAAGTCTGCACCAGTTCTATTACCTAAGGCCTTTTCCGCCCTCCACACCATTTATATCCAAATAATCATCCAGTGTTCTTCTTGAATGCATTAATTGAACCTGCTTCCACCATGTTTCCAGGCAGTGCATGATGTACCCAAGCAACTGGCTGTGTGAAATTGCTTTTTCCTCACGTCACCTTTTCTTCTTTTGCACACCACTTTATATTTTGACCTCTCGTTCCTTTCTTCTTTTATGAGAAGCTTCACTATGACCTACTCTATGCAGCCCACATATGACTTCGAAAACCTCTACCAAATCTCCTCTCAGCAAGGAAGCCAGTCCCAGTTTCTTCAAAGTTGCCTCACAATTCAAGTTTCTCATTCCTGGAACCATTATTATAAATGACAAATGCACTTTCTTCAGTGAATTCACATCCTTCCTATAATGTGACAAACACAACTGTATGCAATACCCCTGTTGAGTAATCCAGGAATGATCATCCCACTTATTCTAAAGGAGCATAAGACAGGAAGCAAGCTGCTAATGGGTTGGACAGGGTTAAGAATCTGCATTATTGTTTACCCAATCTCTCACCTTGGTTTTATTGGTCTTATGCCTTGAGCAACCTTGGTGAGCTCAGCGCTCAGGTGATCTCTAGAGCGGTGAACTATTGGAGATGCTCTGAAAGAGCTATGAATGCTGTAAATCAGAAACAAAAACAGAAATTGCTGGAAAAGCTCAGCAGGTCGGGCAACACCTGTGGAGAGCTCTGATTCCTGTGTTGCCAGGCCTGCTGAGTTTTTGCGGCAATTTCTGTTCTTGTTGGGGATATCTGGCAGTAGCCTTGGGGGCTTTGAGAAATAGGTTCCTGGAGAAATCAACAATGACAGAGTTTTAGCCTGGCATATCCCAGAGGGAATAACCAGTAAAGCTGATGAATGAGACATAGTGGCCTAATTCGACTTGTTCACTCAAAATAGATGCCCAGTACAGCCAGCAGGTTCATTTCCATGCTTTTCTGTGTTTGCCATGCTTTTTCCCCTCTGTGGAATGATGAAAGGTATAAGTCTTGGATAGGGCTGGCAGGAAGTGGGTGAAGATAATTTACCAAACCTACAGGGTGCCCCATGACTCCTGCAGGAAGTTGAATATCTATCAGTCAGGGTATCATTTTATCCACATGCTTCATCTGTTGATACCCAGAGGACATGATTTAAAATAATCACACAAGTGTCGGGCAAGAGATAAAGAATATGTTTTTTTTTCATCCATTAAGATCTGGAATGCAGTGCCTGAAAGGATATTGGAAGTAAGCGGAAAGTAATGTTCCAAAGTGAAAATATCTGAAAAGATTTATTTTCAAAGCAGTAGGGAAAGATCAGGGAGGAGTGAGACTAACTGAATGGCCCCTTCTATGAGCTAGCACAGGCTACAATGGTTCACAATGCAGTGCTGTAATGGTTTACGACTCTTTGACACTTCCGTTCTGCTAGCCACTCAGATTAAACAGTGCCTAACTGCCCACAGGAGAATGGATGTAAAGTCACAGAATTGAGTCCATTTATAAATTCCCTAAAGGGTTCAATTAATTTCCTGTTCCCTCTCCCAATTTGCCTCGGCAGCCTCTGTGGTTTTAAGCAACTTGTTTGCTGGAGAAAAATGTTTTATATTCGCAATAATTGCGTAGTTTAAAACACCTTAAAGACATTTATAGTGGCTAACATTGGCACTTAGTGAAATGAGGTGTTAAACTAACCATTTTAGATGAACAAACAACAGATTAGTGTTTATTTGTACGGGAATGGGGGCATTAATCTACCAGTTAAATGTATGTTCTGTGTGTTGCCTACAAAGCTGCATACTGGAATGAAAATTACTCACATTGTTATAGAGTTAAAAGACAGAATCCAATTAAATAAACAGGTAGATTAGACACTTACAGCTGAAAAATGGTTCATGTTGTCCACTTTTCTTTTGGTTGAGAGAACTCAATAGGTAAAATTGAGGAGTTACTGTTTGTGCTGTAAGATGGAGGTTTTCAAAGGATTAAAGGGATGCTGTAAATTGGTCCAGGAGAGGATGAGTTACAGCAGAGACCTGGAGATGACACAAATCTAAGTGGAAGCAAAGGAATGTTAGAGTTAGGACTATTATACTACATCATCTATGTTACATACATCTCCCTAACTTGGAACTGCATTGAGGTTCCTTCATTGCCACTGGATCAAAATCCTGGATTTCCCTTCTTAACAGCTTGTTAGTGCACATATGCCCCCAGGACTGCACCAGTCAAGAAAGCAGTCCGCCACCATTCTCTCTGGAGTATTCAGAGAATGGGCAGTAAACATTGGCTGAGCAAAAAAGTCCGACATCCCATGAACAAATTTTTAAAAAAGGCCTCAATCACCAGCCTGTGCATGCAACTCATCGAGCCATTGATATTGTCAAATGAAGTTAAAGTTGTCTGATTGGTGCTTAACAGAAAGTGTTGTAATGTGACAAACACATACCTTCTGAGGGAGCACAACTTAAATGGCTATCAATCAGTACCACCAAGACAGGATAGAGTATAAAAGCCCTAGAGCGTTTAAAGTAACCTATTTGGTGGTGGGGAGCCTCCTTTATATTCATTAGCATGTTGTACAACCCCATAAAGACTACAATCCACCAGAATTATGTTCCGAGATGCAACATTGCATGTGGAAAATAGGAATCAAGTTTGGTTGCAAACGCAGCGAGGTAGACTCAACGTGACTCTGCCAGGCGGATTTTTCCGCGCATCTCATGCACATTACACTTGATCCCTTCAGAAATAAGCAGCGGCTTCACAAACACCCAACAGTGCCTTGAGTAAAGACTCACCATGCTGAGCAGCCCATCAAAGCTGACAGAGGAGCTCCAGTTTCCACAATCTGTCAGAAGTAAAGCTCGAACAGGTCCGCTAGCCTGCGCAATTGAGGTAGCCAGGGAAGTAGTTGAATCTGAACTCACTGAGCTGGGGAAGCAAGTGTTTCTGAGATCCGCTCGAAAAGGACTATAACTACAGTAAACACACAACATAAAGGGGGAGGGGGGAAGCATAAAGAAAAGTTTGACACAAAGGTAAGATGGCTGGCAAGGAAAGGAAGCAAATTCAACTGAAATGGCCTGTTCATAAGGAATGGAGGGATCAAACATGATGAAGGAGGAAGACCCACAGTTCGAGGGGTAATGGTGACAACAAGAGCTGGGAGCTGGATAACTAGACGGGGTATCTTGGAGAGGTGGGAAGGCATTAACAGCAGTCGAAATGAATAAGGGGGATCTAGGGCTACAGCTGGACATGAGGAATTTTTGGAGGGAACAGAAGGAATGCCCAAGGAGATCAAAATGGACCAAAATTAATCAGGGAGGCAGTGCTTGAAGCAGGGCAGATGACAAGGGAGACAGTGTGAGAATGTCATCTAAAGTAATGCAGAAGAAAGGAACACTCAAAAGGGAGAGGATACAAAGGGAAACATCAAAAGGAAAGTTTACGAAAGTTTACAAAAACTGTCTTGATGAAACCTCTTCTCCAAACCAGAGATTCTGCGGCTACACAATACGAAAGGGAAAAGCCACAGATATCTTTGGCAGGGCACAGACACTCTGAAAAGAAGAATTTGAAAACAGAACTGTAAAAAGGTATCGTGTGAACAGTCCATTAAGGGCCTTTACATTAAAAGCAATTACTCACGGCAAACCGGAGATCACCATAATGGAAAAGCTAAAAGCGGTCATTTGGTTGCCTTTCAAAAGAGGGCCAGCTACGATTCCACAGTGATGCTGATGGCAAAGAAAGCTAATGTACAGCTAGCTGTGCAGCACCATTCACAGACCACAGTGTATAAAAGGCAATGGTATGAGGATGAATCTGTTACATGGGCTCAACCTTCCAGTGTTGAAAGGTTGCATTGCAGGGGACAATAAGGGATAGCTGTAGTCACATTTTCCACTTGTATGAGAAACAATGTCAAGATGAAAAGCACAGATAACTTTCAGGAGAAACTGTCAAAGCTCATAGAGGATGTACTTCTCTATGCTCAGGGGGCAGAAGACCAGGCTTTCACCCAAAACAGAAACAGTTTGGTAAGGTCACGAGGGGTTGATTTGATTTGTAAAATAAAACTTTCAAATGCAGTTATCTCAACCTTGGTATTCCTTCACAGATCAGGATTTCCAAGCCAGATGTTGGAATCGATGATTTCAGCAATGGAGTTCACACTGAAAAGTCAAAGGAAGAGTAAAAGGTGATGAAGGGAAGACAAAGCAGACTCAGAGCAGGAGGGTTGGGGTCTGCGGTAGCTACAGATAGCAGGCAACATGTGAAGATGGGATTCAAGTATTCAGCTCTGTGGGTCACTGTATTGAATAAGAGAGTGGAAGCCATTGCAGGGACCTGAAGTTGAGTTCACAATAGTACTGGAGTCTTCTTTGTATGACTAGAGCCACCACAAGCTACATCCACCAGCTCCTACATATAGAGCTGTTGCTACTTGCCATGGGACGAAGCACAGTACCAGTGATGCTGAAGATCATAGCCACACTGCACTTTCTTTGTCACCAGAATATTTCATAGCTTAACTGGGCACTTGCATGGAATCTCCAAAATGGCTGTGTGCTGGTGCATTTTTCAGTTCATCAATGGTTTTGCATAGTTTGTGCAGTGAACCTTGAGAGCCAAGGTGTCAGACACATGGGATTTGCAGCCATCATTGGGTTCACCCAGGGGCAAGGAGTCAATTACTGTGCACACTTTGTACTCAAAGCTCCGCGGCAGCCATCATTGGGTTCACCCAGGGCAAGGAGTCAATTACTGTGCACACTTTGTACTCAAAGCTCCGCGGCAGCCATCATTGGGTTCACCCAGGGCAAGGAGTCAATTACTGTGCACACTTTGTACTCAAAGCTCCGCGGCAGCCATCATTGGGTTCACTCAGGGGCAAGGAAGCAATTACTGTGCTCACTTTGTACTCAAAGCTCCGCGGCAGCCATCATTGGGTTCACTCAGGGGCAAGGAGTCAATTACTGTGCACACTTTGTACTCAAAGCTCCGCGGCAGCCATCATTGGGTTCACTCAGGGGCAAGGAGTCAATTACTGTGTACACTTTGTACTCAAAGCTCCGCGGAATAATCCAGCCAAATTCCTGAACAGGAAAGGATTTCACACCCTCTGTGCCAAGTGTGTTTATGCCCACAGCGACAATACCTGGAGGTGTGTGGCCACGACCCAGGGAGCGATCACAATGTTTACATCTCAGGTTCTCTGAAATATATTTACCCTGCATCATTTCAATGCTGGTTTGTGGGTGACAACAGATATCCCCAGAGAGCACAGTCAATGACGGTACTGTGAGACACTTGGGCTGATGTTGAACAATGCTATAATAACTCACATGGATCCATTAGGGCCATGAGAGAACAGATAACTGCTCTTCTTCAGGTGCACTTCCATCACCTGGGCAACTCAAAGTACCAATGCAGTATTTGCTGGATAGGGTCTCCACACAGGTAATTATTTGCTGTGCCCTGCACAATATTACTCTGTGATGGAGTGTGATCTTAGAGGAGAGGGGCGGATGTAACAGCCACCTTTTCAGACAATGAAGAAGGGGAAATTGTCAGAGGTGCTGAGGGAGACAATTTTGATGCTGTGGAAGCCAGCGCAATTGTTAGATGAACCAAATAGGTTTATGAGAAGCTGACAGGGAGTCAGTTTGAGAATTACTGACTTTTCCTCAACATTTATAGACATTCAGCAGTGAACCATTATAACATGTAAGTTTTCTTGTCCTGGGATGTTTTTGTTATGGTGGAACTTCATATTGCTCAGTTTGTCACATATGGCACATTTTGTTGTTCCCCCTTATACCAATAATTTCCGTTGAGTTTAGTGGCCAGAACAACAGAATGGAATTCTGTGGGCTTTCATGATATTTACGCTCTAGAAGTCTTTGATTGCAAGGGATGTTCATCCATCACAGAGATGCAAAGGGCAACACTGTTCTCATTGACTCACAGAACACAACCACACAGTTTACATACTAGCTTCCCAGAAGATTTTCGCTTCCCAGGTGAGACCTCTGGATGAGGTTATCCCTGACAGTGCACACTTCTACCTATGGCACTGCACATTACCATGCATCTGGGCACCATGGGCACTGATTTCCACAGCCACCTCTGCTCAGGTCATGTCAGTGACTCCGGCCAGATTCCTGTGTTATCCTTTGGAAAGAGGGTCTCCCTTTGTTCAGAGACATGCTCCAGCAGCACCGCTTGAAGGGAATCTCTGAATTATGGAGGGATTACAAGACTTTTTTTTGTTCCAAACTGTATTTATTCTCTATGGACTGAATCATAGAAGTGCAATGGCAAAAGAGGAGGCTATTCAACCCTACGTGCCTGCAACAGTTTGTTTAATGGACATTACTACCTAGTGCCAATCTACTGCTTTCTCCCCACAGCCTTATACATGATTCTTACCCAATTAATCATGCGATGCCCTCAAGTGCAACAATTTAACCTGCCTCCATCATACTTCAACACAGTATATTCCACACACGTACAACTCAGAGCGAGAAAGTCTTTAGAGATAATGGGAACTGCAGATGCTGGAGAATCCAAGACAACAAAATGTGAGGCTGGACGAACACAGCAGGCCAAGCAGCATCTCAGGAGCACAAAAGCTGCTTGGCCTGCTGTGTTCGTCCAGCCTCACATTTTGTTGTCTCTGAATTATGGATCTGCCTTTCCTCTGGCATTGTAATGTGTTGAAGGATGATGGACAAACCCCCTGGATTGCAGTGAGTGAAGTGGGGCCCTTTAAATATGGTGCACAGAGGTTGGGCCTTGAAGACCCGGCAAGAGAGCAAGCCTACCTGTCTGCCTGCTACTGAAATATGTTGTACATGTATCACTGAGAGTTAACTGAATGCAATTGTGTCAGAACTCCTGACTCAACACTAAGTAAAATCTCCTTCCCACTTTGTGACCTCATCTTCACACTTAGACTCAGAAAACAATGCTCCATCACTCGTAGATAGTAGGGCCTACCGATGTTGGAGAGTCTGAGATAACAAGGTGTAGAACTGGATGAACACAGCAGACCAAGCAGCATCAGAGGAGCAGGAAAGCCAATGTTTTGGGTCCGGACTCTTCTACAGAAATGGGGGAGGGGAACAGGACTCTGAAATAAATAAAGAGGGGGAGAGGCAATGATGGAGGGTGAATAAAGGAGCAGATAGGTGGAGAGGAGACGGACAGGTCAAGTAGGCAGGGATAAGGCTTGGTTGGCGACTGGGAGGTGCAGTCATTTGCCATAAACCATCACTTGTAATGCTTGCAATCCCATTAGACTGTGTCACCAAACTATTAACCATGTCAAAGGGACAAACTGTTACTACCACTTCTTGAAACCATCATTCATTTAGATAAGTGGAACACCCACTACTTTGAAATACATTACCATTTCAGAGTTGATACTGGCTCTCCAAAGAATAAGTTTCACAGTGCTCAGGGGGAAACAACAGATTCTTTCAAAGCAAACTTCCTGTCAAACAATGTAAAGGAGAAAATAGGTTACTTCCAAGTGTCAAAACCAGAATGCAGCTATTACTGTTGATTTAATGTGAATGTTGAGTCATCTAATCAATTCAAAACAGGGTTAGACTGATTTTTGCCAATTCACCTAATCCTGTTCTCACTTTTATTGGTCTTCTGAACAGGTTTTTTTTAAATGGCAAAATCTTTTTCATTATCAACAAAATTTAAATTCCAGTGAAAAAGGTAACAGTTAATAAGGTGGCAGATCAAAGAATTAAATGCAGAAAGTAAAATTTCATGGTGTAGGAGGCAACATATTAGCATCAATAGAAGATTAGCTATCTTACAGAAAAAAGTATTGGCATAAATAGGTCTCTTGTTGGTGAGAATATGTGGTGTGTCACAGGGATCAGTGCTGGAAGCTCAGCTGTCTAAGGTTCATGCCGATAACTTGCATGGAGAGACTTACACATTGTTGCAAACTTTCATGATGATATCAAAATAATTGCAGAGGGATGTAAGTATCGTACTGCATGAATTTCATGAGGTTAATGCACATGTACAGCTAGTAATTAGGAAAATGTGCAGAATATTATTACTCGTAGTTGGATGAATTCAATACAAATGCTGGGAGCTTCTGATTCAGCTATGCAGAGCATTGGTAAGAACACATCTACAGAACATAGAACATTACAGCACAGTACAGGCCCTTCAGCCCTCGATGCTGTGCTGACCTGTCATACTGACCTCAAGCCCATCTAACCTACACTATTCCATGTGCGTCCATATGCTCATCCAATGACGACTTAAATGTACTTAAAGTTGGCGAATCTACTACCATTGCAGGCAAAGTGTTCCATTCCCTTATTACTCACTGAGTAAAGAAACTACCTGACATCTGTCCTATATCTTTCACCCCTCAATTTAAAGCTATGCCCCCTCGTGCTCGCTGTCACCATCATAGGAAAAAGGCTCTCCCTATCCACCCTATCCAACCCTCTGATTATTTTATATGTTTCAATTAAGTCACCTCTCAACCTTCTCCTCTCTAATGAAAACAGCCTCAAGTCCCTCAGCATTTCCTCGTAAGACCTTCCCTCCATACCAGACAACATCCTAGTAAATCTCCTCTGCACCCTTTCCAAAGCTTCCACATCCTTCTTATAATGCGGTGACCAGAACTGTACGCAATACTCCAAGTGCGGCCGCACCAGAGTTTTGTACAGCTTCACCATAACCTCTTGGTTCCAGAACTCGATCCCTCTATTAATAAAAGCTAAAACACTGTATGCCTTCTTAACAGCCCTGTCAACCTGGGTGGCAACTTTCAAGGATCTGTGTACATGGACACCGAGATTTCTCTGCTCATCTACACCACCAAGAATCTTACCATTAGCCCAGTACTTTGCCTTCCGGTTACTCCTACCAAAGTGCATCACCTCACACTTGTCTGCATTAAACTCCATTTGCCACCTCTCAGCCCAGCTCTCCAGCTTGTCTATGTCTCTCTGCAGCCTACAGCATCTTTTGTCACGATCCACAACTCCACCGGCATTAGTGTCGTCTGCAAATTTACTAACCCATCCTTCCACGCCCTCATCCAGGTCATTTATAAAAATGACAAATAGCAGTGGACCCAACACCGACCCTTGCGATACACCATTAGTAACTGGTCTCCAGGATGAACACTTCCCATCAACTACCACCCTCTGCCTTCTTTCAGCAAGACAATTTCCGATCCAAACTGCTATATCTTCCACAATTCCATTCCTCCGCATTTTGTAGAATAGCCTACTGTGGGGAACCTTATCGAACCGGTTTACTCTCATCTACCTGTTTGGTCACCTTCTCAAAGAACTCAATAAGGTTTGTGAGGCACGACCTACCCTTCACAAAACCGTGCTGACTATCCCTAATCAATTTATTCTTTTCTAGATGATTATAAATCCTGCCTCTTATAACCTTTTCCAACACTTTACCAACAACTGAGGTAAGGGTCACTGGTCTATAATTACCAGAATTGTCTCTACTCCCCTTCTTGAACAGGGGAACCACATTTGCTATCCTCCAGTTGTCTGGCACTATTCCTGTAGACAGTGACGAGTTAAGGATCAATGCCAAAGGCTCGGCAATCTCCTCCCTGGCTTCCCAGAGGATCCTAGGATAAATCCCATCCGGCCCAGGGGACTTATCTATCTTCACCCTCTGTAGGATTTCTATTACCTCTTCCTTGTGAACCTCAATCCCACCTAGTCTAGTAGCCTGTATCTCAGTATTCTCCTCGACAATATTGTCGTTTTCTAGAGTGAATACTGCTGAAAAGTATTCATTTAGTGCTTCCCTTATCTCATCTGACTCCACACACAACTTCCCACTACTATCTTTGATTGGCCCTAATCTTACTTTCGTCATTCTTTTATTCCTTAAATACCTATAGAAAGTCTTAGGGTTTACCCTGATTTTATCCGCCAACAACTTCTCATGTCTCCTCCTGGCTCTTCTGAGCTCTCTCTTTAGGTCTTTCCTGGCTACCTCGTAGCCCTCAAGTGCCCCAACTGAGCCTTCACATCTCATCCTAACATAAGCCTTCTTCTTCCT